>NC_134359.1:257739209-258485459 GCF_048569485.1 Anomaloglossus baeobatrachus | reverse complement strand
TAGCAGCGCTGATTGGTTGCTATAGGCAACGAAGGACATTCATAGTATAAGAAGCTTAGGTGTGAGGTAATATGATTTCGGTAGAGACAGAGACACAAAGAGACAGACAGAGAAAGGGGCAGACAGAGAGAGACATACAGACAAACTGAGAAGGAGACAGACAGACAGAGAGAGGGAGACAGACATAGAGGGAGACAGAGAAACACTTAGTTACTATCCCCAGCAACACCGGGTACCACAGCTAGTATATATATATATATATACACAAACACACATATATATATATATATATATATATATATATAGTCATATGAAAAAGTTTGGGCACCCCTATTAATGTTAACCTTTTTTCTTTATAACAATTTGGGTTTTTGCAACAGCTATTTCAGTTTCATATATCTAATAACTGATGGACTGAGTAATATTTCTGGATTGAAAATGAGGTTTATTGTACTAACAGAAAATGTGCAATCCACATTTAAACAAAATTTGACAGGTGCATAAGTATGGGCACCCTTATCAATTTCTTGATTTGAACACTCCTAACTACTTTTTACTGACTTACTTAAGCACTAAATTGGTTTTGTAACCTCATTGAGCTTTGAACTTCATAGGCAGGTGTATCCAATCATGAGAAAAGGTATTTAAGGTGGCCACTTGCAAGTTGTTCTCCTATTTGAATCTCCTATGAAGAGTGGCATCATGGGCGCCTCAAAACAACTCTCAAATGATCTGAAAACAAAGATTATTCAACATAGTTGTTCAGGGGAAGGATACAAAAAGTTGTCTCAGAGATTTAAACTGTCAGTTTCCACTGTGAGGAACATAGTAAGGAAATGGAAGAACACAGGTACAGTTCTTGTTAAGCCCTGAAGTGGCAGGCCAAGAAAAGTATCAGAAAGGCAGAGAAGAAGAATGGTGAGAACAGTCAAGGACAATCCACAGACCACCTCCAAAGACCTGCAGCATCATCTTGCTGCAGATGGTGTCAATGTGCATCGGTCAACAATACAGCGCACATTGCACAAGGAGAAGCTATATGGGAGAGTGATTCAAAAGAAGCCGTTTCTGCAAGCACGCCACAAACAGAGTCGCCTGAGGTATGCAAAAGCACATTTGGACAAGCCAGTTACATTTTGGAAGAAGGTCCTGTGGACTGATGAAACAAAGATTGAGTTGTTTGGTCATACAAAAAGGTGTTATGCATGGAGGCAAAAAACCACGGCATTCCAAGAAAAGCACTTGCTACCCACAGTAAAGTTTGGTGGAGGTTCCATCATGCTTTGGGGCTGTGTAGCCAATGCCGGCACCGGGAATCTTGTTAAAGTTAAGGGTCACATGGATTCAACTCAGTATCAGCAGATTCTTGACAATAATGTGCAAGAATCAGTGATGAAGTTGAAGTTACACAGGGGATGGATATTTCAGCAAGACAATGATCCAAAACACCGCTCCAAATCTACTCAGGCATTCATGCAGAGGAACAATTACAATGTTCTGGAATGGCCATCCCAGTCCCCAGACCTGAATATCATTGAACATCTGTGGGATGATTTGAAGCGTGCTGTCCATGCTCGGCGACCATCAAACTTAACTGAACTGGAATTGTTTTGTAAACAGGAATGGTCAAATATACCTTCATCCAGGATCCAGGAACTCATTAAAAGCTACAGGAAGCGACTAGAGGCTGTTATTTTTTTGCAAAAGGAGGATCTACAAAATATTAATGTCACTTTTATGTTGAGGTGCCCATACTTTTGCACCGGTCATATTTTGTTTAAATGCGGATTGCACATTTTACAATAAACCTCATTTCAATCCAGAAATATTACTCAGTCCATCAGTTATTAGATATATGACACTGAAATAGCTGCTGCAAAAACCCAAAATGTTATAAAGAAAAAAGGTTAACATTAATAGGGGTGCCCAAACTTTTTCATATGACTGTGTATATATATATATATATATATATACACACAAGTAAAATATATCTTTGTACCGTGTTAGCCAGTAGAGATAAAAAAAATTGTTTAAAAGAACAGACTGTTCTTTCTGTTCTTTTAAAATATTTTTATATATATATATATATATATATATATATATATATATATATATATATATATACGGTATATATTTATTTTTATATATATATATATATATATAATATATATATATATATATATATATACTGTAAACAAAGTGAAGGAAGATCCAGCAAGGTAAGACGACTCCAAAGGGCAATAAAAGGAGTATATATTTCTTTTTTCTTTCCGACTTTATTGTGCAAGGATAAAAAATTCCAGAGCTCTTGACAGTTGTATGCAAGGTATACACAGTATGGACTGCGCGTTTCGGTGGTCACAACAGCCTTCTTCACGGTCCCAAGAATATATACTCCTTTTATTGCTCTTTGGAGTCGTCTTACCTTGCTGTATTTTCCTTCGTTTACATATCTTGGAAGTCTCCCACTTCGGTTCTGTGCAATAAGGATTACTGAGACACCAGGGCTTGAGCTCAGACAGGTGAGCTGGTCTACAACCTTTGTTTTAAAAAAAAAAATAAAAAAAAAAAAATATATATATATATATATATATATATATATATATATATATATATATACTGTATATAAAAATATATCTGGCAAAAAAATTAAGAGACCACTGCAAAATTTTCAGTTTTTCTCATTTTTCTCGTTATAGATATATTTTTGAGTAAAATGTAAATTGTTTTATATTCTATAAACTACTGACAACGTCTCCGAATTTCCAAGCAATAAATGTATTTATTTTCTGAAAACCAGAAATGGTCAAAATAACAAAACAATGCATCGGTTTCAGACACCTCAAATAATACAAAGAAAACAAGTTCATAATCATTTAGAAAAACAGCAATACTAATAATGTTTTATCTCAGGAAGAGATTAGAAATCAATATTTTGTGGAATAACCATGATTTTTAATCACAGCTTTCATGCGTCTTGGCTGCTTTCCACCAGGCTTTCACATTGCTTTTGGGTGACCTTATCCAACTCCTGGTGCAAAAATGTAAGCAGTTATTTTTTGTTTGATGGCTTGTGAATATCCATCTTCCTCTTGATTACATTCCAGAGGTTTTCAATGGGGTTCAGGTCTGGAGATTGGGCTGGAAATTACAGGGTTTTGATGTGGTGGTCCTTCATCCACACATTGATTGACCTAGCTGTTTGGCATGGTGCATTGTCCTGCTGGAAAAACCAGTCTTCAAAGTTGGGGAACATTTCCTAAGCAGAAGGAAGCAACTGTTTTTCAGGATAACCTTGTATGCGGCTTGATTCATACGTCCTTCGCAAAGTTTAATCTGCCCAATTCCAGCCTTGCTGAAGCATCCCCGGATCATCATCGATCCTCCACCACATTGCACAGTGGGTGCAAGACACTGTGGCTTGTATGCCTCTCCAGGTCTCCGTCTAACCATTAGACGACCAGATGTTGGGCAAAGCTGAAAATAAGACTCATCAGAGAAGATTACCTTACTCCAGTCCTCTATGGTCCAATCCTTATGGTCTTTGGCAAGCTTCAGCCTGGCTCTCCTTTGCTTCTCATTGATGAAAGGCTTTTTTCTAGCTTTACATGACTTGAGCCCTGCCTCTAGGAGCCTCATACAAACTGATCTTGTTGTGCACTTCACCCCAGCTGCCATTTGCCATTCCTTTTGTAGGTCACTGTCATGGCCAGCCCAATCTCCAGACCTGAACCCCATTGAAAACCTCTGTAATGTAATCAAGAAGAAGATGGATAGTCACAAGCCATCAAACAAAGAAGAACTGCTTACATTTTTGTGCCAGAGTTGCATAAGGTCACCCAAAAGCAGTGTGAAAGACTGGTGGAAAGCATGCCAAGACGCATGAAAGCTGGGATTAAAAATCATGGTTATTCCACAAAATATTGATTTCTGAATCTTCCTGAGGTAAAACATTATTAGTATTGTTGTTTCTAAATGATTATGAACTTGTTTTCTTTGCATTATTTGAGGTGTGAAAGCAATGCATTGTTTTTTGTTATTTTGACCATTTCTCATTTTCATAAAATAACTACAAAATTTAGTGCTTGGAAATTTTGGAGACGTTGTCAGTAGTTTATAGAATAAAAGAACAAACTTGCCCTGGAAAAACGACAAAAGTCACAATTTTCTGACTTTTCAGTGATTTTTATACCAGAAAATGTAAACAATTTGATGAATACAGTCCAAAGTGTTCTCTACTTTCTAGGCTCATAAGATATGTGACCAGAAGGATGAAATAACTATGAGAAATCGCAGCCTGCTGCACTTCCTTTACTTTTCCTTATCAGTCACTGTTTCCTCACCATAAAATAAAAACACCTATACTCACCTCCGAGACCGACATCATTCCAGTGTTGCCGGCACTGGCTCTCCTGGAGCTCACCTGACATAACAATGCGGCCAATCAGTGCTGCCTTAAATCTTCCCCTCCTTTGGAGAAATCCAGATATCTGAAAGAAGTGAGGGCTGCGGCTTCTCTCTCGTTCCTTTTGGATGTGTTACGTCCGAAGGAGGGGAGATTGAAGTCTGCACCCATTGTTATGTCATGTGAGCCCCAGGAGAGATAACATAATTCTATGAGAAATGAGTGCCTGCTGAACTTCCTTTCCTATACAGTTAAAGGAGTATTCAAGTTCTTGGACAACCCCTTCTCAATCCCTATGTTTCTTCTCAGTAAAATAATAACACATATACTCACCTACGATGCCGGAGTCATTCCAGTTTTGTTGGCACTGGCTCTCCTGGGGCTCTCGTGACATAACATTATGGTTAATTGGTGCTGGCTTCCGTCTCCCCTCCTTTTAAGAAATCCAGACATCTAGAGGAAGTGAGGGCTGCGGCTGCACTCTCGCTTCTTCCAGATGTGAGTTACGTCTGACGAGGGAGATTGAAGCCGGTAACCATTGGCCGCATTGTTATGTGAGCCCCAGGAGTGTCAGCGCCAACGTCTTGATAGCAGAGGTGAGTATGTGTTATTATTTTACTGGGAGGACATATAGGGATGGAGCAGGGATTGTCCGAGTTTTGGGCGACCCCTTTAATTAAAAGGTATGCAGGACTCCTGAAGGACAATTTTTTGGCCTTTGAGTTTAACTTGGCGCCAGTGTTTTTGGTGTATTTCCTGCATGCAGTTATTGCAGAATTTTATATTTCTGGTCATTAAGAACAAATGGATTTTCCCACTGATCCTCTAACCTAAAAATGCTTCATTTATCAGACAATCTGTACACACCACAGACATAATGTGTGGATAGGAGCAGCCGCCATTTTCGTGGCGGCCACCTGGGGTCACTGTGCTCATAATGATCAGGTTCAGGCCTGTGCCAGCGTTTCACCGGCAGACTCAGCACAGAATGTAAATAGCAATTATTAAATGTTCTGCTTTGACGGGAACATACTGAAAATTCAATTTTCTTAGTAATAGCATTCATCCTGTAGAAAGTACAGATTGCATCCAGTTACTGGGGCACAAAGTGCATTTCTGCTGCGCTCACACAAAGAGCTGCCATTGCGGCATTTTAGGTCATCCGTCTGAAATATGTAATGTCGAGATTTCAGGCGAATTCCCAAAGTTCAGGCCACATGATTGACAGCTTTTCACAACTCCATTTCTTTGGCGTGTGCGACTCGGGCGACTTTTCTTGTGCAACACCTGATGTAGGTTGGTCGAGTGACCTGTATGACATCAAACAATACCCAAAAGTTTTTATTATCAGCCCCCCCCCGTCATGGTCTATGTAGAAGGGACCGTCACCGGTAAACAGCTTTATTAATTTGTGCTGACGTTTGATAACTGACATCATGGCGTTTCTGAAAAGTGACATTTTTTCCATTTTTTCCTTTGCCCATTGATATAGCGCCCCCCCGCTCAACGTACAGCAATTAACAACAATCACCTTCATCAAACCCCCCCAAAAAACAGACTAGGACCTAAATGCCGAAATAATACAGACCTCGTGAATATCTAATATATAAAGCTGAGTGTATGTATGTGTATATGTATGTTGTATGTATGTATATTTCTATGTATGTGTGTATATATGTGTATATGTATGTTGTATGTATGTGTGTATATGTATGTACAGTAGTTGTATGTATGTACAGTATGTGTGTATATGATTGTTGTATGTATATGCAGCGCCGCACAATCAGCTCTACCCTCACCTACAGTATCCTCACCCATCCACTGTAGACTGTGAGCCCTCGCGGGCAGGGTCCCCTCTCCTCCTGTACCTGTCTGTGCCTTGTATTGTTTATGATTATTGTACTTGTCCCTATTATGTATACCCTTTTCACATGTAAAGCGCCATGAAATTGATGGCGCTATAATAATAAATAATAATAATAATATTCATGTTTGTATGTGTGTATATATGTGTATATGTATGTTGTATGTATGTGTGTATATGTATGTATGTACAGTAGTTGTATGTATGTACAGTATGTATGTATATGATTGTTGTATGTATATGTATGTATGTGTATATGTATATATGTATGTTCTATGTATGTGTGTATATTTATGTATATGTATGCTGTATGTGTGTATATGTATGTATGTTTGTATGTATGTATGTATGTGTATGCCTGTATATATATATATATATATATATATATAGATATATATATATTGTATGTGTATGTATATGTATGTATGCATGTGTATGTATGTGTGTATATCTATGTATGTGTATATGTGTGTGTGTATATATGTATGTGTGTATGTATGTATGTATATGTGTAAATGTACGTATGTGTATGTATGTGTGTATGTATGTATATGTGTACATGTATGTGTGTATGTATGTATGTGTGTATATTTGTATGTATGTGTGTGTGTATGTCCGCTAAAGGAATCCGCACCGTTGCATTTACAATCATTAAATTTTGCACGGCCGCCTCATTTGACTCAGAGAACGTCATAGACTATGTTTTGAGGGGAAAATTGGACCCCGCGCTTTACAGTTATTCGCCAAAAAATTTGCTTACATTAAAATCAATGGAGATGGGAGCTACAGGTCATTAATAGGAGCTGTGATTGGTTTGCTATAAGCAACAAAGGACATTCTTAGTATTAGAAGCTTGTGTGTGAGGTAATATGATATAGGTGGAGAGCCAGACAGACACACACAGGGACAGAGACACACGGAGAGACACACACACACAGATACACACACAGAGACACAGAAACAGACACACAGAGACACACACACACACAAACACACACACACACAAACAGAGACACACACAGAGACAGAGACCCATAGAGACAGACAGAGACACACAGAGCCTGAGTCACACAGAGACTGAAACACACAAACTGAAACGCACAGAGACTGAAACACACAGAGATACGCAGAGACAAAGACACATAGAGACAGACACACAGAGACAGACACGCACAGATACACATAGAGACATATACAGAGACACACACACACAGAGACAGACGCATATACAGAGACAGACACACACACACATAGAGACACACACAGAGACACACAGACAGAGACACACAGACAGAGACACACACACATAGAGACACACACAGAGACACACACAGACAGAGACACACACACACATAGAGACACACACAGAGACACACATAGAGACACACACAGAGACACACACAGACAGAGACAGTAGAGGTGGCTTATTACCTCTGAGTGGTGGTGGCTTATTACCTCTGAGTGGTGGTGGCTTATTACGTCCGAGTGGAGGTGGCTTATTACCTCTGAGTGGAGGTGGCTTATTACCCCTGAGTGGAGGTAGCTTATTACCTCTGAGTGGAGTTGGCTTATTACCTCTGAGTGGAGGTGGCTTATTACCTCTGAGTGCAGGTGGCTTATTACCTCTGAGTGGAGGTGGCTTATTACGTCCGAGTGGAGGTGGCTTATTACGTCCGAGTGGAGGTGGCTTATTACCTCTGAGTGGAGGTGGCTTATTACCCCTGAGTGGAGGTGGCTTATTACCTCTGAGTGCAGGTGGCTTATTACCTCTGAGTGGAGGTGGCTTATTACCTCTGAAGTATAAACATATAGACAATTGATATGTTGAGAATAAGTTGTTTTCAGCATGTTGTATAAACAGGACTATCGGTTACATAAACTAATTCCTTGTGTATATGACACTGCAGGGAGCCATGTTCGCTGCAGCATTCCGGGCACACAAAAAGAAGGAAAGCGAGAATATGGCTTCACATATGGAGCCATGATGAGCCTTGTCTGTTTTACAGTGCATGATTTAAAATTCCTAATCTGTTTATCAGGAGGCTTATTCAGTGAGACTCCGGGATCTATACTGTTTGATTGTTTTTTTAGTTTATTTTTATGTCAGCAGTATAGACAAAGATATGTTATTACGTGGAAACCGTCAGTAAGTAGGCTGGGATAGGAAGTCATCAATAAGAAGGCTGGGTACTAGTGACAGGTTTAGTGTTACGACACTTGTAAAATATTTTTTGAAGGGCGGAAGCTCTAAGTTTATCCTCTAGCATGAGCCAATCATTGTTATAGCTCATTGGAAAGTCTATGATCCTGTGCACCCTTCTATGCCCCTTGGGACTCATTAGTGTAGTGTTTCAGGACGCGACCCCCCCCCCCCCCACTGAGCAACACTAGTAAATGGTCACTACAAAAAATACAAAATAATTAAAAGTTTTAATTTCCCTTTAATTATGATCTTTATTATGTGTCTATACTTAATACTCTAACAGTACAAAGGTGTAAAGTTCTAAGTAGGGTGTAGTTTTTGTAAATAGACCCCTTAAGTGCTGTCGCAGCCTCGCTCATCGTTACAGCCGCAGTCTCTCTCACTGCCGTACTTTTCCAGAATAGCTCAACTCATAAAGACTCCAAACCACTATCAATGTAAAGTTTTACACCCCTGAGAACTCAAAGTACTAAACTTAGAAACTGAAAGCTATGAATGGTTCTATAAGCATCATTTTTGTCACGGCTGTGTTACTGGCTGTCATGGAGGTGTCATGGCCGGCTGACAATCCAGTGGCAACAAGTGTTAGAAAATTGGCAGAATGTGTTGTTATCTGACAGTTCCTATTTCTGCAGCAGCGGACTCTATGCCCTGAGAAACTGACAGTTTTTCCTGTCAGTTGCCAGCCTCTGACTTCCTTTATAAACCTCACCCTGTGGTGGTTTAGGTGTGGTTTATAGCTGTTCCTGGCTGTGGTCTGCAGCGGTCGTCTGTCTTCTCTTGCTGCAGAGACCTCTGTGGTAGCTGCTCCCAAGATAAGTGTTTGACTTTTGCTATCTGCCTGGGCTCAGATGGTAGTATTGATGTTTCCTTTTGTCTACCTTAGCGTTAGTGGTGTTGACAAGCGCTCACACCCGCCATCCTTACTTAGGGCCCAGATAGAGGTTGCCTAGGGCTAAGGTATTCCTGCTCGGCGACAGGTGTGTAGCCTGTGTAGGGCTGGTGAGGGTAGTGAGGTTAAGCTGCAGGTTGTTATCAGGGGTCTGCATTTCCCCCTTTCCCTAGGGATAGGGCATTCCTTTCCATTTTACTATTCGGCTGGTATAGCTTCTATCCCCGGCCGTGACATTTTTACTTCTTGGTAGTTTTCAGCAAAAACGGGTATAAAATAGATGTGAGCTTTGCTTTGCAAAATGTTTCAGATGTTACAAGCATTTCCATATTATACATCTGTGAATAACTTACTCCTTTTAGGTTATAAAGGAAAGTGTTCATGTCCTTTAAGGCAATTTTTGATTCCGGACCCTATTTTTGAATATTCCATTAAGGCTTGAGATAAGAAAAGTGTTTCTGGGGAACAGAGCAAGTTCATGCATTACATGCGCAGTCCATTGATATGAATGGGCACCATGTAATACTTCTTTTCTCCTGTGGAGGCACTGTAGTACAATTGAACATTTCCTGGTGCAAGGCTTCATGCACACTTCTGAGTTTTAATAGATTTAGAATTAATTGGGGCAGAAATAAATTGTGTTTTGTTCCACTCAATATCTAAAAAGGTCCTCTATGGGAGTATACACTATATGGACAAAATATTGAGACACTTTTTAATAAGTGAATTCAGGTTTTTCCTTCATGCTGATTGCCTCCGGTATATAACATCCGGCCCCTCGCCATGCCGTCTGCCTTTACTAATCTGACAGAATAACTGGTGGTAAGAAGATCTGGGGAATGTACGGCGCAACACAGAGGTTACAATGAAATGGGAAGGAGGTAATAAAGCTCTACGGTAGGGAGAGGGGTGAAAGGTCACCTCTTGACACTAACCTGTGTCTGTCCCCTATGCTCTCTAATGTCCCTAAGTGGGTCTTTCCCACACCGCCATCACGTGCCTAGTCCCTAGCTGTCACTACACTCATCCTGGCTAGTGCACAGGCAGGAGAGTACCCTAGTCTCCACCACTGCAGTAAGAAAACACAGGGGAAGGAAGACGGACAGGGATATAGATAAAAAGATACAACAAACTTAACTGTTGCAGCCAAACACCAAGGCTGCAGACAGCACAGCTCCAACAGAAGATCTCCAGCAGCCGAACTTCCAGCAGCAAACCACCAGCAGCTACTAAAGACTTCAGAGTGGTCAGAACAGAATGAATCTATTACCGGCATCAGGTTATGGATCATGTGACTATTTAAAGGGAAGGGGAGTGGTCACAAACCGGCTGCAGCTGAGAAAAACTCACCAGTCTATTATCAGCATCAGATGATGCATCATGTGACTATTTAAAGGGAAGGCGAGTGGTCACAAACTGGCTGCAACTAAGAAAAACTAACCAGGAGCTAGCAGCAAGGAAAGCGTCATTAACCCTTGCTGCACCAAAAGAAATCAAATATATTTAAAACGCAAAGCTGTCACAAGTATCTCAAGGACGGAATACATTTGTGACAAGATCACTGATACCAGCCGGGTTCTGTAATAGGAGCCACTGGTGTAACAAGTCTGTTCATAAGATTTCTTCCCTCCTAAATATTCCTCTATCTGTGAGTGATATCATTGAGAAGTGGGAGCACCTCAGTCACGAAGTGGAGACCACGTAACGTTACAGAGCGGACTCACCGAGTAGACCTCCTCTGGCATTAACATCAGCACAAACACTGCCCTTCCCCCCTTGAGCTTCATGGCTCAGCAGCTGTACACAGCTTTACAGTCATGACTGAAAGTGTTGGCACCCTTGAAATTGTTCCAGAAAATGAAGTATTTGTCCCAGAAAATTATTGCAATTGCAAATGTTTTGTTGTGCACATCTATATTTCCTTTCTGTATATTGAAACAAAGCAAAAAAAAACAGAGAAAAAAAAAAGCAAATTGGACATACTTTCACACAAATCCCCGAAAATGGGCAGGACAAAATTGTCGGCACCTTTCCAAAATTGTGGGTAAACAACTTTATTTCAAGCCTGTGATGCTCGTTCAAACTCACCTGTGACAAGTAAAAGATGTGGGCAATATGAAAGTCACACCTGAAACCAGGTAAAAAGGGGAGAAGTTTACTCAATATTCGCATTGTGTGTCTGCGTGTGCCACACAAAGCATAGAGAACAGAAAGAGGAGAAGAGAACTGTCTGAGAACTTGAGAACCAAAATTGTTGACAAACATAAAAAAATGTCAAGGTTACAAGCCCATCTCTAGAGATTGATGTTCCTTTGTCCAGATGAAGGTGAGTATAAGACAGGGGTCAGAGGACATAGATTTAAAGCACCACTCCAGCTGTGAAAGAAAAAAAACAAACCTCTGGAGTCGTGCTTTAATGCTTCAACATAGCAAGACATATTAGAGAATTGTAGCCTCCAACTTTGTAAGATCAGTTTGGGGAAGGGCCTTTTCTGTTCCCCATGGCTGTGCCCAAGTGCACAAAGTGAGGACCATAAATTAATGTCTGGGGACCGGATCTCAACCCCATTTAATACCTTTGGAATGAACTAGAACAAAGGTTGTGAGCCCGGCTGCTCCTCAACATCAATGTTTGACATCACAAATGCTCTACTGGGTGAATGGGCAAAATCTTGTAGAAAGCCTTCGCAGAAGAGTCGGAACCAGTTCTGTTATGATTCAGGGACCGAAGAGGATCAAAAAATGCGGAATCCCAAAAAGGTAACAGAGTGGCTGGAAACTTAACTGACTGAAGACCTAATCCTGACACACAACTAACAGTAGCCGTGGGATGAGCCTACGATGACCTGGACGCCTCGAGAAAGCCGGAGAACTAAATAATCTCACAGATAGAAATATAAGAAAGCTAATCTGCCTCGAAGTAGTCCCCAAAGATAGATAGATAGCCCCCCCACATGTAAAGGCTACGGTGATATAGAAAAAGACAATACAAAGCCAGAAAAGTTAGATTCAGCAAAGGTGAGGCCCAAACTATCTTTATAGGAAAGGATAGGAAAGAGCAACTATCTGCACCCGTAAAAACCATAATATACACCAGCACTTCTGATTTGGAAAAATCCTGAGGTCACACAACCTCTCCCCCACTGTATCAGTACTCTGATGTTACTGGGATCCAAAAACACTAATACAGATGAGGGACTGAATTAATACCAAACATGACAAACACAATACCTTGCAGAATCATGGAGCTAAGTATACAGACACTCCCAGCAGGGAATGATCCAATTCCACCATGAACTCTACACAGACAAAATAGGAATCATGCATTAGTATCACATCAGAGAAAGCAACAAGAAAGTGGAAAACAAACAGCAGAGGTACAGAGACCACTTATCTGAGAGGAGTTCTGGTAGTGAGCAGAGCTGGTTACAGAATGTCCTTAACACACAGAAGACCATTGAGCACCGGCAAGTAACCAGAGAAAACTACTCAGTTATATAGTCCAATCTGACCCTGATTTCCAGTCCTCTGCAGGTTTGTCGCTTTTGCTCCACACATCAACTGCACCGCCAGCATTGACCACAAGAGGGAGCCCCAAACTGGAAAACATATTCACAACACAGTTCCATATTCATGCCTGTAGAGTTTTGACCCTTATATACATTAGATAGTTGTCGGCTGGACAATTGTTTAGCCATCACCGATCTTTCCGGACTCCCCCATACACAGTACCACTTGCTGGGAGGAGCGCTGTAGTGTTCTCTGAGAGAGCTGATACCACAGTCAACTGTTGGTGGCTTATCTTCTCGGAGAATAAAAGTATCTTCTTGATACGGCATCCTCCTCTGTACCGTATGGTGGCACATAAAGTGGCTCCAGCGCTGTTGGGGTTCCTCTGAAGACGAAATAAAACAATGTCCTAACAAAAGTAAGGCTTCACTATAAGGATCTTTCCGCCCGGTTTTGATTTAGTAGGTGTCAGGAATCTCTTGGCTATCCGATGCCGAATGGCATGAAGCGATCTTAATGGTGTGAAAGAAGAAAACCCCTTTGGCTTGGAGGTCCCATATCTGCTACAAACGTATTTGTAAAAGGTTTTAACACTTGACCTGCAAAGTCAACAATTGATAGAACCTCTCCATCCTTGGAGCACATTAGGTTCCTCTTGGCCTAATCACATCCTGCTAAGACAAAAAACATCTCTCATTTCCTTTTTTGTTTGCTTGCCTACCAGTAATGTGGTGCTGGGAGACATCCCGCCCTGGTGTATTGTCTTGTCTCCTGTTACCCTGTTTGTTTTTTGACTTTTTTTGGACAGAGAAAAGTGTGCTTTCTATTAACCCCTTACGCTCAGGCATAGCATACCGTCCCCAAGGAGCTCCAAGTGTAAACAGTTCTCCGAAGATACGCCTGCTTGTTTTTACTATCTTGTTAACATCATTGATCTGTTGTAGGCCCACAGTGCCCTAAACTATCATAAGTACAATCTTGTTCGTTTAGTCTAGGTAACAGAGCACATCAACACAAGTATTCCAGCCGCTACTTGTCCCGCAATGGCTACATCTAGAAGCCAAGTATTGCTTTGTGTACATGGTGTCTTAGAGCTCACACCTTCACTGCCAATATGATGGTTTCTCAGCCGTAGACAATCCGTACTTATTAGAAGGGTCTTCTGTGAATAAGCTCATCACAAATTGTCCTCCTTCTTGTAACGCCAACATCGGCGTCCTCTCGCCGTCCTGCTCCCCTCCCCCATCAGCGACGTCAGTTCTCTCACCTGCCTGACCGTCCTGCGGTGTCTGTCCCGTCTACAGTTTATGCTGCTTTATCCCAAGGCCTGCACACACCTCACAGTCTTCCTGGAAATGCCCAAAGGGTTTGCATGCAGTCATACCCCTATTCTTAAAGGGCCAGCGCGCACTGACCCGAAAGTGCCTCTCAGGTCAGCTGAGACGTTTCACGTATTTAAGACACCTTCCCCTTAAGGGAGGTGCCTGGACAACAAGTTAGTTACGTTGCTGGTTCTCAGGTCCTTAGTGCTGCTGTCACTGCTGCAGTTAATGTGCTATATTCTGCTGCTGACTCCTGTCTATATCTCGGTGCTGTCCTATCTGCTGCACGATCGTCCACACAGCCCAGCTACCACGATACCCGCTCTCCAAGTATCCACGCCGGTCACTGCTGCTGTATCTATCCATCCATCTCGGACAGATCCACGACTCTGCCTGCTGCTGCTATCGCTTCTATCAGAGACTTTACTGTATCCATGGCCCCAGCTGCCGAGGTACCGCAGATCCCCTGGGGCTGCCCTCTGCCGGCCACTTACCAGAGTGTCTACCTACTGCCACATACAGTGGCAGTAGTGAAGACTCGGTGGCCGGTTCAGTTCGCTCCTCCAGGCACGTGAACAGTACTTTTGGTCCAGTGGACCCAAGAATAAAGCGCTCGCCCTGTAAACATAACACTGCTGGGATCCTCAGCGATCAATTGTAATCTGTGGATAAACCTTGATTAACTGCAGCGCCACCACAGGGGAGATTACGCATTGTACATTACCATTCAAATCTTTTTGGTTTAGTGCAGGATAGGACAGGTCCTCCTGAGTGAGAAACACTGTTTGTATGACTCTGTTCAAATCTTTTTGGACCTCCAAGGTACTTCTTGACTATATACAGTATATAGCCACACAGTCATTCACTAACCACAATACGGCAGATTTATAAATGCTATGTAGTCCTTAAAGAGGATCAACCACCAGGATTTTCCTTTATAAACTAAAGCCAGTGCTATACTGGTGCTATCATGCTGATTCTATACATACCTTTAGTTGTGAGATCGGATGTATACTTTCTGAAATACAGGCAAGGAAAGTTTGTGAAATGCACTGTTATTTGAATGATAGATGCTGTAGAATATCTAATAGGTGGGTCGGGTTTTGCTGGTTATTCCCGCCCCCGTCTGCCGGCCTGTCCTTCTTCCCCCTGTCCTTTTTCCCTCCCTCCTGCTCCTGTAATAACAGAGACAGGACAGGGGGAGGAAGGACAGGCAGACAGTCTAATGATTCGTAAACATCTTCAATAAGCATATCTTACTTTTTACATTAAATGGCCCTCGTCTTGTTACACTGACAGAACCCTTACTTAAAATGTAAATAGCATAGACGCTTGTTAGCATGTGTAGTAGGAAGCTCCTCCACCTCCTTTATGCATAGGACAATGTGCTCCCAGCAGTGTTGAGGTAAGAAGAGGCTGCTCACACTACTGTCCACCCTGTCTATCTGATCTAATACTGGAGATATCAGGTGTACTTAGGTAAGAAGAGACTGATCACACTACTTTCCACAATTTCTATATGTTCTAATACTGGAGATATTAGGTGTACTTAGGTAAGAAGAGGCTGCTCACACTGCTGTCCACAATTTCTATATGTTCTCATACTGGAGCTACCAGGGGTGCTTAGGTAAGAAGAGGCTGCTCACACTGTGTCGCGGGCGGGGAGGAGGGTGTCAGCACAGCGCTCGCCCCTCTGCTCGGGTCCGGCTGCTGCTGCTCAGTGGTGTCTCGAGCGGCGCTCCTCGCCCGTGAGTGAAAGGGGATTGGGTTTTGGGATATAGTCTATTGTCCGTGACACCACCCACGGTTGTGGTGATTTGTTAGCACCACCGCTGCTCGGTGTGGGGATCCCGGGAGTGATGGTGTGAAGCAGCAAGTTGTTGTGTTGCCCCTCCGTGGGTAGGGGTTGGTGATGAGGTGGGAGATGCAGGGCCTGGTGGGCGCAGGGACGCGGGGGCAGCGCTGTGCCTTGCGGCACTGTGGTACTCACTCAGCCTGAGACGATGACACAGTTCTCGGTAAAACACACGGCTGGAAAGACGGTTCCCATGGATGGCTGCACTTGCTTTCCCCAGTAGGTGACGGTGATGTTCCTCTGTCCTGCACCTATGTTGTTGATGGTTGCGATGGGTTCCCACCGGTAACCCGCTCCCCGGCTTCAAGCTGGACCGGAGGAGCTCTACTCTTTGCCCGCAGGCGTTGGCCCTCAGAAACTGGTGCCCTGGCGGTGGCGGTGTCCCTGCTTTAATGGTTGGGCTGTTGCCTTCAATCGGGACTTGGTTGTTGGGAGACAGCCGTCCCCTTCACGGATTTGGCAAATTATGGCGACTCCTAGCCTTGCCGGGGTCCGAGAGGCCCCTGCCCTGGTGCTGACTGTTCTTTGTACACTGCTCCAGACCGCCGGGTCACCACCCGTCCGCGGTCCTTCCAGGAACCTCCGAGCAATCACCCCTCCAGACAGTCCCCGCCGTCTGCTGACCTTGCTGTCTCAGTCCGGGGCACACACCCGGACCAGCTTCAGGCTTTCTTACTGTCACTTTTACTCCTTTACTCCAGTTTTCTCCTTTGCTCCTCTACCACTTCACTTCCTTCTACTTTCACTTGACTACTTGTTTACTCCTTCCCGTCCCTCACTGGACTCCTCCTCAGACTCTAGTCTGGCTTCAACTGCCTGGTTCCTCCCGCCTCCAGGGCTGTGAACTCCTCGGTGGGCGGAGCCAACCGCCTGGCCCACCCCCTGGTGTGAACATCAGCCTCTGGAGGAAGGCAACAAGGATTTTGGGTTAGCTGTATGTGCCTAACTGGGGTGTAGGGTGTGGTGATGTGATGACCTGTGACCCCTGGCTTGCCCAGGGCGTCACAACTGCTGTCCACAATTTCTATATGTTCTCACACTGGAGATACCAGGGGTGCTTAGGTAAGAAGAGGATGTTCACACTGCTGTTCACAATTTCTATATGTTCTAATACTAGAGATATCAAGGGTGCTTAGGTAAGAAGAGGATGTTCACACTGCTGTTCACAATTTCTATATGTTCTAATACTAGAGATATCAGGGGTGCTTAGGTAAGAAGAGGCTGCTCACACTGCTGTCCACAATTTCTATATGTTTTGGAGATACCAGGGGTGCTTAGGTAAGAAAAGGCTACTCACACTGCTGTTTACAATTTATATATGTTCTAATACTGGAGATATCAGGGCTGCTTAGATAAGAAAAGGCTGCTCATACTTCTGTCCACAATTTGTATATGTTCTAAAACTAGCGATATCAGGGATCCTGAGGTAATAAGGGGTGTTCAAACTGCTGTCCAAAATTTCTTTACCTTCTAATACTGGTGATACCAGGGGTGCTGAAGTAAGAAGAGGTGTCTCACACTGCTGTCCACACTTTCTGTATCTTCTAATATTGGAAATATCAGGTGTGCTGAGGTAAGAAGAGGCTGCTCACACTGCTGTCCACAATTTCTTTATTTTCTAATACTTTAGATACCAGGGGTGCTGAGGTAAGAAGAGGCTGCTCACACTGCTGTCCACAATTTCTTTATTTTCTAATACTTTAGATACCAGGGGTGATGAGGTAAGAAGAGGCTGCTCACACTGCTGTCCACAATTTCTTTATTTTCTAATACTTGAGATACCAAGGGTGATGAGGTAAGAAGAGGCTGTTTACACTGCTGTCCACAATTTCTATAGGTTCTAATATTAGAGATATCAGGGATGCTGAGGTAAGAAGAGGTGTTCAAACTACCGTTCACCCTGTCTTTCTGATTTAACCAGAATTACTCAGGTAAGAAGAGGTTGCTGACACTGCTGTTCACTCTGGAGATGAAAACAGTAATAGTAGCATTTTATTTTTTTCTTTGTTTTTGTTCTGTTTCTGGGAAGCCCCTTTAAAATATGCCTGGTTCATCATAGTGGTATCAAGATGCACTCTTTTGGACCCTATCGGGCGGATTGGGGCCTGTGGCTACGTGAGCTGCTATGAGCTTTCAGTGGATATTAGGACCGTTAGCTCCGATATGGATCTAGTGGGAGAAATGTATGAAAACTAATACACAGGAAAAATCTAAGTCAGGGCTCATTAATACGTATTTGCCTAAAAATACCAACAACAGAACCGTTATCTGGGTGGCATGGTGAGCGTGCTTACACATCAGGGAATGCACAGGAGTCACTTGTGAAGAAAGTGGGAATTCCCTCGATCCTTAGACTACTTTGTGTCTGGGTTAATTTTTAATTATTCGTGTCTCTGATGTTTTATTGTCTTGTTTATTCGCTCTGGTGGATTTGCTGAAAGTGGAGATGATTTTATGTGCTCAGGACGGCGCTGTGTACATTGTCATATCGGGAGAATTACGAGTGTATGACATTCCGTCTGGTATACGGTAGTATGATCGTTACGGTCAGTTACGTCCCCGACTCCGTTGGGTTATTGACAAAGTTAATATATAATTGTAGAATTCTTTTTCATTTTTTTACCTGTCACCTACTCTCTGTGAAAACAAGAATTGGGATCTGGTAACCAGGTATAAAGATGGGAGGCACCTGACTCAACTGAGATCAACGCAGACATTTCTCCAGAATCCTCCCGTCACTGATAATAGATGACAGTTGGTGCTTTTAAAGGTCTATGGAGAGGGGAGGAGCTAGAGAGCAACACAGACATTTCTCCAGAATCCTCCCGTCACTAAAAATAGATGACAGTTGGTGCTTTTAAAGGTCTATGGTGAGGGGTGGAGCTAGCGTCCGACATTTCTTCAGAATCCTCCCATCACTGAGATAATACATGACAGTTGGTGCTCTTAAAAGTCTATAGAGAGGGGAGGAGCTAGCATCCGACACAGACATTTCTCCAGAATCCTCCCGTCACTAATATTGGATGACAGTTGATGCTTTAAAAGGTCTATGGAGAGGGGAGGAGCTAGCATCCGACACAGACATTTCTCCAGAATCCTCCCGTCACTAATAATGGATGACAGTTGATGCTTTTAAAGGTCTATGGAGAGGGGAGGAGCTAGATATCGAGACAGACATTTCTTCAGAATCCTACCGTCACTGATAATAGATCACAGTTGGTGCTTTTAAAGGTCTATGGAGATGGGAGGAGCTAGATATCGACACAGACATTTCTTCCGAATCCTACCGTCACTTATAATAGATGACAGTTGGTGCTTTTAAAGGTCTATGGAGAGGGGAGGAGCTAGAGATCGACACAGACATTTCTTCAGAATCCTCCCATCACCGAGATAATACATGACAGTTGGTGCTCTTAAAAGTCTATAGAGAGGGGAGGAGCTAGCATCCGACACAGACATTTCTTCAGAATCCTCCCGTCACTAATAATAGATGAGAGTTGGTGCTTTTAAAGGTCTATGGAGAGGGGAGGAGCTAGATATTGACACAGACATTTCTTCAGAATCCTACCGTCACTGATAATAGATGACAGTTGGTGCTTTTAAAGGTCTATGGAGAGGGGAGGAGCTAGAGATCGACACAGACATTTCTCCAGAATCCTCCCGTCACTGATAAAGGATGACAGTTGGTGCTTTTAAAGGTCTATGGAGAGGGGAGGAGCTAGAGAGCAACACAGACATTTCTCCAGAATCCTCCCGTCACTAATAATAGATGACAGTTGGTGCTTTTAAAGGTCTATGGTGAGGGGTGGAGCTAGCGTCCGACATTTCTTCAGAATCCTCCCATCACTGAGATAATACATGACAGTTGGTGCTCTTAAAAGTCTATAGAGAGGGGAGGAGCTAGCATCCAACACAGACATTTCTCCAGAATCCTCCCGTCACTAATAATGGATGACAGTTGATGCTTTTAAAGGTCTATGGAGAGGGGAGGAGCTAGATATTGAGAGAGACATTTCTTCAGAATCCTACCGTCACTGATAATAGATCACAGTTGGTGCTTTTGAAGGTCTATGGAGATGGGAGGAGCTAGATATCGACACAGACATTTCTTCCGAATCCTACCGTCACTTATAATAGATGACAGTTGGTGCTTTTAAAGGTCTATGGAGAGGGGAGGAGCTAGAGATCGACACAGACATTTCTTCAGAATCCTCCCATCACCGAGATAATACATGACAGTTGGTGCTCTTAAAAGTCTATAGAGAGGGGAGGAGCTAGCATCCGACACAGACATTTCTCCAGAATCCTCCCGTCACTAATAATAGATGACAGTTGGTGCTTTTAAAGGTCTATGGAGAGGGGAGGAGCTAGAGAGCAACACAGACATTTCTCCAGAATCCTCCCGTCACTAATAATAGATGACAGTTGGTGCTTTTAAAGGTCTATGGTGAGGGGTGGAGCTAGCGTCCGACATTTCTTCAGAATCCTCCCATCACTGAGATAATACATGACAGTTGGTGCTCTTAAAAGTCTATAGAGAGGGGAGGAGCTAGCATCCAACACAGACATTTCTCCAGAATCCTCCCGTCACTAATAATGGATGACAGTTGATGCTTTTAAAGGTCTATGGAGAGGGGAGGAGCTAGAGATCGACACAGACATTTCTTCAGAATCCTACCGTCACTGATAATAGATCACAGTTGGTGCTTTTGAAGGTCTATGGAGATGGGAGGAGCTAGATATCGACACAGACATTTCTTCCGAATCCTACCGTCACTTATAATAGATGACAGTTGGTGCTTTTAAAGGTCTATGGAGAGGGGAGGAGCTAGAGATCGACACAGACATTTCTTCAGAATCCTACCGTCACTGATAATAGATCACAGTTGGTGCTTTTGAAGGTCTATGGAGATGGGAGGAGCTAGATATCGACACAGACATTTCTTCCGAATCCTACCGTCACTTATAATAGATGACAGTTGGTGCTTTTAAAGGTCTATGGAGAGGGGAGGAGCTAGAGATCGACACAGACATTTCTTCAGAATCCTCCCATCACCGAGATAATACATGACAGTTGGTGCTCTTAAAAGTCTATAGAGAGGGGAGGAGCTAGCATCCGACACAGACATTTCTCCAGAATCCTCCCGTCACTAATAATAGATGACAGTTGGTGCTTTTAAAGGTCTATGGAGAGGGGAGGAGCTAGAGAACAACACAGACATTTCTCCAGAATCCTCCTGTCACTGATAATAGATGACAGTTGGTGCTTTTAAAGGTCTATGGAGAAGGGAGGAGCTAGAGATCGACACAGACATTTCTCCAGAATCCTCCCGTCACTGATAAAGGATGACAGTTGGTGCTTTTAAAGGTCTATGGAGAGGGGAGGAGCTAGATATCGACATAGACATTTCTCCAGAATCCTCCCGTCACTGATAAAGGATGACAGTTGGTGCTTTCAAAGGTCTATGGAGAGGGGAGGAGCTAGAGATCGACACAGACATTTCTCCAGAATCCTCCCGTCACCGAGATAATAGAAGAAAGTTAGTGCTTTTAAAGGTCTATTAAGAGGGGAGGAGCTAGAGGCTGACAGACATTTCTCCAGATTCCTCCTATCACTGAGATAATACATGACAGTTGGTGCTCTTAAAAGTCTATGGAGAGGGGAGGAGATAGGTGCTGACACAGACATTTCTCCAGAATCCTCCCGTCACTGATAATACATGACAGTTGGTGCTTTTAAAAGTATATGGAGAGGGGAGGAGCTAGCGTCTGACACAGACATTTCTCCAGAATCCTCCCATCACTGAGATAATAAATGGGAGCTCTTGATAATATATGATAGTTGGTGCTTTAAAAGTCTATGGAGAGGAGGAGTTGGGGGCCGAAAAAGAAATTTCTCCAGATTTCTCTAGTCCCCGAGATAATACATAACAGTTAGTGCTCTTAAAAGTCTATGGAGAGGGGAGGAGCTAGGGGCCGACACAGACATTTCTCTAAAATCCTCTTGTCACCGAGATAATAGATGACAGTTGGTGCTTTTAAAAGTCTATGGAGAGGAGAAGAGCTAAAGGCCAACACAGACATTTCTCCATAGAACATTATGAGCACCAACTGTCATCTCTTATCTCAGTAATGGGAAAGTCTGTATTCACTGAAGACAGATGAATTGAGGAATTTCGAAAATAAGAGATCCATCAGGAGAAGAAAGAAGTAGATTTCTCTAAAAACATATAATATTATTATTATTTATTTATAGAGCACCATTAATTCCATGGCGCTGTACATGAGAAGGGGTTACATACAGAATACATACACAAGTTACAGTAGACAGACTAGTACAGAGGGAAGAGGACCCTGCCCTTGCAGGCTTACATTCTAAAGGATTTTGGGGAGGAGACAGTAGGTGGGGTGTAGGTTGGGCGGCAGCTCTGCACGGTGGTTGGGCGGCAGTTCCGCACAGTGGTTGGGCAGCAGCTCCGCAAGGTGGTTGGGTGGCAGCTCCGCACGGTGGTTGGGTGGCAGCTCCGCACGGTGGTTGGGCGGCAGCTCCGCACGGTGGTTGGGTGGCAGCTCCGCAAGGTGGTTGGGTGGCAGCTCCGCACGGTGGTTGGGTGGCAGCTCCGCACGGTGGTTGGGCGGCAGCTCCGCACGGTGGTTGGGCGGCAGCTCCGCAAAGTGGTTGGGTGGCAGCTCCGCACGGTGGTTGGGCGGCAGCTCCGCACGGTGGTTGGGTGGCAGCTCCGCACGGTGGTTGGGTGGCAGCTCCGCACGGTGATTAGGCGGCAGCTCCGCATGGTGGTTGGGTGGCAGCTCCGCACGGTGATTAGGCGGCAGCTCCGCACGGTGGTTGGGTGGCAGCTCCGCACGGTGGTTGGGCGGCAGCTCCGCAAAGTGACAAAGTTTTTTATTTTCACGAGTACTATTGATTTACTTTAAAAAACGACGACCACTCTTTAATTCTGTGATCTAAGCTAAGGACTACACAAAAGTACCGCTATTTGGCATTATTCCCACACTAGAGTCATTCAGTAAAACCATGTGAAGTGTCTCGGATCCTCGCGCCGGGTTCGGAGCTGGGTCTGATAATTGATGTTTAACACATGAGAAGCCTGGAGATTCTGAAAATCATTGTCTGCCGTGTACGACATCCATTATCCGGAGCCGTGAGCTTTGTATGTTTAGCTATGACAGATCTCCTGCCGTCAGATTGACGGGCAGCTTACCCGTGTCAGCCATTGATTCATAGATTTTTGTTTAATGGACAAAGAATTTCTTTCTGCTTTGCCAAAGGCCAATTTTTACAGAATCCCCTAAACTAGGGGGATTTTTGTGCGGCGGGGCGGATGGTAGGAGTGTGCTGCATACAAATGGCATGACCTCATATCGGAGCCTGTCTTAAAGGTGCACCGAGGCCTTCCCACATGGCTGAGTCACATCACTTCCATATTGTGTCTCGTTAATGCTTCTTCTGTCCAACGTGGATGTAAAAATAGACTTTCTCTCCGGAATGAGGGGTTTTCCCCATATCCCATAATATTTCCATGGAAAACTCAACACCTAGCAGGCGTCATTTCTTCCCTCACTCATGGGGGCTCTTTCACGCTCTTTGAACAAATTAGACCCTGTTCATATTACCTTTTAAGTCTCCAGTTTATATTTATGGCCGTTCCCTAAGTATAAGTGATATATTCCACTGTACGGGATGCATCGCTTATGTTATGTTCACACATTGTGTTTTTGCTGCTTTTTTCTGCAAAAACTGATCTCTAGGTAATAAAAAAAAAATCTGCTTTTTTGCTGTGTTTTTTCCTGCTTTTTTGCTACATTTTTTGCTGCCTTTTTTTACTACTTTTTTTTTTTACTGTGCTTTTCTTGCTTTTAGGCTGAAGTCACACTTGCAAGAGACTCGCGCTAGTCTCCCATCACATCACCCGGCATGGCCTACCGCCCTCTGGACAGGAGCGTCTCAGCTGCATAGAAATACATGCAGCCGACCTGTTCCTGTTAGGAGAGTGACTCTGGCCTTATACTGCATCTTTTCCTGCCTATTGCTGTGGGTTTTTTTTCTGCATTATTTTTCATTTTTTTCCTGTGCTTTTTCACTCTTTTATGTTACATTTTTTTTCTCTGCCTTCTGGCTGTTTTTTTTTTTTTGCTGTGTTTTTTGTTCCTGCTTTTTTGCTGTTTATTGCTGTGTGTTTTCCTGCATTTATTGCGCATTTTTCCTGCTTTTTTGCTGGTTTTTGTTGCTGTTTTTTTCTTGCTGTTTTGCTGCATTTTTTCCTGCTTTTTTTGCGCATTTTTTCTTGCTTTTTTGATGGTTTTTCCGGCATTTTTTTCTTGTGTTTTTGCCATTTTTTGCTGCTTTATTGCTGCCCTTTTTCCTGCTTTTTTGCTTCGTAAACCAAAGTACCGAGCACCCGAGCATGGTAGTGCCCACTCATCACTAGTTACGAGTACTGAGCACCCGAGCATGGTAGTGCCCGCTCATCACTAGTTATGAGTACGGAGCACCCGAGCATAGTAGTGCCCGCTCATCACTAGTTACAAGTACCGAGCACCCGAGCATGGTAGTGTCCGCTCATCACTAGTTACGAGTACTGAGCACCCGAGAATGGTAGTGCCCGCTCATCACTAGTTACGAGTACTGAGCACCCGAGAATGGTAGTGCCCGCTCATCACTAGTTACAAGTACCGAGCACCCGAGCATGGTAGTGCCCGCTCATCACTAGTTACGAGTACTGAGCACCCGAGAATGGTAGTGCCCACTCATCACTAGTTACGAGTACTGAGCACCCGAGATTGGTAGTGCCCGCTCATCAGTAGTTATGAGTACTGAGCCCTTGAGCATGGTAGTGCCCGCTAATCACTAGTTACGAGTACGGAGCACCCGAGCATGGTAGTGCTCGCTCATCACTAGTTACGAGTACTGAGCACCCGAGCATGGTAGTGCCCGCTAATCACTAGTTACGAGTACTGAGCACCTGAGCATGGTAGTGCCCGCTCATCACTAGTTACGAGTACTGAGCACCCGAGCATGGTAGTGCCCGCTAATCACTAGTTACGAGTACTGAGCATCCGAGCATGGTAGTGCCCGCTCATCACTAGTTACGAGTACTGAGCACCTGAGCATGGTAGTGCTCGCTCATCACTAGTTACGAGTACTGAGCACCTGAGCATGGTAGTGCTTGCTCATCACTAGTTACGAGTACTGAGCACCCGAGCATGGTAGTGCCCGCTAATCACTAGTTACGAGTACAGAACACCCTAGAATGGTAGTGCTTGCTGATCACTAGTTACGAGTACTGAGCACCCGAGCATGGTAATGCCCGCTCATCACTAGTTACGAGTACTGAGCACCTGAGCATGGTAGTGCCCGCTCATCACTAGTTACAATAGTCCTGCCTAGTGAGTGGGCAGGTAAGGGATGCTAGCCCCACCACTGTATTTAAACAACACACTAGGGAAGGAAGACAGACAGGGGGAAAACACTACAATAGACTGGTTCAGTCAGCACAAAGACTGCAGCCACCACAGCAACTTCAAGAGAGGGTTTCAGCAGCTCCTTCCACCTCCAGGCCCAACTTCCAAATGGCAAAGAGAATAACTAGCACCCTCTGCTGGTAGCAGAGGGTAAATAAAGGAACTGGGAGTGGTCCCAAACCGGAAACACCTGAGCAGGAGTCAGAAACTGCTGGAATGCAAACTGACATTAACCCTATGACTGCCAAAGGAAAAACATTTAATATTGAGAATCAAAAATGGAAAATGACTGTCAAGTTCTGAATCTGTCACTAGTCTCATATTGCAGAGAGTCAGCCATGACAGTACATCTCTATATGTTGCCAATGGGGTGGACGGTTGGGTGGTGGACAACCTGGCACATCCATTTTTGTACTGTCAAATCCCCTCCCTATCATTGTTTCCATCTCTTACAATACCAGATAGGTTTTTTCAGCCTGTGATTGGTTTTCTGTGTCCCCGTTTTCACCAACATCCCCTAAGGGTCATTGGAATTTTTTTTCGAGAATAATTTAATTTCAGACAGATGTTGTGAATTTGCCCCGTAACCACCTTCATATTTGCGAATTCAGAATAGCATTTTTCTTGTAGCGCTCCTCGTATGCACCTGATATAATGTCACTCCAGGCTTTTAGTCTGTCAGGCCGTGTATGTGGTATAGGCGGGCACTTGGTTTTCATTATACGCCTAAATCCGTGCACTAAATTTAATAATCGTCTCGGAGTAAAGTTATGTAGAGTTAACCCAGAACACTCGATGCATTGGCTATAAATAAAAATGGTTTATTGTGTTCAACCCAAACACACTGTTTCTAATATTGAAATGAAAGGAAAACGTAGTTGAAAAAATGCTTTTATTAAAACGCCACATTAGTAAGAGCCGTCTATAAAAGTGCGATGTGAAAAATGGCAAGGGAGGGGCTCCATGTTGGTCAGTTCTGATGACGATGGAGCAGTTTACATGGAAAAATTGATCTCTGGCTTCTCCAACACTTGCAGCCGGTGTAGGGATCAGTCTACCCACTGGACCACAGGGACCACCCAAGCTTACCCTTTAGTGGGAGGGGTTTAACTAAGCACCCACCATGAGGTGGACACCAGATACCACTCCCAGGGAAGTGACCGAGACTGTGGCAGCTGAGCCCCAAGACATGAGATGGGAATCAGGTACTGACGGGATGACTGAGGCAGGCTGAAAAGTCGGGAACGGACAGGAATGTTGGGCACGGCAGGGACAGACAGGTATGGGAAGGCAGGTACAGTTGACGGACACAGGGGTAACGGGACCTGGAAAACTGAATGTGTTGCTGTGGCACCTCCCCTAATGGGAGGGTGCCTTAAATATACAGTGCCATAGGCTAAGAGACATTTCCGGGAAATGGCACGCCGGCCCTTTAAGAGGAGGGTCGGTGCGTGCGCGCGCGTCTTAGGTGCACTTCCAGGAACCCTGTGCAGCATATACAGGAAATGATTAAGGACTGTTTTTTTGCCTTTAATTCTATGGAGTCCGAAACGCATTAAGTGCTATGTACTACACTTTCCATTATAGTCTTCATACAATATTTTTAATCATGTATCAATAAAGAAACCTTATTTTTATCATATTTTTGGAATCGGTGCTGGGTCCATTTTCCCGTTTCTCCATTGCAGCATATACAGAGCCTGGGATGGGTAGGAAGCAGCAGTACACGTGGATGGCCTGAGGAGTGCTGGGGAGGACGCAACCCGGCAAGGGCAGTGAGCAAGGCGGCGTCTCTTCACAGATGCAAGCGCTACAATATCTCATGCTGATTTTAGGTTATCTATATGGTCAGGGTACAAGCTGAAGACCCCCTCCCCTCCACTGCTTTATCTCAAATGTGGATTTGTAGCAGGGGCACCTAGAGGATGAATCCATCTTTTTTTTTTTGTTTTTTTCAAAGGTTGCCCCTATGATCTTTGCAGTTATATGGCCTTATAATAGTCACCTGACTTCAGCCCACCCCTATCTGGCTTATGTTAGTTGGAGGGTCCCTGGCTACTCCCTACATACATGGAGGCCTCCATTGGTGGTCACTTCCATTTTAGAATTGGACAACTAATTCACATAAAAAACTTTTACCATAATGTTACACATTTCATTACCAATGTATTACGGTAATATCTTTTATATAATAATTGGCAACTACTAGCATAAATTAGATTTAAATCTGTTGGCTACGCATATAAGCCAAGCTCCACCAAAGTCAGGCCCCATCTAAGTCAAGCACAGCTAAGCCAGGCTAAACTTAAACCAAGCTCTACCAAAGCCAGGATCCACCTAAGCCGGGCTCCATCTAAGCCAAGCACACCTAAACCATGCTTAACCTAAACCAAACTCCAGCTAAGCCAGGCTCCACCTAAACCAGGCTCCACCTAAACCAGGATCCACCTAAGTCAAGCACACCTAAAGCAGGCTCTACATAAACCAAGCTCCAACTAAACTTAGCTCCACATAAGCCAAGCACACCTAAACTAGGCTCTACCTAAACCAAGCTCCACCTAAGCCAGACCCAACTAAGCCAAGCTCCCCTAAGTCAGGATCCATCTAAGCAAAGCACACCTAGACCAGGCTCAATATAAGCCAGGATCCACCTACGCCAGGCTCTATCTAAGCCAAGCATACTTAACCCAGGCTCTACCTAAGGCATGCTCCGCCTAAGCCACCAAGATGCATCTAAGTTCCACCTAAGACAAGTTCATTTAAGCCAGGTTCTACCTAAAACAAGCTCAACTAAAACTAGTGTAGATTTCATAGATCTTTAGTAGATCATTTTAGAATGGCTGTATAATCCTTTTCAACTCAATACCCATCCACCAATACTGATTGATAACTTCTCAGTAGCCCTCTTCCCTGTTGATGCTGAATCTCCGCCCACCTTGCTTGATTGACTGCTCCTTTGTGTCACTCCCCTTGGTTGCTGAATTTCCGCCCACCCAGCCTGATTGACAGCTCCTCAGTGCCCCTCCACCCTGATGCTGCTAAGATCTCCCAGTGCTCAGTAGAAGCTGCAGCTGTCAGTAAGGTTTTCTCACTCTAAAGTTGGACTCATTTTGATATCAAGATTATACAGCGATGGATTTTCAACATAAGTACACCAGCCTCATCAGGTCTAAAGACATCAATTAGATGATATATGCAGTTTGCATGGTGAATTTAGATTATAAAAACATGTGGATACCTACAATCTGGATTTTGCATTTTTCGTATGTAAGGGTTTTTCCCGTGTTATTAGAGTCGGATCTTCTGTCCTTCTGACCCGTGTTTATTCTGGGAATAAAGATGGTTCCGATCAGCTGCAGCCACACATCTAATAATGTCTCATACAAGCCGTAATTAAGGATCACACCGGGACTGGTCACTTCCTCCCATAGAAATATAGGAAATAGCTCTTTTAGGCCACGGTAGTGATCACGGACAGGTCAACTCAACTCATGTTTTGCCGGCCCCCTCTATGCACCAGCCCGGTGAAATCCCACATATCAGCCCGATGAGAGGGATTTCCCAGTAGTCTGCCGCCACGATAAGTAGATGACTTTGTCAGCCGCTAACAAAGGCTTTGTACGGCTGGAGCTCACGCCATATGTGATGACTGTAGCACAGCTTACTTCATCTCAGGAAAATATCTTCCTGCAGCCGCGGCCCCAGACGGTCGTCAGACGCTGAGCTTGTCTCATGTTTTCACGGTATCATCGGGAAAAATGTGCTAAGCACATTCTTCATCATCACTTCACATATTTTGTGCATTGGTGTGATGAATCCTGAAAAAAGACGATAAAACCTGGGGTGTAATTACTGTTCGCCATGTCAGATTTCGGAATAAGCCCACCCTAGCCCCCGGGAGCAGAATGAACGTGATCACCAATCTCTACGATTCTATCCCAATATTTAGTAGGCATAAAAGCAATAATAATATTAGTAAATACCTCCAATTAGAAATGTAGTATAGTTCTCTTGATAAAGCCATGTCTCTTACCTCATGTGCAGGGCATTGCAGCTTAGGTATCTATGGTTATGTCCACTCATATAGTGACAGTTAGTCAGTTAGTTGCTCGTGGTTGAAACCAGGGTGTCACACTAACATGTGGCGGGCGCCTTCAGACCAACAGACGTCTGACGCACTACAAAAAAAGCAGGACCTAAATGCTCAGGTTGCTGATTGCCAAGTGCAGCTGTCTCCTCCCTATTTTTTGCAAGGCTTCCTTCCTATATCCGCCGATGATAGCTTCAGCGATCCCAGGCTTGGTGTTTCTCCGGTTCATGGTGATGCGTGCTGCGCTTCTTCGTGGTTTGAGTGTTTCCCAGTTGTGCGTTTCTTCCTTCCCTTTTTTGTTACTCCCCAGTACACATATTGTCTCTCCTGTGTTTAAGTGCTATGTGTATGAGTTTCCATTCTCCCTTGACCGTGTTGTTTTGTGGGGTTTTGTCTTTGTGTTTTCCTGCCCGCCTCAAGAGTACGGGAGAGTGGGATAACATCAGGGTCTGGACAGGAATTAGGGTCACGCTGGGGGCTCGGACCTGGCTACCATCAAGCCTACCTCCGAGATAAGAGACATCACAGGGTCCTATCTCCATATACCCCATGACAGCATTGGGAAATTGGATTGTCCCATGACTTGTTTGTCAATTTATTCCAGTTACTCTCCCCTTAGAAATTAGTAGAAGGGGGCTATGCTTGCATTTGGCCCTCTCTATTGAAATAGAGCAAAAAAGGGCGGCTGATCAGGCTGCTTTGTCTCCGGGCCGTTTTCGATGGTCTCTCGTTCTGTAATCTGCACAGGCCAATCTGTCCCACCAAGTCTTTTTACTTTATGCATTGACCTTATAGCTTTCTTCTTCATGATCTGCCTTATCCACTGTATAATTTAATCCTCTGTTCTATGCTGGATATTATGGTATAGAGCAGAAAAGAAGTATTTATTTAAGTAGAGAGCTGAGGATTATGACACCATACGGGGGCTGATGTTGTCATGATCTTGGTATTTGCTATTTATAATTTTGGCACAAGTTTTACCTTGATATAAAAGCCCAGGCTGATAGATCTGACAGTCATAAGAGGATATCAGGATATCCACTAATGGATATACATGGAAGCGAGCCTAAATAGTTGGGGTAGTAAGAATAGCATACATAATTGGATGAGATGGTATCACTGACTAGGCACTCTCTAATGTCCCTTTATGGGGCGGTCAGGGGGCACTTGGTGGATCCCCAGCAGATTAACAACAGAGAGATCTGTTTAAGATATGACCAAGGTTAGGGGTTTTGGGCAATTCCGGAAGTGTTCCCAGGAAGGGTTATATATAACGTGAAATTGCTAACTATTGAGAATTCAGCTTTTAGAAGAATTCACGGGTCACCTGCTAACCAAAGACCGAGCACTTAACTTTAAAGTTCTTTGTTCTGGACATGCCAACAATCTAATGTATCTGGGTTGTCATGCTACCACTAGGTGGCGCTGGGACTCAGGTATGCAACTACTCCTGAGTGCAATTATTCCAAAGCCCACTAGAGGTCATAAACACATCGTACGGATAGTCAAAATGAAAAGGTCAATGCCAGGAGGTCATGACTGTACCAGGGAGGAAACAAGCCGAAGTCAAGAAACAGAGGCGAGGTCAAATACCGGGAGAATAAGTGAAAACGGGGGAGCGGGTGGAGGATGCAGAGCATGAACGAAATCTGGAGGACAAGGAGGTACAGAGGGAAGGTTCGGGCAGGACATATGGAGGACAGAACAGGCAGGAGGGACGGGGGTCAGGCAGGACAGGAGAGACGGAGGTTACATCAGGCAGAAGAGCCAGAGGTCAGGGCGAGTATACCAGGTAGCAGGACAGGAAACAAAGTACTTCTCACAGGAAATGAGCACGTAGCCAAGCCGGAAATATCACTGGCGGCGTCCTGGAGACAGCAGAACCAAGACATGGCAGCGTGATCCCCGAAATAAAGCTCCTCCCAGAGGCAGGATGCACCGGCTGAGGAACAGCAGAGTGGTGCATGGATCATGGCAGGGGTGATGCCGGACACCTTAGATTTCTACACATCTGCCTAGATTTCTGATTCTCTTATATTTCTCCCATCAAAATGATAAAGACCTTGGCAAAACCCACCATACCCTATCACAGGTCAATGGGAATCTGTCGGCTGTCATTAGAGGCGCTGCTTTCAATGAAGTTTCGGCAAAACTCGGCAGGAATCCGCCTGGCAAGTTTGACGCAGATCTACACACATGTACTAATGAATCCAATGTGTTTTGCATCTGCAAGAGAAAAAAAAAAGAATGAAAGAAATGGTGTTGATTGAAATTATCTTTTCATTTTACATCTACAGGTCTGTTTCCATAGTAACAGACTACAAATAAACCCTGTGTAGTCAGATTTTCCACCTCTACTGCTTACTTGTGTATATTAGGTAGAGAATCAAGAATTATAACGGCGTAATCAGACTATACATGGTTGCTTCTAGTCTGTCTCTTTGGAGGAATATTGGTCTGCACAGAAACTTTGTATACAAAATGGTAGGGTATTACAGTGGAGAATGTAGGTTTGGCTAAAAAGATTTTCATCTTAAAGGATATCTGACTTACAAAAACAGGATCCATTGGTCAGTGTAACACCTGCCTGGATCAACAGACTCAGGGGGGATGTAATGGACAGACTAGAGGGAAGCCACTCACCAAGCAGGACCCCCAGAAGCCTGAAACCCTTTTACCCCTATGCAGGGATTTGGAATTACACAGGGCCCTGGAGATCACTACCCGTGGAAGGCTGCAGTCCGATGAGAGAAGTCGTCAGGCAGGGTCAAACCAGGAATAGCAGAACAGGGACAGAATCGGCAGACAAGGACATAATCAGAAAACGGAGCAGAGGTCAAATCCGGATCGGGCAGCGAGGTTCAAAACCAGCAGGCAGGAGGGCAGTCAGAAAACACACAGAAGTCAGCACACAGGAATCACAAAACAGAATAGGGCGGACCAGGAGCCAGGAAATCAGAACTATCTCTGGCAGTGGTCATGTGACAGGAGGGGGAATAAGAAGGGTGTGGTGTCTTCCCATTGGCTGTAGCTGAATGCTGGCAACTTTAGCTGGAAGACACACGCTACCCACAGCCAGCGGTACTGCAGATCCCAAGATAACCCAGCCCAGTGGATGATCGGAGCCTGCGCCCACCGCTGCCGCTGGCATCGACTCCTCTCCCATCACCAGCACCATCCACGGCAGGAACACGGCGTCGCCTGGTGATCGGAGCAGAAGTTGCTGGAGCAGACTCCGGTGGTGACGTAACAGTCAGGTGACTAAACAGTATTGCATTGTTGGTTCCTTTTCAGGCAGAGACCACCACAGTTTCCTACACTTGATCCACAGGGGTTAGCGCCGGTGGGCATATGTAATGCTCACTGGTGTTGAGGCAGTGAGCAAAAGTTTTTCCACTGGACCACAGGGGGGACCCGGGCTTACCCTTTAGTGGAAGGGACTACTGCAATTCAGACGCCAGGTACTACTCCCAGAGTAATGACTGTGACTGCGGCAGCTGATCCCCAGGACAGGAGACGAACTCAGGTACAGACGTGGGGTACAGGCAGGATGGCTGGGGTAGGCGGGAATGGACAGGTATAGTGAACACAACAGGGGCGAACAGGTATTAGAAGGTGGACTCAGTAATAGGTAATGGGACCTGACAACTAGCTAGCAGACAGATGACTGACTAACTGAAGGCGCTGTGGAGGCACCTTCCCTAGTGGGAGGATGCCTTAAGTACCTCTTAGTCATAGGCTGAGAAGCACTTCCGGGAAATGGTATGCCAGCCCTTCAAGAGGAGGGAAGGTGTGTGTGCCCTAAGCACACTCCCTGGGGACCTGAGCTGTATGCAGGAGACAAACTCAGGTACAGACGTGGGGTACAGGCAGGATGGCTGGGGTAGGCGGGAATGGACAGGTATAGTGGACACAACAGGGGCGAACAGGTATGGAAAGGTGGACTCAGTAATAGGTAATGGGACCTGACAACTAGCTAGCAGACAGATGACTGACTAACTGAAGGCGTTGTGCAGGCACCTTCCCTAGTGGGAGGATGCCTTAAGTACCTCTTAGTCTTAGGCTGAGAAGCACTTCCGGGAAATGGCATGCCGCCCTTCAAGAGGAGGGAAGGTGTGTGTGCCCTAAGCGCACTCCCTGGGGACCTGAGCTGTATGCATATGGCCCGGGATGAGGAGGAAGCAGGAGCACATGTGGACGGCCATTGAACTGTGGGGGAGGATGGAGCCCAGCCACGGTGTCCCTGCTGGGGAGAGGCAGGGTAGTGCAGCGACACCGGCGCTACAGCATAGCCTCTTTAATTATCTTATGGCCTTTTAAAAAAAAATCTTTTGGGAAGTCAAACAACCCCTTTAACTCCTGCAGTAAAATCACTGCCATATATCTGACAAGATGAGAAATGAAAATTAACCACGCGCAGACGAGTTGCCAAGCAGGGATTTATTCTATTCCTACAGAAGAAGAAAATCTGGATTACAAGGGAGGTTGCGGCTGAGCAGGTGCGCGATCTGCCCAACATCTGATCTTATTTTTTTTTGTGTTTTGAACATATTATTAGGCACAATAAAATAACTCCTTTCTTTTGGAGAAGCCGTGTGAAGGCCGGCGAGTGCCGTCACGTGCCCCTGCCGCAGCGCTCTGCCAGGCAGCAGGTGTTTTCCGACATCGCTCCAGATCAGCCTCGCTTCCCCTTTGATCTTGTTTTCTTCTTTTATGATCAAGACGGAGGCATTTATAGAAAAATCTGTTGGCTTTAGAAGTGACATAATCAAACATTTGCTTTACATTAAAGGGGAATTCAGCGTAGCCTTGAAGTGTGAAACCACAAATAGAGATTTAATGTGAAGTGACTGGTTATGAATCCCAATGTTACACGGGATGAATACACTTTTTGGTGGTCTGAACATCTATATTGTGTCTATTCTCGATAAAGCAGATCTGTCAGCCTAATACGCTGCCCTATGTAAGATATTACTGCTCCAATACAGCTAGTAGCCAGAAAAAAGCCTAAAAACCACTATTTTTTGTTTTTTTTACATGTTGACTATCAAGACAATGGGCCTACACCTCTAATAGACTGCCTCCTATACAGTGTGTCCACCCATATCCTGTCCACCGCCATTAACTTGAGAACGGCGGCAGCTATAGGCATAGAAGTGGTGTCTAGGTATAGTAAAGTATCCATGCTCTACGCAATGAAACCACCTATAGCGCCACCTGGTGGAAAACAACGGAGTTAGCATTTTTATCTCGAAAACGGAACAAGATAGAGAAAAAAAGTGAATTACAAAGTTGTAGGGCATCATCAATTCAATACGACTACACACCTTGCATACAGAAATGCTATGATTAGAACGTGTAAAACTCACAAGGCTGCGGACGTGAAGCGATACCTCATGGAGACCTTCCTACAAGTCATTGGGTATGGTGGCTGTGTGGAGTGGCCTCCACGCTCACCTGACCTGACCCCACTGGACTTCTTTCTGTGAGGTCACATCAAACAGCAGGTGTATGCGACCCCTCCACCAACATTGCAGGACCTACGACGACGTATCACAGATGCTTGTGCAAACGTGTCCCCTACCATATTGCACAACGTGCAGCAAGATACAGTATGCTGTGCAGAGTCCAGATGTGCATTGCAGCTGACGGGGGCCACTTTGAGCATCAAAGTTAAATGAGCGCCGTATGCGTGACCAGCATTCAATGTGTTGGGGGGGGTCATGGGTTTCATATCATAGCATTTCTGTATGCAAGGTGTCGATTCGTATTGAATTGATGATGCCCTACAACTTTGTAATTCACTTTTTTTCTCTATTTCGTTCCGTTTTCAAGATAAAAATGCTAACTCGATTGTTTTCCACCAGGTGGCGCTATAGGTGGTTTCATTGCTTAGCGCATGTCTACTTTACTATACCTAGACACCACTTCTATGCCTATAGCTGCCGCCGTTCTCAAGTTAATGGCGAAGGACAGGATATGGGTGGACGTACTGTAAAGGGCAAAAGAACGAATGAAATAATAAACAGTGTGCATGTTTGATTTCAACATGCCTGATCCTTCATTCCCAACAGGAGATAAATTTTTGCCAATCACCTTTTCACCTTATCCTCTAGTGAATGCACATTCAGCCAGTGTGAGTGTCCTGTGTTGGAGGAGCTGGGAAGTATATATGTTGATGGAACGTACACTTGACAGACCTCTAGTAGAGGTGTATCGGCACTAGTGATGGGCGAGCACTAAAATGCTCGAATGCTCGAACCGGGGTGCTGTTATGGGTGTGTCACGGGTGACAGACAGTCATGTGGTTTCTGACTATAGAAGGTCAGAGACAATTTGAATTTATCCCAGAGGAGCATTGCAGCTATAAGACTCCTCACCACTGGCAGCCAGACTGGTTTGTCAGTCTCAGCAAGGAGAAAAGTTCTCCCCTTACACCCCACTTTAGCTTCTCATACAGCCAGAACAGATCTCATACTTTGCACTGACGAGGGACAATCATCCCGAAACACCATGTCTGCAAATTGAGGTTCTGATCTGGCATAAATCCTAAGTCATATGAAAAGCCTTGTTAAGGGGCCACTTGTAACTTTTAGGATTGCTACTTCCAATAGGTAGCACTAGAGTTTGTCTCCTTCCTCCCTGAAGAGACAATGTGAATATAGAAGGTCACAGTGTTTGGCTGCGCAAAAATCTTATGCTGATTAAACTGTAATTTTATCAAAACTACAGCAAGCAGTCCAGTAAGTTACACATCACTGGAATCATGATTTCTATCTCTATATCATGCTACTTTTAGATTAAATTTCCGGGGTGTGTCATGGGTGACATACAGTCATGTGGTTTATGGCCATAGAAGGTCACAGCATTTGGCTGCTCACAATGCTCCCTGTCTTTTTATTCTTCCTGCTGTCAGTATTCATTGTAATAGGTAACTTTCCTGCTGGATTTTCATCTTTTCCCCTTTTGGACCCAGCGGGAGCTCGCCTTCCATCAAACTGCTGATCATCAGTATTCCCTTAGTGATTAAATATTCTCTTCTTCCCTGGTGATATTATTCAGTTCATTTTAGCTTTGGTTGCAAGCAGGTGGCTTGCTCTCATCTCTAGTGTCGTTGATGAAGCTTGCTGACTCCTGCCTGTGTCATATGGGGATAAGTAGTTCATGATTTTTTCCCCTGTGTATCCTCCTTGTGTCGTCTATAGTGTTTAGTGGGGTTGACGAAGAGCTCATCCCATCCATTCCCTATTTAGGGTCCAGCACTAGGGAAACCTAGAGTCAGGTATCCGGCATGGCGCATAGGTGGCTTGCTCTCATGTGTAGTATCGTTGATGAAGCTTGCTGAACTCCTGCCTGTGTCATCTGTGGATAAGTAGTTCATGCTCCCATGTGTCCTCCTTGTGTCTTCCTTTAGCGTTTAGTGGGGTTGACGAAGAGCTCATCCCAGCCATTCCCTATTTAGGGTCCAGCACTAGGGATACCTAGGGTCAGGTATCCGGCTTGGTGCATAGATGCAGAACCTAGCTAGGGTGATGAGGGAACCCAGGGCCCAGAGTTTGTTTGGTCTGGCGTCACCATCTTCCTCTTCCCCTACCTTTCGCCGCTTGCTTGGTCCTTCCCCATACCTAGCATGACAGGTGGCTGCACACATCATGCAGTGAAGCTAGTCTGTGCATGGTGGTCGTTGTTTCATGGGCTAAATATCAGAGCACCCGCGATACTCGGCCAAGCTCCGCAAGTAGCCGAGCACCCTGAGGCTCGATCTAGTAACGAGCAGTGTTGAGCATGCTCACTCATTGCTAATCGACACACCTCACTCCACGCTGGGTGGCCTTGGCGTGTCACCAGGAATTTTGCCAACTCTTTCAGGAGGTCTTCCCCTTTTATGAGATCCTCCTAGATATTTTGGGAAAATTGACAAGTTTACCCTAAGATAGAAAATGAGAGCTACGATATGGCACTAACGATTCCATGATGTTGTACATGAGAAGGGACTACATACAAAATATGGATATAAATTACAGTAAACAAAGCTAACCTTGACAGGCTGGTAAAGAGCAGAGAGGGCTCCGTTCTTTTGGGCTTACAGTCTACAGGATGATGGGGAAGGAGACAGTAGGTCGGTGGGTTGTATCAACTTTGATGGTGGTGAGGTGGCTTCTTGAAGAAATACGTTATCGGGTTCCATCTGAAAGATCTGAATATGGTGGATTATCGGACGAGTTAGGGCACAAAATTGAAGAGGATTATTATTATTATTTATTACTGTAGCGCCATCAATTCCATGGCTCTTTACATGTGAAAGGGGTATACATAATAGGGACAAGTACAATATTCATAAACAATACAAGGCACAGACAGGTACAGGAGGATAGAGGTCCCTGCCCACGAGGGCTCACAGTCTACAAGGGATAGGTGAGGATACAGTAGGTTAGGGTAGAGCTGATACTGCGGCGTTATATCAGACTGAGGGTTACGGCAGGTTGTAGGCTTGTCGGAAGAGGTGGGTCTCCAGGTTCCTTTTGAAGCTTGTCAAGGTAGGCAAGAGTCTGATATGTTGTGGCAGAGCATTCCAGAGTATGGGGGAGGCACGGGAGAAATCTTGGATGCGATGGGATGGGAAGAGGAGATGAGAGGGGAGTAGAGAAGGAGATCTTGTGAGGATCGGAGGTTACGTGCAGGTCACAGATGTATTGAGGAGACAGGTTGTGGGGATACTCCAGAGAAGTCTAAGGGGTACTTTGCACGCTGCGACATCGCAAGCCGATGCTGCGATGTCGAGCGCGATAGTCCCCGCCCCCGTCATACGTGCGATATCTTGTGATTGCTGACGTAGCGAACATTATCACTACGCCAGCTATACATGCACTTACCTGCCCTGCGATGTCGCTCTGGCCGGCGATCCGCCTCCTTCCTAAGGGGGCGGGTCATGCGACGTCACACGGCAGGCGGCCAATAGCAGCGGAGGGGCGGAGATGAGCGGGACGTAACATCCCGCCCACCTCCTTCCTTCCGCATTGCCGGTGGAGGCAGGTAGGAGATGTTCCTCGCTCCTGCGTCTTCTCACACAGCGATGTGTGCTGCCGCAGGAACGAGGAACAACATCGTACCTGTCGCTGCACCGGCATTATGGAAATGTCGGACCCTACACCGATGATACGATAACGACGCTTTTGCGCTTGTTAATCGTATCAAAAAGGAGTTGCACACTACAATATTGACTGCGACGCCGGATGTGCGTCACTTTCGATTTGACCCCACCGACATCGCACCTACGATGTCGTAGTGTGCAAAGCCCGCCTTAGAGGCGATTGGGTAAGGAACATATAAGGTTGGAGAAGATCAGAGGTTACGTGGTAGAATATATGGGGACATATGTCTTATCAGAGGTGTACAGTAATGCTCATGGACCGCCACAGTGTAGGATTTCTGCCCACTAGTTACCATGCATCGTGCCTGCTTCTTGTGCTTTCTTAGATGGGACTTTGGGTCCCTCCGCAACACTACTACATCTGCACCCCCTATACTTACGACCTTGAAGATAGTAGAGATTAGATTCCTCTTTAACACTAGAAGTCCCAGAAATTTCGAGCTCCCCCCATTCCAAAGGTAGAAATGTTAAATGACCCCTCTCTGGGACTTCTAGTGTTAAACTTGTGCGTCACTTTATATACCCACTGGGTAACATGAGCGACACAAAGAGATACCTCACAAATCACATTTCCTAAAAGCCAATGCTTTTTATATTACACTTTTCCTCGGTACGGCATAGCTGCAGATATTCCAGTCATTTCAGCTGGAATTCTGTCCCGGTAATGATATTTCCCTTTTGTATTGCGGTTTTTTTTTTTACTAAAGCACATATCATGCCCCGAGGTTACAGCTCTTACATTTACTTTCACTGAACTTATTAAAATGAATTTTGGCGATTTTCTTTCAGATGAAAAGTCTCAACGCGCCTTAAGGTAACGCGCAGGAAGGTGGTGTCCTCAAAAAACAGTTCCAATATGTCAAGTTAATGATCTGCGTAATGATTACATAGATTTCTGTAATCCCTCTTCCATTTCAGTTTCTCCACAGAGGAAAAGAGGAGCTCTGCCCGCAGGCGCTGCGCACATTATACCTGCGTGCTGGTGTTGTGTGTGGGTCGTATTGTGGGAAGTTATGAATGGAAAGTGTTCTTCTGTCGTTATAGTTCTGACCATGGAAATATAGTTTTTCTATCATCTTACAGTATATTTATCCTTCTATTATCTATTTCTCCATCCATCTCCAATGAAACCTCTTTGGGACAACCATCCAAAATGGCATCGAATAGCAGTGTGATGTCAAACACCCGGGTGTAATGAGATGCTAAACCACTAGGAGTCGCTAGATACACTGGTGGAGGAGATCTGCGCGGTTGTCGAACAAGCCAGGGGTCAGTAGCCGGGAGATCAAGTCAGTAATAGAGGCAGAGAGAGAAGCCGAAGTCAATTTGCGAGCCGAGGGTCTGTTACCATGTCAAGTCCGAGGAAGAGAGCAGAGCCGGGGTTGGGATACGAGCCGACGTCAGCAGCCAAGAAGACACGTCGGGTACACGGGAGAGAGAGCGGAGCTGGGGTCAGGGAGACAGGGAGTAAAGTCAGAGTAGGGGAGAACGGGACAGGGTACGAGGAACTAGGTAGCAGGACAAGATCGGATCAGTCACTTACAGGAACCAGAGACGTACACTGCTAAACAGAAAATATCACTGGCGGCGTTCCGGGGGAAATAGCTCCCAGATTAAGCAAAGCAATCACCCGGAACGAGGCTTCAAACAGACCCCTCCCATACCACACAGGACTAGACCGGGAACAACGAGTTCACTGGAGGAAAATATGGGGCCCAGTATAGGCTCTGCAGGAGAGCAGAGCACCGCTAATCAGAATCATGACAGTGGTCTTCCCAAAAAGGTTAAGAACTATTACTCTATTTGTCTACCTACCTACCAATATATCTATATTATTGTCATGTGGTGTTCAGCTTTGCACTCGCTGGGTGTCATGGCGGCGTCTGACTATGTTCACACACCACAGAGTCTGACAAGCAGCCTGAGGTCTCTTAGTAGTTCAGCCTTACTCCGGTGTCGGCTGTTTTAGCTTCACTGCTCTCCAGTCCAGCAGGAGTTAATTTCTGTTGGCTTGTGAACTATTGCTAGGAGCTCAAGTTGCAAATGATCATTCACAGCCGCCTTCACTCTTTATAAAGGTACTGGATCCGGTAGCTCCTCGCCGAATATAGCTCAGCATTGCTCCTGCGATATTGGCCCTTATTGTAGTGATCCAGACCCTGGTGATCTGTCGTGTGCTTTCCTGTGTGGTGTAGATATATCTCTGTTAGTTTATTTCTTCCCTGTGTTTTATTTCTTCCTGGGTTCTTACTGTATCTCCCCTTTGTCTGATTACAGTGTGTATGTCTTTTGGTTGTTTCCCCTGTCTGTGGTATTTGTGGGGTTTGCTTCTCCATTCCTGGCCCTCTCCTGAGGTGGGGGAGAGGGGGTGATAGATCAAAGTTCGAACAGGAGTTAGGGTCACGCTAGTGGTCCAGGCTTGGCTACCATTAAGCTTACCTCTCGGATAAGGGACAGTGTAGGGTCCCTAGTCTGAGGGCCAGCTTAGAGGTGCCTGATTTAGTTACCCCGACCCTCCCGTGACAATTATATCTGACATTTTTGAGAGCAAGTTATGTGTTTTGCCTTCGGTTTTTTATTGTAGCCATACTCCATTTCATAAAAAATCTCACAGAAAAATATACAGCATTACCAACACCAGGTCAGATTACCAATGCACTAGTAGGATGCTAGCGACAGGATCAGGACTAGAGTCTCTCATTGTCATCTGAGACTCTACATATTAAAGGGAACCTGTCACCAGATTTGGGGCCTATAAGCTGCGGCCACCTCGTCATGCACACTAGCCAGCATTGAGTTCCTGCGCAGGCGTACTTTGATTTGCCCTGAGCAGGGCACATCAAAGTATTGTAGTGTGAATGAGCGTGACCTCAATGCCAACATGTGTGCATGACGTAGGACGCATCATGCACCCAGGCTTCAGAAGAAGCAGGACAAAGATGGCCGAAAGAGGAGGCGCCACACCCGGAGAACGGAGACACCCATCCAACCAGTCTGCACCGCACCGACCGTTAGATGAGTATTATCAAGTTATTTTTACGTTCTACACAGTGGCCTAGGCTCTTATATACAGTATTCTGGAATGCTGTATATAAGAGCCCACTGGTGGTGGCCGCAGCTTATACTCACCAAATCTGGTGGCAGGTTCCCTTTAATATGTGTAGCCATAGGCTACACGATTGCAGTCACTACATTTGACTTCAGACTTATGAATCCTCACAATGTGCACACTGCACACTGTGAGGATTCTCTGGTGCCGGAAGCAGACGTGTGACTGCAAGTATTCAGTTTGCATACATGCAATCACGTACCAACTGAATGTGCCCGGCTTTGTTCAATACATCGGCATCGGGGAATCCTGACAGTGTGGCGTGTGCGCATTGCGTGGTCTCACAAGTCTGAAGTCACAGTGACTGCAGGCCGGACAACCCCTTTAAGACCTTTCTTACAATTTTGAAACTGTGTAGAATAAGAGTGTCCTTTAATTAAGGGCATGGCAATAGGAAATAAATTTGGCACTGTGTGCTTTGCGCTTTACAAGCTCGCGAAGGGGCTCACACACATAACTGAGCTATAATGCGCCAACATCAGGTGACTCCTCAGAGAAGTGTAGGGCACCTTTAAATGTCAGTAAAAAAAACATATTAAAACCCTGTCCCCTTAATACTGGCATTGTCAGGCGCTGGTATTGGGTGTCATTTGTTCACAAAGGCTCCGGCTTCTCTTATGAACATGTGGAAGTTATGTTTATGGATCAAGTTAAAGTGATTTTTTTTCTACATTGTCTGAAGCAGATCAAGAATAAGAGGAAACCTGATCACATCTGAGAGGATTAGGCTCAGGTCTAATGGCCGAGAGCCAGGAAGGGTATTGCAAGTGTATAGACTCCCTAGAGCGGCATATTTCAGAGCTGCCATTTTATCATCTCATGCATCAACGTGAGCAGGCTTCAACATGAAATATCTGGAACATCTTGCTCTGGGAGGAAGAACATTTTCTTATAACATATTTTTACCCAATTTGAACCCAGGGGTCTTCGAGTCTGTGACCTCTGATTCTGAAAGGAATTTTGACCCGGTTAGCTCTGAGAAGCTCCTGGCTGCCGAGCGAGACACGAAATGTGACGTCTGAAGAACAGATCGCTGCCCAGAAAGCAGAAGTCATAGAAAAATAGTAAATTGCCAGCAGCCCTGTCTGTCAGCGGGAGAGAGGAATACACACTTCCTACCTGATGAAGCTTTCCCGCCACAACCTTTATGTTATCAGATGTTCTCCATAAAACTATAGAAGAATTGGCAAGATGGTGCTATGCTTCATCATATGTCTATATGTGATCTATCCCTCTATCTATCTATCTATCTATCTATCTATCTATCCCTCTATCTATCTATCTATCTATCTATCTATCTATCTATCTATCTATCTATCCCTCTATCTATCTATCTATCCCTCTATCTATCTATCTATCTATCTATCTATCTATCTATCTATATATCTATCTATCTATCTATCTATCTATCTATCCCTCTATCTATCTATCTATCTATCTATCCCTCTATCTATCTATCTATCTATCCCTCTATCTATCTATCTATCTATCTATGTATCTATCTATCTATCTATCTATCTATCTATCTATCTATCTATCTATCTATCCCTCTATCTATCTATCTATCTATCCCTCTATCTATCCCTCTATCTATCTATCTATCCCTCTATCTATCTATCTATCTATCTATCCCTCTATCTATCTATCTATCTATCTATCTATCTATCCCTCTATCTATCTATCTATCCCTCTATCTATCTATCTATCTATCTATCTATCCCTCTATCTATCTATCTATCTATCTATCCCTCTATCTATCTATCTATCTATCTATCTATCTATCTATCCCTCTATCTATCTATCTATCTATCTATCTATCTATCTATCCCTCTATCTATCTATCTATCTATCTATCCATCTATCTATCCCTCTATCTATCCCTCTATCTATCTATCTATCTATCTATCTATCTATCTATCTATCTATCTATCTATCTATCTATCTATCTATCTATCCCTCTATCTATCTATCTATTCCTCTATCTATCTATCTATCTATCTATCTATCTATCTATCTATCTATCTATCTATCCCTCTATCTATCTATCTATCTATCCATCTATCTATCTATCCCTCTATCTATCTATATAGCTATCGAAGGAAAAAAAGCCAAAAAAAAATGTCCATGGCACCAAGGGATTTAAGGGACAGGGAGTGAATACTATGAGATGTGCAAATTACTTCTTAATTTCCTAAAGGAGCATTGTATGGCTTATAAGCCTCCTCACACTATCTATCGATCAATTGATCTAATATCAATCTATCCACTCCATTCATCTTATCTATCTGTCTATCTATCTATCTATCTATCCCTCTATCTATCTATCTATCTATATCTATCCCTCTATCTATCTATCTATCTATCTATCTATCTATATATCCAGCCCATTAATTTTATCTATCATATATCTATCTATCCATCTATCTATAGAAGGAAAAAAAAGCAAAAAAAAAGTCCACGGCACCATGGGGGTTAAGGCACGTGGAGTGAATACTATGAGGTGTGCAAATTACTTCTTAATTTCCCAGAGGAGCATTGTATGGCTTATCAGCCTGCTTACACTATCTACCTATCGATCTATCTATCTGTCTGTTGATCAATCTAATATCAATCTATCCAGGCCATTCATCTTATCTATCTATCTATCTATCTATCCCTCTATCTATCTATCTATCTATCTATCTATCCCTCTATCTATCCCTCTATCTATCTATCCCTCTATCTATCTATCTATCTATCGAAGGAAAAGAAAGAAAAAAAATGTTCATGACACCAAGGTGTAAAGGCACATGGAGTGAATACTATGAGATGTGCAAATTACCTCTTAATTTCCCAGAGGAGCATTGTATGGCTTATAAGCCTCCTTACACTGGCACATCACTCTCCACAAAGAGAAATATTACCCCTTAGATAAATGACATGGCATGTTTTGGTTAGTGTTTTGGCTTTTGGTTATTTCTTTGTCCTGTGGATTGACTTCCTTACCGGTCATTGACCTGAGATTTCTCCGTCAAGGAAGCTTTGTGCCTGTACGAGCTTGCTTTGCTGAACATAAATGAATATTCTTCTTTGCCCTCGAGCTCCACATCTGATTGATACATAGATTTACAATTACTTCTACGTCTAAATATACATGGTTGAATTTGGTGCCAGTCGCGGTCTCGGGTGCCCATTGGTCACCGTACCCTGAACATGCACTTTACACTGTTACGTTACAAAGCGTCCAAATGTCTTATTCCACGAAATCCAGCAGTCACTTGAGGCGTGTGCCTTACAGATATATGTATGACATGTAAAGCATTGGGAGACGTGTCCCTGCAGTAGTCCAGACAGAAGCGTTCATAGCAAAAGTATCAGCATTTCTCATGCAGAAGAGTTATATTTAGGTTGTATAAGTTATCAGGACGCGACATCACAGTATCAGAGGATCCTTCAATACGACCAGATCCTGGCACATTAACGGTGTTATGATCAGGTTAAATCTGATCTATTACAATACAAACTGCATACATGAAATAGATCTCTTAGACCTGCCAAGACTGGTGTACTTACTTTAAAAATCTATGCTAGAATGGCTGTATAATCTTCAAAATAAGTCCCATAAAATGGACTTTTTAACTTCCACCTAGTGGTTCATAGGCAGGTTAGCAAGAGTTAATCTCTGCTAGTCTGCTTGTTATTCTGCTTTGATCACATGCTGTGGGGAAGCCAATTACATCTGCTCTCCTCCTAAATATGCTGGCTAGATCCTTTCTTCTATGCCAGCTATAGTTTATCTTAGCTGATCTGGGGAGGTGTTATGATCAAACTATCTGATGATTGTGGTATTTGTTGCTGAGTGCGGTTGTGGAGTTAACCGTTATTGCCTTTTGTTGCTGCCCTCCTGCTCTTGCTTTTCTCCAGAGTCTCTCATAGTTTATTCCTGTGTGTGTGGGGTGTATCAGAGTTTTGTTTTTCCTTTGTCTGTCTTTATCTGTTTCTATCTCATTCCTGTCCCTTCCTTCCCCAGTGGGAGGGGGGAATCATTTTAGTTATGGTCAAGAGCATAGCCAGGGATGAGACTAAAGGCCCCATCACACACAGAGATAAATCTTTGGCAGATCTGTGGTTGCAGTGAAATCATGGACATATTGTTCCATTTTTACACAGCCACAAACCTGGCACTGATTGTCCACAATTTCACTGCAACCACAGATCTGCCGCAGATTTATCTGTGTGTGTGACAGGGCCTTTAGGCATCTCCACCATCAGGAGTAACCCTGAGGTTAGTGATAGCATAGGGGCCCCTAGCATCAGGCACAGCTTAAGAACCCCTGTCCCTTGTTAATCTACAGTCACATTGTGACAAGCCGATGGTCGTTGGAAAGGAGACCCCCCATTTTCACTCTTTTAAACTGGTTGTCCTCTACTCCTTATCTATCCCTATATATCCCCCCAGTACAATAGTAACACTTTGGTGCCGACGCCTTTCTAGCTGGCTCTATAACATTGTTATAGCACTCGATGTCTGCAGCCAATCTGTGTTGGCGTCACTGTGCTCTCATATGGACAAATCAGACAGCGGTGACTGCTCTTTCCCTTCCTTCGGATGTCAGTAATGTCTGTAGAAAAACAGCGAAGCTAAGCTAATTGGCCCAGGGATTGCGTGACATAACAATGTTACATGATCCCCAGGAGAGCCAGCGCTGACACTGCTAGAACAATGCAGGCTCCAGAGGTGTTGCTATTTTACTGTGGGGAAACATTGGGATTTAGAAAAAGTTGTTCGAATAGTGGACAAACTCTTTAAATGATGCTATATCCAATCGCGGGAGTAAGGGGTACTTTACACGCTGCGACATCGCTACTGCGATATCGTCGGGGTCAAAGCGAAAGTGACGCACATCCGGCGCCGGTAACGACGTCGCAACGTGTAGAGCCTAGATGCGCCGATAAACGATCGCAAAAGCGTTGAAAATTGGTGATCTGTGTAGCGTCGGTCATTTTCATAATGTCGCACCAATAGGACATACAATGTTCGTCGTTCCTGCAGCAGCATACATCGCTGTTTGTGAAGCCGCAGGAGCGACGGACATCTCCTTATCTGCCTCCACCCGCTATGCGGAAGGAAGGAGGTGGGCGGGATATTTACGTCCCACTCATCTCCGCCCCTTCACTTCTATTGGCCGCCTGCCGTGTGACGTCGCTGTGACGCCGCACGACCCGCCCCCTTAGGAAGGAGGCGGGTCGCCGGCCAGAGCGACGTCGCAGGGCAGGTAAGTGCGTGTGAAGCTGCCGTAGCGATAATGTTCGCTACGGCCACTATCACAAGATATCGCATGTGCGACGGGGCGGGTACTATCGCGCTCGGCATCGCTATCATCGGCTAGCAATGTCGCAGCGTGCAAAGTACCCCTTAGTCTGAGGTGCCAGATGTATAACACAGCTGGCACCCACACTCTATGAAATGGGCACAGCTCCTCAGCCTGCACCATACATATAATGGGAGGACATCGTCTGAACATGTACGGTGGTTGACACAAATTGGACCCTAGGCACAGGAGTCTCCACTGGCCTTGGGTTAGCGGGTGCTGGTTACGTCAGACAGTTATGGCATATCCCGTGAGGGTTGAGACTTCTATATATTAGTCTATTCTCAACCACAAGTCAATGAAACACACTCTGCCTGATTTATAATACTGGACTCCGGGGAAGACTCTCGTAAGGATATTGTGTTTGTATGTATTTATAGCATGGCGTTTTTGGCTAAGGCTTGATTGGCATGATCAAGTGCCATAGATTACAGTACAACCTTGATCCGGGGCAAATATTTGGGAAGAGTGATCTTGCATATCTTGTTTAATCTTAGGGTTTTCCCTTCACCCCTTTACACCTGCTATTTTAGTTACATGATGTGTTCCTCCCATAGAGTTTTGTGCCGCTGCAGTTTTAGCTCTTATTTAAGGCCCCTTTTCGCGGGTTGATTATATAGAAGTCGATCGGTGCTCATCTATGGCCCTGATCACTCACCTGTTTCTACAGTGTGTCCACCCATATCCTGTCCACCGCCATTAGCTTGAGAACGGCGGCAGCTATAGGCATAGAAGTGGTGTCTAGGTATAGTAAAGTAGCCATGCGCTACACAATGAAACCACCTATAGCGCCACCTGGTGGAAAACAACGGAGTTAGCATTTTTATCTCGAAAATGGAACGAGATAGAGAAAAAAGTGAATTACAAAGTTGTAGGGCATCATCAATTCAATACGAATCGGCACCTTGCATACAGAAATGCTATGATAAGAACGTGTAAAACTCACAAGGCTGCGGACGTGAAGCGATACCTCATGGAGACCTTCCTACAAGTCATTGGGTATGGTGGCTGTGTGGAGTGGCCTCCACGCTCACCTGACCTGACCCCATTGGACTTCTTTCTGTGAGGTCACATTAAACAGCAGGTGTATGCGACCCCTCCACCAACATTGCAGGACCTACGACGACGTATCACAGATGCTTGTGCAAACGTGTCACCTACCATATTGCACAACGTGCAGCAAGATACAGTATGCTGTCCAGAGTCCAGATGTGCATTGCTGCTGACGGGGGACACTTTGAGCATCAAAGTTAAATGAGCGCCATATGTGTGACCAGCATTCAATGTTTGCGGGGGGTCATGGGTTTCATATCATAGCATTTCTGTATGCAAGGTGTCTATTCGTATTGAATTGATGATGCCCTACAATTTTTTAATTCACTTTTTTTCTCTATCTCATTCCGTTTTCGAGATAAAAAATTTTTCCACCAGGTGGCGCTATAGGTGGTTTCATTGCGTAGCGCATGGCTACTTTACTATACCTAGACACCACTTCTATGCCTATAGCTGCTGCCGTTCTCATGTTAATGGCGGTGGACAGGATATGGGTGGACACACTGTATATGGGACAGAATAATCTTTAATGTGATCATTCTTCCCCCGTACAGGATGGATATTGGTGGCAGGGAATTTCACAGGGTGATATGCTGCTAACAATGTTGATTTAATGGCCGTGGTGAACAATCCAATCAGCATTTTTGCTCTTTCATTGGCTGATTGGCATCATGTTTACTTGGGACGTTGATCTGCTTCTTTGCCGATTATCAGCCTATATAACAGTATGTACTGAAGATTTTTTCCTAAATCGACTATTAAGTGCACTATTACGACACTTGGAAGTTGTGCAGATGGATGCCCCATTAGTGACCCACAATAAAGGGCCTGTCACGCTAGGTACGGGGGAGTACCAAGCGCACGGCAAAAGGGAAGGGAAATCATGTGTCTAGGGAAAGGAAAGATGGTGACCAAACCTACTGCTGGTCCCTGGGGTCCCTCACCACCCTAGATAGGTTCTGCACCTATGCACCGAGACGGATACCTGACCCTAGATATCCCTAGTGCTATGCCCTAAATAGGGAACAGGTGGGATGAGCTCTTTCTCAACCCCACTAAACAACTATAGAAGGCACATGGGGGACACTCGGGGAAATGCATGAACTACTTATCATTACATGACTCAGGTAGAAGTTCAGCAAAGTTTTCAGCAACAATACCACAGAAGAGTACAAGCCACCTGCTTTGCAACCAAAGCTTGAAAAAAACTGAAACTATCACCAGCATCAGTTCAAGGAGGGAAGGAATATTTATGCACCAAGAGAATGCTGTGATGAGCAGGTGGTTGGAAGGCAAGCTCTTGCTGGGTCGAAATGGGGAGAGCTGAAAATCCAGCAGGAAAGCTACCTATACCAATGAATACCGACTGCAGGAACAATAGAAAGTCAGGGAGCATTCTGCGCAGCCAAGTGCTGTGACTGTCTATGGCCAGAAACCACATGACTCTAAAGGCCCAGTCACACAGATAAATCTTTGGCAGATCTGTGGTTGCAGTGAAATCATGGACATATTGTTCCATTTGTACACAGACACAAACCTGGCACTGATTGTCCACAATTACACTGCAACCACAGATCTGCCGCACATTTATCTCTCTGTGTGACAGAGCCTTTAGGCAGAAGTTCAGCAACAATACCACAGAGGAGTACAAGCCACCTGCTTGCAACCAACACTTAAAGGAACTGAAAAATATCACCAGCACCAGTCCAAAGAAAGGGGTATTTAAACACCAAGAGAATACTGATGATCAGCAGCTGGGTGGAAGGAGAGTTGGGTCCAAAAGGGGGAGAGATGAATCCAGCAGGAAAGCTACCTATACCAACGAATACTGATGAAAAGTCAAGGAGTATTGTGCGCAGCCAGATGCTGTGACCTTCTATGGCCAGAAACTACATGACTGTCTGTCACACGTGATACACCCAAGACAGGGCCGTTCCAATTCTGGTTGACTTGAGCTATCCATTTATTACAGGGACCACGCTTCATCCTATCATTGCGTCGATCTCAAATATTGCTTGCCTATTTTTATCCACAGGATAGGTGATAAAGGTATGATTGCTAGGTATTCCACCGGTGATGATAACAGGGGACCTTTCAACAATAATGTAGGTCACGGGTGTCGCCGCTCCATTCACATCTATAGGGCTATGTGACCAGTGTGACCATCACTCCCAGAGCCACCGGTAGTCATGTATACGTACTATAGCTCCATTAACACTGAGAAAACAGCAGTATCAGTAATATATCTATAGCCCCGGGTCTCGTGCATATAGTTCTGGGCACATAACGGCTTTTTCCATTGGGTAAGTGACAGGTGCACTGTAAGGAGTGCAGCACTTTTCATCGTCGTCACTCTGGAATGATGTCAGATCTGTGAAGAATGTGTCAGATGTGACTGCTGGTGAGCTGTCGGGAGTCTTCAAGATGCTGCTGATGTGTCACTGCGATGTGAGAACAGAAGCTGAATGAAGGGATAATGCCTTTTCTCAGCCCTAGGTCCTGTCTACCTAACAAGTCCAAACACAGCCGAAACACAGGAGCTCTGGAGGGTGCGCTCATTAAGACGTATTTCTACTTATAGTATATATAAGAGGTTGGGAAATATGTGATATTGGAGTTTAGTGGAAGTTTAGAATTGAATTTCCAGCTGGAAACGTAATAGAAATTTGCATATAATGAAGGACTCTGAAATACAGGGTCTATGGTCTTAGATAAATGTTAATAAAGCTTAGTAGTGCACATTTGATCTATACATTAAATTTAGATTTTAGGGCCTTAATGAGCCTTAAATGGTCACTTTACTTTCAGATAGCTAGTGTCACGGGTGTGTCACAAGTGACAGACAGTCATGTGGTTTCTGGCCATAGAAGGTCACAGTGTTTGGCTGCACAGAATGGTCCCTGACTTTCCATTGTTCCTGCTGTCAGTATTCATTGGTATAGGTAGCTTTCCTGCTGGATTCATCTCTCACCTTTTGGACCCAGCAGGAGCTCGCCTTCCACCCAGCTGCTGATCATCAGTATTCCCTTGGTGTTTAAATACTCCCTTTCTTCCTTTGGACTGGTGCTGGTGATATTTTCAGTTCTTTCAATCCTTAGTTGCAAGCAGTTGCTTTGTACTCCTCCGTGGTATTGTTGCTATAAACTCTGCTGAACTTCTACCTGAGTCATCTAATGATAAGTAGTTCATGCTTTTCCCCCTGTGTGTCCTCCTCGTCTTCTTTGGTGTTTAGAGGGATTGATGAAGAGCGCATCACATCCGTTCCCTATTTAGGGTCCAGCACTAGGGATACCTAGGGTCAGGTATCCGGTTCGGCGCATAGGTGCGGAACCTATCTAGGATGGTGATGGATCCCAGGGACCAGCAGTAGGCTTGGTCAGGGGTCACCATCTTCCCTCTCCCTAGACACAGGGTTTCCGTTCCCTTTCGCTTTGATCTCCACCGTACCGAGCGTGACAGTTACAGATGATGGAAAAGAGGTTCCTATAGAATTCCTGACACATCTTTTTAGTAAATACCTGTATTCTCTGTAAAAATTAGCATTCAAGAGCATCATTAGTTAGAACTATGCCATGATGTTCCTTTGTTATTCCTCTTGACAAATAGGTAATGGCACTCCCTTGTCAATAAGGCATGTCTGTACACACTTTCCATCAGTATTCATTGGTATAGGTAGCTTTCCTGCTGGATTCATCTCTTCCCTTTTGGACCCAGCAGGAGCTCGACTTCCACCCAGCTGCTGATCATCAGTATTCCCTTGGTGTTTAAATACCCCTTCCTTCCTTGGACTGGTGCTGGTGATATTTTCCATTCCTTCAAGCCTTGGTTGCAAGCAGGTGGCTTGTACTCCTCTGTGGTATTGTTGCTATAAACTCTGCTGAACTTCTACCTGAGTCATCTAATGATAAGTAGTTCATGCTTTTCCCCCTGTGTGTCCTCCTCGTCTTCTTTGGTGGTTAGAGGGATTGACGAAGAGCTCATTCCGTCCGTACCCTATTTGGGGCCAGCACTAGGGATACCTAGGGTCAGGTGTCCGATTCGGCGCATAGGTGCTAACCTATCTAGGGTGGTGAGGGACCCCAGGGACCAGTAGTAGGCTTGGTCAGGGATCACCATCTTCCTTCTCCCTAGACACAGGGTTTCCCTTCCCTTTCCCTTCGCCAACCTAGCGTGACAGCTAAATCTCATTTCATACACAATCTTGCCAGTCACTTTATTTAAAAATGATGTTGTCTTCCCCTCTTAAAAAACACACCCCAAGGTGTCAGTCTCTGCAGCTCCCTCCTGTGTAACTTGCTGTCCGCTGCCTGCTGTATAGTGTAATCCATCACTAGGAGCAGAGATGCCGAGAGGGATTAAAGGAGGCGAGTGGGGCTTTGGCTCTCTGCTCCTGCTCTCCTGTCTGTCACACTACATATAGGCCATGGCAGGCAAGCGATCCGAGACAGGGATTAACTGAAAAGGACATCAAATCCCCAAAAAACATCATAGAAAAAAAGCCAACTTACCAACACCAGGCCACAATACTAATGTACTGCAAGATGGAGACAGGGCCCCCATGATAAAAGGCGGAGACAGCACAAGTGCAAAATACTAATGAACAACCCCTCGCACACCTGCCATTCATGGTGCATTTTCCTAGTGATAGCAGGAATAATCCAGGCTGGGAAGTGAGGGAAAGGATGTTCCAGCACCTATAGTGCTGTAAGAATACTGATGAATAAGAGTGGATAGCAAGTTATGGAGCAGGAAAAAGTTCCTGGACATATTTGTCGCAAGCGTGGCACGGCCTGATGTTATCTCGGTGCTCGCCACTTATCCTTAGTTGGAGAATATTTAATTGTATCCGGTACTGAAGAGGTTAAGGTTCCTTTCTATCCTGCAGTGATCTAACAGGTAGTTGTAATCTCAGCTGAGCAACTCCCTTCTTCTATACATATCCGCTCCTCACTCCTCCCTATGCAGGCTATAGCTCATACCTATGCTGTCCATGTTGAAGGAGCTTGTCTGTGCAGAGCTGTGGTGTTGTTACTGTTGAAGAAACCTTGTAGAGCTCTTAGTTGTCTCTTTCCCCACCTGTTTGTTTTACCTACCTCCTGTTGGCTTATTGCGGTAGCAAGAATAGCATCTCGCTGGCCTTCACAGGGTGCGTTTAGGGTCAACGAGGGCCTAGGCACATGATGGCACACGGGGGGGAAGGATCCATCTAGGGACGTTGGGGAGTATAGGGTTCAGTCTCGGGTGACTGTTAGGAGGTGACCCCATCCCCTCTCCCTAGAACCGATCATTGCATTGTTTTCCTGGTGTACCATGTGTGCTGTGATGTGCGTGGGGGGGGGGTCCTTCATTAGTTCTCAAGCCCACCATGACCGATAATGAACATTGCCCTTTGCACCACTTTTGATCATTCTGGTGGGTCATAGAACAATATAACTATTGCCCTTACGGCCTCCAGCTATGTAGCACACCGGCATGTATGGCCCCAGCCAAAATTTTATTGCTCATGGCTCATTTATTAGGAGTCTCCTGACACAATTCCTCCTGTCAGCGTTACGTGCCAACACGCTCTTGTGCCCGGTTCCATCCTGACGTTCAGAGAAAAGTATGATAGATATTAGCATAGCACATCAGGATACGGTTGCATTCGTACATTGTAGAGTGACATGGCTGAGGTTGTCGGGATGCCTCGCAGTTCTGTGCATCAGCAAAACCGTCCGGGAATCAACGTACGCTGCATGTAGATCCTTTATTAGGGGGGAAAACAAGAGTCGTCCCGCACGTTCTCTCCGCATCATAGACAGCCTGTCATATCAAATACGCCCGAAACTCACTTCCTAATGACTTGCACCCCTTATGTCTCCTGCAGTGATATATTTGATGCCATGTTCCCCGTCAATCACATCGCTGGAGAGACTGTGATACTACAAGGTAAGAAGGTCATAAATTTACTGCATTTATACACTCTGTATAGAATATTAAAGGGAGTTTCCTTCTATGATAAGAAAGAGACAAAACCCAAGAGAAAAACACAAAATGAGCATATAATAAATAACTAAATAAGTAAATAGTAGTACATATAAATAATATAGCACACTTGGTTAACACCGGTTGATCAAAGAGCGTAAAGGTCTTCCCACCACAACAAGGTGAACCCATCGGGATGGTTCGACTTTAGTATTTACGGGAACCTGTCACTAGATTTGGCGACTATAAGCCACCACCAGTGAGCTCTTATATACAGCATTCCAGAATACTGTATATAAGAGCCCAGGCCGCTGTGTAGAACGTAATTTTTTTTTTATAATACTTACCTAAAGGTCGCTTTACACGCAACGAGATGTCGTTGGGGTCACGGAATTCGTGCCGCACATCCGACCTCGTTAGCGACGTCGTTGCGTGTGAAACGTACGAACGACCGCTAACGATCAAAATTACTCACCTTATCGTTGATCGTTGACACGTCGTTCTAATGCCAGATATCGTTGCTGTTGCAGGACGCAGGTTGTTCGTCGTTCCTGAGGCAGCACACATCGCTACGCGTGACACCGCAGGAACGAAGAGCAACACCTTACCTGCGTCCTCCGGCAACGAGGTGGGCGTGACTTTCATGCGGCTGGTCTCCGCCCCTCCGCTTCAATTAGACGGCTGCCGTGTGACGCCGCACAATTCGCCCCCTTAGAAAGGAGGCGGTTTGCCGGCCACAGCGACGTCGCTAGGCAGGTAATTCCGTTTGGCAGGCCCTAGCGATATTGTGCGCCACGGGCAGTGATTTTCCCGTGACGCACAAACGACGGGGGCGGGTGCTTTCACCAGCGACATTGCTAGCGATGTCGCTGCATGTAAAGCAGCCTTAAGGGGCGGTCCGGTCTGATGGGTGTTTCTGCTCTCCAGTCCAGTGCCTCCTCTCTGCTGTGATCTCCGTCCTCCTTCTATCCAGCCCAGGCCCACCTTGCAGTCCTGCGCAGGTGGACTTTGATCAAAATACCGTAATTACACCAATAACCACAATAACCATATGAGGCCTCTATTGCATGATTTCAAATAGCCACCAAAAAAGGAATATGCAGGCCATATTATATATCAATCATCTTTATTAACAACATAAATTATAAAAATTATAAAAACACATAACAATTTAATGGTACAGCCCAGGAGGGACGGATGGAATAATGTGGACACCGGGCACTTGTTATACTGTCATCAATGGAATCCATAAAACTGGATGGTATGAAATGTTGTTCTATTTATACATTCATAAGTAACTGCAACCTTTACCAGTAGTAAATATCAATTGGTATATAGCATTATCAAAGGTATGGTTTGCAGTGCAATAAAGAATGAATACAACATAACATTACCAAGGAGTCCAAAACGTAAGATTGCCACGGCCTCCAACATTATTTTGGAATGCTGTATATAAGAGCTCACTGATGGTGGCTGCAGCTCATAAGGGAAAAACTTTGTTTTAAAACCTTATCTTGTAAAGTCAATGTGAATAAGAGCAGAGAAGGACAATGCCACTGTAGAATAGTAAGAAACAGGGGGCTCCTACATTGTCCCTCACTCTAGGGGACCCTATACTATCCCTCACCTTCATTTTACCCCTAATGGTGGAGACGCCGGAAGCCCATGCCTTACTATACTCCTGAGTAAAGCTGATCTGTCTTCCCCCACCACCTCCTAGGGAAGGCAGGGACAGGAGTGTGATGGCAACACAGATGCGATAGACAGGGACAATAGAAACTCACTCACATGGCACACTCACAGGAACAAACCGTAAGAAACTAAAGGGGAAAGCAAGAAAAGTAATGCAGCAACAAAAAGACAACAACCACACACCACAATAATTTCACAACCACCAGTAAGCCTGGACAAATCTACGTCTACAGGCCAGGTATAGACAAGCTATAGCTGGCACCATAAGAACAGTGTAGGCAGCATATATAGGAGGAGAGTGTATATGACTGGCTCTCCCATAGCATGTGACAAAGGAGACTAACAAGCAGCCCAGCAGAAAATAAGTCTTGCTATCCTGCCCATGATCCACAGGTCTCTGAGTCGACGCCGAGTCTCCCTGCGCTGTTAGCAGGCAGAGTGCAGGAACCTGAAGTTTCCCCAGATCCTGACGCCGCCATGACACTCAGTGATGCCTGCAAAAACCTCCTTGTGAGAGACAAGGCCCGAACTACAGCACCTGTCCTGCGAAGCTATAAGATGATGTGCCTTGCTCAGAGGGAAGGACCATACCCCATTTGTACAGAGTACAAAAAAACAAATGAGCTGGAGCATAGATTGGTGCATTGATATATTGCCTGGCATCTGCCTGGTCTAATAGTACGGGCGTCACTAATAGGCTGTAAGCAGGCATGGTGGACTACACAGTTCTGTGAGTGGTTGCTCATCAGTATGTTGCTTCTTCGCCTTTTATCTCAGCGGCATTTCTGCATTAGTATTGTGACCAGGTATCAGCCTTTTTTTTTTTGCTACCAAAGACTACCAGTTGTCAGACAACAGAATGTACAGAAACTGACTCTGTACATCCTGTCCCTGATGCGATCGCTGCAGTCAATCACTTTTTTTCTGGAGATGAAGTTAAATGAACTTGTATTTTTTTTCTCCCCCTAAAGGTATTGAAGAGTGATGGGCAGAGCCAGACTGTAAAAGTCTAGATCCGTGCCAGTTGAAAAGCACCCGGGCCCATAGTTCTCAGGGAACTCCGGGTAGCGATCCAGGTTCGGCCACCTGGGTAATAAGAAAAATTAAGGAAAATAAGAATAAGGGCGGCTTTGCACGTTGCGACATCGCACGTGCGATGTCGGTGGGGTCAAATCGAAAGTGACGCACATCCGGCGTCACTTTCGACATCGTACTGTGCAAATGCTAGATGATACGATGAACGAGCGCAAAAACGTCGTTATCGTATCATCGTTGCATTCGCCGACATTTCCATAATGCCGGAGCAGCGACAGGTACGATGTTGTTCCTCGTTCCTGCGGCAGCACACATCGCTGTGTGTAAAGCCGCAGGAGCAAGGAACATCTCCTTACCTGCCGTCGCCGGCTATGCGGAAGGACGGAGGTGGGCGGGATGTTTACATCCTGCTCATCTCCGCCCCTCCGCCGCTATTGGCCGCCTGCCGTGTGACATCGCTATGACGCCGCACGACCCGCCCCCTTAGGAAGGAGGCGGGTCGCCGGCCAGAGCGACGGTCGCAGGGCAGGTGAGTGCATGTGAAGCTGGCGTAGCGATAATTTTCGCTACGCCAGCTATCACACGATATCATACCTGCGACGGGGGCGGGAACTATCGCGTGCGACATCGCAGCATCGACTTGCGATGTCGCAACGTGCAAAGCCCGCCTAAAGCAAGCACTTTATACTTACTGGTCTCTGCCCAGCTGTAACTTTGCTTAGGCCGCTCACTCTACTTCCGGGACCACTCATTATCCTTCATACATATTCACTGCTTCCCCAGCCCACCGATATTCCACCGTCTCTGATTGGTTGCAGTCAGACAGCGCCCCAGTCTGTTTTACAGTGTGTCTGACTGCAACCAATCAGAGGCACTGTGGGTGTCTAGATTGATGTAAAAATAAATAGTTAAATAAAAAAAAATTGGCATAGGGTCCCCCCATATTATAATACTCAGCCCAGATAAATCATACAGCTACAGGCTGGAGCCCCCAGCTTTGCACTAATCTTGGCTGTGTATCAAAATAAGGGGAACTGCATGCGGCTTTTTTTTTAACTATTTAAATATTTATTTTTTTAAATGGCGTGTCCCCCTTTCCCCCCCAATTTGATACCCAGCCATGATAAAACTGACAGCTGGGAGCTGGTATTCTCAGGCTGGGGAGGCCCATGGTTATTGAGGCCCCACCAGCCTGAAAATAGCCTGCAGCAACCGAGGATTGTCGCTTCCATTAGATGCGACAATCCCGTAACTTTACCTCGCTCATTCTGCTTGCCCTAGTGTATTGGCAATCTGGGTAATAAGGGGTTAATAACAGCTCCAAGCTGCCACTAATCCTTAGATTAGTAATGGGAGGTGTCTATGAACCCCCCCATTACTAATCTGTAAGTGAAAAGAAATAAACACAAACACTGAAAAAATCCTTTATTTGAAATAAAATATAAAACCCCTACACCCTCTTTCAGCCCTTTATTAACCCCCAAAACACTCAGGTCCGACGTAATCCACACAAGGTCCCACGACAATTCCAGCTCTGCTACATCTGAAGTGATAAACGGTGGGCATATAACATGACCGGCCACTGTGAGCTTCAGGCAGAATGATCTGCAGCGGTGACATCACTGAAATTATTTGCGGTCATAGCTGGAGGTTCCTCCAGTCCTTCACCTGTGATCGCAGGTAACCCGACCTTAGGTGACCGCATTGAACTGAGTGACCTCACCTGAGGTCAGGTTACCTGCCATCATAGGGGAAGGACCGTGGGAACCTCCAGCTGTGACTGCAAATAACCTGAGCAGCTCATCGCTGCTGCTCATTTTTTTCCTGAAGCTCACAGTGGGCGGTCATGTTCTGTCTATCTGTCACTTCAGATATAGCACAGCTGGAATTGTCATGGGACCTCGTGTGGATTACTTCAGACCTGGGTGTTTTAGGTGTTAATAAAGGGGTGAAAGAGGGTTTTTTTGTATTTTATTTCAAATAAAGGATTTTTATCATGCTTGTGTTTTATTTCTATGAGGGGTCTCATAGATGCCTGCCATTACTAATCTAGAGCTTATTGGCTGCTGTGAGCTGTTTTTAACCCCTTATTACCCCGATTGCCACTGCACCAGGGTAATCGGGATTAGCTGGGTAAAGTTCCGGGATTGACGCATCTAATGGATGCGACAATCCTGGATGGCTGAAGGCTGCTAATTTTAGGCTGGGGGGCCCCTAATAACCATGGGCCTCCCCAGCCTGAGAATACCAGCTCCCCGCTGTCGGCTTTATCATGACTGGGTATCAAAATTAGAGGGGACCGCATGTCATTTTTTAAATGATATTTTTTATTTTGATACACAGCCAAGATAAGTGCATGGCTGGGGGCTGCAGCCTGTAGCCGTTTGCTTTGTCTGTGCTGGGTATCATAATACAAAGAGACCCTATGCCAATCTTTTTATTTATTTATACATCAATTTAGACACCCACAGCGCCTTTGATTGGTTGCAGTCAGACACATTGTCAGAAAGGGTGGGGGCGCTATCTGACTGCAACCAATCAGAGTAATGGGGACTGCCGGTGGGCGAGGGAAGCAGTGCATATGTATGAAGATAATGAGTGGCCCCGGAAATAGAGTGAGTGGCCTGGAAGCAGAGTTACAGCCGTACGGAGATCGGTAAGTATAAAGCGCTTGCTATAATCCCATAGGCTTATATGGGGACTGGCAGTTAAATAGTTAGAAATTCTGTGCCTTGGTGGTTCCACTCCTGACAACAGGTATCTAGGTTTAACAAATCTAATTACTAGGTCCTCTTGTCTCTGAGTAGTTGAAGCCTCAATGGATTAATTTTTTCATCCTATGTGTACTTTCTTGAATAAGGTGGTCAATTATGAAAGGAGGTAACACAAACCAATTTTTAGAAATATTGGTGTTCCCATGATGTTGATGGCAGTACAATCTATTTCCTCCTGGTACCTATTTGTAGGATGTGTAGTTAGCTGCATAATCCAGACAATCTCTCATTTGTAAAGAAAGGTTCGGCGATGGAGGAACTGTATGTTTTATAAGATCACATCGTAGGTGTCACGGAGTATGAAATGACAGAACAGGGGCTTCTTGGCTGGCCCTCAGACTTGAGACCCTGCGCTGTCCCTTATCTCAGAGGTAGGCTTGATGTTAGTGAGGACTGAGCCCCCAGCGTGACCCTGACTTCTGTCCAAGCCCTGATCTTACTCCCCTCTCCCCCACCCTTGGGGCGGGCCGGGAATACAGTAACAAAACCCCACAGAAACCATACGAACAAGGGATAACAAAAACTTGTACACACTGCACTCAACACACAGGAGAGACTATACGTGTAGAGAGGAATAAAGAAAAGGGAAGCAAGTAAATGTATGACATTGGAACTTCCATCACCCAAAATAGCAACTACAGATCACCAAGAACTGGACCACCACAAAGACCGGAATCGCTGGAGCTATGAAGCTGAAGTTATTATCGGCTCAGAAACACAGGCTCCAATACCTTAAATAGGAAAGAGACAGCTATGGGTGGTAATTAGCAACCTGCTACTAGGAGCCGCACACAAATCCACAAGAATTAATTGCTGCCGGGCTGGAAATGAATCAGCCGACGGCCGGCTCAGGAAGAGCAACTAGGAAAACTCAGGTTGCCTTTCAGACTCTATAATGTGAACATAGTCTGACACAGTAGTGGCACCCCACGAGTGTGGAACCAAACACCGGATGACACTAGGATCTAGTTTTCTGAGCATTGTTACGGAGAAGTCCAGAATGGTGGTGTTTATGTAAAGTATTAAAGATGGAGACCAAGACATAACTAATTAGAAAGGATGACCAAAACCATTGGCTTCACCGACATCTGGCACAAGGGTTTTTTTTGCACAATGTCCCAGTCTCCTTGGTGCCATAGGTCTCATCACAGTTATCAGAAGGTATTCCTAATTTTTGGTCTACAGTAGAAGCACTGTGATAAGTATCAGTCACAGGGGGGCCATGTCGCTCATTTCGTGCAATTTGAGGACAACTTGGTGTGTGGCAAGGACCTTTTGTCCCAAATTTCCGTTAAGGAATGTTAGCAGATATGCAGACAGAAGTAGCGTAGATGGGAAAGTATGCAGGAAAGGTGATATACTGCCCCATTTATCTACCCACAACTTAAACACATTACATTTTTGCCTTTTCAACTTCTATAGCTGGGTCTCCGAAATGATTGACTCCTGAGATGATCACGTTTCCTCCACATTCATTTACATTGCCCATTTCTGACATGAACTACAAAAAGCGCAGCTCTGTGGGTTTGGCACGGACCAGACTTTAACTAAAACAATGTGTCCAGATCTCAGGGGATTGTGTTCTGCCGGTGACGGGGCCAAATATGGTCTCCTTGTAACACGTAGACCTTGAATGTTTCCATTGCTATTTGCGCTGTTTTGTCACAAGGTTACATCACATTGCACTTTCTGATTCCACATTTGCTTTGACTCCAGACCTCCCTTCAATATTTTTCAGGGTTATACGGGTCAAATAATTCCAAAGGTTTGGTCTAAAATCTGTACTTGGCCCGTATTCAACATCACAGAAATCTATATGGGGTCGAAGGGTTTTCCTTGTGGCGGGGGGGCGCCAAGTTGGCATAGGGAAACTATTAAGCCATGATACGGCCCTTTGGGAATTTAAAGGGAACCTGTCACCAGATTTAGCGACTATAAATTGTGGCCACCACCACTGAGCTCTTATATACAGCATTCTAGAATACTGTATATAAGAGCCCAGGCCACTGTGTATAAGAAAAAACACTTTATAATACGCACCAATCCGATGGGTGTCGCTGCTCTCCAGTCCAATGGGTGTTGCTGCTCTTTGCTACGATGGGTGTCGCTGCTCTCCGGTCCGGCGCCTCCTCTCTGCTGCAATCTCCGCCCTCTTTCTACCCGGCCCAGTATCCAGTATACGCATCCTACGTCATCCACACTGGCCGATATTGAGGTCCTACGCAGGCGCTCTTTGATCTGCCCTGGTGAGGGCAGAGCAAAGTACTGTAATGTGCAGGCACGAGAAAGGTTAAAGACCGTCCGCGCATGCGCATTACAGTACTTTGATCTGCCCTGAGTAGAACAGATCAAAGTGCGCCTGCGCAGGACCACAATGCTGACCATTGTGGATGATGGGGATGACTTAGGACGCGTCATGCACACAGGCCTCAAAAGAAGAAGGAGACGGCGATCATCTCGGAGAGGAGGCGCCGGACCGGAGAGCAGAGACACCCATTAAACCGGACCGCCTCCTAGGTGAGTATTATAAAGTGATTTTTACGTTCTACACAGCGGCCGAGGCTCTTATATGTAGTATTCTAGAATATTGTACATAAGAGCTCACTGGTGGTGGTCACAGCTTATAGTCACCAAATCTGTTGACAGGTTCCCTTTAAATAAGCAAACCGTAAGAGGACAGGAACTTTAGTGCCACCTATGGAATAAAGCAATCCTAAAATTCAATATCAACCTTTTATAGAGCCTTGCTATGTGACCATGCTCTATAAAGGGTGGATATTGACTTTTAGGATTACTACTTCCAATAGGTGGCGCTAGAATAACTGTACAGTGTATGATACAGTTTTAAAGTGACCCTCCACCCTAGCACAGAGAAGTGACTTATCATTTCTTATGTATAGTCACCCTACCTGGCACCCCCATTTGCCTCCCCCTGCTTCCACCGCTCAGATCAGCAATCAGTTCCTCCTGATTGAAGGATATTCAGCTTTGGGTGGTGGGGAGTGTGGCGGTAAGTCTAGACCACACCTCACCTGTCTGTATTAACCTCCAGCACAGGTAAGCCCGGTGAGGGGTGATTTACCCCTACTGGTGCGCTCTCCGTGCCACTGCAGATGCCATCTTCGAGGCAGGAGAAACTGAACTCTGATCTGAGCCGAGGAGACAACAGGGGCCAAATAGAGGGCACCAAATAGGATAACTATACATATACTATAAAGTCACTTTTCAGTTTCAGGGTGGCCATAATAATCAGATTTCTACATTTCAGCAGTGAAATAATTCAAGGGAATCTGTCAGCAGGTTTTTGTTATGTAATCTGAGAGCAGGTTGTTGGAAAGACAGAGACCCATAATCTAGACATGTATCACTTACTGGATTGCTTGTAGCTGATCACGATTTTATATACTTCAGATCTTGTCATTATCTGAATACTGAGCTCTGTATAACTCCACCCACACCACTGATTAGCAGCTTTCTGTGTACACGGTGCATTGGGAGAAAGATGACAATCAGTGGTGAGGCAGGGTTATACAGAGCTTATGAATATGGACGTATCCTTGGTATAAGCTATGCAGCTGCACAAGGACCCAGGAGTTAAGGGGGCCCATTAGCACCTCTAAAGTAGGTAAAATTGTGCATTATGAGAAGCTACTGGACTGCAAAGGACCCAATTACTGTTCTTGTGCAGGGGCCCTCTTATGTCTGTGTCCACCAATGAATATAGAGGTCTACATGGCAGCTGTCTTAAAAAAAAACAAAAGAAATCAACTGGATTATAAGTTTGTATACATGCAATGTGTAGGAGCATGTTCACACTGGCTATGCAAAAATGAGCAAATACCCTGAACCAAGTAAATAAATAGTACTTAGTTAACATTATTTTGATAAAAAAATGTAAAAACCATCCCACAACATCAAGGTGACCCATATCAGGAAGGTCCTAGCACCTAATATGTAAACCCTTACCATATATCTAGTGATGTAAATGTTTTACTGGTTTATAATATAATCATAAAATGTCTGTTCCTTTAACCTTCAACTTCATTCTGATAAATACTTGTTGTGCTTCAGGTGATGAAGGCGACAACTTCTACGTCATCGATCAAGGAGAAGCTGATGTGAGTATATAACTTTTGCATGGAATATAAGACATGGTGTGACCATGCCGATAGACCAGAATGTTGAGGTTCTTCAACTTGGACCTCTAACCGATGCATTGCTCCATAGAGCGCCTAAACACCTTCAGAACAATTCATAAAATGGCAATGACGCAAGACCCACTTAAATCGGCTGATTTGTGAGCCATTGAATGTTCATTCTCATCCATTAAGTTTCATACTTTTTCTCCCAGGGATCAGGGCATGGACTATAGGTTTCCCTACGACAACTTGACGCTCTTCACTAGAAGAATATTTAAGGCTTCTCACCCAGCTAACCAGTGTCCTGCTCAGCATTGATAGGGGCAATAAGCCAAAAACAGCTGTCTGTTTTCCTTTTTGAGTAGACTTTTGTAGCTGAATATCCTAAGTCATGTAGCAAGGCTAGTTGTATGGCTGGTGTTGACTTATAGAGTTGCTACCTCTAAGACCAGAGTCACACTTGCGAGTGCCTCGCGTGTATCGCTCGTGTGTATCCACGTAAGTATCATATCGCATCACTCGGCACGGCCGCACATTCTCCTGACATGAGTGGGTTAGCTGCATGTATCTCTATGCAGCCGAGACGCTCCTGTTCAGAGAATGTGCGGCCGTGCCGGGTGATGCGATACGAGACTCACGCAAGATACACGTGAGGCACTCGCAAGTGTGATTCTGGTCTAAGAGGTGGATCTGGAGAGCCAGCATTCTTCCTCTTGGATATCTCAGTACCCTTTTCTTAGGCAGCTTTACCTTGACTACTCCAGCTTGGTTCTCTCTACAATGAGAAAGCTTACCCCCCTCTAGACCTTATTTGAACCTAAAAACTATATTTGTCAGCATCACATCCCGTCATGTAAATGGGGTGTGCTGCTGACAGTAATAAAGTTGTATGGAGACTGAATAAGCACATACCTCTGAAGATAGCTCTCTGGAAATATAGCATCAACTTACTATATCGTTGATTGGCACTCATTTCCGGTAGATTTTCTGCCCATATAAATGAGCATTTACTAAGAAAAACTTCAAGCCTTAATCCGGCCTTACACATTAGATGGCTGTCTGCTGAATGACGCATTGGCCGATCATTCGGCTGACTCTCTGAAACACAGGAGCACTCGTTCAGCCTAGCAATTTTTTGTTCTCTTTGAGAAAGCCACTGGCTGGCATGTTGACTGGTGACTTATCTCCGGTAGAACAGTGCAACTTACTTACTATATCACTGATTGGCGCTCGTTTCCGGTAGATTTTCTGCCCATATAAATGAGCCTTTACTAAGAAAAACGTCAAGCCTTAATCCGGCCCTACACATTAGATAGCTATCCGCTGAACAATACATTGGCCGATCATTTGGCCGACTCTCCCAAACACAGGAGCACTCGTTCGGCCTAACGGTTTTGTGTTCTCTTTGAGAAAGCCATCGGCTGACATGTTGACTGGTGACTTATCTCCGGTAGAACAATGCAACTTACTTACTATATCTCTGATTTGCGATTGCTTCTGGTATATTTTCTGCCCACATAAATGAGCCTTTACTAAGAAAAACTTTAAGCCTTAATCCGGCCATACACATTAGATGGCTATCCGGTGAATGATGCTTTGGCCTATCGTTTGGCCGACTCTCTCAAACACTGGAGTACTCGTGTGGCCTAGCGGTTTTCTTTTCTCTGTGAGAATGCCATCGGCTGACATGTCGGCTAGCAGCTTATCTCCGGTAGAACAGTGCAACTTACTATATCATAGATTGGCGCTCGTTTCCGGTAGATTTTCTGCCCATATAAATTGAGCCTACATCAAGAAAAATTTCAAGCCTTAAGCTGGCCAAACACAATTGATTGCTGTCCGCTGAACGACGCATTGGCCGATCGTTCGTCCGACTCTCCAAAACTGAGCAGCACTCATTCGGTCTAGCACTCTTGGGTTCTCTTTAAGAAAGCCACTGGTTGACAAGTCGGTTAGCAGCTTATCTCCGGTAGAACAATGCAACTTACTATATCGCTGATTGGCGCTCGTTTCCGGTAGATTTTTTTGCCCATATAAATTGAGCCTTTATCAAGAGAAACTTCAAGCCTTAAGCCGGCCACACACATGGGTGTCCACTGAATGACGCTTTGGCCAATCGTCCTGCCAGCTCTCCCAAACACAGGAGCCCTTGTTCGGCCTAGCGCTCTTGTATTCTCTTTGAGAAAGCCACTGGTTGACATATCTCCAGTAGGCTTATCTCCGGTAGAACAATGCAATGGGGATGTCCAAAATCAGACATCTTCCCCAACGATTTGTTGGCTGGCACCCTCATCCATACACATTAGACTGTAGGCTAAACTCTTCGATATTGGCAGGTTTGCCTAACATAAGTCTAATGTGTATAGGGGCTTTAAGAAAACCTTACTAAGCAAAGCACAAGTGATGTGATAAGACCTTAGTTTACAATCTTGAGTCAGGGATTTCCAGTGAAGGAAATCTCTAAGCAGCCCTTAGGGATTTGGTCTCTCGTCTTGGAAATTGGAGAACTAATCTTGTGGACTCCAAAAAATGTGATCATGATGTTAGACTTCTCACAAGACCACTTTTGGGTAATCTCCTCCTTTTTTTTTTATGACACCTAGTCATTTTTTTATTATTACATTCATTAAATTTGTATATCCTTCTGATGGATATTTTCAGCCTGGACAGTGATATGATTGCAAGGCAAATATTCCGTAACTAATTCCTGTTGTCCAAACACGGCACCCTCAGAAGGAGACGCGGTATTGACTAATGATTTAACGAGCTCTAAAAAGGTTCCAGAGAATCAGTAAATGGTGTTAAGTCCCTGTGTTTTACTAATGATGCAGTCTGTCTATCGGTCTTAACTCCATAACAAAGAGGATATCACTTTACCTCCTGTTAAGTAACAGAACCTCCAGGGATATATCTTGGCGGTGAGGAGGCCACCAGCAAGGAATGCACCTGAGGGGGACATTAAGGGAACTACTTCATTAGTAATTTGTGGTCCATTGTGCTGAGTGGGTACGGGAATAACCATGGACAATTTTCTCTGCCAAGACCGTCCTTTACTCATGTCCTAAGCGAGGATATTACTAATCTGTACTGTATGTAACTCTTTCCAGTTATGCGGATCAGACAATGGGTCACACTCAGCCGTATGAGTAATTCTGCCCTTTGCCTACTGTGATCTTTTTATGTATATAATAAAACTCAAAATTAGGAAACCTTACCTTTTAAGCCATATTCAATGACAGACTAGACGGCTCAACGGGGGCTTACGAGAAACTGGGCCAAACTTGCACGAGAATTGACCATGTGGACTCTCTATCACATGGAGTTTTGCACAAACTTTGCTGACTGTCATGGCGGCGTGACATTAGAGATTCTGACACTCAGTGGTTTCTCTGATCAAAACAGGAAGACTCAGCCATCGACCTGCTGTGTGCTCAGTCATAGGGAGACTAGCAAGAGTTCATCTCTGCTAGTCTGCTTGTTAGGCTCCTTTGATCACATGTTGTGAGGCGGCCAATCACATCTGCTCTTCTCAGATTTAAGCTGGATGAAATCTTCTACCCATGCCAGCTATAGGTTATACTGTGTTGGTCTGTGTGTTTTGTTGTCCCAAACTATTTGGAAAGTGTTGCTTTTTTCCTGGAGTGGGTGTAGGTTTTAGCTGTCGTCTTAGGCCTAAGCCACACAGCATGAAAATCTGTGCGAGTGGAGTGCGATAAAAAATCGCATTCCACTCGGATTAATATTAGCCTGTGTGTCAGCACCCATGAGCGATTATTTTCTCAGCCCTAATCGGACCAAGAAAACAATCACAGCATGCTGCGCCTGTAATGCGATCCTGTTTTCTCTCGCACCCATTCAAGTCTATGGGGCGAGAGAAAAATCACAGTACACCGGTGTACCACGAGTGCAGGGCGAGAATGGCAATAGCCAGCTACGGAGGAGAGAGGGAGATAAATCCCTCCCTGCCCTCTGCAGCACCCGCCCGCCTCTCCTCGGTGCCGGCCCGCCCCCCGTAGCTGAGGTCCGATCGGACCTCAATCGCAGGGACACTCGCATGACACTCAGCTCTGCTGTACTACCAGCGTGAGCCGAGTGTCATGCAAGGGGATCGCAGTAATCCCCGTGTGACCCCAGCCTTATTGTTTCTTCCCTGCTCTTGTTTTCCTCCTTATCTTTTTTTTTTGTCTTATACCTCTGTGAGTGCGTGCTGTATGACAGGGTTTGGATTTCCCCTGTCTGTCTATTTTTACATGTTTAATCTCACTCCTGTCCTGGCTCCTGCTGGAAAAGGGGTAGGGGGTATCAGATCAGGGCTGCTCAGGAGCAGGGCCAGGAAGGAGACTCGGGCATCCCAACCTTTAGGAGTATCCCTAAGACTAGGGATAACATAGGGCCCCCTAGTCTATGGGTCAGCTTAGGGGCCCTAGTTTCCTGCTATCCCCATAGTCATCTTGAGACTCTCACAGTGCCATGTAGTTGCAATCAACTCAAGTAGATTGTTAGGGACAGTTTAAGAACTCAAAACTGTCCTGTCCAAACTAGGTCAAATAATACCCATGGACCACCTGTTTATCCTGTCATAGATAAACCATAGTCATAATCCTCTTGAAATTGATGGTAAGGTTTTGACTATTGAAGGCCTTATGAAAAATAGTCTCCTCAATGTCTTGTATGTGTTTGGGTTTTGAGGTCCTCAATGACTTCTGTGGTTGTCTTGATCAACTTCTTATATATTTTTTTTTTCTTAAAATTTTTGCTAATCTTTGCTGGGTTTCTACTTTGACTTGGTTCTTGCTCTGCTCCATCCTATCAGCGTTTGAGGCACTTCTAGCAGAGGAGGTGAATTAAGGTTACATATCTCTGAAAGTAGAGATGACCCATGGGGTGGGATGGATAGGATGATAGGTATTAAATTGCTGATCGCTGATGGTCCACCGTTAGGACCATTATCAATTGTGAGAAGGGGGGGGTCTTGAATTCTCTGGAGAAACCAAAGGTATAAAATTCTCAACTTCTTGTCTAAGAGACTGATGGAGATATCTAAGAACAACGATTGACCATCTCCATCTGTCCTATAGACTTTACATGGTGCTGTAGTGCCCATACTTAACCAACACTCAATTCAAACAGGGGAATTTTCGTGTACAATGAGGGTCCTTACTGGTACACCTCTAACTATCAGCAGTTTATTACCTATTCTGTGAATAGATGAGTTGTCATTGGGTCACAAGCCCTTTAAGCACCCGAGCATGGTAGTGCCCGCTCATCACTAGTTACGAGTACAGAGCACCCGAGCATGGTAGTGCCCGCTCATCACTAGTTACAAGTACAGAGCACCCGAGCATGGTAGTGCTTGCTCATCACTAGTTACCAGTACAGAGCACCCGAGCATGGTAGTGCCCGCTCATCACTAGTTACAAGTACAGAGCACCCGAGCATGGTAGTGCTTGCTCATCACTAGTTACCAGTACAGAGCACCTGAGCATGGTAGTGCTTGCTCATCACTAGTTACGAGTACTGAGCACCTGAGCATGGTAGTGCCCGCTCATCACTAGTTACAAGTACAGAGCACCTGAGCATGGTAGTGCCCGCTCATCACTAGTTACGAGTACTGAGCACCCGAGCATGGTAGTGCCCGCTCATCACTAGTTACGAGTACTGAGCACCTGAGCATGGTAGTGCTCGCTCATCACTAGTTACCAGTACCGAGCACCCGAGCATGGTAGTGCCCACTTATCACTAGTTACGAGTACTGAGCACCCGAGCATGGTAGTGCCCGCTCATCACTAGTTACGAGTACTGAGTACCCGAGCATGGTAGTGCCCGCTCATCACTAGTTACGAGTACTGAGCACCCGAGCATGGTAGTGCTCGCTCATCACTAGTTACCAGTACCGAACACCCGAGCATGGTAGTGCCCGCTCATCACTAGTTACGAGTACTGAGCACCCGAGCATGGTAGTGCCCGCTCATCACTAGTTACGAGTACTGAGCACCCGAGCATGGTAGTGCCCGCTCATCACTAGTTACGGGTATGGAGCACCCGAGCATGGTAGTGCTCGCTCATCACTAGTTACAAGTACAGAGCACCCGAGCATGGTAGTGCCCGCTCATCACTAGTTACGAGTACAGAGCACCTGAGCATGGTAGTGCCTGCTCATCACTAGTTACGAGTACAGAGCACCTGAGCATGGTAGTGCCCGCTCATCACTAGTTACGAGTACAGAGCACCTGAGCATGGTAGTGCCCGCTCATCACTAGTTATGAGTACAGAGCACCTGAGCATGGTAGTGCCCGCTCATCACTAGTTACGAGTACAGAGCACCTGAGCATGGTAGTGCCCGCTCATCACTAGTTATGAGTACAGAGCACTCTAGCATGTTAGTGCTCACTCATCACTAATTGAGATCTCTGCCGGTGGCTACCGTTTAGGCAAAACAGGACTCGACTCAGGACTGGTAAGTGACCTAGATGTCGGACCCCCACAAATCACAAGTGACAGCATATCCTAATAAAAAAATTTTAAGAGCCAGACCTTATCACCCACCATCCTCAATAATGATGCATATCCTACGAATAGAGTAGATTGGTGGAAGCATCTTTATATTAAGGCCTGTGGGCTCGGAATAATTGGGATGGGATGTTTCCAGCATTTTCTGCATACATCAATACTTCTTCAACCTTTGGCGCTCCAGATGAAGCTATAAATCCCAGCATGCCCTGACAGCTACCGGTCCATGTGTATGCGCCGTACGTTTATATCCATGTGGAAAGTATTGGGTGTCTCCCGCGAGCTGATGTTTTGTTATGTAATTGGCAGCTAATATTTTAGGCAGTAGCATTTATCCAGGAGCAGAGCCAGGTCACGTTACATACCGTAGACCTTACCTGACATTAACCCATCGCACGTTTCCCAGAAAAAATGTTCAGACCTGTCTCTGATTAAACCAATTGTGGAGTATCTGAACAGAAGTGATGACACACCGGATCTGTTTCATGGCGGCGAAGATCATAAGGAGCCTTTTCTTAGTACTAACTATAGCAGCACACATGAAAAGCATGGACTTCGAAACTTACAGAAAATGTGAAAGTAATAGAATTTGCCAAAAAAGTTGTCCGCTCGGTGTTAGGTGTTAAGTTTTAATAGTGGCACCCAATATCGTGGCAGGCTCTGTGTCACTTCTCCAAAGATGCCCACCACAAGCTACAAAAAAAACAAACTTTTAGAACTAAACTTTTCTTACTGTTCTAACTTTTTGAACTACAAAATTGCTACCATGACCATTTTTATGTTCTGGGTCAAAGCATTTAAAAGTAGTTGACCCATCCATGAAACTGTCTTGTAAATGAGGACCTGCAGGTGAGTCCAAGTCTGGCCGCAGAAACTTCTGGAGATAATCCAATAAAATGGATTGATGACTATGTTATAGGGGCCAATTCATTAAGGCCCCATTCATACGTAAATGATTCTGGTACGTTTTCATACATACCGGAGACACGGACATACGCAGAACCATTAAAATCAATGGGTTTGCGCACACATCGGTGTTTTCACAATGACCATGTGTCTGTATGGAGCACACACGTGTCCGTGTGTTCTGCAAGGAGACAAGTCAGTTTTTCTCCGGCAGCACTGACGTCACACAGACCACACATTGATGTTATCCATGTGACATATACAGGAGAAAACACTTGTCTTTGAAATAAAATGATTTTCCATGCTCACCTGTCTCCAGCCCTGCTGTCTTCGGTGCTGCTGTCACTTGCTTCCAGGCCCGCTCATTATGCTCATGAATATTCACTGCTCCGCAGACCTGGAACCGGCAGTTTCAGAGCATTCAGCACCAGGGACAGCAGCGCCGGAGACAGGTGAGTAAAAAGATCCTGCTCCCTGTGTGCTATCACAGATAGCACACGGTGAACACTCATGTGCCAAAAACACGGCACATGGATGGCCTTCAACACAAACGTTTTTCACGGAAGTGTGAAAGAGACCTAAGGCGGGCTTTACACATTGCGACATCGCTAGCATCGGCTAGCGATGCCGAGTGCGATAGTGCCGGCCCCCGTCGCACATGCGATATGTGGTGATTGTCGACGTAGCAAACATTATCGCTATGGCAGCTTCACCCGCACTTACCTGGTCGGCGACGTCGCTGTGACTGCCGAACTATTCCTCCGTCAAGGGGGAGGTGCGTTCGGTGTCACAGCGACGTCACCGCGACGTCACTAATCGGTCGGCTAATAAAAGCGGAGGGGCGGAGATGAGCGGGACATAACATCCCGCCCACCATCTTCCTTCCACATTGCCGGTGGACGCAGGTAAGGAAATGTTTGTCGCTCCCGCGGGTTTACACACAGCGATGTGTGGAGCTGCAGGAACGACAAACAACATCGTACCTGCGGTCAACCAATTTATTAACTTTTGATAAAATTTTGGAAAAAAGTTTAAAATTTTGGTACATGCCTATTCTACGGAAAGGTGTTTAGACTTTTTTTTAGCTTAACTCTACTCTTATCACTCTTCAAAAAAAAATGGATGGAGCTTAGCAGGAGGAAGCATGGATAATTGGCCCATTAAACAGCATAAGATGTTATCGAATGGCAACCCGATGCGCCAAAAAATAGAGAAAAAAGGCGGTGTCAGGAGAAGGACTAAGTGCCTAGCGCTAGATCCAGAAAGGTTAACCAACATACTACTGTGCAAAATTGTTAGGTTGGTGTGAGAAAAATGCTACTTGGAGAACTAACCACAGATCTTCTGTGGATTCAGTCTTGCCCAAATCCTTCTGTCTCTTCATATAATCCCACAGACTCGATGGTGTTGAGATCAGGGCCCTGTAGGGGCCGGATCGTCACTTCCAGGGCTCCTTGGTTTTCTTTACCGTTCTTACTGACATTGGCTTTATTTTTGGTGTCATTGTCCTGCTGCACAACAAATTTGGAGCCAATCAGTCGCCTCCCTGATGGTATTACATGATGAATAAATATCTGCCTGTATTTCTCAGCAATGAGGAAACCATTAATCCTTACCAAATCTCCAGCTCTATTTTCTGAAATGCTTCTTACATTTGTAGGACCTTCCACCATGCTTCACTGTTCCTGCAGACACTTATTATTGTGCCGTTCTTCAGCTCTTTACCTAAGAAACTGCCTTCTGTTCCAGCCAAATATTTCACATTTTGAGTCATCAGTCCAGAGCACCTGCTGCCATTTATCGCTTTTCCTAATTTTTCACGCATAGTTGAGTCACTTGGCCTTGTTTTGATAATTAACCACCAATAATTGAAGCCCAAAAGATATGGCTTTTGGCTTCAGTTTTTCCTTAAAGTCATTTCTGGCCAGACTTCTTCCAACAGTTGACAGCTATAGCTGGGTCCCAATGGATTCTGCCAGTTCTGAGCTGATGGCACTACTGGACATCTTCCGATTTCAAAGGTTAATAAGCACGATGTGTCTCATCTGCTGCACTAAGTTTCTTTGACTGACCACTGAGTCTACAATCCTCAACATTGCCAATTTCTTGATGTTCTCAATGTTTAAAAATTTATGCAAATACTTATCCATCATACAATACCATCAGGAATGCATCTGATTGGCCCAATTTTTTCTGGATGAAGAAAACTATCCCAAACATATAGCCAGTGTTATTAAGTACTAGCTTCAGCAGTAAGAGAAGAATGAGTCATGGAAGTGCTGATCCTGCCCCCACAGAGCCCTTATCTCAACATCATCAAGTCATGAAAAGACCAAAGCATTTGCACAAGCCTCATAAACAGAAGATCTGTGGTTAGTTCTCCAAGATGTTTGGAACAACCTCTCTGCCAAGCGCCTTCAAAAACGTCAAGTGAACTAAGTAGAATTGATGTTGTTTTGAAGACAAAAGGCGGTCACACCAAATATTGGTTTGGTTTAGATTTCTATTTTGTTCATTCACTTTGCATTTGTTAATTAACTATTAACGTCTAGTTTTGAAAAAAATTCTTACTGTTCTTAACATTCTTATGGAGCTGGTGGATATTAGAGACTTTGCGCTCCTTTTGAGGAGGCCTCACAGATGCTCAATAGGGTTTAGGTCTGGAGACATACCTGGCCAGTTGAGCACCTTTACCCTCAATTTCTTTAGCAAGGCAGTGGTCGTCTTGGAGGTGTGTTTGGTGTCGTTATTATGTTGGGATATGAAAAGAGGAAATCATATTTCCTTCAGTATGTCACAATACATGGTTCCCTCAATGAACTGTAACTCCCCACAGCTGGCAGCACTCATGTAGCCCCAAACCATGACACTCCCACCACCATGCCTGACTGTAGGCAGGACAAACTTGTCTTTAGCGGGCTTTACACGCTGTGACATCGCTAATGCGGAGTCACGGATTTTGTGACGCACATCCGGCCGCATTAGCGATGCCGTTGCGTGTGACACCGATAAGCGATTTTGCATCGTTGCAAAAACGTGCAAAATCGCTAATCGGCGACATGGGGGTCCATTCTTAAAAATCGTTACTGCAGCAGTAACGAAGTTGTTCCTCGTTCCTGCGGCAGCACACATCACTGCGTGTGACGCTGCAGGGACGAGGAAGCTCCCCTTACCTGCCTCCCGGCCGCTATGAGGAAGGAAGGAGGTGGGCGGGATGTTACGTCCCGCTCATCTCCGCTGCTATTGGGCGGCGGTTCAGTGACGCTTCAGTGACGTCGCTGTGACGCCGCACGGACCGCCCCCTTAGAAAGGAGGCGGTTCGCCCGTCACAGCGACGTCGCCGGACAGGTAAGTATGTGTGACGGCTGTTGTGCGGCACGGGCAGCGATTTGCCCGTGTCGCGCAACAGATGGGGGCGGGTACCCACACTAGCAATATCGGGACCGATATCGCAGTGTGTAAAGTAGCCTTTAGTCCTCTTCACCTTGTTGCCACCACACACGCTTGACACTATCTGAACTCAATAAGTTTATCTTGGTCTCATCAGCTCACAGGACATGGTTCCAGTAATCCATGTCCTTAAGGCCCCTTTACACACTGCAACACTGCTAGCGATATTGCTGTAACGTCACCGGTTTTATGACGTAATAGTGACCTCCCCAGTGACATTGCAGTGTGTGACACGCATCAGCAACCTGGCTCCCGCTGTGAGGTCGCTAATCGCTACAAATCTTTCAGGACCATTTTTTGGTCTTTTGTTTCCCACTGCGCAGCATGCATCGGTGTGTTTGACACCGTTACAACGACATCGTTAGCGACTTAGCCCGCAGGCATGCTATAGCGTTCCCTACCAGCGAGGTCGTTCTGCAGGTCCGGGATCGCTGGAAAGTCTCTAAACGCTGTTGCGTCGTTGGCCAGATCTGCCTGTTTGACAGCTCACCAGCGACTGTTTGGAGACTTTCCAGCGATCCCGGCCAGGTCGGGATCGCTGGTGGGATCGCTAGAAAGTCTCAGTGTGTAAAGGGGCCTTTAGTTCTCCTTGTCTTCAGCAAACTGTTTGTGGCTTTCTTATGCATCATCTTTAGAAGAGGCTTCCTTCTGGAACGACAGCATGGTGCCACGTATGGGCTGAGCACCGACAGGCTGACCCCCACCACCACCCCTGTAACCTCTGCAGCAATGCTGGCAGCACTTACAGTCATATGAAAAAGTTTGGGCACCCCTATTAATGTTAACCTTTTTTCTTTATAACAATTTGGGTTTTTGCAGCAGCTATTTCAGTTTCATATATCTAATAACTGATGGACTGAGTAATATTTCTGGATTGAAATGAGGTTTATTGTACTAACAGAAAATGTGCAATCCGCATTTAAACAAAATTTGACCGATGCAAAAGTATATGGAGACTATTGTCCTGAGCACATGTGTTCAACGTCTGTGATCAACCATGGCGAGGTCTGTTCTGAGTGGAACCTGTCTAGATAAACCGCTGTATGGTCTTGGCCACCATGCTACAGCTCAGTTTTAGTTGGTGACAATCTTCTTATAGCCTAGGCCATCTTTATGTAGATCAACAATTCTTTATTTCAGATTCTCAGAGAATTCTTTGCCATGAGGAGCCATGTTGAACTTCCAGTGACCAGTATGAGAGAGTGTGTGAGGGATAACACCAAATGTAACACGCCTGCTCCCCATTCACACCTGAGACCTTGTAACACTAATGAGTCATATGACATATTGGAGGGCACAATTTGGCCATTTTCACTTAGGGGTGTACTGACTTTTATTGTCAGCGGTTTAGACATTAATGGCTATGTTGAGTTATTTAGAGGGCACCAAATTTACACTATTATACAAGCTATACACTGACTACTTTACATTGTATCAAGGTGTCATATATTAAGTGTTGTCCCATGAAAAGGTATAATAAAATATTTACAAAAATGTGAGGGTGTACTCACTTTTGTGATAAAGTGTAAGTCCCCTGCTTGGTATAGTAGTACCGCAGCAGCTGGAACACCGCAGTCTTGTTGATCTGGTCTTAGAAATGTCATAGCCTTAAGTGACATTTACTTTCCTGTATCTTCTCGCACATCTGTATGAAAGTACGTGTGAAGGAGCTGTGTTAGTGGGATGAGTGCGTGCTTCCTCAACCACTTGAAAGAAGCACTTGTTAGGACACAGATGTAGAAACATGGTCGGGACTCTGCGGGCGCCTCGCTCGCCTGTGTAACTCTTTGAATACGTAATGGCCCAGCTTTACTCCTGACCTCAGCCACATGAAGGCCTCCGAGCAGAAACCCAAAGCTTGAGCTAAAAGTGAAAAGCATTTACAGTACAAACATCTCTCTTCTCCTCAGTTCACATTGGTTCATTACCCAACCTTAAGGGCCTCTAGATGCTTTACAGTGATAAGAACTGTAAGAATGGCTCACTTCAAAGCCTAGTGTCAAGACGGTGGCATGTGAGGACAAGGAGGACCTATCTACAGCCAGGATTGGCTTTCATGTGGCTCACCACAAAGGGATGGGCACACATCGGAGGTGTCCCAGGATCGTACACAGACATCGAAATTTAGCTATTTTGTGGATAAATAGAGGACGCAGCAATGTCCTGAAATCTTGTGTTATTTCTCAGATTTGCCAACTTTTAAAGAGGAGTTTTCAAGATTTAAAAAAAAATGTAGTAGAATCGAACTTACTAATCAGTGGTCATTAAGAATTCTCTACCCCTTCAGAAAAGTTAACCATTCATGCCACAATTAGCGGCCACAATAACATCGCGTATTGTGGTCACATGACCTTAACTCATGAGTCATTGGATGATGCAGTCACATAATCACAGTACGTGATATCACTATGCTCGGCAAGACTAATATCAGGACAATGAAGGTGGTACTGCTGCTTGGGCTGTTGATCTTTAACCGCTGCCCAGTAGTCATCCCTTATGTCCTTTATAGCAAAAATTTACAAAAACAAGGTCCATTATATTAACCACCTTTCTCACTATATTAGGCCCCCTTCACACGTCCGGGAAAAAACACGCACTTGTGTTACGTCCGTTTTTCGGGTCCGTTTTTGTGTCCTTTTTTTGTGTCCGTGTGCCATCTGTGTGAATGCCGTATGCTAGCCGTGTGTGCGTGTTGGTTGTCCGTTTATGCGTGAGAGAAATAACTGACATGTGTATGTGTTGTCCGTGTGAATTTATGCGTGTTTGTGATGCACAATGTCGTAGATACATACCCGCTGACAGCAGACAGAGTCGCGCGTAGAGAATGAACTGGGGTGAACTTCACCCGACTTCATTGTCATACCGCGGCTCTGTCTGTGTCGCGTCCTGATTAGCGGTCACACGTGAAGGATTCACCGGTGACCGCTAATCCCCAGAGTGACTGAATGGAGTACCCCTCTCTCATATTCACCGCTCCCCGTTCACCGGCGCGGCGCTGCACGGCTGTTCTCTAAACTCCAGCGGCTTTTCCTCTTTTGAAAAAGCTGGCCGCTCATTAAACAATCTCGTATTCCCTGCTTATAAAGGATTGTTCGGGGGTGTGTGTTTATTTACTGTAACTTACAAGTTAATCATGGAAGGTATCTCGGGGAGACGCCTGACATGATTAATCTAGGACTTATTGGCAGCTATGGGCTGCCATTATCTCCTTATTACCCCGATTGCCAACGCACCAGGGCCAATCGGGAAGAGCCGGGTAGAGTCCCAGAACAGTCGCATCTATTGTATGCGGCCATTCTGGGCGGCTGCTGGCTGATATTGTTAGGCTGGGGGGCTCCCCATAACGTGGATCTCCCCATCCTGAGAATACCAGCCTTCAGCCGTGTGACTTTACCCTGGCTGGTATCAAAATGGTGGGGAACCGCACGTCGTTTTTAATTATTTATTTATTTTTTTCACTGCACAGTATAGTCCCGCCCCCCGGCTGCTGTGATTGGTTGCAGTGAGACAGCTGTCAATCAGTGTGGGGGCGTGTCTAACTGCAACCAATCAAAGGCGCTGGTGGGCGGGGAAAGCAGGGAATACGAGATTGTTTAATGAGCGGCCGGCTTTTTCAAAAGAGGAAAAGCCGCCGGTTTTTATAGAACAGCCGTGCAGCGCCGCGCCGGTGATCGGGGAACAGTAAGTATGAGAGAGGGGGGAGACTGACCGACAGACAGCGAGAGAGGGACAGACAAGACAGAAAGAGACCGACAGACAGACAGGGAGACCGACCGACGGACTGAGGGAGATTGACAGACATAGACAGGAAAAGAAAAAATGACCGACATCGCTAGAAAAAAGCACAAAACGTACACGGAGCATACAGAGATGCATCCGTGTCACGTATTGTGCGCACATAACCATTGACTTTCATGGTGTCCGCGTGTGCGTGTTCCGTGCAGAAAACGGACATGCTTCTGTGCAAAACGGAAACACGTACGGATCACAGACACGGACACACGGACATCATGAAATAACGCACGTGTGACCTCAAACATAGATTAACATTGGTGCACGTTTGGCCGTGTCTCCGGTACATACAGAAACGGGCCAAACATGCACGTGTTTCACGGACGTGTGAAGGGGGCCTTAGAGTGTTATAGTGTAAGTTCCTTAGATGTTCCCCTAAATATAATGGAGTTAATAAGGGGATGTAGACAGTAACCCTAAACCGTGTTATCTCCATATTTGGGTTTCTTCCAGGTAGTGACGTAGCTCGCGAGAGGTGTAGGGAATCAAAGTGGCAGCCAAAAATCCCTAATGAAAAAATTAGGAATGGTGCCACTAACACCAAAGATTCAGTGGACTGGACTTCTGACTTCAGCTGTCCGAGCAATTTGCTCTTTGGACTTCGCTGTATAGGCATATGGACTCCCTGCCCCTCCACTCTCCATCTGCGGACTATATAGCATCAGCGCCCTGGTACAGGCAGTGCCATGACGTCACTGCGTGGCACCACCTATGCCGGACCACTGTGTGAGCAGGGAAGAAGAGGACTCAATTGTTTGGATTAGGGGTGTATAAACATTTGGTGGGGGTAGGACAAAGCTGATTTTGTTAATTCGAGTGGTGGCACTCATGGTGCATCATTACTGTTAAGGAGGAGTTGTTATTACTTTCTAAAGTGGGCACTCTGATGGCATTATTACTGTATTAGGGGTGTAATATTTGTCTTGGTCCAAATGTTGGCAATGACTGTTTCCAGGTATGCCAGTTTCCTCCAATACTCCAAAGACATACTGGTAAGGAATTTAGATTCTGATCTCCATTGGGTACAGGTAACAATGACAACTTGTCATAGGGAATGTACTGACGGACCATGGGTTTCTAAACTGGCCCTAAGACTCGAGACCCTGTGCTGTCTCAATTTTCGGAGGTAAACTTGATGGTAGCCAGGTCCGAGCCCTCAATGTGACCCTGTCTCCTGTCCGAGCCCTGATCTTACTCCCTCCACCCTGGGAGCGAGTCGGAAACCCAGAAACAAACCCCACAGAAAAGACACGGCCAAGGGAGGACGAAACCTTGTACACACTGCACACAAAGGAGAGACAATATGTGTACAGGGGTATAAAGAAAAGGGTAGGTAATAAACTCACAACAGGGGAACGTTCACACGATGCAGAAAAGCAACTGTTGTTCACCATGAACTGACAACCGCTGAGACTAGGATCGCTGATACTATTTTCAGTGGCCTCCTATTACACTCCCCAGCCTTAAATAGGAGGAGACCAACTGTGGAAGATGTGGCTCTTAGAAGAGTTGCACACTGCTCCAAAATGGATTAACTCCTGCATGATTGGGAGCAGTGAAACAACTCAGCCGATGCCCAGCCGAGCTGAGCATTTAAAAGAGACCAGGTTGCTTGTCGGACTCTGCAGTGTGAGCAGAGTCTAACGCCGTGGTAGTAATCAACACGTGCGGATCCAGACACAACTGACAACACATGACACAACTACTGTGAAGTGCCGAGGAATATGTTGGTGCAATATAACCAATATGGACCACCCTTTTTGCCTGTGCACCTGTGATGAGCCTCTTTGGTTGATGGAAACATTAGGATTCCACATGGAATGCACACAGATCATAAAGAAAGAAAATATCCCCTTCCTTGAAGGTTCTCAGACTAAGCGCCAGGCTTCCCCTATTCACGCCTATGTGGGGTAAGTAGGACGACAGTGCTAGATGTCCGAAATGATCACTCCTAGCCATCGCAGTTACGTGACACTCTCTCTGACATGTCCCACTAACGTCCTTGAGATGTCCACTTCCATGTTAGAAGAGTGAAGTCATCTTCAGCAAGTAGATAGCAAAGAGTTGCTTCCCACTAATGTAGCGCTATGTGGGAGGTTGGGGAAGTGATTTCATGAAGGTCAGAGACTGCACTTCAACATTACCTTAGTTTGGGAATTTACTTCTCAAGTATTTCTGCAGCTTTGTGTGAAAGACAAGATTCATCGACTCGTGATCTCATTCCAGGAGTAGTGCTCAGAAAGAGCCGAAATTCCCAGCTCGGACTAGTCTGACCTGAGACAGCTTTCGTGCTTGACTTGACGAGAGTACAATAGACTTCACTGTGCCCAAAATAACTATCTGTCATTTCCTAAATTTCATGTCTTTTTCCTCTGTTATGCCTTCAGATACTTGGAATGTGTCAAAGCCTGGGGCACCTTTCCGGCTGACTTCAAATATTTTGGGTGTCATTGAGATTAGTGGATGTCCGACGCTTCTTGTCATGTTTGATGTGAAATCCTTGCATGTCTGTTATACGGCTTTGTATTTTTAGGTACACATTTCCCTATGGGCTTCACTTAGTGTTAATATTTTTTAGGGAATACTTTTCATGTAAACAGTATCAGATATTAAAAGGGAGTGACTTCATCCAAACAGTGCCACCCCTGTCTGCAGGTGGTGTCTGGTATTGCAGCTTAGCCCAGTTCACTTTAGCGGCTATGGGCCCTAGACAGGATCTTTAAATAAAGTACTAGAATAAGTAACACAAAACTTTAATTTTACGTGAAAAATGTTGCCTTTTCATTAGAAATGGCCACTATTTCCATATATATATATATATATATATATATATATATATATATATACACACACACACACACACACACACACACACACACACACACACATACATATAACTATATACTTCCCACCACCCACCTGACCATTTCACATTGCTGTTTTCTGTTAGTTGTTGCTATTTTAGTTGTTCTCAATCTCTAAATCCCCCCATACACATTAGACTAATGGTGGTTGAACTCTCCAATATCAATGGGTTTGGCTGAAAATCTCATATGTATGGTGGCCGGTCAACTGATGGTTGGGGAGATGTTGATTAGACACCTCCGATGTCGGACTGCTATTCACTTTGTCTCCTGGAGATAAGCTGGTGGTAGTGATGTCTGTCGTCGGCTTTCTCATAGAGCACACTGGACCACTTGGTTGAACGAGTGTTCTTGTTTATGGGAGAGATGGTTGTCATCCAAACAGTTGGCTGAAGCATTGTTTGGCCAACAGCCATCCAAACGATCGGCCGACGTATTGTTTGGCTGATAGCAATCCAAACGATCAGCCGAAGCATTGTTTGGCCGATAGCAATCCAAACAATTGGCCAAAGCATTGTTTGGCTAACAGCCATCCAAGTAATCAGCCAAAGCATTGTTTAGTCGACAGCAATCCAAATGATTGGCCAAAGCATTGTTTAGTTGACAGCCATCCAAACAATCGGTCAAAGCATTGTTTGGCTAACAGCCATCCAAGTAATCAGCCAAAGCATTGTATAGTCGACAGCCATCCAAATGATTGGCCAAAGCATTGTTTAGTTGACAGCCATCCAAACAATCGTTCAAAGCATTGTCTGGCCGTCAGCCATTCAAACGATTGGCTGAAGCGTTGTTTGGCCGACAGTCGTCCAAACGATCAGGCGAATCATTGTTTGGCTGATAGCCATGCAAACAATCGGTCAAAGCATTGTTTGGCCAACAGCCATCCAAACAATCAGCTGAAGCTGTGTTTAGCAACAGCCATCCAAACGATCCTCTGAATCATTGTTTAACGACAGCCATCCAAATGATCGGTCAAACATAGTTTAGCCTACAGCCATCTAATGTGTTTGGCTCAGAATGTAATGATGTTGGGTACGGTACAAAAAACTGGCATGATGTTACCTAGTAGTGATAGATAACTACATGGCTTGGTTTCTCAGAGTTGTCTGGCCTGACTGGACATCCAGTATGCATGCAGGTGTCCTGATTCTTGCCAATTATCAGATGTCAATGGAAAAGTAAACATATCCAATTTTGATGCTCTCACCTAAGATAAGCCACTGCCAGGGGTGCATGGGTAAAGCTTTTTTGCCTTTCCCCTTTCGGAAATCACACATGGTCAGCCAAACAATGAGTGGTGGGGGAAGTTGTGTTGGAAGGAGTCATCTGAAGCATATGGCTAGCTTAGCCAGCCTAATCTTTAGGCCCAAAGTTCCCCAGTCGCTCCTTTTTGGTTCAACAACCACTGAAGATGATGACCATGTTTTATTTCCAAAAAATGTTCATGTAGCCTTCCAAATTCTCCTTTTTGTGCGTTTTGGTACCGGACAGTTGTCATGATCAATTTCTATAACTAGATTGTGACATACTGTATTTTTTGGATCTCCTTTTTAGGGGGGGGGAAGGTGTTTTTTTATTTGTTTCTTTTGTTATTGGGTTCCCCTGACTGTGCTGTAAAATATATTTAGGGATAGGTTCATTCCCTAAAATTTTCCCAGGAGATGGTTGACTTTTAAGAAATTAGTCTGGAAGCCCAACTATTTTGAGGTTAATCGGTTTAGGAGAAAGAAATGGCTCTGTAGGAACAAAGAACAAGTCTCATCAAAGGCCACCTTAGCCGCTCGTCTTCCCCTGCCACCCTCATTACTGCTATCAACACGTCTTCTCCCTTTCAGGTTTGACAGGTGTAATGAAGGGTCAGAGTTGTGACAGTTCTGCTTGTCGATTCCATGAGTGTCCAAACTCCAGAGCGAAAATAACCCAGGTCCAACGAGCCACAGGATCTAAAAATTCCCCTGGATAAATGCAACCATTGTAGTATAGCAGCGAGTCCTGAAACTCGATCCTCAAAGTAGGTTGTCAAGCTTTTGTGACCAAGTGAGGAAACTATTAGGCTATTGTTTGTGCCCCTATTCTTTTCCTCAAATCATTAGAGAAAAAAAAACCACATTATTAATAGGTTCGGAGATAACCAAAGACATGGACTAAAAGCAAACAATTTCCTGCTTGTTAACCCTTTCATCTGCTTCCTTTGTTCAGGTCTACGTGAACGGAGAGTGGGTCACCAGCATTGGAGAAGGAGGAAGCTTTGGAGAACTTGCATTAATCTATGGCACCCCGAGAGCTGCAACGGTCAAGGCCAAAACTGACCTTAAGTTGTGGGGTATCGATCGGGACAGTTATAGACGTATTCTTATGGTAAGTTGGCCTCATTAATATTTCATTAAAGCAGTCATAAGGCCCTTGATGATTGTCAGAATGCTCATAAGACATAGGAACCTGCATTCCCTATATTTGGCTTTGTAAAAATACCCACAGGTTAGAAGACCAATTAGCACATCGTAACGGGTATATGCAAACTCTAGTAATACCCGTTTGGCCCCATATACTCTACAGATACCCAATACTTGCCAAGTGTAAAATTAGTGCCAAAAGACTTCATACATTTTTTACTGGCGCTTCTGAAAGGACCTTTACATCTATTGGTGAGCTCCACAAAATACTGGTCGGAATGGAATTGAGTTTACCGATTTGGTTACACAATGCAGTGGGCAAGAGACGGGGATCATTTCTGGCCAAGGGCTAAATGGCTCTATCTGGCTTTAGACTCTGACTTCGCATGTCAAAATTCTACAAAAACATGGATCTTGCCACTTCTGGTTGCCAACCTTCTTACAGTATTCTCATGCAGTATTTTAGAAAATAAGAGTTGATGTCAGTAAAGCCTTCCACTGATGTTGCAGGACTTGGAATCCTAAAATGAAAGTTGGCTCCTAAAGCATTGCTATTAATAGGATTTCCCGAACATGTGTCAGGAGCTTATCAGAAGTGGAGTTATTTTCATAACCCAGGTTACATTTTAATATAACCCATTTCCAAAAAGTCAGAAACACCTCTGACTCAATTTCATTTTTTAAACAAGAGGACAATGTCCAGATATGGTTCGAAATCAAGAAGATCCTGCTTCGGCTGTGAGTAGAGATGGACGGATCTATATGCGGGACTCCGGTAGAGAATCCTGGTCAATGGCACCTGGCGACTAGAACAAGATCCTGCTTCGGCTGTGAGTAGAGATGGAAGGATCGATTCACGGGACTCTGGTAGAACATCCGGGTCAGTGGCACCTGGCGGCTAGAACAAGATCCTGCTTCGGCTGTGAGTAGAGATGGAAGGATCGATTCACGGGTCTCTGGTAGAGCATCCTGGTCAATGGCACCTGGCGACTAGAACAAGATCCTGCTTCGGCTGTGAGTAGAGATGGAAGAATCGATTCACGGGACTCTGGTAGAACATCCGGGTCAGTGGCACCTGGCGGCTAGAACAAGATCCTGCTTCAGCTGTGAGTAGAGATGGAAGAATCGATTCACAGGACTCTGGTAGAACATCCGGGTCAGTGGCACCTGGTGGCTAGAACAAGATCCTGCTTCGGCTGTGAGTAGAGATGGAAGGATCGATTCACCGGACTCTGGTAGAACATCTGGGTCAGTGGCACCTGGCGACTAGAACAAGATCCTGCTTCGGCTGTGAGTGGAGATGGAAGGATCGATTCACAGGACTCCGGTAGAGAATCCCGGTCAATGGCACCTGGCGGCTAGAACAAGATCCTGCTTCGGCTGTGAGTAGAGATGGAAGGATCGATTCACGGGTCTCTGGTAGAGCATCCTGGTCAATGGAACCTGGCGACTAGAACAAGATCCTGCTTCGGCTGTGAGTAGAGATGGAAGGATCGATTCACGGGACTCTGGTAGAACATCCGGGTCAGTGGCACCTGGCGGCTAGATGTGAGACCCACGAATCACATCTGTGCATCACGTTCCACCAGCCTTGGCTAATCAAGCCATAGGCTGGGATATCTGAAGCAGTTTGGGGACAAGGTGAACAGGTTACCGTACTAAACTTGGAAAAATCCTTAAGGCGCCTATCAATCCACAGCGCCAGCTGTGCTACCATTTGGCAGGAGCGTGGAGATCCAGTGGTTAAGCTGCTGCGTCAACATCTTCACGCTGTGAATAACTCCATAGTAAGTTATTACAATGGAAGACCCTTTCTTTGTAATATTTGTTTGCTCTTCACAAGGCAATCTGTCAAGATCTGTTCCACTTAGCACGATCACAATGTTGTAATCGCCCATGAATGTAATACGCTAAATGATTTGTGTTATAAATAGCCAGAAGTTTTGAAGCGTCGGTGAGGTTGGCACTGCAGATCAGAGCGGGATTATCAGTAGACAGGAGAGGAATTCTGAGATGCACGAGTCCTCCTAGCGTGCTCCGAATCTGCAAATCGCAGCAAAAATATGTCACAGGATTACTACATTCAATCCACAGCAAACAAGTGGGCAGTTCACTTGTCATAGCCGTCTACCTCTGCTTCTGGCCTCTTCGTGAACCAGTACAGAGGGTCCTATTCATCAACCCTCGCATGTAAACTCACCTGTAATCAGAAACCCAACTTCCCTCAGTCTTACCACTGTCTTTATGCTCAATCACGTCTCTGTACGCCCGTAAAATATGGTTGTGGGTCTCTCACCGCTGATTAGCAGGGGGTTTTCACACCTGCGAAATCCTCCCGGAAAAATATCTCCATTCCCATACCTTGTCTGGAAATGCAACGTGTGGTCACACAAGGTGGACGAAGCAAAAATCACACATTTTAGACTCTACCCAATCACGGAGTTGACCTTGTGGTTTATTCATGACTTTCAAGGTCAGAAGAAGGATGTGGCCACCGGTCAAAAACATCTGATATCGGTCTTATCTCTTGAAATTCCTTCCTGGGGTTGGACATCAAGAGGTTGTAATGGATGTTATAGCTACCATATGATTCATTACCCATGGGAAACCAGAAAGGGAGTATTGTACTGGCTTCATCTGTAATTGACTCTCAGTACCGCAGCGGTAGCGGTCTAGACTTTCCATCTACAGCCTATAATGATATGCTAATTCCATGCAAATTACAACAAATCCCCTCTATTTCTGGATATTTGTGCATATGCTCTTTCCTTTATGTATCATGTGTGGTCGGAAAATGACGCCGTGTCTCCTTGGTGTCACCCATTCAAGATTATTTTCCCAAAAGGAGTCAACTTTCCAGCTTGATTCAGAACTGCCTGGATGGATTTATTATATTGTTATATATTAGATCTTTTTGAAGAACATGTTGGTTTGCCTTTTTACCCTATTAAAGAGAATCTGTTAGCAGGTTTTTGCTATGTAATTTGAGATCAGCACAATATAGGGGAAGGGAACCTGATTTCAGCGATGTTGCATTTACTGGGCTGCTTGCTGCAGTTTTGAGAAAATTACTGCTTTCTCTGTTGTAGAGCTTTGAATGTAGACCTCTGTATAATGTATCATCGGATGACTAGCTTCCTCGTGTCTCCTAGTCATCCTGCTCTGTATAACCCTCCCACATCACTGATTGGCAGCAGTACACTGTACATTGGCAGAAAGCTGCCAATCAGTGGTGAGGTCGGGGTTGCACAGAGCAGAAAGACTAGGAGCTACAAGGCAGCAAGTCTTCTAATGATAATCTCCTTGTCACAAGGAGATTTTCACAAACGTTGCCAACTATCATGACGGCATCATTCTGACACTCTGCCTGATAACTCCTCTGGTGTCTGTGATCTACGCAAGTAGACTTGGGCAATGACCTGGTGAGTGCTAATTCAGAGGCACGGTAGCAGGAGTTAATCTCTGCTAGTCTGCTTGTTAGGCTCCTTGATCGCCTGCCGTGAGGGAGCCAATCACATCTGCTTCCCTCCTATATATGCTGGCTGAATCCTTCCACCTATGCCAGCTATAGCTTATCCTAGTTGGTCTTGGGGAGGTGTGGTGTTCCAGACTATCTGGTGTGATATCTGTTGCTGTGTGTGATTGTGGAGTTAACCCTTAACTGTTATTGCCTTTTTATTGCTACCCTTCTGCTCTTGTTTTTCTCCTGATTCTCTTTTTGTCTAGTCCTGTGTGTGTGCAGTTTGTCAGAGTTTTGGTTTTCCCTTGCTGAGTGCTAGTTCAGAGGCAGGCTAGCAGGAGTTAATCTCTACTAGTCTGCTTGTTAGGCTCCTTGATCGCCTGCCGTAAGGGAGCCAATTACATCTGCTTGCCTCCTATATATGCTGGATGGATCCTTCCACCTATGCCAGCTATAGTTTATATTAGATATTCTGGGGAGGTGTGGTGATCCATACAATCTAATGTGATACCTGTTGATGTGTTCGGTTGTGGAGTTACGTTGCTACCCTCCTGCTCTTGTTTTTCTCATCATTCTCTTTATCTAGTCCTGTGTGTGGGCAATATGTCAGAGTTTTAGTTTTGCCTTGTCTGTCCTTATCTGATTACCATCTTGCTCCTACCCTGTCCCTCCTTGTGGGGAAGGTTGGTATTAGAGTAGTATTTCTCAGGAGTTTAGAAAGGCAAGGGACTCCGGCGTCTCCACCAATAGGAGTAATCTGGAGGTAAGGGATAGCCTACACTCCTCTAACATAAGGGACAGCATGGGAGCCCCCTGTCCCTCGCTATTCTATAGAAACATTGTGAGACTCCTGCTGATAAAACAATGATTTTATTAAACCTCCAAAATGCAGCCCAGTAAGTGACACATCCCTGGAATCAGGGTTTCTGCTCCTACATTATGCTAGTGTCAGATTAATCAGCAAAAACCTGGTGACAGCTTTTGCTTAAAGAATCAATTTATTTTTCTGGCGGCATAGCCATAGGAGGGCTTGTTTTTGCAGGACGAGTTGTAGTTTTTAATTACACCATACATTTTACCATATAATGTACTAAAAATAGGGAGAACATTCCAAATAGTATGAAATGGGTGAAAAATGCAAATCTGCCATTTTTTGGGGGGGTTTTGCTTTTACCGCATTTATTTGTGTAGTAAAAATGACCTGGAAACATGATTCTTCAGGGTATTACAATTACGGTGATATTTAAGTTGCAAAGACTTCTTTTTATTTATATGGTGAAAAAAAGGATTTTATAAAAAAAAACAAAAAAAAAAACAAAAAAACAAAAAACATTTGCAAGGTTATTGTCTCCTTTTTCCAAGACCCATAACGTTTTATTTTTTCCTGTTGACATAGCTTGTTTTTTTGTGTAGAGATGACGGTTTTATTGATACCAATTTGGAGAACATACAATGATTTGATCGCTTTCATTGTTATTTCTTTTTTTAGGGTGGTATGGTGACTAAAAAACACAATTCTGTCTTTTTGATTTTTTTCTCTCTTTACGGCACCTACTGTATGGTTTGGTTAAATTTATATATTGATAGATTGGACTTTTATAAATATGTTTTTTTTTATTTCTTCATTTTTAAAAGGGCAATAGGGGCATTATTTCAATTTATATTTTTTTATATTAAAAACTTGGTTTTCAATTTTTTACTTTTTCTTTGAAGCCTATTTAGGGATTTTAACCTGTGATCATCTTATACTATATACTACAATATCACATTGCAGTATATAGTGAAAGTCATGATTCTCCTATAGAGTTTAGTGCGTGTGCTGAGGAGTACCAAAATGTCACCGACAGGGGCCTTGAGGAAGCCCCTTGCTCCCATAGTAATCCATTGGTACCCTACGAATTGTGTTTCAGGTGGTCGATGGGAGCTCGTGTGCGCAAGCAGCAACAACAGACAGAGGTTGACAGCGTCATTTAAATGGTTAACAGCAGCAATTGGAGCTCAGCTCAGGCCGCTGACAGGGGTCTTCAGGAAGCGCCTTGCTGCCATAGTAATCCATTGGTGCCCTACGATTGTGTTTCAGGTGGTTGATGGGTGCTCGTGTGCATAAGCAGCAACAACAGACAGAGGTTGACAGCGTCATTTAAATGGTTAACAGCAGCAATTGGAGCTCAGCTCAGGCCGCTGACAGGAGCCTTCAAGAAGCCTCTTGCTGCCAAAGTAATCCATCAGTACCCTACGATTATGTTTCAGAGGGTCAACGGGTGCCAGTGTCCACAAGGAGCAATAACAGACAGAGGTTCACAGCATCATCTAAATGGTTAATAGCAGCAATTAGACCTTAGCTCAGGCCGTTGACACGGGTCGTCCTTTGCTGCCATAGTATTCCATCGGTACTGTACCATTGTGTTTTAGAGAGTCAACGGGAGCCAGTGTCCGCAAGCAGCAACAACAGACAGAGGTTGACAGTGCCATTTAAATGGTTAACAGCAGCAATTGGAGCTCAGCTCAGGCCGCTGATAGGGGCACTCAAGAAGCCCCTTGGTACCATAGTAGTCTATCGGTACCCTACGATTGTGGTTCAGAGAGTAAATGGAAGTCAGTGTCCGCAAGCAGCAACAACAGACAGAGGTTGATAGTGTTATTTAAATGGTTAACAGCAGCAATTGGAGCTCAGCTCAGATACAGATGCTGGCTGTGTAACACAGATGGCATCGACCGCATGTGGAGGGAGTTGAGCTTCAGAGAACTCTCCATACATAGACACCTTAGCGTTGACGTATCTACCATTTACATTAAGGGGTTAAAAGAGTTCTACACTTTGGACAGTCCCTGCTTGTTAGAAGGGTCCCTTTACATAAAAATGATCATAAACTATGCCCCTCACCAATCAGCTGTGATCTGGGAGGAAAACTGGTAGTGTTCATTTTACCTGCAGCACCTCCAAAGGTTAAATTAGGTATTACACTGTGAGCCTTCACATTAATGAGTTCTCTATGTAGTGCAGGTCCTCCAGAGAGATAGACACTTTTTGTTGTCAAGAGGACCTCCACCGTAACCCCCCCTCCCCTTAATAACTCCGAATTCCCTAATTAGACGGTTTGAAAACAGGTTAATTATGATGTTCTCATTATATTTCCGATTTCGGAATGAACAGAAAAAGCCACTTGTTCGGGGTGAGGTAGAGGCCCGGTCCTCACCTTTGGGCTCGGGCCTGATTGACTGACACTTGGCACGGAAAATTGGCCACTTGGTATTTTTTCTTGGCATCATTTCTGAAAAGCTTATCCCACAGCGCGGCAAAGCTTTGAAGATAATCTAAGCTCGCAATCTCTGTTTCATAGATACCTTCACACTGTGCCATATGACTTGTCCTCAACGCACAGGGTTGCTGGCCAAAGCCATATTTAGTACACGTTCTTCACACTGCATCCTTTCAGAGAAGTGCATGTGTTAACGCTACAAGTGCTGTACATTGGAAAAATGATGGGCTGGGGGTTAGTAATCATTTGTTTGTGAGCGGTTTTTGTACCGTATGTTAACACCTAATAGATAAAAGTGGAGCTCCACTTAGAGGCTATGCTGTCTGCTCTAGAAAAGTCATGTTTGGATACACTGCTAGGGATTTATGAGTCAGTATTGAAACGCCTGCCTGGATCCACAGACTCAGACGGGCTGTAATGGACAGGCTAGAGGGAACCACTCACCAAGCAGGACCCCCAGAACCCTGAAACCCCTTAACCCCTATACAGGGATTTGGAATTACACAGAGCCCAAGGTGATCACTACCTGTGGAAGGCAGCAGTCCGAGAGAGTAGTAGTCAGGCAGGGTCAAACCAGGAATTGCAGAGAATCAAGCAGGCAAGGACGTAATCAGAAAACAAAGCAGAGGTCAAATCCGGATCGGGCAGCGAGGTACATAAACAGCAGGCAGGAGGGTAGTCAGGAAACAAGCATAAGTCAAAACACAGGGATCACTAAGCAGAACAGGGCGGAACAGAACCAGGAATCCAGAACTATCTCTGGCAGTGACCAGCAGACAGGAGGGGAAATAATGTGGGCTTCACACGGTATGATCTATCATGCGATTGCATGATAGATCATACCCGCCCCCGTCGTTTGTGCATCACGAGCAATTAGTTGCCCGTGTAGTGCAAAGTCGTTAACCCCCGTCACACGTACTTACCTCCCGGGTGACGTCGATGTGGGCGGCGAACGTTTACTTCCTGAAGGGGGAGGGATGTTCGGCGCCACAGTGACGTCACACGGCAGCCGGCCAATAGAAGCGGAGGGGCAGAGATGAGCGGGACGTAAACATCCCGCCCACCTCCTTCCTTCTGCATTGCCGGTGGAACGCAGGTAAGCTGTGTTCATCGTTCCCGGGGTGTCACACGGAACGATTAACAACCTGACGGGCGATTTTTTAAAAGTGAGCGACATGTCAACGATGAACGAAAAGGTGAGTATTTCTGCTTGTTCACCACACGCTACGATATATCAGACGATGCCGGATGTGTGTCACTACCGACGTGACCCTGACGACATATCGCCCGATATATCGTACCATGTGACGCCCGCATAAGAAGGGTGTGGTGTCTTCCCATTGGTTGCAGCTGAATGATGGTAACTTTAGCTGGAAGACACACGCCACCTACAGTCAGCCAGTGGTATTGCAGATCCCAAGGAAACCTAGCTCAGTGAATGAGCGGAGCCTGCGCCCACCAGCGCCGCTGGCATCGACTCCTCTCCCATCACCAGCACTATCCACAGCAGGAACACGACGTCGCCTGGCGATCGGAGTAGAAGTCGTTGGAGCGGACTTCGGTGCTGACGTAACAAGTATACAGGGGTCCCTGATTCAGGACACCATTTATAAGCTGAAGCAGGGATCATGTGAGCAAGTGATTAGAGGACCCACCGGGCCACAGCAAACAGAAAACCCAGAGGAACTTGGCTATGGAACCACACCTGGTTTTCCCAAGAGCCTCTAATGGTGAAGGTGTTGTGCTGCAAGTGTGAGACTGGGTTCCACTCAGAAAGACTGAGTCTGCAATGGCTGGCCACAGGGGTACAGACACAGACAGTCTCTGAATTTAGGAACAGCAGCCGGTGTTGTGAATTCGCTCGGTATGGATGGATGTGGTAGCAGCAGTCTATGAGGATATTTGTGGCAGCGGGTACCGTAGTAGATGACCGGCATGGATACTCGCGGAAGCAGGTACTCTGGTAGACGACCAGTGTGGATAATTGCAGCAGCAGATATCGTGGTAGCCGACCAACGTGGATTATAATAGCAGCAAATTAGAAGTGCACTGAAACACAGACATGAATCAGCAGCAGAATATAGCTCAGTAACAGCAGCAGCACTGAAGACCTGAGAACTAGAAACGTAACTATCTCATTGCCCAGGCACCTCCCTTAAGTGGAAGGTGCCTTAAATACATGAAGCCTCACATTTGACCTGAGAGGCACTTCCGGGTTAGAGCACTCTGGCCCTATAAAAAACAGAAGCATGTAAATGCTCACAGCCTTCGGGCAGTCCCAGGAGGCCTTTGTGGTATGTGCAAGTTTTGGGAGACAGCAGCATAGACCGGGGGCAGGGCGGCTACCTCTGGGCAGATGGATGACGTCCCCGACGGGGAAGGGGGCAGGACAGCACGGAGTCACTGGCATGGTCATTGCAAGCAGCAAATAGTCTCTCATTCTGGAGGACTTTGCAGGTCTATGTGATTTACAGACTGCGTAATTCCTCTTTTCCCCTGTAGAAGTGCTGTGGAGTAATTGGACACTTAGACGTAGCTGCAGATTAGAGCTGATCGCTTCGGTTCCCAGCTGAGCTGTCAATCACACTCTGTCTGCAAGTCAAGTAGGACTCTCAATTTTTTTTTATGAGTCTTTACAGCTTTTTACATGAAAATACTGAATTAAATGATAGACAACTACATATCCCTAAGCTTAAATACGGTAGTTTAGGAGCTCTAAAAGTAAAAAAAAGTCACCAAAAATGTCAGGGGAGTTCGTAATTACAAATTTATTGATCTAAAACCTTAAAGAAGACCTGTCACCTGCTCAAAAAAACCTTGTAAAAATCCCTGAGCTCTCCTAATTTTGCTGCTGTTTTCTATTTTGCGCTGCAGCGATCCATTCATTGCAGAGATGTTGACATTTGTTGCATTTGGAGCACAATATGTGAAATCTCTACATAGTTTTTTCTCCCCACCCAGATGCTGCCAATCACAGCTAAATCTCCGTCACTGCCCGTGCTGTGATTGGCAGAATGTGGGACGGAACGGCGAGAGAAGACTATGAAGAAACACATAGTTACACTACTAACAGAGATTTCACATACTGCCCTTCAAAACAACAAATGCGAATATCTCTGCAATGAAGTGAGGCAGTGCAAAACTGATAAAAGCAGCAGAATCAGGAGAGCTTAGGAGACAAGGTATTTCACTCATTTTTTTTAGCAAATCCTTTTTAAATATTTGTAAAAATATTTTTATATATATATATTATAATATACATATATATATATATATATATATATATATATATATAAAATATTAAATATTTAGTAAAAATGTGGCTGTAGATCAAAATTATTAAAAACTGAATTACACCACCAAAAGACAATGTCTGCAAACAGGATAATCGGACATATTGGAATTTCAAAGTATCCAATTTATTTTGCTTTTAAGGAGAATAAGTGGCTGTCAGATGTTTCTGACTTCAGCAAAGTCCTCTCTCCCCTTGTATTAGGGGAGTCATGAGGAATCTCTGCCGATTGAACGAGGCTTAGCTAAAAAACAGAAGCGCTAATAGGGTTTTACCAGATAAGCAACAGGTTAGTATATAAAATAATACACTCACCAATTGTGGTTGTGAAGGGTCACAACCACCCTATAGATAACATGAGATAATGGCAGCTGCCGCGGCCCCACGTGGAGATGTCTTCAGGGTAGGAAGAGAAAGAGGGGGTTAATCCCGCGCAATCCGCCAAATAAGATAATTTAATCACTCTTTTATTCCATAGGTCTACGCGTTTCGAGGTGTAAAAACCTCTTCCTCAGGACCAGAATATCAAAAATGTTTGATATTCTGGTCCTGAGGAAGAGGTTTTTACACCTCGAAACGCATAGACCTATGGAAAAAAAGTGATTAATTTCTACATCTTATTTGGCGGATTGCCCGGGATTAACCCCTCTTTCTCCTACCCTGATTGAACGACGCTTGCTGACCACTAGTGCCTTTACCTTTTGATATTCCATAATATCTAGTCCGCCCATTGGTACTCAGATTTATGATGGTGCTTGTATCTGGATATGAAACACGGGCCAATATAGTGTGACACAATTATATTTATATATACTGATAGCTTATATGTTTGCATTGTGACTACAAAATCATTATATTTGTTAATAATGTTGCTATTTTTTATTATTAGCTGTTATTACCATTACCGTTGCCTTTTTTTTGTTATTTTTTGGCTTTCCTAGCACTTAATGCATCCTTCCATTGTTTTCTTTCTCGTAAGTGTCACCTTCCTGACCAATTAATTCAGCTCTCCAAATCTGCATTGATACATTGAAATTTTTTTTCTCTTTTTTTTGCCCCGAAGGACTTTTAAGAGGCTTAGTATGGGGGGTCTTGAGAGATCCAGTTGTCCTAAGCCTCTTAAAATCTAAAAGCATTCCTGCCCTATTTATAGTCGGGTCACTTGCCTCCTATGTCCAGACAACAGTGGGGAGTATCGCCACCAATTTTTTGCCGAAATAAACCTTCCTTGTCTCTTAACACACTCAAGGATGATGGGAATGAGAAAAAGATGTCCAAAACTTTTTTTGTTAAATTTTATCATAAATCAATAGTATGTATGAAAATAAGAAACTTTCTAATATATCTTATCAGAGAAACCCTCTATTTTCTTCTTCTGGACTGATTTTTCATTCTCAAAAATCCCAAAATAATGGTAAAATCTGTCTTAAAACTTTCCCATTACGGAGATAGGACATGACAGTTGGTGCTCGTAAAGTTCGATGAAGAACAGTAAGGGTATTTGCACACACTGAGCATTTTCTGCACCAAATACTGCATAAATTACATGTGTTTTTGATACTTTTTTTTAATTCTTTTTCAATGCATTAGGCTTATCCTAATTTTTGGAATCTTTGGGACACATTTATTAGTACTAGCATATACTGTATATTGTGATATATAAGTAGGTATGGAAAAAAAACTGTATAAATATAAGACTAGGTGCATACAGAGGTTTTTCGGAGGATTTTGAAGCAGATCCGCTTGAAAATTCTCAAAAGTTGCTTTGAACGCTCTTCCTATGCATTTCTATATCAAATCAGCTTTGCTCTACATTTAGGGATTTTTCTTATAGCTTTTCTGACAAAGTTTTGAAAAATAAAAAAAGGTCACATCACTTTAAGTGGTTTCCTCTTGGAATCTGCTCAGAATGCTGAAAGACAAATAGTGTGGAAAAAACCTCTTTAAAATCTCTTAAAGAAGATCTGTCACCAGGTGAAAAGTGGGCAGTTTTTGCTCTTATTCTATAATACTGTAAAATTGCACATTTTAGGGTGGCCAGCCTAAGACGCACCTGTGCATTAATCATACTGCCCGGAAAAGGCGCACCTGTGCATTAATCATGCTGGCCAGAAAAGGCGCACCTGTGCAATAATCATGCTGGCCAGAAAAGGCGCACCTGTGCAATAATCATGCTGTCCAATCTTAAAGAGCAGCTGTCAGTTTGTTTTATCTCTTCATAAATCAATAGTACGTGTGAAAGTGAGAAACTTTGCAATATATCTTATCAGAGAAACCCTCTTCTTTCTCCTCCTGGACTGATGAAAAGTGGGGCGTTTTTGCTCGTATTCTGTAATATTGTAAAACTGCACATTTTAGAGTGGCATCTTATTGTGACCAGCCTAAGGCGCACCTGTGCAATAATCATGCTGGCCAGAAAAGGCGCACCTGTGCAATAATCATGCTGTCCAATCTTAAAGAGCAACTGTCATTTTTTTTTTTATATCTTCATAAGTCAATAGTACGTATGAAAATAAGAAAGTTTGTAAAATATCTTATCAGTGAAACGCTCTTCTTTCTCGTCCTGGACTGATGAAAAGTGGGGAGTTTTTGCTCGTATTCTGTAACAATGTAAAACTGCACATTTTAGAGTGGCCTTTTATTGTGACCAGCCTAAGGCGCACCTGTACAATATTCATGTTGGCCTGAAAAGGCGCACCTGTGCAATAATCATGTTGTCCAGTCTTAAAGAGCAACTGTCATATTTTTATTTCTTCATAAATCAATAGTACATATAAAAATAAGAAACTTTGCAATATATCTTATCAGAGAAACCCTCTTCTTTCTCCTCCTGGACTGATGAAAAGTGGGGAGTTTTTGCTCTTATTCTGTAATATTGTAAAATTGCACATTTTAGGGTGGCCTTTTATTGTGACTAGCCTAAGGCACACCTGTGCAATAATCATGCTGTCCAGTCTTAAAGAGCAACTGTCAGTAATTTATTTCTTCATAAATCAATAGTACATAAGAAAATAAGAAACTTTGCAATATATCTTATCAGAGTAACCCTCTTCTTTCTTCTCCTGGACTGATGAAAAGTGGGGAGTTTTTGCTCGTATTCTGTAACATTGTAAAACTGCACATTTGAGAGTGGCCTCTTATTGTGACCAGCTTAAGGCGCACCTGTGCAATAATCATTAGGTGTATAGATTATCTCGGCTCACTAACAGAGATTTAGACAAATTTGTGAACAATATTTGAGAGAAAAAGGCCTTTTGTAAATAGAAGAAGTCTTAGAGCTTTGAGTTCAGCTCATGAAAAATGGGAGCAAAAAATAGAAATGTTATGTTTATATTTTTGTTTAGTATACAGTCATATGAAAAAGTTCGGGCACCCCTATTAATGTTAACCTTTTTTCTTTATAACAATTTGGGTTTTTGCAGCAGCTATTTCAGTTTCATATATCTAATTACTGATGGACTGAGTAATATTTCAGGATTGAAATGAAGTTTATTGTACTAACAGAAAATGTGCAATCCGCATTTAAACTAAATTTGACAGGTGCATAAGTATGGGCACCTCAACATAAAAGTGACATTAATATTTTGTAGATCCTCCTTTTGCAAAAATCACAGCCTCTAGTCGCTTCCTGTAGTTTTTAATGAGTTCCTGGATCCTGCATGAAGGAATATTTGACCATTCCTGTTTACAAAACAATTCCAGTTCAGTTAAGTTTGATGGTCGCCGAGCATGGACAGCCGCTTCACATCATCCCACAGATTTTCTATGATATTCAAGTCTGGGGACTGGGATGGCCATTCCAGAACATTGTAATTGTTCCTCTGCATGAATGCCTGAGTAGATTTGGAGCGGTGTTTTGGATCATTGTCTTGCTGAAATATCCATCCCCTGCGTAACTTCAACTTCGTCACTGATTCTTGCACATTATTGTCAAGAATCTGCTGATACTGAGTTGAATCCATGCGACCCTCAACTTGATGCCACTCTTCATAGGAGATTCAAATAGGAGAACAACTTGCAAGTGGCCACCTTAAATACCTTTTCTCATGATTGGCTACACCTGCCTATGAAGTTCAAAGCCCAATCAGGTTACAAAACCAATTTAGTGCTTTAGTAAGTCAGTAAAAAGTAGTTAGGAGGGTTCAAAACAAGAAATTGATAAGGGTGCCCATACTTTTGCACCGGTCAAATTTAGTTTAATGCAGATTGCACATTTTCTGTTAGTACAATAAACCTCATTTCAATCCAGAAATATTACTCAGTCCATCAGTTATTAGATATATGAAACTGGAATAGCAAAAACCCAAATTGTTATAAAGAAAAAAGGTTAACATTAATAGGTTTGCCCAAACTTTTTCATATGACTGTATTTATGGTTTTTTGCTGTTTTTCAAGTCCTCCATATGATGTTTTTATTTAGTGCTAATTTTAATTACCGTTACCATTATAGTAATGAGTTTATAATATCTTTTCTCTCCATTACTCTTCACAGGGCAGCACGCTGAGGAAGCGGAAGATGTATGAAGAATTCTTGAGCAAAGTCTCCATTTTGGGTCAGTAGTCCCCTGTGACGTCAGCAGCTGCACAAATCGCTTTCAGGCTGTAGGAACACAAAAAGCTCAGTTACTGCAGACCACACAGCAGCCACATAAACTGTCTTGGGGGGTCCTGCACGCTAATCATTTTATTGGTTCGTGTAAGCTCACATCTGTTCCTCAGGGTTTTCTTAGTAGCTATCTGATCTCATGCACCAAACCTAAATGATTTTACATGTGTGACAAGCTGGGGCCTAAATCCTGAGGGTTTAATGTAGAAGGGGACGTAATCCGCCACTCTTTACTATAGCTGAAGTCAATGGTAAAATTCATCAGGTGCTTTCTTGTTTACATTATATATAATTTAGTATTATTCTTTTTTGTTCTATCTATCTATCTATATCTATCTACGGTGTGTATATATACAGTATGTATATATATATATATATATATATATACACATATACAGTACAGACCAAATGTTTGTACACACCTCCTCATCTCATTCAAAGATTTTTCTTTATCATGTGGCCTTATAGCTGGTACTGTAGCCTTCCTCCCTCATGCCACGTACACATTTTGACTATTTGGTGAGTTTTTTACCTCAGTATTTGTAGCCAAATACAGGAGTGGAACAATCAGAGGAAAAGTATCATAGAAACACGGGCACCACTTATGCATTTCTTACCCACTCCTGGTTTTGGTTACAAATGCTGATGTAAAAAGCTCACCAAATAATCAACATGTGCACGTGGCCTAAGGCCTCTTTCACACGTCCCTGAAAAACACACACTTTTTCACAGACGTGTCAGAGGTGCGTTTTGCCCTCGGTGTGCCGTGTGTATGGCACACGTGTGTTCTCCATGTGTTATCCGTGATAACACACGGAGAACGGCAACTTTCAACTCACCTGTCCCTGGCGTCGCTGTCTGTGGTGCTGATCTTCGGTCTCCGGTCCTGCCGACTCCCCGCTGCTGCTGCTTCCGGCCGCAGTGAAGTGAATATTCAATGAGCATAATGAGCGGCGGTCGGCAGCAAGTGACAGCAGCGGCAGAGACAGGAGGGCAGGAGAAGGTGAGTAAAGGTTGTTTTTTTTCCTCACAGACACATGTCTTTTCTCCGGTGCGTGTCACACAGAACACATCCGTGTGGTCCGTTAGCATTACGTGTGACATGTTTGCGTTCCGTGTGACACCCGTGATGCCGGAGAAAAATGGACATGTTGGCGTGAGAAACACACGGAAACACGTAAGTACAGAACACGGACACACGTTCCATGTGCAAATACTTACGTGTGTCCAAAACCATAGGAATACATAGGTCTATGTGTGTACGTGTCTCCGGTATGTGAGAAAACTGCCAAACACGTACCGGAGGCACGTACGTGTGAAAGAGGCCTAAGGAAGGAAAGCGTCAGTATCAACTATAAGGCCACATGCTGAGCTTTTTACCTCAGAATTTGTAGCCGAAACCATGAGTGGAACAATCAGAGAAAAAGTATAATAGAAACACAGGCACCACTTCTGTATTTATCACCCACTCCTGTTTTTGGATATAAATTGTGAGGTAAAAAACTCACCAAATACTCAACGTGTGCACGTGGCCTACACACCCTGAGACGATAACAGATGACTGTCATTTTATTCATACATTTCCAAGAGGAATATCACAGTTACATAGGTTGAAAAAATACTTAGGTCCATCTAGTTCCACCTTCCTCCACATAGAAACATTAGAATGCAAAAAAAAAAAATAAAAAAAATTTTAAAATGCGCAAAAAATTTTTATTTTTGGAGATGCAAGTATTTATTGGACCAGTAAGACTTTTTGTAAGGCTATGTTGGCACTTTTTAAAATCGTAGCAAACCCTCCCCTACCCCTGCAATGTGGTTGCATCATGTGAACACAAGCCTAAGCGTAGACACTTTTATTGTCCTTGCTTTTCCCATTGAAATATAAGTCTAAGGCCGGCGTCACACGGTACGATCTATCATGCGATTGCACAAGCGATCGCAACCCGCCCCCATCGTTTGTGCGTCATGGGCAATTAGTTGCCCGTGGCGCACAAAGTTGTTAACCCCCTGTCACATGTACCTACCCCCCGAACGACCTCACTGTGGGCGGCGAACATCCTCTTCCTGAAGGGGGAGGGATGTTCTGCGTCACAGCGACGTCACACAGCGGCCGTCCAATAGAAGCGGAGGGGCAGAGCTGAGCGGGACGTAAACATCCCGCCCACCTCATTCCTTCTGCATTGCCGGCGGGGCGCAGGTATGCTGTGTTCGTCGTTCCCGAGGTGTCACACGGAGCGACGTGTGATACCACGGGAACGATGAACAACCGGAGCACAGAAGGAGGACCGACATTTTGAAAATGAACGACGTGTCAACGAGCAACGATAAGGTGAGTATTTTTGCTCGTTCACAGTCGTTTGGAGGTGTCACACGGTACGATATATCACACGATGCCGGATGTGCGTCACTAACGACGTGACCCCGACGACATATCGCCGGCATTACATTTGTTTGCAGCTTGGAAGATCAAAAAACATGACATCCCCCCACCCTAATATTAGGAAATCTAATTACATAGAAAATTAGGCTATTAGGACACAATGTCGTAGATTCTTTCGTAAACACGAAAAGGGAAGCAAAGTGGGGTCAATTCTGCGCTCAGGTCTGTGATTAATATGATTTTCCTAGAAACATCGACCCTTTAGGATATTTCATAAGATAGTTTCAGTTGACGGAAATAACTAATGGTTTAAGGGCAGAATTTTAATAGTTTTTTAAAAAATGTTCAAAAACTTTTTTGTTCCTCACTATTCATGATGTTTGTGCAGTAAACGTCCCCGTGTCCAATATATTCCATTATTGTCATTACCCCGGTGACACCGCACCCCTCCCCCATCGTCCACTGATCAATCACCATTAGCCAAAGACAACTACCTGATAAGTGGCACAGCCCCGGCCATTACCACGGACCTCTAATTGCTCCGCAGAAGGATTTGCATTACTGATTACATTAGGTTACATGTTTCTAAATACGTCAGAGCAAATAGCCATGGCCGGGTTTAACAAAACATCAATGCATCTGCTGCTTAGGAAGCAAACATTTCTTCCCCGAGCTCCGTCATGCTGGCTGACATGAATAATTCATGGGATATGTTCTTGAACTTTCTCAAATGGTTCCAGCAAAAAAAAAAACTTACGACAAAAACTTTTCATCTTTTGACTAATGGCTAATAAATCATGATTAAGTTCTGCCGCTTGGAAGTCTTAAGCTCGGATTTTTCTATTACTTGTCTAAACAACCCTCCTCGAAATAGCAGTAGAAGAGTGGTATCCTGGAAATGTCAGAATATGTCTCCACCAGGGTTCAAGAAAACATTGCACCTGTGTTTATGAAACCCATTACTGGAAACGTCCCGGAGAATGGATATAGTGAGTAATGGCGTCGTACTGCTGCTCACCGAACCAAGCACTGACGTCTCCCGAATGTATCGCAAAGGCTGGAATGGGTTTAGAAAGTGGGAAACTGGGCCATTAGTTTACCAAAGGTCTAGACCCCCAGAATAACCAGAGATTGCAGCATGTAAATGTTAATTTCCCAGGATGTTACCATTATTTGGACACTGAAAATGGCAAGAACAGTGTTACTAGGTGGAAAACTGGGCACTAAATTTCTAGAGGGTCCCCAAGGAATGGATCCCAAGACTAGCCTAAAACCGTCTCAAGTAGATGTAAAAACTTGGCACTCAAGATAAATGTTAATAGTGGTCTTTTATTTAGAAGAACTTGTAGGACCAGCACAACCACAGACGTTTCGGTCAAAAACCTTCATCAGTGTGTGTGTCGGGGGTCCTCAGAAGGTATAGCAACTTGGCAACTGGTGTAGTCAAGCATGACGCAGTGTCCACCTCTGTCTATGTGGCAATATAGAATATGATTGCCACATAGACAGCGGTGGACACCGTGTCATACCTTAGTATGCCAGTTGCCAATTTGCTATACCATATGAGGACCCCCTGCACATACACTGATGAATGTTTTTAACCGACACGTCTGTGCTGGTCCTACAAAGTTCTTTTCAATAAAAGACCACTATTCACATTTATCTTGAGTGCCAAGTTTTTACATCTAGCCTAAGCGTTGAGCATGTAAATGTTTATTTCCTATGATCACCAGAGATTTTGACACTGAAAATGGCAAGGACAGTTTTAGCTGGTGGCCAAGTGGGCAACTGACCAAGCCACCAGTTTCCCATGCGGCTCCCTATGCACTGATCCCCATGGCCATCCTGAGAGTGGAGCATGACACTGAAAGGACGGTTTTAGCAGGTGGCAAAGTGGACTGGTACCCAAGCCAGCAGGTTCCCATAGTGCCTGTCAAGGACTGTACCCCCAAGAACAGCCGGAAGAGTGGAGCATCAAATTGTTTGTATCCTTAGACCACCAGGATCTTTACCTTTATTTGGACACTTTAAATGGCAATGCAGAAGTACGGGATGGTTTTAGTAGGTGGCAAAGTGGACTATTGCCCAAGTCCCCAGTTTAGGACTGGATTCTCAATAACTTTAAGAGTGTGCTCATTTTCCAGGACTTTATTAATGCTGAAAATGGCATTTTTTTATGGAATATAATGGCGGTACAGTGGGCACTGTAATGGTGGTATTATATGGACACTGTAATGAGGCATCTTTGACATTGGACGAAAGAAGGACTCTCCACTCACATCATTTATTGGCCTACATTTTGGTGCACATTACAGCTTCATCTCTGAACATAAAGCCCCAACATATGCCGTATAGTGGCATTTGTCATCTATAGGCCCCATCTAACCCCCCAAAAAATGTATATTGCTCATTACACCTGTTGTGTATGGAGAGGACACCATTCCTGAACCCATTTCAATAAAACACATACTCATTATAATCTATGGCGCGATTCATATGTTCATTTTTTTCGAAGTGGCCAAAGTAGGTCCCCTACGCCCGTGGAGATGTGGACAAATTGTCTTGTGTGGATTCTATGGATGTATATAAGATATATCGATGGCCAAGTGTAATAATACCACTTATCCTCACGATGGGGGCTGAACTGGCCATACTGGGAACATTGAATCAACAGTGGTGACGCCGTCTGTGGGATAAAAACAGACCGTTATTTCTAACCCCGGCCAATCCCATTAAGCAGAATGCCATGCCTGCATGTTCCCATGATCAACCCATATTTACTAATTCTCAAAACAAGTCGGAGGTGATAATTAATTTATAATTTTCCTTCTGAACAGCTGCAGGAGTGAAAAGGGAAACTCCTTATAAAATCGTATTAAGTATGGCAAATGGACTGTCTTCCAGGACAAACTTTCGGCTCCAGCGCTGCTGAATGTGCGCCAGGGACATCGAAGCTGCTGAAAACCTTCTGATATGTTTAGCACTTGCCAGAACAAGTAATATAGTAATACACCTCTTTTAGCAGAGCAGCTCTTTTTTCAGTACCTTATCACAACTCATGTAAACATATGGGGGAAGCGTGAAATCCTTAGGCTACATCTGAATCTCATTGACTACATCCCTGGACAGATAGGCCCTCTACCCAAATGGTGCAAACTACATCTTCCAGCATGCACTGACATTTGTAGAGGTTACAGACTACATCTGTAAGGTAGTGATGGTCCCTGGACCCCCCTATAATCCTATACATCCTTCCTTTCCAGAATCCCTCGATAAATGGGAGCGCCTGACGGTGGCCGATGCACTAGAACCTGTGCAGTTTGAAGATGGAGAAAAAATAGTGGTTCAGGGAGAGCCCGGAGATGACTTCTTCATCATTACTGAGGTCGGTATACACATATCTCATTATATTGTATTGCCTTCCATAATAGTAACCAATAATTTTCGCAGAGTAGGTTGGATAAGGCCCCTTTCATATTGCATTCCGATCTCCGTTTAGTGGTCCCGTTGGGGGTTCCATCCAAATTCCCCGCAAAACTGGTTTCGAATGCATGCGCCGATGGGGCCACTGACTATAATGGTGCAGATGGAGTCACCATGTTCTTTGTCCAGAACCATTTTCGGGAGTATACTCTTTCTGGAGGTGGATATCCAGATGCAGTCTACTACGTCCGGGTGTTCGCCTTCAGAAAGTGTACACTCCCGAAAATGGTGCACGACAGAGCACACAATGACTCCATATGCACCATTATAGTCAGTGGCCCCATCGGACGGAAGCTCCAACGGGACCACTGAATGGAGATCGGAACGCAATGTGAAAGTTCGGCGCATACGTCCGAAACTCGTTTTGCATGGGGTTCGGACGGAAGCCCCAACGGGACCACTGAATGGAAATCGGAACGCAATGTGAAAGTTGGACTAAGTCTCTTCTGACCAAAGATCTGAAAAAGTTGCTTTCCAGCAGGAGTAGATTGGTGCTGATCACAGCCAACTCTTATCAATGGGTGTCTATATGGTGATGTTAAAGGGAGTCTGTCAGCGCAAAATGACTAATCAATCCAAGCACAGGCAACCAGTGCACCCTTGGTGTGACCAAACAGTTCCCAACTATTTGTTGTGCATCTATCTTCGGCCTCATGTTTCTGGTTTGACAGCTCTGGCTTTATAAGAGGGGACAGAGGTGGATAAATAGGTGGGAAGGTGCACTGAACCGGTCAACTATACTGAAGGCGCACCAAGCTCCTGTGTTGGCCACACCATGGGTACATTGAGCGCCTGTGCTTGGCTTAATCAGTAATTTTGTATATTAAGGTCCTCTTATTAAGGCACACCTATAATTACAAAGTAGTAACCAAGTAGTGACCAAGTGTAGGGTCTAAATTTTCAAGTTCCCTTACCTTGGTTGAATGTGAGTGAATAAACAGCCTTATGTTAGTAATAAACTTCTAATAGTTGTCTCAGTTCTTGTTTGACTAACAATACTTGCCACTGACCTCTCCATACACATGCACGCTCAGATGGGCGTGTGTGTATGTGTTATTAATAGGGAGTCAGTAGTAAGCCTCCACAGACATTTCCGGTGTTTCCCTGACATCAGGGATATCAGCCAAACACCCAGTAGTCAGCCATTCCCTTCTCAAATTGGTTTGGTTGACATTAGTTTACAAATGGACCGTCTACTGCTTCTTCCACTTTCCATAAACATAAGATTTGATCTATCAACTTACAGCTCCTCCATTTAAGGGAAGGTGCCATTAAAAAAAAAACTCAATAACTGAAAAAATTTAAAGTATTTTTGTTGGAATGTGTTGTTTAAATATTATCATTTGTTTTTAATGGAGCAAAATCTGAAAAAAGAATTTAAAAAGTTTGATGTGTTCCACTTTTAAACACTAGGGGGAGCAGCTGCTGAAAACCTAGTGTATAACTAGCTCACATTACAACTGCAGTAAAAGTGGGCAGAATATACTCTCGTGTGTGTGTGTGTGTGTGTGTGTGTGTGTGTGTGTGTGTGTGTGTGTGTGTGTGTGTGTGTGATGTCACTCCTCCCCTGCCCTTCTGGATGTTTCCAAAGGGAAAAGAGAGAATGAAGTTTAGGGTCACAGTGCTGAGCCATTTTGTATAATGTGCCCCATATATTCTGCCACCATATTACCGTGCCCCCATATTACCGTGCCCCCATATTACCGTGCCCCCATATTACTGTGCCCCCATATTACTGGGCCCCATATTTCTGTGCCCCCATATCACTGTGCCCCAATATTACTGCATCCCCCAGTGCTCTCTGTGCCCCCAACTTCATTCTGCTTGGCCAAATAGACATGAATATTCTTCTCTTTGCGAAGGAACTATAAAGTGCATAGACACCATGTAGTTACTAGATGCAGCCAAAAGCCACCAGATTCTCTGACTATCCTTTTATTATCTATGGTAACTAGTACCTAAAAATACACTATTTGCATTATATAAATATAAGCCAACGTCCAGCTCCAGCAATGAAGCTCACGGGTCTCTTCCCACCTGGTAGTTAAGTTCCTGCTCGGACTGGGATAGGAGTCAATCCATTAGTATGAGGAAAAAACAAAGAAATCCAGCAAGGACTCAGCAAACCAGGATTGGAGTTAAACTTTCATTTCGCGTTTCGGCGGTCTTGTCCGCCTTCTTCACGGTCCAAACCTAGGTTTGGACCGTGAAAAAGGCGGACAAGACCGCCGAAACCCGTAGTCCCCACCACAGATAAGTCAAAGAAACCCTGAACTCTAATTTCTTCTTAAAGGAGATTTAAAGGAGATGGAGCTTAATGGGGACCTGTCACTTGCTATAAATATATTTTTTACCTGGTGAAATGCCGCTGTTTTCCTGAATCCGGCACTGTTTTTCTTTTGTTCCTGCTCCTCTGCATTCCTGAGCTATGGCCTTCTCTTCCCTGTATATAAATCTAGTCTTGTTAACCAAGTGGGTGGGATTCTCAGCTATTATCCGCTAACGTCTTCTTGAGGAACACACCCAATTGGATAAAAACATTTGGAAAAAAGTGCACCATATCTCAGGACTGGAGAGGAGCAGGATGAAAAGAAAAATATCACCAGATTCAGGAGAACGGCGGCATTTACACCAAGTAGAAAAACTACTTATTTATGGAAGTGTCAGGTCCTCTTTAAATTGTCCTAAAATTTGGGATTCAATTTAATAGACATCTTCATGTTCTTCTAGGAATATATTTGAATAACTAATGTGAAGGTATTAGAGTGATTATTGCATGTGTCCAGCTCAGGCCTTGGAGATACGTATAAGGTTGGAGGCGTTATGTTCACACAGAGTTTTGAGGGGAAATTTTTGGATTCAATCCTCTCCAAATTCCAACCCGAAAACTCTTGGAAAACATTTCTTTGGTCTTTGACTTCAGATGGGGATTTTTTTTTTTATATACTTTTTTTTTTCTTGAAGAGGTTTTAAAAAAAATGTCTGGTAGAAAAAAAAAGTAAGTGCATATCACTCTTTTTGACTGGAACCTAAGGAAACTTTTCCAAACTAAGCACTTGTCCAATCAAAAAGCTGCAAAGAAGATTTAGGCTCTGTGCGCACTAGTGCGTTTTACCCGCGGATTTACCCGCGGATTTGCCGCGGAAATTTCTTGAGAAATGTCTGCAATCTTTGTGCAGACATTTCCCAGCAAATTCTATGAGAAAAAAAAATAGCTGTGCGCACTGTGCGGATTTTTCTCAAGAAATTTCCTTGAGAAGAATTTCTCGAGAAAATTTCTTGAGAAAATGAGCATGTCAATTCTTTTCCGCAGGTACCCTGCGGATTTCGGCAGTACAGCCTGCAAAATCCGCAGGGAACCACCCGCGGGAAAATCACGGCAAATTCGCGGCTATTCCGCGGCTAATCTGCGTCAAATCCGCATGCGGATTTGGTGCGGATTTTTTCCGGAGGTCCGGAAATCTTTCACTCCCAGAAGTTTCTCAAGAAACTTCACATTTCTAGTGCGCACATAGCCTTAAGGAGAAACAAACTCAACCCTTTGACGAAGAAAAACTTCTCCAAAATAATCAGAAAATAGTTTCTGCTTGAAATACTCATGTTTGTTGAGCGCATAAAAAAACCCTCAGTGTGAACATGGCCTTATTATGGATTGATTATAGAGTGTAATGTCAGAACCATGGACAGGGAAATCATTATAACCGGAGATTTTATGTGCGGAATCAGGCATTAAGTCAATATTTACTTTTTCCCATTTTCCCAAATTTCAGGTTTAGGGCACACGACATTTCCGCTACGTAATCTATGGATGATTGTATCCCAGGGGTAGTATTACGTGTATTTTTGGCCTTTAATAAGCCATATAATATAAAATAATAGGGTATGGAGGACATAAATACACAGACAGCTGCGATGGCGGTTCATTGTGATGCCTAATGATCTGTGATATGGTGATTTCTTTTTTTTTTTAGCTTTCAAGGATCTGGGTTTAATGAAAACCCGCCGAATACTCTATCACAAGCCTCCATTTCCGTATCAGATCTAACCATTGCGGTAGACTACTACTATAAACATAGATATGAATAAAACCGTAGCCTAAAGGTAGACATTTATTCTTAACCTGTTCCAAGTATTGAATTATCTCGGGGAGGGTAGGGGTTCTCCAACATTTAATGGCCACGGTATGAATGATTATGATGTGATTTGGCAAAAAAACACAAAAAAACGTTCCATCATCCAAATTTAGAGGTTCCCGCGATCCACCCCATTTCCATGGATATAAGAGCAACACAGGCTGGCAAAGAAAGTGATGATGTGGCACAGCTCCAAATTTCGACAGCTGTTCCGTTAAAAAAAAAAATAGTTGGTAACTATTTATGTACGTTGCCAATTTTCCACGCTGCTTTATCTCTTGATGAGGCGCCGGTGTTAAGGAAGGGGAAAGAAATCTGTGAACACTTGTACGGCCTTTGCCGAGCCGGTGAAATCAATGACACAGCGTAGGCCGGAGCAGATTTTGATCAAGCAAATGACCTGAGTACCTGATCAAGATGATCTCATAACAGTTGAATTCCTAATAAGAAACATGTTGGAGCTTGCGGAGAGATGTTGATACAAGGGCATTCTTAGATCATGAGTCTTTCTGAAGCTAATCGCTTGCAGACTTCTGTATGAAAAGAAGCGGGAGTCTCCGGGGTTCATCGCCGGTGGAAGCCTCTGTTTGAATGAAGATTAAATGTCTTCAGCACCAGTCACATACGGGGTATCATGGGAAGGCGGTTCTGACAATGTCAGGAAGAACATCGGATTACTTCTGTATGCACGGAGTTGGCAGAAACATCAGAGTGTAAAAATGTAATATTTATTTCATGCCGAGATGATTTATTTGAACATGAGCTTTATGGATGTTGCGGGAAATCAAAGAAATGGTTTTGTAGGTGGTAAATGCTGTGGAGTGACTGTATCGATAAAATTGGGCTCATTCTAGGTCTATATGAGATGCAGACAGGCCATACCCAACTTGAAGCTTTAAGGCCCTTTTGTCATGGACCAATCATTCCCAAGTAAAAAGCAAATTCTCATCAATTTTTGTGCAATCCAAAAATTATCACAACACTACTGTGATATTGATAATATACAAACTGTATGGGAACCAGATGATTGTATTGTCCACATGAAGGCTGAGTCTACTTGTCACACGGGCACTCATTTGGGCAGGAAAACTTGTGTAAATAGGCATTTAGTGGTCTCAAAAGCTCCATCTGGATCAATGTGGGTGAACTCTTCTAAATGAAATGTCTTGAACTGTTATTTTAAGGGGAATCAGGAAGATGATCAATTGATTCATCTGCATCTTGCATCATTCCTCTTAAAAGTCCGGCGCGCTATTTCCCGGAAATGCCTCTCGGCCTATGGCACTAAGTATTTAAGGCACCCTCCCATTAGGGGAGGTGCCTGAGCAACACCTGTAGTTAGTCAGTGTCCTGTTTGTCTAGCTAGTTGTCAGGTCCCGTTATCCTTTTGTCCATTATTGTCACCCTATACCAACCTTCCCATAACTTTGAAACCTAAAATAATGTAACCCCAATTTACCAAAGGGTGGAGGTGGGGATACAAAAGAGAGAGGACCACGGATTATCAAAGTGAAATACAAATTTATTGAATATACAAAAGGTGATACAGGACACACAGTGGAGGGAGGCTAGATGGAAACAGCCTGCCAGGAAACAACCCACAGCAATACCAGGGCACACCACCAGATGGCACAACCTGCTGATAGGCAGCAATAGAGAGAGGGAATAAACAAGGTATAAACTGGCCCGTAGAGAGTCCAAAGGGACAGTGTGAGGAAGACAATTGTACATAGGAGATCTGTAGGATCCCCTAAAAAAGTCCCAGAGGCAGGGGGGCATAAGTGATTAATCTATTTTACCTTGCGTCATGTCAGAGCAGTGATGGTGGATGTGTCCGGGCGTGGGGGCGGGGCCTCGACGCGCGTTTCACCAAAGGCTTCGTCAGGAGGCGTGGCTATAGATTAAAAGTGAAGGGTATAAATAGGGAAGTGTAGGGGCCCATTAGCAAATCGGCGCGCGCAGCGTCATGTTGCCACGCCCCCCCGAACGGCAGGGCACGCCGAGTCCCGTGATCAAAAGCGTGAGAAGGAAGTAACTTCATTCCCACGCTCAGCACGGAGACCCGTCCGAGCCCAGGCCGCAGGGGGGAGGAGGCAGCGCATGACAGAGGCGCGTCTGTGCCAATCAGATGCATGTGTAAAACTTCCCATAACTTTGCCATACCCAGCATACCTGTACGCACCCACCTGTCCAGCCTGCCCCAGTCATCCTGCCTATTCCTGGGTCGGACACCTGCCCTGGGGTCAGCTGCCATAGTCCCGGTCACTGCCCTGGGAGTGGTACCTGGCGTCCGCCCTGCGGTGGGCATTTAGTTAAGCCCCTTTCACTAAAGGGTAAGCCCGGGTCCCCCCTCTGGTCCAGTGGGTCCACCAATCCCACTCTCTGCCCCTACATCAGCCGCGAGCGTTACAGTATGCCACATTTTTCCAAGTTAGGTTATCTTCACATAACATTTTATCCATGGCAGTCGACCACATTTTGGTGCCAATATTGCCAAAATGGATGTCCAATAAAACACATAAATGACTCAGTGCAAACATCCGAATTCTGTTTTTCTGGACTTCAGACATAAGCCACGACGTAGCCATCCAACGACTAGTGTGTAAAATGTGCTGTGAACCCAGCTTAGTGATTACATATCTGTTCTCCGTTTTATTGTGTCTCACCTGGTGAAGTGGAATCTACAAGGTAGCAGAGCAGACTCAGCAATGAGGAACTGTTGAAGCAGAGCTGAGTTTAAAGGAAAAGCTGGTGTGGTGACACAACAGTTAACTCAGTGTTGAAAAACCTGCAAAACAATATAAGAAGTTAGCAAGTAAAGTGTAAGAAGTAGCAAAGCTGGGTTTGTCATAGAATCCAGAGGTGGCCAGTTGTGCAGGATAGTTACCTAGCAATGTAGCAGAGCTTGGTTTGTCGGAGAATCCAAGGTAGCAGCGTAGACGATGACTGAGCTGGCCAATAAGTCCTGGGAGTGTAACGTTAGAGGTGTCCATTGCAGAACATAGAGAGAAACAGAAGTGATGGTAGGAGGCTGACGCAGTGCCCGCTGCTGGAGAGGTGAGAGTAATACATTCGCTAAAGTCCATCCACTACTTTAGTCTTACCTCAGTTTATCAAAAATGTGAGAAATAAAGAGAGAATTCAGGAGGTTAGTCATTTTACTTCACAAACCACACATCACCACATTCCACACCCTGGAGGAACCTCCATCCCCCCCAACCTGGAGGAACCTCCATCCCCCCCACCCTTGTGGAGCCTCCATCTAACCCCACCCTAGAGAAGCCTCCATCTAACCCCACCCTGGAGGAGCCTCCATCCCCCACCCTGGAGAAGCCTCTAAACCCTACCATGGATGGGCCTCTATACCCCACCATGGATGAGCCCCTATCCCCGTTTTTACCACATGCTTTGGTAATGCCAAAATGTACTTGGACCTGTTAATAAAGTTATTTTGAATTTAATTGATCACTTATGTACTTAGCTGTAAGGGCGGTGTCACACGCTACGATATATCGTGCGATATGTCGTCGGGGTCACGGATTCCGTGACGCACATCCGGCATCGTTAGAGATATCGTAGCGTGTGACAGTTACGAACGACTGTGAACGAGCAAAAATACTCACCTTATCGTTGCTCGTTGACACGTCGTTCATTTTCATAAAGTCGTTCCTCCTTCTGCGCGCCGGTTGTTCGTCGTTCCCGAGGCAGCACTTATCACTACGTGTGACACCCCGGGAACGACGAACACAGCTTACCTGCGTCCCGCCGGCAATGCGGAAGGAAGGAGGTGGGCGGGATGTTACGTCCCGCTCATCTCCGCCCCTCCGCTTCTATTGGGCTGCCGCTGTGTGACGTCGCTGTGACACTGAATGTCCATCCCCCCATGAAGAGGATGTTCGCCGCCCACAGCGATATCGTGAGGGAGGTAAGTACGTGTGACGGGGGTAAACGACTTTGTGCGCCACGGGCAAGAAATTGCCCGTGACGCACAAACGACGGGAGCGGGTGCGATCGCTCATGCGATCACACGATAAATCGTCTCGTGTAACGCCGCCCTAAAGCAACTGAATGGAGCAGGAGCTCTTCCCCATAGGCTATAAGGGACATATACGCAGGGAACTTTTCCATAGTTTACACTGACTCTATGGCTCTGATACTCCGTGCACAAAGTCTAACTTTGCCCATCTGTCTTCTGGACCATGCTAAAGTCAATCATTGCTACTGTATATTAGTAAACTACTGTGGAGAACATGCCACCAGATGGAGAAGACATCAACCAGAAGACCAATGTGGGATGGCCCAATGCTGTGCAGTAGCAGCAATTTTAACTCTGGGGACCAATCTACAATACGTCAATCCAGGAGACATTCTTCATCCCGATAGTAGAAATATCTATCCAGATAAATTTTTCCGCATTTCCACCTACGATTAGTTCTGAATGTGTAAAACTTGCAAGAACCGAGAGGGGAGAGGAAATTTCAGACAGTTCTAGATCTGGTTTCCCAGTGCAGTTCACACAAGCAGCTCCTTCTTTCCCAGACTGGACAGATGTGGAATGTATCCGAGTCCAGGGTCACGGTATTATCCCATATGAGCTTCCTGGCACAAGTAGGAAAAACTTTTAAGAACCATGCAATGGTTATTGTCATAAAGAATTACATTCTGGCAAGCTGCAGCCTCAACAGATGTACAGTCCCCAACAAAGAACCCAACAGTTTACATGCTTCTTGTTTTATTTTTGCTATATTTATGTTCTTGTTATCTCGTGTGATGGTTTCGCTTTTTTGTTGCTATGAAGAACCTTGCTTCTTCTGAAATAATTTGCTGATTGATCAACCTGCAAAGACACCAATGTATAGTACCAATGGCTGGGCCTACTCTACCTGCTCGCAGTTTGTAGGGAGCTTTCGGCAAGTCATGCAACGTCTTCATTACTAATATTCCTCCATACTTTTCATAACTGTTGTTGTTTTATGTTGCGTTGTCCCATTCAAGTAAATGGGCCACAATATCGAGCACAGCCGCTACTAGGTGTGCCGGGTACAGGTAGATGGAGCAGTAATAAATGAGTCCTCCCCCGAGGTTACCGAGAATCAGACTGCCACCTATCTAAAGGGTGCTTTACACGCTGCGATTGCTAGCGATGTCGAGCGCGATTGCACCTGCTCCTGTCGTACGTGCGACATGTGGTGATCGCTGCCGTAGCGAACATTATCGCTACGGCAGCATCACATGCACATACCTGTTCACCGACGTCGCTGGGACTGCCGAACAATACCCCAGGGGAGGTGCGTTCGGCGTCACAGCGACGTCACTAAGCGGCCGCCCAATAGCAGAGGAGGGGCGGAGACGAGCGGCCGTAACATCCCGCCCACCTCCTTCCTTCCTCATTGCCGGTGGACGCAGGTAAGGAGATAGTCGTAGCTCCTGCACTGTCACACATAGCGATGTGTGATGCCGCAGGAGCGACGAACAACCTGCGGCATGCACCACCACCGATATTTCATAAAGGAGCAACGGCTCAACGATCAACAATTTTTGACGTTTTTGCGATCGTTGAGTGTCGCTCCTTGGTGTTACACGCTGCGATGTCGCTAACGGCGCCGGATGTGCGTCACAAACACTGTGACCCCGACAATATATCGTTAGCGATGTCGCAGCGTGTAAATGGCCCTTAAGGCTTAATTCAGACTTGAAACACAGTCCACGTACAGGCCATGATGTCCGGATCTCAACGCTGGCAGGAAACTAGCCAGGTCTTTCACCGGGAAGGAACAACCACGGGAAGGGCAGTCTCCAGTCAAGGAGACCACCTATACCAAACATGGTATCCATCCACAGACAGCCGTTTCGGGGTATTTGCCCCTCATCATGATGATGAGGGGCAAATACCCCGAAACGGCTGTCTGTGGATGGATACCATGTTTGGTATAGGTGGTCTCCTTGACTGGAGACTGCCCTTCCCGTGGTTGTTCCTTCCCGGTGAAAGACCTGGCTAGTTTCCTGCCAGCGTTGAGAAACACGTGATGGTGTCTCCGCGGCTTTCTTATTTGCATACTTCCCAGGGGGCAATGCTCTAGAATCACTGCGTTGAGAAACACGTGATGGTGTCTCCGCAGTGGATATGTTGATCTCCCTAAGGTCAACAATGCTTGCTTAAGTAGTCTTTTACTAGGCATTGCCCCCACTAGCCAGTTTCCTACTCCACACTGATGAGGGGCAAATACCCCGAAACGGCTGTCTGTGGATGGATACCATGTTTGGTATAGGTGGCCTCCTTGACTGGAGACTGCCCTTCCCGTGGTTGTTCCTTCCCGGTGAAAGACCTGGCTAGTTTCCTGCCAGCGTTGAGAAACACGTGATGGTGTCTCCGCGGCTTTCTTATTTGCATACTTCCCAGGGGGCAATGCTCTAGAATCACTGCGTTGAGAAACACGTGATGGTGTCTACGCAGTGGATATGTTGATCTCCCTAAGGTCAACAATGCTTGCTTATGATGTCCGGATCAGCTGCAGATTTCCTGACCAAAACGCAACAGCCTTTATTAGTAGACCAGCTGTTCAGTCCATAAAATGGTGGCAGAACATGTGACTAGACCTGTCCATCAGCCTTGTCCAATTAAAAACCTCATATGAGAAAACTGATTTTCTATTGGAGAAGACTGATGGACAGGTTTTGTCACATACTCCTCCACCTGCAGCCATTATTTCGAATGAAGATCTGTTGTCATGGGTGAGAGACAGTCCTGTGGTGTCTGGCTATAGGAGATCACAGCGTGGGATCCGCTCTGTCTCTCCTGTAGAGTCTGAGCTATTATGGCCAGTGGAGTCCTCTCACTCCTCTATAGGGTAAGCTCTCATGGTGAGCAGGGTCCTCTCACTCCTCTATAGGGTAAGCTCTCATGGTCAGCGGGGTCCTCTCACTCCTTTATAGGGTAAGCTCTCATGGTCAGCGGGGTCCTCTCTCTCCTCTATAGGGTGAGCTCTCATGGTCAGCAGGGTCCTCTCACTCCTCTATAGGGTAAGCTCTCATGGTCAGCGGGGTCCTCTCTCTCCTCTATAGGATGAGCTTTCATGGTCAGCAGGGTCCTCTCACTCCTCTATAGGGTAAGCTCCCATGGTCAGTGGGGTCCTCTCACTCCTCTACAGGGTAAGCTCTCATGGTCAGCGGGGTCCTCTTACTCCTCTATAGGGTAAGCTCTCATGGTCAGTGGGGTCCTCTCACTCCTCTATAGGGTAAGCTCTCATGGTCAGCGGGGTCCTCTCTCTCCTCTATAGGGTGAGCTCTCATGGTCAGCAGGGTCCTCTCACTCCTATATAGGGTAAGCTCTCATGGTCAGCGGGGTCCTCTCTCTCCTCTATAGGGTGAGCTTTCATGGTCAGCAGGGTCCTCTCACTACTCTATAGGGTAAGCTCCCATGGTCAGCGGGATCCTCTCACTCCTCTATAGGTTAAGCTCTCATGGTCAGTGGGGTCCTCTCACTCCTCTATAGGGAAAGCTCCCATGGTCAGCAGGGTCCCCTCACTCCTCTATAGGGTAAGCTCTCATGGTCAGCGGGGTCCTCTCACTCCTCTATAGGGTAAGCTCTCATGGTCAGCGGGGTCCTCTCACTCCTCTATAGGGTAAGCTCTCATGGTCAGCGGGGTCCTCTCTCTCCTCTATAGGGTAAGCTCTCATGGTCAGCAGGGTCCTCTCTCTCCTCTATAGGGTGAGCTCTCATGGTCAGCAGGGTCCTCTCACTCCTCTATAGGGTAAGCTCTCATGGTCAGGAGGGTCCTCTCTCTCCTCTATAGGGTAAGCTCTCATGGTCAGCAGGGTCCTCTCTCTCCTCTATAGGGTGAGCTCTCATGGTCAGCAGGGTCCTCTCTCTCCTCTATAGGGTAAGCTCTCATGGTCAGCAGGGTCCTCTCACTCCTCTATAGGGTAAGCTCCCATGGTCAGCAGGGTCCTCTCACTCCTCTATAGGTTAAGCTCTCATGGTCAGCAGGGTCCTCTCTCTCCTCTATAGGGTAAGCTCTCATGGTCAGCAGGGTCCTCTCACTCCTCTATAGGGTAAGCTCTCATGGTCAGCGGGTTCCTCTCACTCCTCTATAGGGTAAGCTCTCATGGTCAGCGGGGTCCTCTCACTCCTCTATAGGGTAAGCTCTCATGGTCAGCGGGGTCCTCTCTCTCCTCTATAGGGTAAGCTCTCATGGTCAGCAGGGTCCTCTCTCTCCTCTATAGGGTGAGCTCTCATGGTCAGCAGGGTCCTCTCACTCCTCTATAGGATAAGCTCTCATGGTCAGGAGGGTCCTCTCTCTCCTCTATAGGGTAAGCTCTCATGGTCAGCAGGGTCCTCTCTCTCCTCTATAGGGTGAGCTCTCATGGTCAGCAGGGTCCTCTCACTCCTCTATAGGTTAAGCTCTCATGGTCAGCAGGGTCCTCTCTCTCCTCTATAGGGTAAGCTCTCATGGTCAGTGGGGTCCTCTCACTCCTCTATAGGTTAAGCTCTCATGGTCAGCGGGGTCCTCTCACTCCTCTATAGGGTAAGCTCTCATGGTCAGCGGGGTCCTCTCTCTCCTCTATAGGGTAAGCTCTCATGGTCAGCAGGGTCCTCTCTCTCCTCTATAGGGTGAGCTCTCATGGTCAGCAGGGTCCTCTCACTCCTCTATAGGATAAGCTCTCATGGTCAGGAGGGTCCTCTCTCTCCTCTATAGGGTAAGCTCTCATGGTCAGCAGGGTCCTCTCTCTCCTCTATAGGGTGAGCTCTCATGGTCAGCAGGGTCCTCTCTCTCCTCTATAGGGTAAGCTCTCATGGTCAGCAGGGTCCTCTCACTCCTCTATAGGGTAAGCTCCCATGGTCAGCAGGGTCCTCTCACTCCTCTATAGGTTAAGCTCTCATGGTCAGCAGGGTCCTCTCTCTCCTCTATAGGGTAAGCTCTCATGGTCAGCAGGGTCCTCTCACTCCTCTATATGGTAAGCTCTCATGGTCAGCAGGGTCCTCTCACTCCTTTATAGGGTAAGCTCTCATGGTCAGCGGGGTCCTCTCTCTCCTCTATAGGGTAAGCTCTCATGGTCAGCAGGGTCCTCTCACTCCTCTATAGGTTAAGCTCTCATGGTCAGCAGGGTCCTCTCTCTCCTCTATAGGGTAAGCTCTCATGGTCAGTGGGGTCCTCTCACTCCTCTATAGGTTAAGCTCTCATGGTCAGCAGGGTCCTCTCACTCCTCTATAGGGTAAGCTCTCATGGTCAGCAGGGTCCTCTCACTCCTCTATATGGTAAGCTCTCATGGTCAGCAGGGTCCTCTCACTCCTTTATAGGGTAAGCTCTCATGGTCAGCGGGGTCCTCTCTCTCCTCTATAGGGTAAGCTCTCATGGTCAGCAGGGTCCTCTCACTCCTCTATAGGTTAAGCTCTCATGGTCAGCAGGGTCCTCTCTCTCCTCTATAGGGTAAGCTCTCATGGTCAGTGGGGTCCTCTCACTCCTCTATAGGTTAAGCTCTCATGGTCAGTGGGGTCCTCTCACTCCTCTATATGGTAAGCTCTCATGGTCAGCGGGGTCCTCTCACTCCTCTATATGGTAAGCTCTCATGGTCAGCAGGGTCCTGTCACTCCTCTATATGGTAAGCTCTCATGGTCAGCGGGGTCTTCTCTCTCTTCTGTAGAGTGTAAATGTCAGGGTTGTGTCATGGGTGACAGACAGTCCTGTGGTGTCTGGCTATAGAAGGTCACAGTGTTTGGCTGTGCAGACTGCTCCCTGACCTTCTTCTTCCTTGGACTGGTGCTGGTGATACTTTCAGTTCCTTCAAGCCGGGGATGCAATGTGGCTTGTACTCCTCTGTGGTATCATTGCTGAATTCTTTGCTGAACTTCTACCTGAGTCATCTAATGATAAGTAGTTCATGCTATTCCCCTTGTGTCTTCCATATTCGTTTAGTGGGGTTGATGAAGAGCTTATCCTATCCGTTCTATTTAGGGGCCAGCACTAGGGATACCCAGTGTTAGGTATCCAGCTTGGCACATAGGTGTGGAACCTATCTAGGGTGTTGAGGGACTCCAGGGACCAGCAGTAGGTTTGGTCAGGGGTCACCATCTTCCCTTCCCTAGACACAGGGTTTCCCTTCCCTTTCGCCGTTCGCTTGGTACTTCCCCGTACCTAGCGTGACATCTGAGCAGTCTGGGAGGAAAGCTGCAGTAACAAGAAGCAGGAGAACCATTCATACTTGTATAATAGTAAGTGCCACAAAATCATGTCCTCAACACATCTGATAAAACAGAGATAATGTAACCAAAGCCAGTGACTCATTCTACATCCAGTGATAGACAGTGTAATACAGAGGCTGTAGGAAGAAAATGGTGCCATACTTTTAATGACACGCAATTGCAAAAAATAATTTTTAGCCCCGAATGCATGCATTTAGGTAAGAAAAAAGAAATTGTCCCCAAAGATGGACAACCTCTTCAAGTATGTGGCAGAATATTTTCAACTACAGCACCACCTCAGGTGACATTGAGTATTACATGCTAGGGTCCTCCAGAGCAAACAATATTTTTTGTTACATAGTACAATAGTTACATAGGTTGAAAAAAGACCTAGGTGTCATGTTAGGTACGAGGAAGTACCAAGCGCACGGCGTAATGGAAGGGAAACCCTGAGTCTAGAGAGAGGGAAGATGGTGACCCCTGACCGAACCTACTGCTGGGTCCTTGGGTCCCTCACCACCTTTGATAACAACAAGCCGGATTCCTGACCCTACATATCCCTAGTGCTGGGCTCTGGGCCCTAAATAGGGAATGGATGGGATGACCTCTTCATCAACCCCAGTAAAAAACATAGAAGACACAAGGGGAAGACACAGGGGGAAAATCATGAACTTCTTATCAATAGATGACTTCGGTAGAAATTCAGCAGAGCTTTTAGCAACGATACCACAGAGGAGTACACCTGCTTGCAACCTCGGCTTGAACTGAAAATATCATCAGCACTAGTCCTGGAAGAAGGGAGTATTTAAACACCAAGGGAATACTGATAATCAACAGCTGGGTGGAAGGCGAGCTCCTGCTGGGCCCAAAAGGGAGAGAGATTAATCCAGCAGGAAAGTTACCTATACTAATGCATACTGACACCAGGAACAATGGAAAGTCAGGGAGCATTCTACGCAGCCAAATGCTGTGACCTTCTATGGCCAGAAACCACATGACTGTCTGTCACACGTAACACACCCGTGACACTGGGTCCATCTAGTTCAGAGGTCTCAAACACGCGGCCCGCGGGCCGCATGCGGCCCCTGAGGCTGCTTGTTGTGGCCCGTAGACCCCCATGACGATCGTGGCCCGCAGACCCCGTGACAATCGCGCCTCTATGCTGAGGGTCAGCGCCAGCAGGACTTTACTGCATTTGAATCCATTTGCGGTGCCGCGTAGAGGAGCTGTCAGCTCTATTCCAGTTGCTTCTGCTGTCTACCAATCAGATGCAAAGAGGTGATGTCATACAGCGATGTCACTTCCTTGCATCTGATTGTAGGCAGCAGCCATTGGTCCAGACACAGCTCCTCTGCGCGGCACTGCACATGGATTCAAATGCAGTAAAGTTCCTGCCGGCACCGACCCTCAGCATAGAGCCGCGCTCGTCACGGGCTGCAACAAGCAGGTAAGGTACGTGCTCAAGATCAGGACCCGCTGCGTCCTGCGAATGGGCACAATACTACAGAGCACAATACTACAAGGATGGCCAGAATACTACAGGGATGGCCACAATACTACAGGGATGGCCACAATACTATAGAGCGCAATACTACAAGGACGGGCTGAATATTACAGGACACAATACTACAGGGATAGCCACAATACTACAGGGATGGTTACAATACTACAGAGCACAATACTACAAGCATGGCCACAATACTACAAGGATGAGCACAATACTACAGGGCTCACGGTTGGGGACATTACTGCAGCATGGGCACATTACTACAAGATGTTGGCTAAGATTACTATATGATGCTTCTAATTGTAAAACAATATTACAAGATGGTGATAAAATGTAAAAAAAAAATTCATAATAAAGCATGAATTTTTTTTTTAACATTAAAAATGCTTTTTTATATATAAACTTAACAAAGAAATGCACGTTTGTTATAATATACAAGCAAAAAATGTTTAAAAAAGTGATCCAAAGATATATAGAAAAAAAAACCATGGATTCATTAAAAATGTTCACTTTGTCCTACAAATAATGCGGCCCCCCTCAATTTTTTTTTTCTATATGCGGCCCATGCACCCAGCTGAGTTTGAGACCAATGATCTAGTTCAAACTTTCTCCACCAATTATACATGTGAATGGACCCTTAGGCGGGCTTTGCGTTACACGTTGCAACATCGTTACCGATATATCGTCGGGGTCACGTGACGCACATCCGGCGCCGGTAACGTGATTGCAGCGTGTAAATCCTAGGTGCGAAGATGAACAAGCTCAAAAGCGTAAAAAATCGCTGATCCGTGTCATGTCGTTCATTTCCATAATGTCGTTACTGCTGGCGGTACGATGTTGTTCGTCGTTCCTGCGGCAGCACACATCACTATCTGTGACACCGCAGGAGTGAGAAACATCTCCTTACCTGCGTCCACTGGCAATGCAGAAGGAAGGAGGTGGGCGGGATGTTATCTCCCGCTCATCTCCGCCCCTCCGCTTCTATTGGCCGGCTGCTTAGTGACATCGCGGTGACGTTGCGGTGACGCCGAACACACCTCCCCCTTGAGGGAGGGATTGTTGGGCAGTCACCGCGACGACGCCGACAAGGTATGTGCGTATCACCAGATATCGTATGTACGACGGGGGAGGGTGCTATTGCGCTCGACATCGCTAGCTGATTCTAGTGATGTCGCAGCGTGTAAGGCTAAGTTCACACTTCCGTTATTTTGCATCAGTCACAATCCGTAGCCTTGAGGAATTACGGTATCCTGCAAAATATTTTGCAGGAATCCTGTTTTTCCCCATAGGCTTCTATTAGTGACGGATTGTGACTGATGATGCTGCGTTGCATCCGCTATGTCGCGGTCAGTCGTTTTTTAACTGACCACCGGGCGGGAGCAACGCAGCCTGTAACTTTTTTTGAGCAGCGCGATCCGTAGGATTTCGCTGCGCATGCGCTCTCTGGCTCCCTGCCCCCGTAACCAGGATACACATCGGGTAACCAAGAAATGCGCTTTGGTTAGTTACTCGATATTTACAGTGGTTACGGGTGCAGGGAGCCCGCGCTAAGCTGGTATCCAAGATAAATATCGGGTAACCAAGCAAAAAGTGCTTTGCTTATACCCGATATTTACCCTGGATACAGTGTGCAAGGAGGCCGACACTTCACCACTCGGCTCCGCCCCCTCCGGCACTCCGCATGTGTACACACACACTCACACACACACACTCACTCACTTGTCCCCAGCCCTGCAGTCCCCGCGGCACTGACGTCCTCAGCTCCACGGCCCCGCTCGGCTCCGCCCCCTCGTGCTTCGCCTCTTCCTGCACTTCGCATGTACACACGCATGTAGACACACACACACTCACCTGTCCCCAGCCATGCAGACCGCGGCACTGACGTCCTCAGCTCCGCCCCCGAACTCCACCCCCGAACTCCGCCCCCAAACTCCGCCCCCCCACACACAATGGAGTCCGACAAAGAAATTATTTTCTTTGTCACCGTTGTCATCCGTTGTACAACGCATCAGTCACATGCGTCAAGCAACGCATGTGACTGATGCAAAACAACGGAAGTGTGAACTTAGCCTAAAGCCCGCCTTAGAATTCACTAATTTGCTACTTGAAAATAGATATTCTAACCAAATAACCCCACAAAAAGGATTTCTTCATCCAATCTTTTTGAGTTTTGGCTTTTATTTTGCTTCATTTTGAAACCTTTTCTTCATTTTCTAAGCTTTTGATAGACTTTGCCTCTAGCGAACCAGATTTTTAACTACTGGAAACCCCGTTTTTGTGTTTTCGCCCCCATAGTTTATAATAATGGATGAAGATTAACACTGGTGATGTATTTCTGAGCGTGGCACGGGGCCTGAACAAGTCATGTTACTATGTATTTGTTTTTCAGTCTGGCAAATGAAGTAAGTTTGGGGTAATTATGTGTGTCTCCATGTTCACGGCAGAAAATCAGCATGCTGTGGTCTTTTCCAATAAGGATTCCCCCGCAGGCGTATCCCCCCGGGCACCACTTCTGAATAAAGCCCATTTGTTACTAGAACAAGCACTTGGCCGATCAGCTGTCTGCATCTCACGGCAGAATTTGCCCATAAAAAGTTTATAGCTTTCCGAACAGTTACATTGTGTGATTGTTTACTGCATCTCTGTAATTCCGTAACCTGGAGAGGACCCCTCGGCACTGCCCGCGCCAACCAGGGCTCGAATCTTCTGTCCTGATTAATGAAGGCACAGCCTTAGGCACACTCTGCTATCACGCTGATAATCTCCTTAAAACACACAGAATGATTAATTATTAATTAGCGAGATAAATGCTGTCAAGAAGGAAGCTCTTAAATTACTGGTCTGACCAGCCACGGCTTCCACCACCATGAGGTGACAGCCATGTAGTCCTACAGGGGACTGACACCGCCATTAAAAAGGGGCACTTTTTATTGTCCCAAAATGTCTCGTTAGGGCACATGATCAAGGGGCTTGATCATAGACGATGACCCTGCGAGTGCATTTGCTATTTGACCCTTGTTGGCTGGTGGCTTTTTCTGGTGAGATTTTTCATGTTTTTTTTTCGGCACAATGGTCCTACTGCTAACGTGCCACTTTATAATGAGTGCCAGAAAAGTAATAATAATAATATTTATTCATCTATATAGCACTATTAGTGCCACAGCACTTTACAGACATTGGCAACACTGTCCCCATTGGCGCAAACAATCTAGAGTCCTTAACACTAGAAGTCCCAGGAATTTCGAGCTCCATAGGGTTCCAATGGTAGAAATGTTAAATGACCCCTCTCTTTGACTTCTGTGTTAAAGGGAACCTGTCACCTGTGGGCCGCAGTACAAAAACCGGCCACAAGAGGTCACTGGTTTCCCCTGGATATGGTTAAATTTCCCTGGGCTAGATTGGATTAAAGAGAACCTGTCAACAGATTTGGTAACTATAAACTGCGGCCACCACCACTGGGCTCTTATACACAGCATTCTAACAGGCTGTATATAAGAGCCCAGGCTGCTGTGAGAACATAAGATGCCAGATGGGTGTCTCCGTTCTACGGTGCCGGCGCCTCCTCTTTCGGCCATCTTCGTCCTCCTTCTCTGGCCGCAGTGCATGACGCGTCCGACGTCATCCACACTTGCCGGTATTCAGGTCCTGAGCAGGGCAAATCAAAGTATTGTAGCGTGCCTGCGCAGGACCGGCGAGTGTGTATGACATAGGACAAGCCATGCACACATGAGTCAGAAGGAGGACGAAGGTGGCTGAAAGAGGCAGCGCCGGCACGGAGAACGGAGACGCCCATTAGGCCATCCGAGCGACCGTTAGGTAAGTATTATAAAGTGTTTTCACAGCGGCCTGTGCTCTTATATATAGCATGTTAGAATTCTGTATATAAGAGCCCGGTGGTGGTGGCCGCAGCTTATAGGCCCCAAATCTGGTGACAGGTTCCCTTTAACTGTGTGTCTTTGAAGTGTGGGAGGAAACCGGAGAGCCCGGAGGAAACCCACCCAAACACAAGGAGAACATACAAACTCCTTGCAGATGTTGTCCTTGGTGGGATTTGAACCCAGGACCCCCGCGCTGCAAGACTATAGTGCTAACCACTGAGTCACCATGCCACCCTAAAAGTACCAGTTTTTGATAACTTTTTTTATTAATTAAACTGGAAACCGATAATCCATAAAGTGTGATAATCCACAGCAAAAAATAGCATTGTCAATTGAAATTTTAGAAGACGTGAAAGGAGAAGTGAAGAAGACCCCAATAAGAAACATTAAAAGGTTTTGTGTTTAAGGGGTATTCCAGACAGAATTAGATACTGGTAGTTGGGGGGAGATATTTATTGCACATATTAGATATTTGGTGTTATCATGGATCGGTATGGTTGCCTTTTTCCCCCCTCTATAGCATGGAAGCATAATTGGGGGCCACATGTGGCTCATAGTGGCAATCTGTATGGCCCCTAACCATCTGACTGCAGACATGGTCATCTCTGGGTAGCTTCATACCAGAGCGGTGGAAGAATGGTATATAGTTTTCTCTGTGTACCCCATAACCATTGTCCCCTGTTTGGCCCTCTAGAATAGTGTATATGAGTTGGGCTGGTGTCCCACTTGCGATTGCCTCGCGTCTATCTCGCGTGAGTTTCGCGGTGCATCACCCATCACAGACTCACACCCTGCTATATTTCACAGATATTATCAGTCCTGTGTCCCCTCCCTGGCATCACCTCCATACCCCCTGAGTTAATTATAGCCCCTTTCCCATTCCTTGTGTCAGCGCTAGTGTCCATCTTTATAACATCTTAAAAGTGACACATTGCTGGAATCAGGGTCTCTGCCCCTAGACCATGGTGCTTTCAGACTACATACCATAAAACCTGCTGACAGATTCCCTTTAAGAGGGACACATATACCCGGCCTTTTGAGGGAAAATAATCATCCCTTCACATCCATTTCTGGCATGAGAAGTGCACAAAACTTGATACATGGGATAATTGTTTCAAAATTATGCACCAGTCCTATCATTTTTTTAAAGAATGGGTATTTCTTAGCAAAAGGGGTTTTTGTCATGGTGGTTATGGAGAAAGCTGTGGACAGGGGCTCCTAGACTGACCCTCATACTAAAGGGACCTAGCTATCCCTGATCTCAGTGATACCTGTGAAGGTGAGGATGTCTGAGCCGCCTTCCTGGCCCTGTGTAACGCCTGCCTGGATCCACAGACTCAGATGGGCTGTAAAGGGGAGGCTAGAGGGAAGCCACTCACCAAGCAGGAACCCCAGAACCCTGAAACCCTTTAACCCCTATACAGGGATTTGGAATTACACAGGTCCCAAAGTGATCACTACCTCTGGAAGGCTGCAGTCTGATGAGAGTAGTAGTCAGGCAGGGTCAAACCAGGAATTGCGGAACAGGGACAGAATCGGCAGGCAGTGACGTAGTCAGCAAACGTAGCAGAGGTCAAATCCGGATCGGGCAGCGAGGTACAAAAACAGCAGGCAGGAGGGTAGTCAGAAAACAAGCAGAAGTCAACACACAGGAATCACCAACAGAATAGGACGTAACAGGAGCCAGGAAAATCCGAACTATATCTGGCAGTGGTCATGTGACAGGAGGGGGAATAAGAAGGGTGTGGTGTCTTCCCATTGGCTGTAGCTGAACGCCGGCAACTTCAGCTGGAAGACACATGCCACCCACAGTCAGCCATCGGTACTACAGATCCCAAGCTAACCCAGCCCAGTGGATGATCGGAGCCTGCGCCCACTGGTGCCGCTGGCATCGACTTCTCTCCCATCACCAGCACCATCCACGGCAGGAACACGGCATCGCCTGGCGATCGGAGCAGAAGTCGCTGGAGCAGACTCCGGCGGTGACGTAACACCCTGCTCCTGGCCAGCCCTGATCCTACACCCCCTCTTCCCTACCCCAGGAAAGGGCTGGGACAGTAATGTGATTAAACCTACAGAGATAGACAAACAAGGGAAACCAAACTCTATCTCACAGAGGAATACGACAATAACAGATAAGGAGGAAAGTAAGAGCAGGGAGTAAACAACAAGACGATGGGTGAACTGCACAACAACTCCAAGCACCAATACAATTACCAGCAAGACTGGGAGACGACAGCACACAGACCAACACTGCAATAAACTATAGTCGGCATGGGTGAACAGATTCCACCATCTTAAAAAGGTAGGGAGAAAATTTGATAGGTTTCCAACAACATGTGATCCCAGAGGTAACCAGCAGGCTTGCAGAGGTTAACTGTTACTAGCCTGACCATGACTGAACACACAGCTGGTCGATGCCCGAGTCTGCCTGTGTAGCTCAGAAACCCAAATCAGGTTGCTCATTTTTAATTTTCCTGCCTATTCTTGAATTTTTATTTGTTAGGAGGCCTCGTAGTAGAGATCTGCCTATGTTTGAGCCGCGATTATTCCCTTGGTGACACTGTGTTGTTCGTGACTTCAGCCTTATCACAGACACGGGCATTTCGGGAAGAATAATCCATTATATTTGCTTTTTACGTTGACTCAGAAGACATTTTTGGCTTGGCTGATGAGAATAGGAAGATAATGACCGGCTTTGTGTGGGGAAGGAATTCTTAAAATGCAACATTTTTTTTTTTTTTTTTTTTTTTTTTAATTTCTGCCTTTTTCCTGGCTTGCCTATGGATATGTGTGAAGGAGGAATCGGAGGGCAGGACTGGCACGGCGCCACAGGGCTCCGAAGTTGGCACGTTGACTGCAAAACCTGGCTTAGGAATAGATGCTGAGTTGATTGTTTTCCCACACAAGTCCATAACGCGCTCTTTGATGCATGCCAACAAATGAAGCTTTATAAACGAGACACCTGCACCTAACCTGTGGCATAACCTTCCCATGGTATAGCGAAACGTACAATACAAGGTAACCCTTTCATTATCAGTAACAGCTAGCGCGGATTAATAGCTGGGGACTTAGCGGGGTTATATTACATCCAATGGAAACGTAACCATTGTAGCAGACAATAAACAATGCGCGAGGAGTAGGAAGCCGGGACCTTAATGCATTGTCCACACAAGTTGGCAACTGGGAAATATGGTTTCATATTCCTTTCTTACTGCTCTGTTTGGACTGATGTGTCCACTCCTAGTGTTCTGCAAATTTTGTCAGGGCAACACCCCCGGAGGCTGTAACTCACATCAAACCACTGCAGGGACATCATAGAAAAAAAAAATGTAGTACTCTGTTGGGAGATATTTATGCTGTAGGTGTCTGTATACCTACTATATAAATACAAGTGCATCTCAATAAATTAGAATATCATCTAAAAGTTAATTCATTTCAGTAATTCAATACAAAAAGGGAGACGCATATATTATATAGAATCATTATGAAACGCCCGCGCCGGGGCTTGCAGGGCTCGCACGGTCACCGGGCCGCTGGTATTCGGGGTCAGGCTGTGAGTGGCCCGACCCGGCTTCCGTGACCCCCGGCGGGTTTCAATAAAAGGAAAGTCCCAAAGTCAGTACGGTGTTACAAGGGGGATGGAAGGAGGGTAACGGGATTCCTGGGGAGCTTGCCATCGCTCTCCCCCAGGAAACAGTACGGGACGGGGACGGGGGATCCTTGCAGCGCCACTTGTGGTTTGCGGCCAGGTGTTCAGCCGCCGCTCCGCAGTCTCTCTCCGGGGCAGGTGTTACGGGCAGCCGGATGGAATCGCTCCCCACGGGTGGAGCAGGGTAGCCCCGGGAGGTTTATGAGACTCAGGGCAACAGTCCTCGGGGGCACAGGGCGGCGGCATTACTCACACCAGTCACGGAGTGCGGTTCCAGTTGTTCTTTATTTAAAGTCCGTTCCACATCGCACCCGGGTGCTGGTCCTCGCCGCCTATAGCCTTTGGTCGGTCCCGGGCAGGTAGGAGGAAGGGGGTCCGGTGAGGTGTTCTGGGGGTCTCTCCCTTTCGTGTGCGTTAGTGCCGTCCCCGTGGCATGGAGCATCTTGGGAACTCGCCGCCTCTCTGTCTCTCTCATCCCCGGTGGCGTACACCCTACCGCCACCGGGTACAACTTTCATTGTTCATTCATATTATAGGAATAGATCCCTCTGTGTGTAATGACTCTATACAATATATAGAAATAGATCCCTCTGTGTGTAATGACTTTATATAATATATAGGAATACATCCCTCTGTGTGTAATAACTCTATATAATATATAGGAATAGATCCCTCTGTGTGTAATAGCTCTATATAATATATAGGATTAGATCCCTCTGTGTGTAATGACTCTATACAATATATAGAAATAGATCCCTCTGTGTGTAATGACTTTATATAATATATAGGAATACATCCCTCTGTGTGTAATGACTCTATATAATATATAGGAATAGATCCCTCTGTGTGTAATGACTCTATATAATATATAGGAATAGATCCCTCTGTGTGTAATGATTCTATATAATATATAGGAATAGATCCCTCTGTGTGTAATAACTCTATATAATATATAGGAATAGATCCCTCTGTGTGTAATGACTCTATATAATATATAGGAATAGATCCCTCTGTGTGTAATAACTCTATATAATATATAGGATTAGATCCCTCTGTGTGTAATGATTCTAAATAATATATAGGAATAGATCCCTCTGTGTGTAATAACTCTATATAATATATAGGAATAGATCCCTCTGTGTGTAATGACTCTATAGTTACAAGGGAAAAGGTTTTGGTACCGTGTTAGCCAGTTGAAAAATTATTGAATGTTCTCAGTGAGAGGAACAAAATTATAACCTTGTGATACCTTTTAATGGCTAACTAAAATAAAATAAAGTGATGTTATAAAGCAAGCTTTCGAGACCTCTCAGGTCCCTTTATCAGATATGGTATGAAGGGACCTGAGATGTCTCGAAAGCTTGCTTTATAACATCACTTTATTTTATTTTAGTTAGCCATTAAAAGGTATCACAAGGTTATAATTTTGTTCCTCTCACTGAGAACATTCAATAATTAATGACTCTATGTAATATATAGGAATAGATCCCTCTGTGTGTAATGACTCTATATAATATATAGGAATAGATCCCTCTGTGTGTAATGACTCTATATAATATATAGGAATAGATCCCTCTGTGTGTAATGACTCTATATAATATATAGGAATAGATCCCTCTGTGTGTAATAGCTCTATATAATATATAGGAATAGATCCCTCTGTGTGTAATGACTCTATATAATATATAGGAATAGATCCCTCTGTGTGTAATGACTCTATATAATATATAGGAATAGATCCTTCTGTGTGTAATGACTCTATATAATATATAGGAATAGATCCCTCTGTGTGTAATGACTCTATATAACATATAGGAATAGATCCCTCTGTGTGTAATGACTCTATATAATATATAGGAATAGATCCCTCTGTGTGTAATGACTCTATATAATATATAGAAATAGATCCCTCTGTGTGTAATGACTCTATATAATATATAGGAATACATCCCTCTGTGTGTAATGACTCTATATAATATATAGGAATAGATCCCTCTGTGTGTAATGACTCTATATAATATATAGGAATAGATCCCTCTGTGTGTAATGGCTCTATATAATATATAGGAATAGATCCCTCTGTGTGTAATGACTCTATATAATATATAGGAATAGATCCCTCTGTGTGTAATGACTCTATATAATATATAGAAATAGATCCCTCTGTGTGTAATGACTCTAAAAAATATATAGGAATACATCCCTCTGTGTGTAATGACTCTATATAATATATAGGAATACATCCCTCTGTGTGTAATGGCTCTATATAATATATAGGAATAGATCCCTCTGTGTGTAATGACTCTATATAATATATGTGTTTCCCTTTTTGTATTGAATTTCTGAAATAAATTAACTTTTTGATGATATTTTAATTTATTGAGATGCACATGTATCTCCCAACAGAGTATTACTAATTTTTTTTTTATAAACTTGACATCTCCTACAACTCATCTCAGGATATGATGAGCAAAGATAACAAAGGATATGTATCTAAATAACCATAAAATAAATCCTGACGACTGTTCCCCATTGATCAGTGGTCTCTAAGCTGTGTAAAAACATGAAAACTCCATGAAGATCTAGAAACCAGGACCCAAACGTCTCTAGTAGAAGAGATTGGCTATCAAGCTGTCCATACGTATTCAATAGTTGTTGGCTGAACGATTAGTCGGCTGACAGCCATCTCTACCGATTTCCTCATACTCAGAAACGTCTAGCTGATTAATTAAAGGCCCACCTACTCATTAGCCCTAAATTTGGCCAAACCCACTCATTTTGGCCTATGCTTTTGATCTGGGCAAAGATAAGGCCGCTTTCACACTGTGTTCCGATTTCCGTTCAGTGGTCCCATCGGGGCTTCCGTCTGAGACCCTGCAAAACGGGTTTCGGACGTATGCACCAAATGGGCCATTGACTATAATGGTGTAGACGGAGTCACCGTGTGATCTATCGTGCACCATTTTCGGGAGTATACACCTATTGGAGGTGGACACCCAGATGTAGTAGACTGAGTCTGGGTGTCCGCCTCCACAAAGTATATACTTCCGAAAATGGTGCATGGCAGAGCACACGGTGACTCCATCTGCACCATTATAGTCAATGGCCCCTTTGGTGCATACGTCCGAAACCCGCTCTGCAGGGGGTTCGGACAGAAGCCCCGATGGGACCACTGAACGAAGATCAGAATGCAACGCGAAAGGGGCCTAAGCTACTACCATAGGAGTCTGGCAGTGGCTCTTTCATGGAGAACATGGGAGCCCTCGATCAACACTAACGTTCCGGAGTATGTAGAACTCGAAGGACGATAGCCAACTAGTGTATATGGGGGGTCTTTATTATTGGAAGACCCTTCTAGCAAAAAGGGATTGTCAGTGTTTTCACTGTACAACAAAAAAACTGCTCAAGTTTTCCCTTTTTCTTTAAAGATTTGCTGTGTAGGAGCAGCATGATGTAGGGGCAGAGACCCTGATTCCAGTGATGTCACTTACTGGTCTTTGAATCTCTGTTTTTTCTATTGCAGTTCTCTGAATATTAAGCTTTATATAACCCCATCCCACCACTGATTGGCAACGTTCTGTGTATACTGTGCATAGGCAGAAAGTTACCAATCACTGGAATCAGGGTCTCTTCCCCTACATAATGCTGCTGTCAAAGTAAATAGCAAAAAAACTGATGACAGATTCCTTTTAACAGTAAGCTGATGTGTTGTAATGGAGAGACAATGGAAGTTACCAGTAAGGCAGGAAGGACACTGAAGCGTGACCTTGAGTTAATAGGGTAACATGAAAGGCTGACCTTGGCAGGCATAAATCATCATTGCTGATGAAAAGGACATTTTGCATCTAAGATAACGATAGCTGCAGGCATCATAGTAAAGCGTACAGTTCTTTTTTTCTACAAACTAGCGGTAAAAACAGGATATTTCGCTATCTATATACATCCCATCTTTAGCGAACACAGACACAATGTCAATCAGCTGCTTCTAAAGCCAGCAGGATAATGTTGTGGCTTAAAAAAGTCATAGACCATACTATGACTTTTACATACATACATACATACATACATACATAGATAGACCAAACCCCATCAGAAGTCAAGGTTCAACTGTAAATAAATAAATCTTCCAAAAATAACAAAGGTTCTTTACTGAAAAAGCAGTGAAGCAGAAAAAGTTGATCGATTGAAGAGAGCGAAAGATAATTTTTGGGATAAAGGCAATGGCCGATGTAAATGTGTAGAACTCCTGTTGTAATGTTTATTTGCCATCTAAGGTCAAAAAAGATATTTTTTTTTTGTTTAGTTCCAAAATTTTAAAGATTGTTTTTAAAAAAAAAAGATCAGAAAACAGGTGGTGAAATAAAATACAAACTAAGTTATACTTGCCCTGCAAATCTCTTACGACTCAATTCACCCTGACTGGTGTGAAGGCCAACAAAACACTAGTCTCACAACCCAAGGAAGGTAAGATAAATAGGGGAAAGACACAAATAGTTCTCTAGGGCTACTTAAGCAGGAAACTTCTCCGCTGCAACAGACACAACACCTCTGCTTTTCCAGAGCTAGGCTCCTTCAAAGTGGTCAGTTATGAAATGCGCTATAGTCGGCATAGGAGAGAGTGAGGAGTGAGTTTGTATAGCGGAAGGACGTTGCTATAGCTGAGATTAAAAGCTACAAGTCAAAGTCAATCTCAACAGGATAGAAAATAGACCTTAACCCCTTCAGCACCAAATGGAATTAAATACGTTCCTACTCAGGATAAGTGATGAGCGGATTCTAAAATAGCTATGTGATCAACCTGACGCTGAGACCTTCTGATCCCTGATCCCACCCAAGGTCTCAACAGGGCGCAACATGCCCATGGCACCAGTGCAGCTTTGGACCCATTGCTCTTTGTTAGCTGTTTTGCATTAATTATGTTCTGCTTATCCTCACATGATCACTGCAGCCAATTACTGGCATCAGTGGGGATGATAGCATGGTTGGCCAGTGATTGGCTGCAGCAGTCACCTGAGGTTTTTATTTTATGTTATTGCATCCCCTTTTTTAGCCATTTTTTAGCCATTTGTTGAAAATTCTCTTTAAAAATATTATTCCCAAAATCATAAGTTATTCTCTATCAATACGAAGAGAAGATCAGTGGTGGTCAAACTGCTGAGACCCACAGCAATCCCAAGAATGATGCTCCGAACCTCAGCAACCTGGCATCTTGAATGGAGGGAGATGGGAATGCTCAACCTCCGCTGCTTTCACTGTTTATGAGGCTGTTGGAAATAGTTGGGCATTGTACTCAAGCTTTCTCTGACAGTACCATTGACAATACAGTGCCTTGCGAAAGTATTCACCCCCCTTGCCTTTTTTACCTATTATATTACATTATAACCTGTGTTTAACTATTTTTATAATCGATTGTGTGTGATGAATCAGCACTAAATAGTCTAAGTAAGGGAAGTGAAGTGAGAAGAATATAGGCAAAAATTAAATTTACGGGCTAAAATAAATAAAAAATGCCATGTGCATATGTATTCACCCCTTTTGCTATGAAGCGCCGAAAAATTTCTGGTGCAAGCAATTACCCTCATAAGTCATATGCTTAGTGAAAAGAAGTCCACCTGTGGGCAATCTAAGTGTTGCCAGGTCTGTCAGTAAATACACACCTTTTCTGAAAGGCCACAGAGGCTTCAACACCATTAAAAGCAAGATGCACCACTTACCAAACAACACCATGAAGACCAAGGAGATCTCCAAACAACACCATGAAGACCAAGGAGATCTCCAAACAACACCATGAAGACCAAGGAGATCTCCAAACAACACCATGAAGACCAAAGAGATCTCCAAACAACACCATGAAGACCAAGGAGATCTCCAAACAACACCATGAAGACCAAGGAGATCTCCAAACAACACCATGAAGACCAAAGAGATCTCCAAACAACACCATGAAGACCAAGGAGATCTCCAAACAACACCATGAAGACCAAGGAGATCTCCAAACAACACCATGAAGACCAAGGAGATCTCCAAACAACACCATGAAGACCAAGGAGATCTCCAAACACCATGAAGACCAAAGAGATCTCCAAACAACACCATGAAGACCAAGGAGATCTCCAAACAACATCATGAAGACCAAGGAGATCTCCAAACATCAACATTAAGACCAAGGAGATCTCTAAACATCAACATTAAGACCAAGCAGATCTCCAAACAACACCATGAAGACCAAGGAGATCTCCAAACAACACTATGAAGACCAAGGAGATCTCCAAACAAGTCAGAGACAAAGTTGTTGAGAAGTACGAGTCAGGGTTGGGTTCTAAAAAATATCCCAATCTCTGACGATCTCCTGGAGCACCATCAAATCCATTATCATCAAATGGAAATACCTTCGTACCACAAGAAACCTGCCAAGAAGGGGCTACCTACCAAAACTCTCAGCCCAGGCAAGGAGGGCATTAATCAGAGATGCAGCACAGAGACCAAAGGTAACCCTGGAGGAGCTGCAGGCTTCCCACGCAGAGGCTGGAGTATCTGTCCATACGACCACAATAGAGTGGCCAGAAAAAAGCCTTTACGTACAGCCAAAAATTGGAAGGCTCATTTTGATTTTGCCATAAGATGTGGAAGACTCCCCAGATGTATGGAGGAAGGTGCTGTGATCAGATGAGACCAAAATTGAACTTTTTGGCCACCAAGGTAAATACTATGTCTGGTACCAAACCAACACTAATCATCACCCCAAGAACACCATCCCCACAGTGAAACATGGTGGTGACAGCATCATGCTGTGGGAAGGTTTTCGGCAGCAGGGACAGGGCAAATAGTGCTAGTTGGGGGGAAGATGAATGATGCAAAATACAGGGATTTTCTTGAGCAAACCCTGTTTCTATCCATCAGGGATTTGAGGCTGGGACGGAAGTGTGAATGTATTGGAGTGGCCAAGTCACAGCCCAGACCTTAATCGATTTGAGAATCTGTGGTCAGACTTGAAGGTTGCTTACCACCAGAGGAAACCATCTAGCTGGAAGGAGCTGAAGCAGTTTTGCCTTGAGGAATGGGCTTGAATCCAAGTGACATGGTGTGTGTGGAAAGCTCAGAGAGACTTATCCAAAGCAACTTGTAGGAGTATTTGCCGCAAAAAGAAGTTCCTCAAAGCACTGACCTTAGGGGGGTGAATACTTATGCACACTGAAGTTTTCAGTTATTTTGTCCTATTTGTTGTTTGTGTCACAAGAAAAATAAAATTAAATGTTCCCTGTTGTAAGCATGAACTGATGCAAGCCCTCAAAAAAAAATGAAATGCAATTCCAGGTTGGTAAGGTAACAAAACATGAAACATGCAAAGGTGAATACTTTTGCAACACACTGTAAGTGGATCTGAGATCGAACATGTACATTTCTGCCTCCTTCAAGATGGGGCTCTACAAAGCCCAGATTTTGAGATCTAGAGCCTAGATTGCGGGGGGGGGGGGGGGGGGGACGCAGCTGTCGGAACCCCTCAGTGATATGATTGTTCTAACTTATGATTTTGGGAATAACCCTTTAATTCGCAGCTTCTTCCCCTCCCTTGGATATTCTGATTCCCATTATATTAACCACCAGCACACATGGGTGTAAATAAAGGCCTTTGTGTGGCCCTGTACAACCACAGTGAGGTTGCTGGTGCCAGTATCACGTAGAACATATGAAGGTTTCCCGGCACAACTTTCTGACTGTGTCATCTCACATGTGCTTTCTGCTTTAACGTCTGTGCCAAAAAAGAAATAGCTGTAAGTTTTCAGATTCCCATACCCAGTCTAGCAGGAGCCATGCTGGTCTGGGCAAATGTACAAATCTTTGTAGCAGGCTAGTAAAACGATGTGACTCAATGCAGAAATATAAAGGAAGCTATAACTCCACCATCAAACCACTTTTCAGTGCAAAAGTAGACGAGTCTATAGAGTTCCACCAGATTGTCTCGTGAGGTTATTCTGGTTACGTTAGAAGATTTGGAGTTGTAGTTTGGGCCCAGCTCTCCAGCAAAGAGCTGATTTTGTCGAAAAGTATTACTAGACAAGAAGTATCGTATGACATGGTGGCCATTCGGATGAATCGTCAGGTATGATTTTTCATAGACGGCTAGTGGCTGGTAGGGAGGCGTCACGGCCGGGGATAGAAGCTATACCGGCCGTATAGTACAATACAAAGGGAAGAGGAAAAGAATGCCCTATCGCTAGGGAAGGGGGGGGGGTAGTGACCCCTGAAAACAACCTGCAGCTCACCCTCACCAACCCTATACAGGTTCCGCACCTGCCGCCGAGCAGGAATACCTCACCCTAGGCAACCCTGATCTAGGTAAGTAAGGATGGCGGGTATGAGCACTTGTCAACACAATTAACGTTAAGAAAGATAAAAAGAAACAATACAGGGAAAACACAAATGCTACCACCTGAGCCCAGGTAGATAGCAAAAGTCAAACACTTCTCTTAGGAGCAGCTACCACAGAAGTCTCTTGAACAACAAGAGGAGACAACAGGCCACAGCCAGGAACAACTATAAACTGCACTCAAACCACCCCAGGGTGAGGTTTATAAAGGAAGTCAGAGGCTGGAAACTGAGAGGAAAAACTGACATTTTCCCAGGGTCATAGAGTCCACTGCTGCAGGAACAGAGAACTGTCAGATAACAACATGAACTGCCAATCGTTGGGATTTTCTAACACTCGGTGCCACTAGATTGTCAGCTGGCCTTGACACATCTATGACAGGAGGGAGCTACTTTCACAGAGCCTCTCTCCATCATGTCTCATAACTGAAGGTCCTAATGGGTAACCCTATCTGTGATTTCTTTTTGCCCATAGGTCTTGTGAACAGGAATTATCTTCACGAGACAGCCCCTTTACGATAAATCGGGTGGTATCGGATGCTCCGGTTAGCCCACAGCTCGATCAGATAGTGCTTCCTAGGTAGTCTGTTGACTAACATTGTTCTAAATGATCTATTAAGAATCCACTTGGGCCATGTACCAGATTAATTTGCTATAAAATGAACTGGGGGATCTTGACTTTTTTATTTTTAAATCCCATATTACCGCCATATTGTTGAGGGGCAGATATATGATTGGTTGGTGATAGCAGACAAGATGTTTGTTACTGCCGATCAGTAATGCCACAATCATCAAGTTTTTCTCAACATTTTCGTATTTGTTGGATGTGGTCATCTCCGAGAATTTATCATAAGATCTGCGATCACAATCTCTTTAGAAATATTAAACTGTGATGGTACGTGTCATTTAATAATCTACACTAATTCATCTTAGGTCTCAAAGCAAGACTAAAGGGTGTACAGGTCGATGATATTGATGACCCTGCTATAGGAGAGGTCATCACTATCAGATCGGTTGAGTCCGAGACCCCCAATGATCAGCTCTTATCAGGTCTCAATGTACAGAGTATACAGATCGCACCACAGCTGGGAGTAGCATGATGTAGGGCCTGATTCTAGACATGTATCCGTTACTGGACTGCAGTTTTGATAAAATCACTGTTTTGTCTGCAGCAAATCTACCAGTTCTCTGAATAGTGAGTTCTGGATAATCGCACCTACACCACTGATTGGCAGCTTTCTGTGTAGTCTATGCAAAGGCAGAAAGCCGCCAATGAATAGTGGAGGCGGGGTATACTGTATGGAGGACTACATAACAGCAGGTTTACTAGTCCTCTAGTGATAATCTTATGCTGATTAAACTGTAATTTTATCAAAACTACAGCAAACAGCCCAGTAAGTGACACATCCCTGGAATCATGATTTCTGTCTTGACATCATGCTACTCTTAGATTAGATGTCACATTTGTGTCACGGGTGACAAACAGTCATGTGGTTTCTGGCCATAGAAGGTCACAGTGTTTGGCTGCTCAGAATGCTCCCTGACTTTCCATTGTTCCTGCTGTCAGTATTCATTGGTATAGGTAGCTTTCCTGCTGGATTCATCTTGCCCCCTTTTGGACCCAGCAGAAGCTCATCTTCCACTTAGCTGCCTATCATCAGTATTATCTTGGTGCTTATATACCCCTTCCTTCTTTGGACTGATGCTGGTGATATTTTTCAGTTCATTTAAGCCTTGGTTGTAAGCAGGTGGCTTGTACTCCTCTGTGGTCTTGTTGCTGTACTTCTACCTGTGTCATCTGTGGATAAGTAGTTCATGCATTTTCCCTGTGTGTCCCCCTTGTGAAATCTATAGTGTTTAGTGGGGTTGATGAAGAGCTCATCCCATCCGTTCCCTATTTAGGGACCAGCACTACGGATACCTAGGGTCAGGTATCCGGCTGGGCACATAGGTGCCAGAATCTTCTTTGGCTGGTCTCCCCGAGATCAGTGATTGTTTTGTCAGAATCTATATGAGGCCTCTTTCACACGTCCGTGCCTCCGGTACGTGTATGGTCAGTTTTTTCACGTACCGGAGACACGGGCACACGTAGACCCATTAAAATCAATTGGTCTGCGCTCACGTGTGTGTTCAGCCATGGAACGTGTGTACGTGTGGAGCATACGTGTGACCGTGTGCTCCACGTGTCAACATGTCCGTTTTTCTCCAGTATCACGGTCGTCACACAGAACGCAAACGGACCACACGGAGGTGTTTCGTGTGACACGCGCTGGAGAAAACACACGAGTCTAAGAAAAAAATAACAAAACTTTACTCACCTTCTCCAGCCCTCCTATCTTTGCCGCTGCTGTCACTTGCTTCCGACCGCCGCTCATTATGTTCATTGCATATTCACTTCACTGCGGCCGGAAGCAGCAGCAGCGGAGAGTCGGCAGGATCGGAGACCAAAGATCAGCACCACGGACAGCGACGCCAGGGACAGGTGAGTAGAAAGTTCCCGTTCTCCGTGTGTTATCACGGATAACACACGGAGAACACACATGTACCCTAAACATGGCTCACGGAGGGCAAAACGCACCTTTGACACGTCCGTGAAAAATGTGCGTGGTTTTTCACGAACGTGTGAAAGAGGCCTAAGGTGGTGAGAGACCCCAGGGACCAGCAGTAGGTTTGATCAGGGGGTCACCAATTTCCCTTTCCCTAGACACAGGGTTTCCCTTCTTTTTCCCTGTACCTAGCATGACCTTAGGTGGCAAAAATCTGGAGATATATTCCCTTTTAAGTTTTCCTATATTTTTAACTTATAGCCTGAAATAACCTTTTGGCCATTAGCCCAGTCCTTTTTTCAGATTGGTGACTGGGAAATTTAGTCCATTGGGTCTTTAATGTCTTTAACCTATTGATTGGACATATTCTTGTTTTGGACTTTCAGATTGCCTAGGAGCTCCAGTAATGTGACTCTTAAGGCCCCGTTACACGCTACGATTTATCTGCCGATTTCGTAAACGAGGTGACACGCCCAGATCGTGGATACGATTTGCCAAGATCGTACGTAGGTCGTTTATTTGCGGTCACACGTACACATCTCACCAACGACGCAACAGCGATCAGCGATTTATTGTTTGACCAAGATGGTCATTTGAATGTTGTTTGACGTTGGCAGGGTGTCACACGTACCAATATGTCTGCTGCGCTCCAAACGATGAACAATATTTTGAAAATGAACGACGTGTCACCGATCCACTATTTTCAACCTATTTGCGATCGTTCAGAGTCGCTCGTAGGTGTCACACGCAACGACGTCTTGAACGATGCCGGATGTGCGGCACGGAAACCGTGACCCCGACGACATATCGGCAGATAAATCGTAGCGTGTAACTTAAGTCTACTGCATAGCTCCTCAGGCTATTATTATTGATGGCACATCCTTCACCAGTTCCATCCTTCTTGTTACCTTTCAGGTCCCCAAACCCTAAAAGTGATTGAATCTTCATATGCTATAGTCTAGAAAAAAATTATTTGGTCTTTTATTGGAAATACCATAACTTTTCGGTAGATGTATGCAAACTCCAATGTCACTTGACATGTGCCCGTACATATTCTCGTCATGGTGGTTGAAGTGTTTTTGTGTGTTGTTTCTCGCAGGGCACAGCATCTGTTCTCCAGCGTAGATCAGACAACGAAGAGTACGTGGAGGTGGGCCGACTGGGACCCTCAGACTACTTCGGTAAGATGGGCTCACACTTACATGGACGTTTGATAGGTTAACTGAACTTTGCACCTTAGAAATATGTTGAAACCCTTTTTTTTGGAAATTTAAATTGGTATTAAAGGAACTAAATGAGCCTAACTGTTCTCTAAAAAAATGCACAAATCTTATATTACTCAATACAGAATATAAGTCATAGAGCAGTGAACACCAACCTGCCGCTCTCCAGCTGTTCCTGAACTACAATTCCCAGAAGGCCCTGACAGCCAAAGGCTATCATGACCTTCCGGAAGCTGTGGTTTCTCAACAGCTGGAGAGTGACTGGTTGGAGATCACCACCCTGGAGGTTTTTTCTATGTACAATACTCAGATCTCTAATACTTTCGAGCTCCATCATATTCGCACTGCCATATAAGACATTTAACTTCTTTTATAAAATGTGACAACCAGTCTGATTCATTGTAGAAAAGACTGAAAAGTTGTGAGAAACCTATGGCGTTAGAAAAAATTATCCCACTTCATGGGCCAATAACAGAGGGACTCTAAACAATATCTCCATCCAAAACCTATATACCTCTTCAGAGAGGAAGAGTCCTTGAACCCTAGTTATTCTTATTAGAAGTAGCCATCCTAAAAGTCAATAACGACCCTTTAACAAGCCTTGCCATATGACTTAGGCGGACTTTGCACACTACGACATCGCAGGTGCGATGTCGGTGGGGTCAAATCGAAAGTGACGCACATCCGGCGTCGCAGTCGATATCGTAGTGTGCAAATTCTTCTTGATACGATTAACGAGCGGAAAAGCGTCGTTATCGTATCATCGGTGTAGGGTCCGACATTTCCATAATGCCGGTGCAGTGACAGGTACGATGTTGTTCCTCCTTCCAGCAGGCAGCACACATCGCTGTGTGTGAAGCCACAGGAGCGAGGAACATCACCTTACCTGCGTCCTGGCTGCAATGCGGAAGGAAGGAGGTGGGCGGGATGTTTACATCCTGCTCATCTCCGCCCCTCCGCTGCTATTGGCCGCCTGCCGTGTAACGTCACTGTGACGCCGCACGACCGGCCCCCTTAGGAAGGAGGCGGGTTGCCGGCCAGAGCGACGTCGCACGGCAGGTGAGTGCATGTGAAGCCGGCGTAGCGATAATGTTCGCTACGCCAGCTATCACAAGATATCGCTGCTGCAACGGGGGCGGGGACTATCGCGTGCGACATCGCAGCATCGGCTTGCGATGTCGCAGTGTGCAAAGTACCCCTTAGGATATCAGTTAAACCAGAATCTCATTTGTCAGACACCATGTTTCGGGGTATTGCCCCTCATCAGTGCAAAGAATGAGATTTGATTTGGCTAGGTGAGAGGCTAAGATGGGGTGTAAGGGGTAGTTTTTGTCCATGTGGAGAGTGACATGCCAGGTCTTTGATCTAACTTCTCAGAAACTGATGCTAAATCTGCCCTTTTGCCAGCATGTCCAATTAATAGCCAAGTGATAGTCTTACTATGGTCTCCTGATTTAGAAGCAATAGCAAATACGGATGCACTTCCCGATGCCACCAGAAATGGTCACCACATCAAAATGAACAATTCCAATATCTCTTCATGTAAATAAAGTATCATTATGAAGTTTTGATTTCAAAATCAAATTTACTTTTGCTAAGACCCCACGATCACTAGACCAAGTCATCAAGATCCCCTTTCCTACTCACCACAAAGCAGATGATAAAAAAGAGATTGTATATGGCGGTGATAGAGCATGCACAGTGGTGCTCCATAGAGTTGAGCGAGTAGCTAAAACTGTTCGTACTTGCTATGCTCATAACGAGCACTGTCTAATACTCACATATTCATTCCGAATAGTGTGTGCAATGTAAGTCAATGGGGAATACTCGCAATGTAACGAGTAACCCGAATTCTGCACTCACACGAATAGTACGGCATTCAGGTTACTCGTTACTTTGCGAGTTTTTCCCCATTGACTTGCATTGCACACACTATTCGGAATGAATACGCAAGTAGTAGACAGTACTCGTCATGAGTATAGTAAGTACGAATAGTTAGGTACTCGCTCAACTCTACTGGTTCGTGTAAAGAGGTTGTCCAGGACTATTTTTTTTTCTTTCTCCTATGGTCCTAAAAACTAACTATCAGCCTATTGTAGCCAGGGCCAGTATTCACGGAAAGCTCCCACCGGTGATTCGGCTGCTCCATGTCAACACAGCAGCTCATCCTCTTCCGAGCTGCTCTGTCGATGAGATGTGACTGCCAATGTCATGCTGATTGTCAGCTGGCTGCTTGCAGTTAGGCATCCACAGCTGTCAATCAGCATGATGTCGGCAGTCACGCCCCATCAACAGAGCCTAATGGAAGAGAAGCCGCTGCTCTGTCAATGTGACGTCAACAGAAGCCGCTAAATTAACCGGCAGGTCTGTGACCATTTTGTGTTGGCAGAGGTCGGTATCGGCCACATGAGGCTGGTAGATAGCAACTACCTGCCTGTTAGGGTGGCTTTACATGCTGCGATATCCGGCCCGATATCGCTAGCATGCGACCCACCCCCATCGTTTGTGCGAAACGGGCATATCGCTGCCCGTCGCGCACAAAATCTGGCACCCCGTCACACATACTTACCTGCATAGCGACGTCGCTGTGACCGGCGTACTGCCTCCTTTCTAAGGGGGCGGTCCGTTTGGTGTCACAGCGACGTCACTAATCGGCCGCCCAATGGAAGCGGAGGGGCGGAGATGAGCGGGACATAACATCCCGCCCACCTCCTTCCTTCCGCATTGTGGCCGGAGGCAGGTAAGAAGATGATCCTCGTTCCTGTGGCGTCACACGGAGCGATGTGTGCTGCCGCAGGGAAGAGGATCAACTTCGCCCCAGCGACAGCAGCGATAACTGGCAGCGGACCCCCATGTCAGCGAGGAGCGATTTTGGACGTTTTTGTAACGATCCAAAATCGCTCCTAGAAGACACACGCTACGACATCGCTACAGCGGCCGGATGTGCGTCACAAAATCCGTGACCCCAACGAGATCGCTGTAGCGAAATCGTAGCGTGTAAATCCCGCTTAAGTCCTTAGGCACATAGTGAAAAAAAAAAAAATACTCTTGGATAACAGCTTTAACGTTTATGGCGCTGATAGAAATGCGGTTTCTGTTCATGTCCCCCAGGATCGGTGATAGATCATTTGGATGTTAATACCCTTTTAAGATCAGGACAAACGAGCAATTGAATACTTTGAAAGCTATTCATGTTTCTCCGAAAATAATCCCTAGCAGGATTTTTCAGCCTTTCCGGAGAATGATTATAATATAAGACCTACTCCAAAAATAAGCCTATCACACACCATACTATAATAGTAATACAAGAATTTAGGCTCCCTAACACACTAGACTAATGATGGCCAAACCCACCGATATCGCCAACAGTCTAATGTTTATGGTGGCCTCTGACTCTACACCACTGGATGATGTTTGGGGAGATAAGGATCTGATATGTCCTATTTTACCAGAGGAGTCTGGTATTGACTCTCTCACAGACACAAAGGATCGCTCCTGTGTATGAGAGAGTCGGGCGATAGGTACTACATAGGTAAGGATGGTTGACCTCGGGAGATCAACATCCAACACCGCGGAGACACCATCACGTGTTTCCGCGGTATTGGATGTTGATCTCCCCGAGGTCAACCATCCTTACCTATGTAGTCTTCTGCTAGGCATTGCTCCCACTAGCCAGTTTCCTACTCCACACTGATGAGGAGCAAATACCCCGAAACAGCTGTCTGTGGATGGATACCATGTTTTGGTATAGGCGGTTTCCTTGACTGGAGACTGCCCTTCCCGTGGTTGTTCCTTCCCGGTGAAAGACCTAGCTAGTTTTCCTGCCAGCGTTGAGAAACATGTGATGATGCCTCCGTGGCATTCTTGTTTTGGGTGATAGGTACTGACCAAACTATGGATCAGTTGTCAGCTATCTAAAGTGTACGGTGGGCTTTTGTTGGTAGGTAATTACTTTCTGGATTGCATTCGTTACTTATCACTCTTCCTTCCATTTTGTTTCCAGGTGAAATCGCGTTGTTACTGAATCGTCCAAGAGCCGCAACAGTCGTCGCCCGGGGTCCACTGAAATGTGTCAAGCTGGACCGTCCACGCTTTGAACGAGTTCTTGGACCATGCTCGGAAATCCTAAAAAGAAACATTCAGAGATACAACAGCTTCATCAGCCTCACTGTCTAACACGTTCCACTATAGCCGGATTCAGGTGACCGTAATGTGGCCATATATCGGAGTCTTTATTAACAATGTAAGACCTGGACTTCTCCACCAGAGGTTTTGGTGAACTGGACTTAGATCATCATAGGATTCTGTGGTGATCCTAATTCAGATCAGCAGAACGCACAGGGGTCTGGGTCTTCCATCCAGTGATATGGGCACTGAGATGTGGCTGTATTACCTCCATCCGATATCGGCACAAGGCGAATGCCATCTCTGTGTTACCATGTGCACTCAAGTCTGACCTGTGCAGTTCCATAGCTTTATAAAACAAAGGAAATTGTGTGTTTTAATGTGATTTTTGTTAATGATCATCATGTAATTAGTTTGAGTAATGATACATACGTACGCACTTGGTTTTGGGTTTGCTTTGTCACCAGAACATTTTCAGTTTTTTAAGTTTCACTTACTTTATAATCTTATCAAAATTTCAACTGCAGGTGACGGACGCTTTTCATATTTCAGATGCAGAAAATCTAACATTAAAATGAGTCTGTCAGCGCAAAATGACTGATCAAACCAAGCATTCTTGGCCAAACAATTCTCTGACCTAATTTTTTGTCCTTGATTGGCAAATCTTCCTTTACAGGAACGTAGATAAATGGAAAACTAGTAAGTGAAGATAAATGGAAAACTAGTAAGTGGAAAGATGCACTGATCTTTTCACCCACATCAAGTGTTGACCAAGTACTGGTGCTTGGTTTGAACAGTCCGAGTTCTAGTGCTTGGTTTGAGCAGTCCGAGTACTAGTGCTTGGTTTGAACAGTCCGAATAATGGTGGTTGGTTTGAACAGTCTGAGTACTAGTGCTTGGTTTGAACAGTCCGAGTACTACTGTTTGGTTTGAACAGTCCAAATACTAGTGCTTGGTTTGAACAGTCCGAGTACAGGTGCTTGGTTTAAACAGCCCGAGTACTATTGCTTGGTTTGAGCAGTCCATGTACTAGTGCTTGGTTTGAGCAGTCCGAATACTAGTGCTTGGTTTGAGCAGTCCGAGTACAAGTGCTTAGTTTAAACAGCCCGAGTACTAGTGCTTGGTTTGAACAGTCCGAATACTGGTGCTTGGTTTGAACAGTCTGAGTACTAGTGCTTGGTTTGAACAGTCCGAGTACTACTGCTTGGTTTGAACAGTCCAAATACTAGTGCTTGGTTTGAACAGTCCGAGTACAGGTGCTTGGTTTAAACAGCCCGAGTACTATTGCTTGGTTTGAGCAGTCCATGTACTAGTGCTTGGTTTGAGCAGTCCGAATACTAGTGCTTGGTTTGAGCAGTCCGAGTACAAGTGCTTAGTTTAAACGGCCCGAGTACTAGTGCTTGGTTTGAGCAGTCCGTGTACTAGTGCTTGGTTTGAACAGTCCAAGTACTGGTGCTGGGTTTCAACAGTCTAAGTACTGTGCTTGGTTTCAACAGTCGGAGTACTAGTGCTTGGTTTGAGCAGTCCGAGTACTACTTCTTGGTTTGAACAGACCGATTACTAGTGCTTGGATTGAGCAGACCGAGTACTAGTGCTTGGTTTGAGCAGTCCGAATACTAGTGCTTGGTTTGAGCAGTCCGAGTACAAGTGCTTAGTTTAAACAGCCCGAGTACTAGTGCTTGGTTTGAGCAGTCTAAGTACTGTGCTTGGTTTCAACAGTCGGAGTACTAGTACTTGGTTTGAGCAGTCCGAGTACTACTTCTTGGTTTGAACAGACCGAATACTAGTGCTTGGTTTGAGCAGTTATTTTGTGCTGGGAGAGACTCCTCTTTTAAACTTGAAGGTCAGGGACAAACCTTTCACTAATATCTAAGATTTAATTTCTTAAAGAGTTAAAGATATTATTTGAAACTTAAAAAATCAAAGTTATATAATTGACATCTGTGACACTACCACTGGGAGAAGATAAAATTGCAGCAGAAAGTTCCTGTGGATGCCAATCTATGGCTGTTAATGTATCTTACTTATGTATAGATATATGCCCATTAATGTTACTAGACTATATGGAGGTCATAGTAGGACGAATTACAGCACAAGTTAGCTATAGATTGCTTGGTCGTCCATTTATACAATTGACCACCATGCAATACTACATGGTCCCTGTAGGGGAAAGGTATAGCTGTTTAGTTCTCTCCACCCATGGCGGCTGTCGACAAAATTGTGTCCCCCCCTGAAGAATTTGAATAGTCTAAGGACACTGACGTAGATAGGCGAGTATAGTGCTCACCGTCTTATTTTCGGTGTCTTGCACTAGAACAGGGGTCCCCAACCTTTATAACCTTGAGACCACATCCAGCTCTGAGAGAAGGTCTAGAGCCACATTCAGCTCCAGGCCTGATCACAGAAGTGACACCCAGAGCCTCCAATACCGGTATACTGACATCCAAAATGTTCCACAGAAATCACACTACACTAGTATACCAAGATCAAGTAGTTCCTACCTTACCCCTATTAAGATCTACTCTTCAATGAGGAGCTATTCACAAATATCACCATGTGGAGACCTCTACGTAGCTCTTTGTTAAACCAGGTGCTTTATGCACCAATCTGAAAGACAACCACGAGCCACACATCATGGGTCCACGAGCCGCATGTGGCTCCCGACCTACAGGTTGGGGACCCCTTCACTAGAGCATCAGGGTGCAACCAACTTCTCTGAACGAATTATCCTTACTGTGGTATTGCGGCCAATGGAGAACCGGGACACACAAGTCCACCATTCTAGGGATCAATGGGAGCCCCATTTGTTAGACAAACAGCGATCGAAAGGCCCCATACAAATTACACAAAAGTGAGAAGAACCCACCAATTTTAGTAGGTCCAACTGACCGTTTGATGTCTATGGGGTTGGCCGATGACGTTTGGGGGGGTGAGAAGGATGGGGCAGTTGGATTTTTAATGTCTGATCCTTTTTTTTCAGGAGAGATAAGCCTTTGCCTTATCTTCCCCTGTTTGAAAATGGTTGACCGAGAGAGGAATCGGGAGAGGTGGTTGTCTGCCAAACAACTAATGGATAGGAGATAACTTTGGAAGAGCCCTTCAGATGACATTAATGTATATTTTTTATTTATATCTATTTTTTTACCCCTCAGAAGTTTGCTTTTAGTACATAACATGGGGAAGGTGAGCATTATGGGACCAGAGGTAGCTGAATGTAGGCTCTTTCAATAAAATATAATGTTATTTCCTCTTACAAGTCCTCAACTGGTTTCCAATCCAAAGATGCTTTTGTCAATCAGTTCATGCTGCGGACACGGACAGGTCATAGACGGAGAAATGTGTAAGGTGTAGATTCATGTCACTTCAACTCATAGCATTAGGGTTAGAGGTTAGGGTTAGGTGGTAGGGGTTATGGTTAGGGTTAGAGGGTTAGGGTTAAGGGTTGGGGTTAGGGTTACAGCAGTGGTTCTGAAAGTCCAGTCCTCACGACCCCCAACAGCTCATGTTTTTAGGATTTCCTTAATATAGCACAGGTGATGCCTTGATAATGCTTCCATCACCTGTTCAATAGTAAGGAAATCCTGAAAACATGACTTGTTGGGGGCCATGAGGACTGGAGTTTGGGAAACACTGGGTTAGAGGGTTATGGTTAGACTAAATAGAACCCGAAATCGTAAAACCCATTGGTGACTAATGACCGTAATGGTGATATCGAGTGCAGATTACTGTGAATAACAAGAGTTCCTTTAAGGCCACATGCACATTGCCATATTGTGGCTGTAATATGTCATCCGTAATAGTCTACCTAAGTATGCCTTTGATTTGATAGAGGTTGGACGGACATCTGTTTGTGATGATTTAGTGAATCCTGCGTTGAGCAAGGGGTTGGACTAGATGACCCAGGAGGTCCATTCCAACTCTACCATTCTATGATTGTATGATTTCGGATAGACAGAAAAGAAGAAATGTCTTGTTCCGTCTGATGCCATATTCCTCCGTGAATATCCTCCCTTAGCTCCTAGAAAAGAATACTTGTCTAATACCGTGCCATAGAAGGCAGCACATGGAGTATGGAGTTTTACGGACACTGTGTGCCACTTTACAAGATCTGTGCTCATGGCTCGACAAAGTGCACAAACCCTTAGGCACTACTTTCTGATATATAGTCTTCGGTGGGTTGATGGGAAACGTAGCCATCTCTTGTCTTGCATATATACCTCTACGCTCTCGTCTTTCATAGATGTAGCTTTGTTTATAGTCAATTCCGGACACTTTTCTTTTAATTATTATTTGTGAAAAATGTGAATGAAAATCTGAAACAAATTATGCCATCTTGATTTCTACAAATACCATTCATCCATCGTGATTTCTTTACGATACGGTAGTAGAAAAGAGACGTAAGATCACGAAGGGCAGCATCACTTTTATTTTCCTGTACTGTATCGGCTGCTTTTCAACCCTGTTTTGTAATTGAAACTCTTAGGTGTGGTCTCTCGTGCATCTTAAGTGTCTGAAGTAGATGCCCCCCGCCTCACGGACCTCTCAAGTAGTGCTTTTGTATGAGTTTTATATCTGTTATCAGCCGTTACAGCTTTTTGTACATTGGCTTGGCGAAATCAAGCAATGCTGGAAAGATTTGGCTGCGAGCATGCAAGGCACGACGCCGACCAGCATCATAATACATTCCTTATATACATATATATACTGTATGTCCCATCTACATGATTTCAAGAATAATCACACTTTTAGGGTTCTTGTTCAGTAGACATGCTTTTTAGGGATGATCGAATACCTCAAATATTGGGCTTCGCGAATATCCAACGAATAGGTCGCCGCTATGCGCTTTTTCAAAGGCCTCTTTACACGCTACAATTTGTCTGACGATATGTCATCGGGGGTCACGGTTTTCGTGACGCACTTTCGTCATCGTTAGCGACGTCGATGCGTGTGACACCTACGTGCGACTCCGAACGATCGCAAATAGGGTGAAAATCGTTGATCGTTGACACGTCGTTCAGTTTCAAAATCGTCGTTTGGAACGCAGCAGACATATTGCTACGTATGACACCTGCCAACGACGAACAACATCCACACGACCGCCTTGGTCAAACAATATATCGCTGAACGATGTAGCATCGTTTGTGAGATGTGTACGTGTGACCGCTACAAAACGACTTATGAGCGATCTCGGCAAATCATAACAATGATCTGTGCGTGTCACATCGCTAACGAGATCACTAGCGATGTCGTAGCGTGTAAAGCAGCCTTAAGTCTATGGGAAGCCCGAATAGTTCCGAATAGTTGTTATTCGGGTTTCCCATATACTTACATCAAATATTCGCGAATAGTCGAATAGCGGCGACCTATTCGGCAAAGATTCGCGAAGCCGAAAATTTTAGGTATTCGATCATCCCTAATGCTTTTACGATTAAACAGGGGTTTCTTTGGATCCAAGAGTTACCAACCGGGAAGCCTCGTACGGTTCTCTTGGGGACTGGGGTGCATCAACTACAGAATTGGGTGGATGCCTTAACTTAATTACATTGTAGTGATAATAATGGTGAAGGGCTGGCAAAGTAACTTAAAGTGGAATTATTCTTTAAAGAAACACGTTTGGAAGACTTTATTCATTTATTGCCTTTTGCTTCTGCTCAAGACAATTATATATTTGACAATAAATGTCTACTCTGCAATGTAAAATGAGTGTGTCTTTTATTGTCTCTGCGAACGGAAGAGAAAAAGTAAGTAAAGAGATTAAAGCCACTATATAAGAGAAAACAGAAGGGTTTGACAAATAAAGGCGCACGTACAGTGGTGTGACAAAGTGTTTGCTCCTTCTTGATTTCTTATTCTTTTGCATATTTGTCTGTCAAAGGTGTGTACATGAAGGATCCTTAAGTCCCCACATCTAAGTACCAAAGAGCCTAATTTCCAACTACTAATTCCCTACTCTTAGATTAGGTGTCACGGTTGTGTCACGGATGACAGTCATGTGGTTTCTGGCCATAGAAGGTCACAGTGTTTGTTTGTGCAAAATGCTCCCTGACTTTCCATTGTTCCTGCTGTCAGTATTCATTGTAATAGGTAGCTTTCCTGTTGGGTTTTCATCTCTTCCCCTTTCCGAGCAGGAGGTCGCCTTCCACCCAGCTGCTGATTATCAGTACTTTCTTGGTGCTTAAAGAACCCTTCCTTCATTGGACTGCTACTGGTGATATTCAGTTAATTCAAGCCCTAGTTGCAAGCAGGTGGCTTGTTTTCCTCTGTGGTATTCTTGATGAAAACTTTGCTGAACGTCTACCGGAGTCATCTGTGGATAAGTTGTTCATGCATTGTCCCCCTCTGTGTCCTCCTTGTGTCTTCTATAGTGTTTAGTGGAGTTGACAAACAGCTCATCCCATCCGTTCCCTATTTAGGGCCCATCACTAGGGATACCTAGGGTCAGGAATACGGCTCGGCGCATAGGTCTGGAACCTATCCATGGTGGTGAGGTACCCCGGGGACCAGCAGTAGGTTTGGTCAGGGGTCACCATCTTCCCCTTCGCTAGACACAGGATTTCCCTTCCTTTTTGCCATTTGCTTGGTACTTCCCTATACCTATGTGACATTGTCACACTTAAATATTTCAAATCACCAAACAAATTTAAATATTAGATAAAGATAACACAAGTCAGCACAAAATGCAGTTTCTAAATCAAGGTCTTTATTATTAAAGCATAAATTAACTGTGGTTTATCACATCTTTGGGAAGCTGAGTTCAATTTCCATAGTCACACCCGGGCCTGATTACTGACACACATGTTCTCAATCAAGAAATCACTTAAATAGGACCTGCCTCACAAAGTGAAGTAGACCAAAAGATCCTCAAAAACTAGACATCATGTCGCAATCTCAAGAAATTCAGGGACAAATGAGAAACAAAGTAATTGAGAACTATCAGATTAGATAATGATGTAAAGCCATTTCTAAAGCTTTGGGACTCCAGCAAACCACAGTGAGAGGCATTATTCACAAATGGCAAAAACATGGAACAGCGGTGAACATTCCCAGGAGTGGTCTGCCAACCAAAATTACCCCAAGAGCACAGCAACAACTCATCAAAGAGGTCAAAAAAGGCCCCACAAGAACATCCAAAGAACTGCAGGCCTCACTTGCCTCAGTTAAGGTCAGTGTTCATGACTCCACCAGCAGAAAGAGACTCTGCAAAAATGGCTTCCATGGCAGAGTTCTAAGGCGAAAGCCACTTCTGAGCAAAAAGAACATAAAGACTCATCAGTTTTGCTAGAAAACATCTTGATGATCCCCAAGACTTTTGGGAGAATACTCGGTGGACTGACCACTTCCACTTTTTGGAAGGTGTATGTCCCATTTGGCGTAGAAGTAACACAGCATTTCAAAAAAAGAACATCATACTAATTGCCCAATACCATGGGCCTCTCAGCTTCTTCTCTCCTTGATTAGAATGTCAGTTGAGGTGGAGGGCCATGTCTTGGTTTGCAGTTGTGCCATACTCCTTCCATTTTTGAATGATGGATTGAACTGTGCTCTGTTACCGTAGATGTTCAGAGCTTGGGTTATTTTCTTTTTTTATATCTTGCTTTACTCTTCTCCACAACTTTATCCCTGACCTATCTGGTGTGTTCCTTGGTTTTCATGATGCTGTTTGAGCCATAATGTTCTCAAACAAACCTCTGAGGCCTTCACAGAACAGCTGTAGTTATACTGAGAATAAATTACACACAGGTGGGCTCTATTTACTAATTAGGTGAGTTCTGGAGGCAATTCGCCACTCAGCATTTTGTTTAGGCCTCCGACACACATCCGTTAAAAATGTGCGTGTTTTGTCCGTTTCCGTATATACCAGAGACACGGACAAACGTGCACCAATGTTAATCTATGTTTGTGCTAAAACTTGCGTTTTTCATCATGTCCGTTTGTCCGTGATCCGTATGTGTTTCCGTTTTTCATGGCAGCATGTCCGTTTCCTGCACGGAACATGCACACACGGACACCATGAAAGTCAATGGTTTGGTGCGCACAAGTACGTGACACGGATGCATCTCCGTATGCTCCGTGTATGTTTTGTGCTTTTTTGTAGCGATGTCTGTCATTCTTTCTTTTTCTGTCTATGTCGGTCAATCTCCATCAGTCCGTCGGTCGGTCTCTCTCTGTCTTGTCTGTCCCTCTCTCTGTCTGTCGGTCAGTCTCCCCCCTGTCTCATGCTTACCGGTCCCCGATCACCGGCGCGGCGCTGCATGGCTGTTCACTAAGCTCCAGTGGCTTTTCCTCTTTTGAAAAAGCCGGCCGCTCATTAATCAATCTCGTATTCCCTGCTTTCCACTCCCACCGGCGCCTATGATTGGTTGCAGTGAGACACACCCCCATGCTGAGTGACAGGTGTCTCACTGCAACCAAACACAGTGGGCGGGTCTATACTGTGCAGTAAAAAAAAAAATAATTAAAAAAAAACGACATGCGGTCCCCCCCCATTTTGATACCAGCCAGGGTAAAGTCACACGGCTGAAGGCTGGTATTCTCAGGATGGGGAGCTCCACGTTATGGGGAGCCCCCCAGCCTAACAATATCAGCCAGCAGCCGCCCAGAATGGTCGCATCCATTAGATGCAACAGTTCTGGGACTCTACCCGGCTCTTCCCGAATTGCCCTGGTGCGTTGGCAATCGGGGTAATAAGAAGTTAATGGCAGCCCATAGCTGCCAATAAGTCCTAGATTAATCATGGCAGGCGTCTCCCCGAGATACCTTCCATGATTAATCTGTAAGTTACAGTAAATAAACACACATCCAAAAAATCCTTTTATTTAAAATAATAAACACTAAAAAAAAACCTCGTTCACCAATTTATTATGCCCCAAATACCCATCCATGTCCGGCGTAATCCACGGAGGTCCTGCGTCGCTTCCAGCTCTGCTACATGAAAGTGACAGGAGCTGCAGAAGAATACCGCCGCTCCTGACAGCTCCACGCAACAACTGAGGTGAGTATTGTGATCAGCTGTGCTGTCACTGAGGTCAATCACGGCCACTGCTGGATCCTCCAACTGTGACAGCAAGTCGCCCGAGTGACAGCGATGAAGTCACAGGTGACTTGCGGTCACAGGGGCAGGACTCCAGCTAGCCAGGGGAAACCTGAGTGACGGCAGCGCTAATCGCGCTGCTCACTTCAGTCACTCAGGGGATTAGCGGTCACCGGTGAGTCCTTCACAGGTGACCGCTAATCAGTACGCGACACCGAGACACAGCCGCGGTATGACAATGAAGTCGGATGAAGTTCACCCGAGTTCATTCTCAGCGCGCGACTCTGTCTGCTGTCAGCGGGTATGTAGCAACGACATGTTACATCACATATGCAACATTTCACACGGAAAACACACTCACACGTCAGTTACATTTCACACGCACACACGGGCATTACACACGCACACACGGATAGCATACGCAGTTCACACAGATGCCACACGGATCATAAAAACGGACACAAAAACGGGACACGGACCCGAAAAACGGACCGTAACACACGTGCGTGTTTTTTCACGGATGTGTGTTTCAGGCCTTAGAGGTATTAGACTACAGGGGACTGAATACAAATGCACGTCACAATTTTCAGATTTATATTTTTATTTAGAAAACCATATATCATTTTGTGTTGAAATATCACATAAAATCCTTCTTAAAGGATTAAAATTTGTAGATGTACCGTGAAAAAAAATGAAAAGTTCACGGGTTTCTAGATTTGGTCTTCTGTGCAATACCTAATTTGCCCTCTGATGGCGCTATAGGGAAACAGCCTTTTCTGCAAGGTTTTCCTATAGATTACGTCAGATTAATTCTGATTACTGGGAATAATCAGTTTTATCATTCACTTAACGGCCACGGTTGAAGAATGTAGTATATAAACCAGTTATGTACATGTATAGGAATCTCCTTTAGCTACAGTATATGACACCATAGTCCGGGTCTCTCTTCTGAACCAGGTATTATTGGGCATAAATAACCCAAATCCGTGTGCAGCCGGTGAGTGCATTGTGTTATACTCTGTTTATTATATCATAAGTGGTCTGCTGTATTCCAGACACGGGTCTAGCTTGGGTGGTCTCTGGTAGCCGGGACTCCACCGACTTTCACTGCCTACAGAATTGATCATTATAAACAAACGAGTATTTCAGGACTAGACATATTGCAGATATGGGCTGGGGTATGTTGGGGGATTATTGATAAAAATTCATAATACGGTATATTAATGTATCTCCTGAAGTTACCATGTTTCTGAAGTCTCCCATAATTGGATACGATGCCCAACTGGTGGACACAGAAAGAAAAGGGCCTTTGTTCAAGAACAATATATGGGCCCTTTGCCCGCCCTAGAGGTTATAAAAATGCACAATTCCACCTGCTTTGGAAGTAGAAATGGCCCCTCGGCCCCCTGAATGGCCCCCCCGGCTGCACCAATGATATGTCCAGTTTACCCCTACTATACCCTGTATAATTCTAATTCAGAATATCGGGGATTACGATTACACACTCATCTTCATTGTGTCCAACATAGAGTTGAGCGGATTGCTAATAATCCGGGTCCGGCGGATCAGTGTCGGGTTGATATGGAAGTCCGAGATCCGATCTGGAATCCGGCCAATATATGTCAATGAGGAGCGGAATCCGGGACGAGAGAGAGAGAGACCTGAATCCGGATCGTGCACCCGGAATCCCGCGTCCAGGTCGGACTCGGATCTGCCGCTCAAACCGCGCGGATCCGGATTTTTCCGGTCCCGGTCCGCTCAACACTAGTCCAACACCATGTAATCTAAAATGTGTCTGTTTATTGTGCCTTATATGTCCCATGTAAGCAACTTTTTGGTTCACATTCAGCCATTGGGTCAATTTCATATAAAGTCATTAATACTTTTTATCATTGTGCTGTCGGAACTTGGGTACTCTGAAGAAGGTGACCTATCACTGAGTATGTAATGACAGGTCAGGGGCCCATAGGATGGCCCTCAGACTCAAGACCCTACGCTGTCCCTTATCTCGGAGGTAGGCTTGATGGTAGCCAGGTCTGAGCCACCAGCATGACCCTAACTCCTGTCCGATCCCTGATCTTAATCCCCCTCTCCCCCACCCTCGGGGCGGGCTGGAAACCCAATAACAAAACCCCACAAAATGACACGGACAAGTGGTAACAGAAACTCGTACACACTGTACTCTAAACACACAGGAGAGACAATAAGTGTACAGGGGAACAAGGAAAAAGGGAATGTAGTAACGCACAATAGGGGAACGTTCACACCACTCAATATCGCAACAAAGATCACCATCAACAGGTTCACCAACAAGACCGGTAGTGCTTGGAGCAAAAGCTGAAGAAATAGTCAGCACTGTGTAGTGATATCCAGGATCTTATATATGAAGTAGATGACTTTGGCAATTGGCAACCTGAGCTCCTAACAGAGTTCCTAAAGTCAGCAGGATTTAACTTCTGCAGGACTGAGGAACAGAGCACATGAAACAGCCGATGTCCAGCTCTGGCTGAACAACTAAGAGACATCAGATTACCTGTCAGGTTCTACAGTGTGAATAAAGCCTGACGCTGTCTTTACACCTAATGAGTCTGGACCTGCACACCACATGACAACACCATTCAGGTCTTTACATATCATTTGTGCAACAGGATCCATAATACCTTGTTACCTTCTGCTTGAAGAATTCCCTTAAAATAGTTGATCCACTGTTAAACATGATATTCATTACACAAATTATGAAAAAAATCTAACGTTTGTCATATACTTGCTGATCCGGAGAAGAAATCTGACATATCCATCACCTGGTGTTCAGAGTATTGAAGTAACAGGTACACCTGTTAGGCTGAAGCAGGTGGACACTCACACTCTTGTGGCGCCCCTGAGGCTTCAGTCGCCACAGAGTATTGCACCCAACATTGGGTCTAATGCTAACCCCGGATCCTGAGGGGGTCCCGGTTACACCACATTACACACCAAATACACACCAGGTTGCCCTGTTCCCACTGGGGACTGGGCAAGTGTCAGCTAATAAAGGGGTTGCCGACTGAGCGGCATTTACAGGATGTCCTCAACAGGGGCCCCAGTCCCACTAGCCTAGGACCTGGGAGGGGGGAGGTGCAGCCAGCAGGGGGAGTCAGGAGCCAACACAACAGTTATTGAGTTCTCCAGCAGGAGAGGAATGGAGCAGACGTGCCTCACAGGTGCTCCAGTAGGAAGGAGAAGTTCACAACAGTTGCCGCTGGGAGAGGGATCTCTGCTCCCCACGCAACCGACGCCACACAGGGCAGAAGGACCCAAGGGAAGATCATACTTCATGTTGGTTTTCCAGAATCTGCCTGGACGGGGAAAGTTTCAAGCTTCCCTGACCACACAGCGCCCGACAGCACAGTACCATATAGGATCCGGGGGCCTCGCATCAAGCCGGACCCCACATCGGAACCGCGGCATCTGCATATAGAGTATATCTCGCAAAACCCCGGGTCCCCTTGTAGCTTCAAGCCAGGGGATCCACTGACAGGCGTTACAAGGAGAAACCCACCGAACACCAAACCGGGCTGACCTCTAAAGGGCTTCGGGTTCGATGGAGCCCATCATAGCAAGTGACCGGTATTACCTAGGTGAGTGGCATCATACAAAAGTTATAGACTCTTGACTCTTTATTACCCGTACTGCCGCTCCCCGCCGCCATTACTACTCCCCTCATCATCCTCCCCGGGGCCCGCTCTACCTGTGTAGAGCGATACCATCCCTGGCTCCCTGGCTGCTACTACCATCTTCCCCGGAGGACGGCAACAGCAGCGGAGGCCCATTCCCTGGCCACGTACCACAGGTGGCATCACGACAAACACCTCACAACAACTCCCAACATCTCTCCCCTCCTATTTTCTGTACGTCTCGGGGCAACGGAGCCGGGCTAGGCCGCCCGTGACCATGACAGTCGACGAGTAGGTTAACCGCACCTGCCCCGTGGGGCACTACACTCTCCCTACAGTTGTTTGTATACTTCTAATCAACTAGGGCAAGTAATTTGCATCTGTACTGGCTCCAGTGCCGGGCTTTGCTTCGTCGTTCCCCACCGGCTGATCACCTCTGTTCCCATACGTGTATATTCTGATGTTTCTTCCTTAGGGCTTAGGTGGTGTGTTAGGTAGTTCCATATCCTCATGGCTACCACATTCCCAGACTCAGTGTGTGCTACTGTGTTCCACTAACCAAGAATGTGTCTATCTCTTGGCTCTACTCCATATCTCCTAGTCAAGCTCATCTCTGTTATCCTGCATACTCGGCTCTTCTATTCCAACTACCTGTCCACACACTTGAGTCTGCTCTTCCAAGGTGCCCATTGCATTCTTGACTTGTTCACTTGTTATTCCAGTTGCTGTGCTGTCCTTCTTGTTCTGCAGCTATCCAACTCCTCTGTACCAATGCCTTCAGTCCGTGCTGCTCATCCAGACCTATTACTTAGTGAAATAACTTCACCAGGTGAGCCCATAACAGAAAGTGTATAAAAATCCATCCTTTATTCCATCACTTTAATAAATATACCAAAACATTAAAAATGTTAATGCTTCGTACCGATTTTCTAATCAGCCAAACTTCCTCTTCAAACCAAGTAGACCAAGTAACCCAAGTAGACAGTCAAAAAGAAATGTCTATATGCTGAATGTGTCTACTTCTGTTTAGAGATCCTATGTTCACTGCAGATAAGAAGTCTTTTTTTCTGCTGGTCAAGAAAGGAGCAAAACCTCTTCAGTATCCAAGTAATACAACTAAAAATGACTATATTATCAGCTGCCAGAGGGGGAAGTAGATTTATTCTGCAATATGACATATCAGCACCAAATGTGTAAATATTTTTATTTTAATGGACTTATCCACTTAAAGTTATCTGCCCGTATCCACAGGGGATGACTCATTGATCACTAGAGGTCTAACCTATAAATGGACTATAGACAATCAGGTATTCCAAGCAGACAATCAAGAAGGACTGTCTGTATGCTCAATGTATCTATTTCTGTATAGAGATCCTATGTTCACTGCAAAACAGCTAATATAAGTCGTTTTTTCCCCTGCTTGTCAGGAAAGGAGCAGAACCTCTTCAGTAGCAAAGTAATACAACTAAAAAGGACTATATTGTCAGCTGCCAGAGGGGGAAGTAGATTTATTCTGCTATAGAACAGATTGGCAGCACCAAAGTAGACACCTTCAGCCAAAAAAAGTGTAATTTATTTTTTATTTTATGTACTAATCCTATTGAAGTTATCTCCTATCCACAGGGGATGACTTTTTGATCCCTAGGAGTCTTACCTATATATGGACTATAGACAATCATGGAATCTAAGTAGACAGTCAAAACGGACTGTCAATATCCTGAATGTGTCTATTTCTGTCTAGAAATCCTATGTTCACTGCATAACAACTAATAGAAGTAGGTTTTTTTCCTTTTTGTCAGGAAAGAAGCAGAAACTCTTCAGTAGCAAAGTAATACAACTAATAGGGACTATATTGTCAGCTGCCAGAGGGAGGAGTAGATTTATTCTGCAACAGGATGGAATAGAAGCACCAAAGTAGACACCTTCAGCAAAAATGGTAATTTTTAAATTTGATTTTATGGACTAATCCTATTAAATGCTGAATGTGTCTATTTCTGTATAAAAATTCTGTGTTCACTGCAGAACAGCTAATAGAAGTAGTTTTTTTTTCTTTTTTTTCTTTTTGTCAGTAAAGGAGCAGAACCTCTTCAGTAGCAAAGTAATACAACTAAAATGGACTATATTGTCAGCTGCCAGAGGGGGAAGTAGATTTATTCTGCTATAGAACAGATTAGCAGCACCAAAGTAGACACCTTCAGCCAAAAAAAGTGTAATTTATTTTTTTATTTTATGGACTAATCCTATTGAAGTTATCTCCTATCCACAGGGGATAACTTGTTGATCACTAGGGGTCTAACCTATATATGGACTATAGACAATCATGGAATCTAAGTAGACAGTCAAAAAGGATTGTCAATATGCTGAATGTGTCTATTTATGTCTAGAAATCCTATGTTCACTGCAGAACAACTAATAGAAGTAGTTTTTTTTTCTTTTTTGTCAGGAAAGGAGCAGAACCTCTTCAGTAGCAAAGTAATACAACTGAAAGGGACTATGTTGTCAGCTGCCAGAGGGGGGAGTAGATTTATTCTGCAACAGGATGGAATAGAAGCATTGGGTAATGGGTAATTTTTAATTAGATTATTTGATTTTATGGACTAATCCTATTAAATTATTGTTCACACAATACACAGGGGATGACTTGTTGATTACTAGGGGTCCAACCTCTGGGACCTCTTCCAATTCTGATCATATGTCTCTGGACCCCCCTGGAGTGAAACCACCTTTAGCAGTTTAACTTACCCCCACAGCAAACCTATGTGTTTTACATAGTACAATACATATTTGGAATACACATTCATATTTCCTGGCAAGCGTACCTATAAATATTTAATACACTATACATCCATTTATTCTGCATTCGCAAACATTCATTTATTCAGCTACCCGTTGACATAGGGTCATGTAAGCAAAAATTGGGGCACGCTCCCCCCTCCCCCCCACATATGCTGATATGGTTCCTCATTAGTAATGTGTCAGTTTGCACATCATCAGCATTTCCATAGGATCTACAGCCTCCTCTGAATTCCTCTTGGCCTTCGAGAGGTGTAATGTATGCAAAGTAAAGAGAGTTGTCAACATCATATTTCAAAAGACCAGGTGAAATATTTTTCTTTCCCATAATAAAAAAAAAAGTGGAGAAAGCTTGAAGTGTCAGACACCAGCACCTGGGGTTACTGTCATGAAATCCCTTACACGAAGCCGCTTTTTACTTGGAAAAAAACCCTAGATTTACATTATAGATGCGATTCCTCAAGGCAATAGGACTGGAACGTTGACAGCAGCTGTGCTTCCTGGAATACAGCCACTGAGAGCTGCGCTTTATGGCACTCACTATGCAGCCACATAAAGGGCGAATTAACCTTAATTGCAAGATGATACAATACAGTATACTTATAAAATTCAGGTATTTATTGCATTAATGTCACACGGAGTTTTGCACACACTTCGCCGATTGTCATGGCGGCCTTGGGCACTGTTCAGATTGCAGATTCTGACACTCCGCCCGATGGTTTCTCTGATGTCTGGGATCAACACAGGCAGACTCTGGCGTTGACATGTGCAGACTAGCAAGAGTTAATCTCTGCTAGTCTGTTTGCTTCTTTACTCACATGTTGTGGTGAGACCTATCATGTCTTCTCCCCTCCTATTTATGCTGGTTGAATCCTTCTACCCATGCCAGCTATAGTTTATTTTATGTTTGTTTGTGTGGTGCAGTGTTCCAGACTTTCTGTGGTGAAAGTTGTGTTTAGTGGTGCTTTGGAGCCCGGTTGTTTTGTACTTCCTTCCTGCTCATCTTTTCCTCCTGAATTTCTTATTGTATTGTCCTGTGTATCTGTGTACTGTGTGACAAAGCTTTGTTTTTTTCCTTGTCTGTCTTTCTTTCGGAGTTTCATCACACTCCTGTCCTATCCGTCCCTGGGAGGTGCGGGAGGGCGAATCAGATCAGGACTGGTCAGGAGCAGTGCTAGGAAGGAGACTCATGCATCTCCACCATCAGGAGTATCCCTGAGGTTAGGAATAGTATAGGACCCCCTAACTTGCGGGACAGCTTAGGTTCCCCAGGCACACTGAACACACACATACACAAAGGTAAAGACAATAAGGGGTTCAGGAGGAAAAACAAGTGCAAGAAGGAAGCTACAAAACAAAAAGGATAAACTCCACAACCACACCAAGCAAAGAACACAACTTTCACAAGTAAGTCTGGGATACTACACTTCACAGACCAATATAGAATATTTGGGGTCAAAATGTTAAAGGGAACCTGTCACCACTTTTTTTTTTATAAGCTGCGGCCACCACCACCGGGCTCTTATATACAGCATTCTAACGTGTGTATGACGTCGGATGCGTCATGCAGCGCGGCTACAGAAGAAGGAGAACAAAGATGGCCAAAAGAGGCGGTGCCGGCACCGGAGAACGGAGACGCCCATCTGGCCAACTGCGCGACCGTTAGGTAAGTATTATAAAGTGATTTTTATGTTCTCACAGCGGCCTGGGCTTTTATATACAGTATGTTAGAATGCTGTATATAAGAGCCTGGTGGTGGTGGCCACAGCTTATAGTCACCAAATCTGGTGACAGGTTCCCTTTAAAATATCTGTACACATCACTTTAGGCCTGAGCCCTTTTCCATGTTCTGTGAGATCACAGTGTACATTATATACAAATACTGTGACATCAATGTGTGGAAAAACCCATTCTTATGACTTCACCGTGTTTTTTTTGTTTTGTTACATCACTATCTGCATTATCTCTGTATTTTGATATAATGAGTTAATGATTACCCAGGTCTACAAGGGATAAATTGTTTGAAAAATAAAAGGGGATTTTTATATACTTTCAATCAAGGAAATTAGTAAAAATATTGAAAAAAATATAAAAAACACCATCACTTTGAGATTTTTCATAAAACACTGACTCCATAGGGTTTTTCTTGCAAGATACGTTGACCCCTTTCCATGACCTTTGGTGGATGACTTTGGTGTCATTAGGTGGGTTAGAAATGAATTGACGCTTAAAGGATTCTGCCAAAGACTTTTAAGGGTGCTTTACACGCTGCGATATCGTTAATGAATTATCGTCGGGGTCACGGTGTTTGTGCCGCACATCCGGCGTCATTAACGATATCGCAGTGTGTGACACTTATGAGCGACCTTAAACGATCGCAAAAGCTGTCAAAATCGTTTGCCGCAAAGAGGTCGTCCTAAAACAAAAAATCGTTTTCAGCTTATTGGCGATGTTGTTCCTCGTTCCTATGTGTGACACCGCAGGAGCGACGAACATCTCCTTACCTGCCTCCACCGGCAATGCGGAAGGAAGGAGGTGGGCGGGATGTTACGTCCCGCTCATCTCCGCCCCTCCGCTTCTATTGGATGCCTGCCGTGTGACGTCGCTGTGACGCCGCACGAACCGCCCCCTTAGAAAGGAGGCGGTTCGCCGGCCAGAGTGACGTCGCAGGGCAGGTAAGTGCGTGTGACGGGGGTAAGCGAGGATGTGCGCCACGGGCAGCGATTTGCCGGTGTCACACATCCGACGGGACGGGTACGATCTCTTGCAATCTCGCTAGCGAGATCACAGCATGTAAAGCCCGCTTTACTCTAGTCCCAACAAGCCACGACTTTTTTCATAGCTCTATTTAGTTAGGGAGTTGGACCTTCCTAATTATTGTGTAGAACCTTTAGGCCGGCTTTGCACATTACGACATCGCATGCCGATGCATGTCGAGTGCGATAGTCCCCGCCCCCGTCGTACGTGCGATATCTTGTGATAGCTGCCGTAGCGAACATTATCGCTACGACGGCTTCACATGCACTTACCTGTCCTGCGACGTCGCTCTGGCCGGCGAACTGCCTCCTTCCTAAGGGGGCGCGTCGTGCGGCGTCACAGCGACGTCACACAGCAGGCGGCCAATAGCAACGGAGGGGCGGAGATGAGCAGGATGTAAACATCCCGCCCACCTCCTTCCTTCTCATAGCAACTGGGACGCAGGTAGGAGATGTTCCTCGCTCCTGCGGCTTCGTACACAGCAATATGTGCTGCCGCAGGAACGAGGAACAACATCGTACCTGTCGCTGCACACACCGATGATATGATAACGACGCTTTTGCGCTCGTTCATCGTATCAAAAAGGTTTTACACACTACAACATCGCAAGTGACGCCGGATGTGCGTCACTTTCGATTTGACCCCACCGACATCGCACCTGCGATGTCGTAGTGTGCAAAGCCGGCCTTAGGCTCTAGATTAAAAAAAAAAGACATGCTAGCGCCTGGTACCTGTTTTTTCATGGTAGAGAGGCAGAGAAAATGAAATTCTTCCATACTTTTCTAAACATGGGATGTTCCTGGGCTGATGCAAACATTTTTACTATGTGAGTAAATGAAGACTTTTGATTCATCCAAAAAAAGTCTGAAAGCTTTTGCACAATGGCAGCAGGTATGCTTCAGCGCCTGTAGCATGAAGGAAAGCTATGAGAATTTAGACTTTATTCTCAAGAAACTTAACTATGAGGATCAAGGTTGGTCAGTAAGTGTGATCTGAAAGTTCTCTCTTTGCTCCTTCAGCTGCAAGGTATGATACATGAAGTACCCATGCTTTTTGTGTGAATAGGACAGTTGGGTTAGGACTCATCACTGGAGCCAAAAAAGTTCACCAACGAGAACATCTTAATATCTGTGCAACCTGGACTTAACGTCTCCATTCTCCGGGTACGCGCTTCCTCTTTCAGCCATATTTGTCCTCCTTCTGAAGCTAGTGTGGATGATGCGTTCTACGTCATACACACTAGCTGACATTGAGGTCCTGCGTAAGCGCACTTTGATCTGCCCTGAGCAGGGCAGATCAAAGTATTGCAGTGCGCCTGCGCAGGACTTCAATGCCGGTTAGTGTGTATAATGTAGAAAGTATCATGCACCCCAGCTTCAGAAGGTGGAGGACAAACATGGCCGAAAGAGGAGGCGCAGACCCGGAGAATGGAGACGCCCATCCGACCATCTGCTCTGCACCGACTGTTAGGTGAGTATTATAAACATCTGGTGACAGGTTCCCTTTAAGTTTGGACTGATGAAGCAGTTTGTGAACGCTCTACCGAAAGGAGGAGAGACTTTTAAAGGGAATCAGTCAGCAGCTTTTTGCTATGTAAACTGAAGACAGCAGGAGATAATGTATCATTTATTACTCTGTGTGACGTTGTTTATGGATAGTGAAAGTTTTGTCACCTGGGATTATCATTCCCCGAAATACACTAGTCCGACTATTCTCCCTCCCCCTCTGATTAGCACCTCTCTGCATATAGAGTTTGTACATAGTCTGGTGTGGGTAGCTTAACGTTCTCAGCTTTGATGCATGACTAAATCTAAAAGTTCTGATTGGTTCACAACTGCTTGACCAAGCAAACTTAGTGATATATCTTTGGATTCAGAGTTTCTTTGCCTACATTATGCTGCTCTTAGATGAGGTGGCAAAACCTGGTGACAGATTCCCTTTAAGTTCCTGTGTACCAAGTTGCAGGGACTGTCCGAAGTGAAACTGAAGGAAGACATTTTTGCAGGTCCGGATATTCAGAAAATCATGAAGGACGACGTGTTTGAAACAAAAATGAAATCTGTTGGGGAAAGTGCTTGGAATTCTTTTAAAGAAGTCGTGAAGAAATTTCAAGGTGGTAACAACAAAGATCTGAAATTTAAGTCCATCGTGGAGAACGTGATGAAACGTTCCAAGCCTCGGGTTGTCTGATGAATTTAAAGTTAAATTTTTTACATTCCCATTTGGACGACTTTTCCTGGAAACCTCAGTTCTATTAGCGAAGAGCAAAAAGACAAGATTTCATCAGGATATCGAGGAGATGGAACGATGATAGCAAGGTAGATGGAACGTGAACGTGATGGGGGACGACTGCTGGAGGCTTTTCCAATAAAGTTGCAGAATGAATGTTCAATACATTTTCATATATACATTTCATCTCACTTGTACGTCATTTCAACCACGTTTTGTGCAAAATCTATACATGATGGTTAAAAATAAAAGTGTTTTTTTAAATAAGGGCATAAGAAAACATAAGAATCAGTCATTGGATTTGAAACAGTTTTCATAAACCCAAATTTTGCACGCCTATGTTATCTCATTGTGACATCATTGTGTATGCCATTTCCTATGACTTCAAGAGTTTCTTCCTGTACTTTACGTTAGCCATTTTTCTTGTGCTGTGACATCACTATGTGTATTATCCCTGTGCAGGGATATAATTGTTTAATAAACATTATGACATCACTAAAGCACCTCCACGGGAAGGATTAAAGGACGTTTGGTGCTGGCTGACTCAAGTTGGAGAAAAACAAAGACTGGGATATGTACCGTACCTGTGGTCCTGCCCCCGCAGGGACATTAAGGTGTTAGGGATCTCTGAGTTGATGTCACATCCCCACCAGAGTCCGCTCCAGTGACTTCTGCTTTGATCACCAGGCGGCGCCGTGTTCCCGCCATGGACTGTGCTGGTGATAGGAGAGGAGTCGGTGCCAGTGGCTCCGGTCGGCGCAGGATCTGCTCATCCACTAAGCTAGGTTTCCCTGTTACCTGCAGTACCACTGACTGACTGTAGGTGGCATGTGTCTTCCAGCTGAAGTTACCACCATTCAGCTACAGCCAATGGGAAGACACCACACCCTTCTAATTACCCCTCCTGTCTGTTGGTCACTGCCAGAGATAGTTTTGTATTCCTGCTTTCTGATTCCTGCTCTGTTCTGAATCGTGATTCCTGTGTTTTGACCTCTGTCTGTTCTTTGACTACCCTTCTGCCTGCCGTTTTTGTACCTCGCTACCCGATCCGGATTTGGCCTCTGCCTGGTTTCCGGACTACGTAATTGTCTACCGATTTTGTCCCTATTCTTCATCTCCTGGTTTGACCCTGCCTGACTACTACTCTCCTCTGGGCTGCAGCGACAGGTATCAATCTCCAGGGCGCTGCAGTAATTCCAAATCCCTGTATAGGGGTTAAAGAGTTTCGGGGTTCTCGGGTCCTGTTTTGTGAGCGGCTTTCCTCTAGCCTGTCCATTACAGCCAGTCTGAGTCTGTGGTTCCAGGCAGGCGTTACATTTGGTTTTTCATGGAAGGGTAAATAGATGTGGACAGGTGAGGAGGTATGTGTTCGGAGCCACTCAGAGCTACTAAGGGACGCTGGTGGGAGTTTGGAGTGACCAAATGCAAGACCAGATCTACTGTAGTGCTACAAAATGCTCGTTCATCATGTTATTGGATTATGTTAGCAAAAACCCCCCATACAATGTGCTGCTGACAACATGATACTGTTTATGGATCAAAACATTTGGATGAGCGATCATTGTGTCCCTCTCATTGTTTTTCGGCCGAGGTAAATAGGCTGGCAGAGGTGCCAAACGACTAGTGTATAGTTGATTGGCATTTGTAAATGGCATATTAACAAAACAAAATCATCACATCTAAATGCATCTTTACAGAAGGGAGCTGTTGTTTGTGTTGGAAAGTTAATTACAGGCACATGGTGACATTGACAATGGGGTAATCTGAATCTTGTTGGCCCTAATTCAAAATCTCCAAAAAGATCCCCAATTATCACAAGTCTTGATAGTAATGACCTCATATAGCCCAAAGTGTCACGGGGTATGTAATGACAGGAAAGGGGCCCCTAGGCTGGCCTTCAGACTTGAGACTCTGCACTGTCCCTTATCTCGGAGGTAGGCTTGATGGTAGTTAGGTCTGAGCCCCCAGCGTGATCCTAACTCCTGTCTGAGTCCTGATCTTACCCCCGCTCTCCCACACCCTTGGGGCAAGCCGGAAAACACAATGACAAAACCCCACAAAACGACACGGACAATGGAGAACGGAAACTCGTACACACAACACTCAAAACACACAGAAGAGACAATATGTGTACTGGGGGACAACAAAAAAGGGAAGTAAGTAACCCACAACAGAGAAACATCCACACCACTGAAAAGCGCAACACGGCTCACTATAAACCGGGATCGCTGGAGCTTATGCTGAAGCTATGATCGGCACATACTGGAAGAAAACCATACTTTAAATAGGGAGGAGACAGCTGCACGTGGCAATTAGCAACCTAAGCTCTTAAGCTCTGCAGGAGTTAATCCCTGCAGACTGGTGAGCAGGACCTAAGACCAGTGAACCTGAAGCAGCCGATGCCTGGCTCTGGCTGAACAATCCAGAAGTCTCAGGTTGCTTGACAGACTCTGTGGTGTGAACAGAGTCTGATGATGCCATGCCAGCAGGTGTGTGCAAAGCCGAACATCACATGACACAATGGACTTTTTTGCTAGTCCTAAGCTCCAGACAGATCATTCAACTGCAATACCTGCACCCTCTACACTTGCACCCCTGGGCATCAACTCTTGGCTGCGTGGCCACCTCATTTAGAGACACCTCACCCTCACACGAGATACTCATGACAGATATTGCGCTGGCTGGCAACGTGCCGAGGCAGGGAGCCGAATGCTCTAGAGCTCCTCAACGGTTTTCGGCATCATTCACGTTCTGAGGATGCAGCTCAGGTTGAAAGGCCTGTGATCTACTGAGGATTGGCCAGTAATCGACAGGTTGCCAATCCTTATCCTAGAGATATGCCAAGAATGCCTACTATTGGTAGGGTATCCATTTATGTCCAATGCGTGGCAATGTGCACTGCAGTTAACAAGAGGTTAACAATAAAATATCAGGGAAGTAATTAGATTACAACATATTTCATATGAAACAAAGAGAATGGAGAGGATGATGTGATACAGTTGGGAACCAGAACAGCGCGGCTTTGTCCGTGGCAGAAACTGCTTGTGACAATAATAGACGACTGCTGGCTCTGAAAGCTTCCGATCACACAGGCCAAATGAATCAATGACAAGCGAAGCGTTGCAATTCAGCCTTTCTTATCCCTCTTGTTTTCATTAGCGTTTATTTTACGGCTAATTTTTAAATTGACTGTAACATTTTACCCTGGACGATATTTGTTTTCTTGAGATGCTATGGTAACACTTTACACCATCTTGAGTCCGCTTCATGCAGAAACAGCTTGTGGGAAGATGTATTTCTCGCTAAGCGTGCCTCTGGTCTACCTAATATTTGGGGATTGATTCTCCATGAAATTTGGGTATTTATTTCTCATTAAATAAATAGTAAAGGATCTTTTCTTTTCTTTTGTACCCTTTAAATTCTCACATTTGCACAGGTCTTATTCACACATCCATGATTTGTGAGCCATCCGCGGGTCTCTATATATGAGGCTGTCAAGTTTAGGTTTTCAGACCGGCAGCTATTGTGTGTATTCAGACTGTGACAAACTGATGTGGCCATATTCACATAGTCCATTGCTTCTAGTTGCCTTTGACGCGATGTGTCTACAGGTGTCTCTCCCGGTACAAGTGGTCTCCCGGCGAACAGTGCAAATCAGCGGAGACACCTGGGTGGTGATATGCCGGGGAAAGGGAAATCCCTCAATGAACGACGCTACACAAAGGGTACACAAAACAACAGAATGGAGTAGGGTCACCTACTAACACTTACCTGAGGCTTGTCTCTGCATTCCTTAACATCTCTAGATGGTTCCTTCCCCCCCATGCGCCGTCACGTGCCTAGGCCCTCGCTAGCTCTCAATTCACCCTGACTAGTGCAAAAGCCAGTGAGACGCTAGTCTCATCAGTACATAAAATAACACAAGGAAGGTAAGACGAACAGGGGAAAGACACAACAAATAGTTCTCCAGAGCTACTCAAGCAGTAAGCTTCTCAGGTGCAACAGAAACAACACCTCACGTGCCTAGGCCCTTGCTGGCCCTGAACTCACTCTGACTAGTGAGGGCCAGCGAGATGCTAGTCTCAACACTAAAATAAGACAACATGAGGTAGGTAAGACAAACAGGTGAGGAAACCCACAAGCAAAAGCACTCTAATGTTTCTCCAGTAGGAACCTTCACAGCTGCAATAGAAACAACACCACAGCTATGCAGTGACAAGCTCCTTCAACATGGTCAGCTTAGGTATGAGCTATAGCCGGCATAGGGAGGAGTGAAGAGCGGATATTTATAGCAGAAGGGAGCGGCTGCAGCTGAGGTTACAACTTTATGTTAGATCACTACAGGAAAGAAAGGAACCTTAAGCCTTTAAGTACCTAATAAAATAAAATATGCTTCAACTCAGTGTAAACGAAGAGTGGGCGCTAAAGTCGATCTGCGATTCACAATACGCTGTGACCTTCCGATCCCAGATCCCCCCGATATCACATCAGGCTGTGACACACTTTTGACAGCCTTGTTGTCACGTTTGTCTCCCTGTTTTTAGAGACCAGTGACAGTCTTTGGACTGGAGCCTCTCATCTGGCTCTCTACATTTAAATGAGTTTCGTTTCTCTTAGTACTGAAATTTTTTAAATATCAGTTTTTCTCTTGCAGCAGTTCCCAGCTGAGTGTTTCAGGTGCACTCACTTTGTAGTAGATAGTTGTGTTACCAAGCAATCCCTGCTGAAGATACAAAGTCATTTGGTCTCTGGCCACCTTGGAGGAAGGTTCTGCTGTGGAAGTTTCCTGCTCTCAGGCTTTATCCTTTTGGTTGCTTTTCCCCCCTGTTTGTCTTACCTTGTGTCTGGTTAGTGCAGCGGTGGAGTCTAGTGTACCTCGCCTGCCCTCCACTAGTCATGGCATCTATAGGGTCTTCTCAGGATCTCAGTTTCCTGTTCGGCGACAGTTGCGGAGACTGTATAGGGAATGGCTAGGAAAGTAGGGACAGCTGCAGGTGAAGATAGGAGGTGTCCCACCATCCCCTCTCACTAGTTCCAGGGCCCCCTGCTGTTATTGTGTCCCTTTTTTAGGTGTGTTTTGTTGCGCGTCAGACACACCTAGGTCTAAACGCTCCCGCCACTCTTGTCTTACCCGGCAAGCTTGACACTTGTCTGCAGATGCAGAATAGAGGAGAGGACAGTTTCTTCAGTCTAGGTCTGAATTTGGGTTTGTATTTATTCAATGGGCTTTATATTTAAGCATCTGATTTGGGGGTCTTTCTTTTTAAAGGGTCTGCTCTGGATCTATATAAAGGGATCTGGTTTGGGGTCTCGTGGGTATTTGCTTAATGGTTTTGCGGCTATTTTCAGTAGCTTGTCTCTGGAGTATGTGTCAGGGGGTCTATGCCCTTCTGGTTTTCTGGATTTAGGTACTTTAGTTATATTTAGGCGTCTGTTTTCATTCTGAGGTTTCATGAAGTGAGTGATATACTACTGGTCGAGGATTTGTCCTATATAAATGGGTGTGCAACTCTATAAATTGCTTTTTGGTGTCAGTTCTCAAAAGTTGGCAAGTTCAAAAGTTTGTAATTGATTTTCAAGGGTAACTGTTCCACTTTTTATTTGTTTTAGTTGTGATAAATCTCCAAATATCAATATTAATATTAATAAATTGCGTATGAGAAAATAAAACCCTGGATTTTACATGGATTTTCCCGACAGTTTACGAGTTATCACTTTCTATCTACACAAAATGTTCGGCTAACTGTGGAATTTATTACATTAACAACTCATGAAGCCACAGCAGGAAGTGGTGAGTTGGGCAACGAGTTGGAATTAGTTCTGCTCATAGACCCAAATATAACTGCTGATTTTCCATCCTTTTCCATATTTACTGAAAAGCTATATTTTTTTCAACAGTGAAAAAAAAATCATTTTATTCCTGTAAATACAACAATAGTCTTTCTGCAATAGTGACACATATGAGGAAAGTGATTAATATAGATATTATATTGCAGTTATGTGAGTTAGTTCTTATCGACAGTCTTCTTTCCGGATGACATATCATTCTGGCACTGAAGTGTCTCTTTGTCTTTGTAAGGGATATGGGCCCTTGGTAAAGGAAGCTCTTGGGTGCCAATCCCCAACTTTTATTAAGCCCCCATCTACCATTTATAATACTGATGTCTTCTTATGTGCGACTTCTACCTCTGCACTCTCCATGGCTATGCTCGTGAGTCTTGGAGGTTTATAAGACTCTTAAAGCCACTTTACACTCAACGACATCGCTAACGAGATATCGTCGGGGTCACCCGGCACATCCGGCGTCGTTAGCGATGTTGTTGCGTGTGACACCTCCGAGCGACTGCTAACGATCAAAAATATTCACCTAATCGTTGATCGTTGACACATCGTTCATTTTCCAAATATCCTTGATGGTGCTGGACGCAGGTTGTTAGTCATTCCTGAGGCAGCACACATCGCTATGTGGGACACCCCGGGAACGACGAACAACAGCTTTCCTGCGTCCTCCGGCAACAAGGTGGGAGTGTCGTTCATGCGGCTGCTCTCCGCCCCTCCGCTTCTATTGGTGGCCCGCTGATTGACGTCGCTGTGACACCGCACGAACCGCCCCCTTAAAAAAGAGGTTGCTCGCCGCCCACAGCGACGTCGCTAGGAAGGTAAGTATGTGTGGCGATTTGCCCGTGACGCACAAACGACAGGGGTGGGTGCGATCGCTAGCAACATCGCTAGCAATGTCGCAGCGTGTAAAGCGGCCTTTAGGCAATTTAGATGGTTTCCAGTACTCTTACTAAGACACCTGTTATAAATTACATCAAAACAGTTAGCAAAATTGATATTGGCAAGTCTTAGCCCTGCTCCATATCACCTGGGATCATCACCTCCAACATTCATCCAGGCCCAACCATTGGTCAAGTTTTTGTAGACTCTGCCTTCTAACTGGTAAAGGACATCGCTAAATTTCCAGGAGAATCTGTAACGGGGGCAGGGGGCGACTCCGTGGTTGTAGTCGCGGTCTCTTGCCCTGTAGGCGACAGGCTGACCCCCGGCCCGGCCGTCACTAGTAAGACAGGTGTGTTGTTGGGGCAGAGTGTGGATGGCAGGGGCACATACATGTCAGCATTCTTTCTGTGCTCTTCAGCTCCCTTTTCACACACAGGAAAGAGGCAGTTACAGACAGCAGGTAAACTAAACACCAATTTATTGTATAGAGCTTCCATCTTTCTGTTTGCAGCAGGTTTACTTCAGTACGTTCCACATTAAAGGTTCTTTCCTTACAAAACGGTTCCCTTTACAAAACGGTTCCCTTTTTCCCCGGTAACTTTCCTTTGCCTGCAGGGGCCAAGTGTTATCCCCCTGGTAGCTGCACTCCAATCCCGGGTTTAGTCCAGCCCTATCCTAGGGGTTTGTTTAGACTATGGGACGGCTCCAGTACTCACTACCGGCTCCAGACTAGTTCCGACTTCTCCACTTCTTCTCAAGGGTTTACTCTGCTTTTCCTTGCTAGGGGTGTTCCCGTCTCTGCTTCTTCTGCCTCTGCACCCACTTCCACACTCTGCCCCGTCACCTCAGACTGAGCTTGCTTGCCTCTCACATCTCACTGCACACTGGACTCTGCATTCAGAGCCCAACCCCCCTTCTCTTCCCTCCTAGGCTGCCCTGCCCCTTCCTTCCCTGTCACTGTTACCAGGGGAACCACTCACTACACTGGCACCTAGGGGGGGAGAACCGTACATAACACACAACATTGTACAATGTGCCACCATACTCCTGTGGCGTCTTCAGGGGGGGAAAAACGTCTTCTCCACACTAGGGGTCCGTCCACCCCTTACATTCCTCCCCTCTTTAACCTCAACCTCCTGGCGAGGTTCCGCACCTGCAAGACAACGCATATGGAAAACACACACACGTTTCTTCAGGAGTATTCTTTTTCTTTCTTATCAATAAAAAAAAAACCATTTTAAACTAACGTATCAAAGCACACCAGATTGGCACACAAGTCCGGTGCCCGGAGTCCCTCCAGGGAAGCTCCCGGTCTTAGTCGCACATCTGCCCGGAGGCCCTCCTCAGGCGCTCCCGGTCTTAGCTGACCTTCTGCCCGGAGGCTATTTCCAAGCGCTCCCGGTCTTTGGGTGGTCAGAAAACAACAGGACAACAAGATTCCTTCTTAACAGTCACGGAAGGAGTCCACGCACAGTTCTGCATTAAGCTCCTCCCGGGTTCAGTACTTTTAACGTTGCTTGAGCTGTAACATTCGCTGGCTCCTAACAGCAAACAGACGTCTCTTCCGGATGACCACCTCTTCACGCTGGGTGGTATGCACACAGCCATTTGGCCCGCTGGGCCCTCACATGGTTGGAAAGGGACTGTCCAGGTAAGCGGGGTAGCCTACGAAACGGCTCATAACCCGGTGGCTCCGGTACTTTCTTCTCCGGTTCAGGCCCTTCAGCCTCCTGCGGGGGTGAGGGGGTAGCTGGACGGGACCGCAGTGGGCTGCCGACAACAACTACTGGGTGCGACACCATACTCTGATGTATCACCAGTAATGCCGATGCTTCTCTTGGCTTGTCTCTAGCCGTAGGTTCGGCGGCCGCTTTTGGCGCGACCGTCGGGGTACTCTTCAGCCCACAGGCTTCAGCGAGCACTTGCTTATGCTGAGCGCGCCACGCTCTGTTCTCCATTCTGCTTGATCCAGGTATTGGAGTTTGCTTCTTCTTCCACTGCCGGGGTTGCAATCGCGCCGGGGAAGGTGGAGGCGGTTCTTATTTTCCCGCTTCTGCCCATAATCCGCCCCCAGCCTCACCCACCAGGTCGGCACAGCGTTTGCGACGCCTCTTCTTTCTTGCGGCGCCGCCGACGTCTCCAGACCTCTGCAGTATCTCGGGGCAAGCACCTCCCCTCTTTGGGCGGTGCACTCCGGGCTTCTTCCTTACAGGCCAGCCCAGCGCTTTTCGTTTGGCGCACACTTTTCGCGCCTTCACTAAATCCATGAGGACGGCCGCCATCTTGCCGCCATCTTGTGGCCTGTTCAGTACATCAGGCACCACTTGGTCTCTGCTCGGGGTTTCTCTTCTGCGGGCTTGATCCTGCCGACTACGCCAAAATGTAACGGGGGCAGGGGGCGTCTCCGTGGTTGTAGTCGCGGTCTCTCGCCCTGTAGGCGACAGGCTGACCCCCGGCCCGGCCGTCACTAGTAAGACAGGTGTGTTGTTGGGGCAGAGTGTGGATGGCAGGGGCACATACATGTCAGCATTCTTTCTGTGCTCTTCAGCTCCCTTTTCACACACAGGAAAGAGGCAGTTACAGACAGCAGGTAAACTAAACACCAATTTATTGTATAGAGCTTCCATCTTTCTGTTTGCAGCAGGTTTACTTCAGTACGTTCCACATTAAAGGTTCTTTCCTTACAAAACGGTTCCCTTCACAAAACGGTTCCCTTTACAAAACGGTTCCCTTTTTCCCCGGTAACTTTCCTTTGCCTGCAGGGGCCAAGTGTTATCCCCCTGGTAGCTGCACTCCAATCCCGGGTTTAGTCCAGCCCTATCCTAGGGGTTTGTTTAGACTATGGGACGGCTCCAGTACTCACTACCGGCTCCAGACTAGTTCCGACTTCTCCACTTCTTCTCAAGGGTTTACTCTGCTTTTCCTTGCTAGGGGTGTTCCCGTCTCTGCTTCTTCTGCCTCTGCACCCACTTCCACACTCTGCCCCGTCACCTCAGACTGAGCTTGCTTGCCTCTCACATCTCACTGCACACTGGACTCTGCATTCAGAGCCCAACCCCCCTTCTCTTCCCTCCTAGGCTGCCCTGCCCCTTCCTTCCCTGTCACTGTTACCAGGGGAACCACTCACTACACTGGCACCTAGGGGGGGAGAACCGTACATAACACACAACATTGTACAATGTGCCACCATACTCCTGTGGCGTCTTCAGGGGGGGAAAAACGTCTTCTCCACACTAGGGGTCCGTCCACCCCTTACAATTCCAAAAATATACGCTAGTATGTCATGCATGACACCTCATGACGTGTGCAGAGACATATGGTACCCACAGCACTCTCTAGGCAATTTCTGCACCCCAATGTGTGTCTAACTTTTCACAGACACTGTCATGCAGTGTTCTGCTCTTAACTCACCAAATGTCTTGACTTCTTCAGACTCTGTTCACAATGCAGAGTTTGACACGTAACCTGGTGCATTTAAGTTGCTCAATCAGAGCAGAATGTCGCCCGCTTTTGTTAACTCTGGTGTCCGATTTAGTAGGAGTTAGTTCCTGCTGGTCTGTAAATTGCTGCTGTGTGTACAGGTTATGGAAGACCCATCACAGCACCCCAGCCCTTTAAAAGATGGTGGAACCTAGGGTCCCATGCTGATGATAGCTCTAGCTTAGCTCCAGCGACACGGGTCTGGTGCATTTGATCCAGCTTTAGTGATTTGTTGTATGTTATTTGGTGTATGGTGGAAATACTCTTTTAGTTTGTTTATTTCCTCCCTGCACTTTATGTTTCCCTGAGCACTTGTCTTTTCCTGTGTGTGTGCTTGCTGTCAGTTTGAGCTTTGATTTCCCCTGTTTGTTGCTATTTGTGGGATATATTTCTCCTGTCTCAGCCCTCCCCTGGGTGGGGGTGTAAGGGTGTTAGACCAGGGGTTTTCAGGAGTCATGGCTACGCTGGTGGTTCAGACATGCATACCGCTCATGCTCTATCGAATGCTATATTACAGGATGCTGGCCCAGTCTTGGGTTTGTAAACATTGGGTTCTGATCTGGGGTATCTAAACAGGGAGTCTGGTTTGGGGTTGTTAGTTTTAGAAGGTCTGAATGTTTTGGGAGTCTAAGATATTCCTTCCAACCCATCTCAAATCCCGTGGGACAGTCCCGAATTTGTAGAGCTACTCAACTCTGCAAGGATGTCAGGGGTTTGTCCTGACTTCCACTATATTTGTGTGTGCAGTTGAATACATTGGTGGACCAGGGAGTAAACAGATCCCTACTCCACCATTGAGTGTGAGTAGTCTTACACTGAAGAAACGGCAAAGAAATGAAGGTAATTTTATTGACAGCTCAGAATCCAGCTCATCAGAGATACACGGCACATAGGCAAGTTGGGATGCTTGTGTGCAGGAATCATACTGTGTGGGGAGGAGACTGGAAGGATCATACTTTGAGGGGAGGGACATCATAATGACCAGCTGAGGGAGGATTCTCCGGTCGTGATGTCTGTGTAACCAAACCCCCTTATCCTCTAAGAATAAACACACGGACTGCATGCGACTTGGTTCAAAATGGCCACAGCAGCCTTTTATTGCCTATTGTTTTACAAACTAGCACCTTAGGGACGCCGTCCAACGGGCGACCCAAAACAACCACATAACGGTAACAATAGACAATAACATTTACAATACCCCCAGGGTAGGCCCAGTCCACTAACTACTACTCCCCCTGTCCCCGGCCGCAACACACCGACCCAGAGACGAGGTGCCAATCACCCACGGATTGACCCCCACACTTTGGCAGAACCCCGTGCCTGCCACATCCCGGAAACCGAGAGCCACCATACCAAGACAATGACTCCCGGTCCAGCCACCAATCACTTCCAAACCTCTGGACCAGACCTACCCCCACCGCCACAGGACAGACCACGTGACACCTTACGTGGCCTGGACCCGCCACACACCAAAAGCACGCTCCACACCATCCTGCAGACCCAACGCCCATAAATCCAGACCGACCTCGTTGAGGTGCACACCATCACCCCTCCGAAATCGCCAATCTGCCGGCTCCAAATCCCTGTGCCTTACCACAATCCCACCATTCCTGGTCACAAACCTAGCCACCACCCTATTCACTTGGGCCCTGGCCTTATTAACCTTCTCCACCGACCGAGCCCCTCTCCATGCCAACCTGGTCACTATGTCGGACCATACGACCAGCAAACCAGGATACCGCTTCCACAACTGCAGTAAGTCAATCTTTATATCTCGGATCAAATCCCGCGACGCCCTGGCACCAAGATCATTACCCCCCACATGTAATACCAGCACATCCGGGGGCCGCTCAACTTTACAATGAAAACGAAATTCCGGGACCACCCTGCCCCACTCCATGCCCCGAACTCCATCGAACAGTCGCCTGCGCACGATCCAAACCCAGCTGTCGACCATTCGGGCGGACCTCAGCCCGACGGGCACCCCAAAATACGAAGGAGTGCCCCAAGATCCAGATCAGGCACTTCCCTATAACAAATAAAACAAAACGAAAATATCAAAACCAATAACAACACAACCACCAACACAGCTAGAAACACCCCTTTCCTCAAACCTTCCGCACGTAACCAAAGTACCATGATGCTACAACAACTGCGGTCTCACATACCGCCGAAAACAAGAAGATTCCCATCTACCAATACGCTTCACCACCTCATCTCCAAGCCCCCAACGAGCTGCCTCCATCGCTGCACCAATTCGGAATGAATGCGACCCGAATTCCTCCGGGCGCTCCCCCGCGTTACGTAGACTTAGCCGCAGCACCGCCACAAACTGGAACCTCGACAAAAACGACCCATTCAAATGCCGCAACAACGGGCCAGGTAAGCCTCCCCTCACGGCCATAAATCTCTCGACTAAACGCACAGGGCACAATTCCTCTCCTGGAACCGCATATAACACCACCAATCTACCACGGCCCAGCTGATCCATTTTTGACCGGCGAATCCGGCACTCCACCTGACTACCGCTCACTCGCACGTCCTCAAGCATCAAACCACCACCCGTCACCCTGGACGGGCTCACCAGCTCGCCTATCCGGAAAGCCCCATAAAAAGCGAGACCGAAAGCCGTTGTGAACAGAACCGTCTCGTACACAGACTCACAAATGCCGCTCAGGCCACCCACCATCCGACTCAACAAACCGAACGATACAGGACGCCTCTTGTCCCTCTCCCGTACGCCGCGGCGAAAACCCCGCAAAGCATGACGAACCCGAAAATCCTGTGAAACATCACGCTCCCCTCTCATTTTTAACCAAAACGCCACTGCCGACACCCGATGTGCCACAGCCGATGCCGATCGCCCGGCTGAAAAATCCGTACTCACCAACGACAACAAAGCCACCAAGTAATCCACGCTCTCCCCACCAAACATCAGACACAACAACTCCTCCCATTCAGCCCACACCTTAGCATACCGGCACCAAGTCACCTCGGTTACCGAGTTCCGAATCAAGTCTGAGATCACCGCCTCACCAGATGCCACAAATCCTCGGGACACTCCACTCCAACTTCGTCCGCCCACGGCAACAGCGCCCGAAACCTGCTGAACTGAAAACGAGACAAAGCATCAGCCACCTCGTTGTCAACACCCGGAACGTGCCTTGCCACTACCTGCACATTCAACTGCAGACATCTCAACACTAAATGCCGCAAATACACCACCACCGGCTCCGACTTAGCAGACAAGTTGTTAATCGCGTGCACCACCGCCTGGTTATCACAATGAAAACACACTTTCCTTCCGGCAAAGTGCGACCCCCAGAGCTCCACTGCCACTACAATGGGGAATAGCTCTAACAGAGCCAAATTCCTAACCAAGCCGCTATCCCGCCACGCCTGTGGCCACTGCCCGACACACCAATGACCTCTGAAGACAGCCCCAAACCCGGCCGACCCCGCCGCATCCGTAAACAGCTGCAACGCCCCGTTAGACGCCACCCTCTCCATCACCAGCGTCCGGCCGTTAAAATGCTGCAAAAATTGATCCCATACTTCCAAATCGTCCCTGATCGCCTTTGTGATCCGCACAAAATGCGCCGGCGACCTTACCCCGGCCGTCGCCGTCGCCAAATGCCTCGCAAACACTCTCCCCATCGGCACAATTCTGCAAGCAAAATTCAATTTTCCAAGCAAGGACTGCACCGCCTTAAGCCGCACCTTCTTCGCCGCTTTCACCCCCGTCACTGCGGTCCTCAAATCACGGACCTTCTTCGCCGGCAACCTGCATTCCATAGCAATGGAGTCAATTTCATTTCCCAGAAAACACATCACCGGCGCCGGGCCTTCCGTCTTATCCGGCGCCAAAGGAATCCCGAAGCTGGCCGCAACTTTTTGCAACACAAATAGCAAACCCGCACAAACCATCGAACCCGCCGGCCCGACACACAGGAAATCGTCCAAGTAATGAATGATGGACGTAAGCCCGGACACGTCCCGAACCACCCACTCAACAAACGAACTAAATGCCTCAAAGTACGAACACGAAATGGAACAGCCCATTGGCAAACAACAATCAACATAATAACTGCCATCCCACCAGCAACCCAACAAATGCTGACTATCTGGATGAACCGGTAACAACCGAAACGCCGCTTCCACATCCGCCTTTGCCATCAATGCACCCCGCCCCGCCGCCCTAACCAGGTCCAACGCCTTATCGAACGACACATAATATACCGCCGACAACTCCGGTGCAATGCCATCATTCACCGAGAACCCTTCCGGGTAAGACAAATGATGAATCAGCCGAAATTTATTCCGCTCTTTCTTTGGTACCACCCCCAACGGCGAAACCACCAAATTCCCGCACGGCGGGGCGACATAAGGACCGCCCATCCTGCCCAAAGCCACCTCCTTTTCCAGCTTCTCATCCACCACCTCCGGATGATCCCGAGCGGAACGCAAATTACGATACGGCGGGCCCGACGCATTAACAACCGACGGGATATGAAAACCATCGGAAAAACCAGAACATAACAACGCCGCAGCCTCCTCGTCCGGATACCTATTTAAAAACGGAACCATCACTTCTACCTTCACCGGCGTCGTCCCTCTTACCAGCCCCATCACCAGCCTTTCCTTTTCCTTTTTTAAAACATTTGGACAAGCTATGTCCCCCCCCACATCCGAAGCATTCATGCTTAAAACGGCACGCCGCTCCAAACCTACACTGCCCTTCATTGTACTGCCAACACAAACCTTTTTTGAAACTTGCCGGGGACCCGGCCCCCGAATCCCCGGCGCCCCCCCGAAAGGGCTGAGCCGCTGCCGACATCAGTCGTATCCATAAGGAAATATCCTTATGGTCCCAACGCATATCTGGCCGCAATGCCTTCCGCTGCCTAAATTGCTCGTCGTAACGCAGCCACGCCAGCCCGCCATAAACTCGATAAGCCTCCCCTATCGCATCCATGTAGCCGAACAAAGCCGAACAATGCTCCGGCTCCTTCTCCCCGACCACGCTCGCCAAAATCGCAAATGCCTGTAGCCAGTTGGCAAAAGTCCGAGGAATAAGCCTATAACGGCGCTTTTCCTCCTCGTCCTTCTCCTTTTTGGAGTCACTCGGCTTAACCCTATCCAGATTAAATTTCTCCAGGGGAAGCAGAGAAAATATCTCTACATATTCCCCTTTCCAAATTTTTTCCCCCACCTCCTTCTTTAAATGGGCCCCCAGCGGGCCTTCAAAACAAACATAAACTTCGCTTTTAGCCCTATCATCTAAGCGCACCACCTCATCCTCCTTCTCCTTTTCCTTCTCCTTTTCCTTCTCCTTTTCTCCCCCCGTCTCACTCCCCCCTTCGCCCCCCCTTTACTCGCACCCGCTCCGTCGCCCCCCGTCACCGACGAGGCCCCTAAACCGGCTGCACCCACCCACGCCGCCACCGGCGCCTGGGCCCCCTCCCCCACCGCTCCCGAAGCCGCCGCCAGCCCCTGCAACAGCCCCAACAATTGACTCCACACAGCTAAACCAGCGGGCGCTGCCGTAGCCGCAGCCGCCCCCCCCCCCCCCGAAGCCCCCTGCCAGCGCAGCACCTGCCGCCTCCACGGCCGTCTCACCCGACCGCCGCTCGGCGTCCCCCGAGACCGCCGCCTCGCCGTCCTCCATCTGTCGTCCATCCGACTCCTCCGAAACGAAAGCCTCTTCCTCCTCCTCGCCGCTGGCCTCATCTTCCATCCGACATCCGGGGGGCGCCGCCGCAGCACCCCCCCCACCACGGCTACCAGACAGGGCCGCCGCGTGGGCAGAGTCATCCCCGCTCCATCTCTTGCCTCGGGGTGACAACCCAGGAGACCGTCCTGTCCCCCGCGCCAGCACCCCGGGCCTCGATCTCTTGCGCCCGCCCCCCTGCCGACTGCAGGGGGCCTCTGGGCGCGGACGAACAGACGCCCGGCTCCGGGTCTCAGCCGTCGTCGCCTCTGGCCCTCCTGGGCTATTGCAGGCCTCCGTCCGCCGAGTCCTCCCGCTCCCACGGGAGACTGCCACATCCGGGGGCTGCACAGCGGTACTGAGTGACCCGGCGGTCGCCGCAGGGCTCCCGCCGTCACTCCTTCTCTCAGCCGCACCGGGGTCAGGCACCGCAGACCTCCCCCCCGGCGCCGGACCTACCGCCACGTGCAGCCCCGCGGTCCCCCCGCCGACTGCAGGGGGATCTGCTGGCCTCTCTCCTGCGCCGAGCGCGCTCCCGGCCTGGAGCCACTGCACTCACAGTAAATCCAGCCCGGAGGCCGGGACCGGAAGTAGGCCCCGTGCTGCCCACTCCCACCTCCCGACCGCCGCGGCTGGAGCGAAGATTCCTCCCGCCGGCCTCTGCAGCAGCCAGACGCTGGTGCTGCGCTGCACTCTGCGGAGGGTCCCTGGAGGGGCTCTTACATCTCCTCCTCGCCCCCCCCACGCCCGGGGAATACCTGCGGGGGGGCCGCGACTGGCGCCCGCCGCTGCTGGGGGGACGAGGGGCAAGCGCCGACGGGTTAACCCCGGCAGCCCTGATGTGGGACTGCACTGGCAGGGGCCCGTGCGCTGCAACAGCTGCCTGGATCAAACGCTGCAGGTCCTGGAGGTCCGCCATGGAGGTGATCGTTCGGCGTCCGGAAACAGAAGAGGAGGTAACTCTTTCCTCTCCCAGACTAACCCTTTCCCTGCTCCTCCTCTTCCTCCCAGGCTAAGACCATCCCCCAATGCCATATTAGGCATACACACAACTGTCCCTATTAACCCCATCACTCCCTACCTCCCCCTTGGTCATGTCGCCCCTCCCCCCCAAGTGGGTCCGTGGCTTTCTTGTGTGTGGATCACTATGGTTGAATTATACTGTGTGTGGGGGCTTTAGGAGCATCATGCTGTGTGAGAAAGGATCATACTTTGTGTGAATGGCTGTGAGGGTATCATAATCTGTGTGTGGGGGAACTGTGGGGGCATCATACTACATGAAAATACACTGCGCGGATATCATATGTGTGGGTGGCTATGGAGGGATCATACTTTATGGGGGACAGTAGGGGCATCTTAGGACTTTACTGTGGGTACATCATACTGTGTTGTGATCATACTGTTTAGGGGAGACTGTGGGGGCATCATACAGTGTGTGGAGGAATCTACTTTGAGAGGAAGTGTGGGGGGCATCGTACTGTGTATGGTGGCTTTGTGGGGGTTGTGAAAGAGCATTGTACTGTGCAGGAACACTTATGGGCTTAACCAGAATAAATATTTCTCTTTAGGCACAAATAAAGGACAAGACGAGCTTGGGCAAGGGGATTAGCTTAAAATAAAAATTGGGCAGGCCAACCAAAAAACAACATTACATTATAACTTTGTAAAATTCAGTTCAAACTAATATATTTTTGTTATAGTTTTTGTGAGCGAAATCCACTCCTTCTATGCCATTGGAACTCCAAATTAATAAGATTTCTTTTACAAGCGCTTGGAGAAATCAATACAGCACAGCCTAGTATGGTGTACTGAATTTCAGTTTTATTCCATCATGTTACTAGCTTATATAGTACCCCAAACAAAGAAGTTACCATGCACCAATAAGAGCCACAGGGGTGTGTGTAGAAATGTCAAACTTCCCCGCCCATTAGTGTTAGCTGAACCCTATAACATCATTTAGTTATAAGACAGACAAGATGGTTTCTATAGAATACAAAATGGCTTGTATTCTCTCACATTTCATTATTAGGTATTGAATTTTTATGCTTTAGACACAAATGGAGTTTCCACAGATTAAACCATAAATGACTTATAATTTTGGGTCCTGCCTCTAGAAACCTACCTATCAGGAGAAAAAGGTCGCAGCATGGATCTAAAAATATAACAGTGTGCAGGAAGACTAAATCCTACAGTTGTACTATATAATGGCCAGCAATATGCGGCTGCAGGTAGAATATAAGTTCATTTTCTCCCTGTAGCCGCTGCTCTAGTAAGGTAGCCTACCATAATTGTAATACTATTTATCTGCAGATTAATCCTCTTTCTGGATGGAATTATTGTTTCTATACATGACAAGTTCCCTTTAATTTCTGATTTCTTGCGTGTGCTGTTTTGTTTTTATGCAGTGCTGCTCATTTTATCATCTGCCATAATGATAGATGGCATTCTTGCTGATGAGCTTATGGTTTATTCACAGAGGATGTAGTCTGCTCATCGGAGTCACTAAGCAGACTTCCTGCACCAGGCGGCACAACACACGCATTGAGCAATCTCCTAAAAAATAATAAGAGAGAGGCTTGTTATGTCCATGTAAGAATGGTCTTTTGTAACCATTTTTTGTATTTCTTCCATCCTACATATAATTAATTTATACATTGTGTATAAAACAAATTTTGTAATTTTCTCATACCTGTAGAACAAAATGCCAAACACATTTGCAGAAACCATTTTGTTTGTTCTACAATTTAACACAGTATAGTGGACAGACTGTAATAAGTCACTTCAATGCCTGGATCCAGTGAAGCTCACATACATACGTAAGTACAGTATAGCCAACTTTAAAACAAGCAAAGTAAATAAACTAGAGGACACAGGGGGAACAATGCAGACCCTAAGACCATGAAACCTCTGCGCTCACTCTCAACCTGGAGGTTCCCTTAGTGGTAGGGAGGTCCGGGTCTCCAACCTGGCCCTGTCTCCTGTCAGGCCCTTAGAAGAATACAAGGCACTCCCAAGATTGGCTGCAACGTGTGATTTATTTAATGTGCATAACAACAACAGAACATTTTCAGTCCGTAGACCTTCCTCAGGAAGCACATTCGTGAAGAGGAGTTCAGCGTGGGTGATTAGCGCGGTGTCCACCGCCGCATGGACACCGTGCTAATCACCCACGCTGAACTCCTCTTCACGAATGTGCTTCCTGAGGAAGGTCTACTGACCGAAAACGTTCTGTTGTTGTTATGCACATTAAATAAATCACACGTTGCAGCCAATCTTGGGAGTGCCTTGTATTGTTCTATTGACAAAAGGCCTTGGAACCTGAAGCGCACCCCTACATCTATTGCCATCAGCACAGAGGAAGTGCCATTTACTTCTTGTTGTATCCTGTCAGGCCCTGACCTAATACCTCTGCACCCACAACCCATGGTTGGGCAGGACACAAAGTAATAAACCTCCCACAAGATAAAGATAAAAGGGTAAAACTGAAAGTCAAGCACACTGCAAATATCCACAGAGGGGAGACAAAAAGACACTGGAGGGGATAAACCAAAGGGGAAAGAGAAAGTCACACCAGGAAACATTCATACAGCGCAGACAACAAATCGCTGGTCACTAAATGGAGGATCACCATGGACACCGGGATATCGCAACTGCAAGCAGAAACTATCTTCGGCAGTCTCCTACTACACTCCCCAGCCTTAAATAGGAGGCAACCAGCTGTAGAAGGCAATCAGTAACCTGGCTCTTAGAAGAATAGCACACTGCTTCAAAAAGGATTAACTCCTGCATCACTGGGAACAGTGAAACAACTCAGCCGACGCCCAGCCAACCTGAGCACTTAAGACTCGAGAGACCGGGTTGCCTGTCAGACTCTGCAATGTGAAGAGAGTCAGACGGTGTACAGGTAATCCACGTGTGCGGATCCGGACAGCGCATGACTAATGCTACAAATCAGCTCCTAAAAATCTTAGGGTAACCCTAGAACGTGCAACTATAGAAATCTACCATAGAAAACAAGTGACCTATCAGGCCTGCGAGGCCTTAGGTATGCGTTCTAGGGTTAAGGAAAATAAAGTGTGAATGTGCAGCTGCATTTCCCTCTTCCGTTTACTTTTCTTCACTCCTTTGGTTAACTACAAAAAATCCATAAATATTCCTACTCTCACACTGACCACTAAAGCAGTAGATTGACACTTTCTGTTCTCTGTAGCTCATATGTTAGCTTTGCTGTATAGACTCAGACAGGATAAGCAGAGTCCTCTTTATTATTGGAGAGCAGAAACTCATTGAACTTCTAGACATTTCAATAGGAGCACTAGACACACAGAAAAGGCTTGAAACAGTAATAGTCAATGATATTACCCTAGAGATGATATTACCCTAGAGATGTACTTAGTCTTTGCTTCATCTCAGGCAAAGGTTCAGTTAGAAGCACAAGCTTTACATTTAAAGGGAATCTGTCAGCAAATTGTTGCTATTTTATTTGAGTGCAGCATAGTATATGGCAAGAGAGCCAGCTTACAAGGATATAATAGTGTAGGTAATAATTGTGCTGGTTACAAGATAGACCCAATATTATGAGTTGGTTTATTAGCACTACGCTTTTAAGGGACGGCCTATCCAGTTCCTCAGGTGCATACAATCAAACGAGCACCAACAGGCCCATTTTATAGCTGTGGTGTTACAATAAGTCCACAGTTGTCATGCTAGGTATGGGGAAGTACCAATGAAAGGAAAGGGAAGGGAAACCCTGTGTCTAGGGAAGGGTGAGATAGTGACCCCTGACCAATCCTACCGCTAGGCCCTGGCTTTTCTCTCCACCCTAGATAGGTTCTGCACCTATGTGATGAGCCGGATACCTGACCCTAGGCTGATCCTGATCTGGGCCCTAGGTAGGGAGTGGATGGGATGAGCTCTTTGTCAACTCCACTTGGCACTAAAGGAAACACAGGGATAACAAACAAAGGAAAATTACAAACAACTTATCTCTAGTTGTCTCAGGAAGAGAAGCTACAACAACCATCAAGATTCTCCTGATGTGTGCAAGTTGCCTGCTTGCACTAAAGACGTGATAAAAACGTAACCCATATCACCAGCACCGAGTAATAGGAAGCGAAGGTACATATACACTAATTTTAAGGGCAAGAGATAGTTAATAGTATCTATAGTTAATAGTTAATTTTAGTTAATAGTAAGTTAATAAGTTAATAGTTAATAAGTTAATAGTTAATAAGATAGTTAATTTTAAGAGTGAGAGATAGAATATCCAAAATAAAATCGAGAAAATCGCATTGCATAAATTATATCAATTTATTTGCGTTTTGCAAAGAGAAATAAGTATTTGATCCTTCTGGCAAACAACACTTAATACTTGGTGACAAAACCCTTGTGGTTTTCTTCCTCCAAATATGGAGTGTTAAGTTAATGCCAAAAAGCTCAATTTTTGTCCCATCTGACCACAGCACCTTCTGCCAATCATTCTTAGAATCCTCCAGGTGTTCATTGGCAAACTTCGGATGGGCCGGCTGCACACGTACCTTCTTCAGATGGGCCGGCTGCACACGTGCCTTCTTCTGATGGGCTGGCTGCACACGTGCCTTCTTCAGATGGGCCGGCTGCACATGTGCCTTCTTCAGATGAGCTGGCTGCACATGGGCCTTCTTCAGACAGGCCGGCTGCACATGGGCCTTTTTCAGACGGGCCGGCTGCACACGTACCTTCTTCAGGTGGGCTGGCTGCACACGTGCCTTCTTCAGATGGGCCGGCTGCACATGTGCCTTCTTCAGATGAGCCGGCTGCACATGGGCCTTCTTCAGACAGGCCGGCTGCACATGGGCCTTTTTCAGACGGGCCGGCTGCACACATACCTTCTTCAGGTGGGCCGGCTGCACACGTGCCTTCTTCAGATGGGCTGGCTGTACATGGGCCTTTTTCAGACGGGCCGGCTGCACACATGCCTTATTCAGATGGGCCGGCTGCACATGTGCCTTCTTCAGATGGACCGGCTGCACATGGCCTTCTTCAGACGGGCCGGCTGCACACGTGCCTTCTTCAGACTGGCCGGCTGCACATGGGCCTTCTTGAGCAGTTGGACTTTGCGGGCACTGCAGGATTTTAAGCCATTACGGTGTAATATGTTACCAATGGTTTTCTTGGTGACAGTGGTCCCAGCTGCCTTGAGATCGTTAACAAGTTCCCCATGTGTAGTTTTAGGCTGATCAATCATCTTCCTCATGATCCTGAAGACCCCACGAGGTGAGATTTTGCATGGAGCTCCAAATCGATGTCCATTGACAGTCATTTCATATTTTTTCCATTTTCTTACTATTTCACCAACAGTTGTCTCCTTCTCACCCAGCGTCTTACTTATGGTTTTGTAGCCCATTCCAGTCTTGTGCAGGTCTATGATCTTGTCCCTGATGTCCATAGAAAGCTCTTGGTCATCCATGTTGTAGAGGTTAGAGTCTGGCTGATTGAGTCTGTGGACAGGAGTCTTTTATACAGGTGACATTTTAAGACAGCTGTCTTTAATGCAGGTAAGGAGCTGATTAGGAACATCTAAGTGTCTGTAGGAGGCAGAACTCTTAATGGTTGGTACAGGATCAAATACTTATTTCTCTCTGCAAAATGCAAATATCTTGATATAATTTATACAATGTGATTGTGCCGCCCCAGCAGCAGTCGAACTCCTCGGATCTGGGGTTGCTGTGGCTCAAGGGTCTCCGGACCCGGGGCCTTGCTGGCCACTTGAAATGTAAGCGGATATTTACAGGGGATGAATGTTTGTGACGCCACCTGTGGGTTGTGGTAAAAGGGAATACCGCCGCTGCCGATGGGAGTACTGGGGCAGATGGTGTGGGGCAGCCAGGTGTCGGTCCCTCCGCAGGTAGGGAAGGCCCGGGATAGTGGGGATTTGGTGAACGGGTAGCTTGCTTGGCCTTGGGGAGCAGGGTGAAGGGGTCAGATTACTCACTTCGGTAGTCGTGGTGTTGGATCAGGTGGATCAAGCAGACACTCACACAGATGGTAAACCAAAGTCTCCAGGCACCGCAGTCTCTACGGGGGGAGCTCGTCCAGGTCCCGCTCCCACCAGTGTCACTTGGTAAGTCCAGAGCCCTGCCTCCGTGCACAAATTGTTTTACTGTTGTGGCCCCTTGGCTTGAAGCTTTTGGGGCCCCGCTACCCGTGTGTATGGCAGCTGTGCTCTTGGTGGCTGGCACTTGGGATTTCAGTGGGTTGTGTATTTTGGAGAACCTTTTCCCCCGCGTTGTGCTGATGCCTCCAATCTCTGAGCTCTTGGGGAAAGTTCATAAAGAGACTATCCTCCACAGGTTAATTATTAGGTTGCTTTTAGCTACTCCCCGATTTAGGGTCCTATACCCCTTCGTGCTCGATACCGGTAAGGTGGCTGGGCTTTCTGGTGCAAAAAATCCTCCTAGACTGCATCTGTTACACTCCTGTCCAGTGTTCCTAATACCGGTCCTCGACTCCTGTGGTCCCGGACCACCGTTTGCGACTCAACCTGTCACCTACCTGGGAGCTCCAACTCCCCTGCTCCTCACTCTCTGAGAGCTACAACTCAACTCCTTGTCTCCCCTCCCACCAGTCTGCCTGACCCCTAGGTGGGTAGCCGTGCTCCAACTTGACCAACCCACTGCTGTGTCTGTCCAGCACTGGTGTGAGGTGTGGTTGGGATTTGTAGTGCAGATGTCAGTGACACTGTTGATAGGAACCTGGAACCACGGGGGATAGGCCCTGCACCCTGGAGTACAGGATGCAGTTCCCTGTAGCACCCTGATGTAGTCAGGGGTGCTACATGATTTTCTGGATTTTATTTTTGGATACTCTATCTCTCACTGTTAAAATTAACCTACCCTTAAAATGATAGATTGCCCACTTGTCAGTGGGCAAACTTACAAATCAGCAAGGGATCAAATAATTATTTCCTTCACTGCAGTTATTGGCTAAACAAGGACTTGGCCGAAATCTAAAAGTTTGGTGGCACCTTAGGGTTGGTGGGCAAAAAAATAATCTCCTCTACCGGTCCTACAAATTACGTACCACAGTATTGCGGAATAATTTTATCGAATATCACACCCAACTTTAATCTCCGGGAAACTAAACCTTGACCAATTCCTTCCACAATGGCTTGCTTGTATGAGATTCTATCAAACCTAGTTTACGGTAAACTATAAGGAGGCGAATTAAAGATTGTGTTAATGTCCTTGAGATCGCTGCTGGGAAGGGTTAGAAAATAAAAAAATATGTTTTTCTTTCTTCAGCTTTGTGTGTTTAGATTTACCGGGCAAAGCTGATAATTTCTCAGAGGATTATAGTTTTGTGAACCCGGAGAGGTCTTACTCTTTGTTGACATGATTGTTTTATTGAGTAGACTAAACTATGATGTCAGTTGTGATACGGCCCGGGCTGCCGGGGCCTTCTGGGAATCGAGCGTTGGTTGCAGCAGTGTATTATTTTTAAAGATTAGTATAAGATTTCACATTCATACTGCGGTAGGAAACAATTATTTGTGTGTACAGAGAGAGAGAGAAGTGCGGAGATAATGGGCCTCCATCCAACAGTGAAGTAGACTTGTCAGTGCTGCAGACGTTCAGCAGTACAGATGTCAACACGTTCAGTGGTCATCTCTTGGAAGCCGCACAAAGGATTGCGGGGTCTCGTGACAGCCACTGATCTAATGGGAACGTATCTTGATTTACACAACTAACTCCATGGTACTGCCATCCTGTTCCTGTTCATTCGGGTCAAACAAGGTAGGATCATTGGTATGTTAAAACACAATTATATCATTTCCTGTAATGCTGAGTATTTAAAGGGGTTCTCCAGCCCCCCAAATATACATAATTAAGCTTAAAATATCAATACTAATGTCACTAACATTACTTACTAATATCTTTCAGTTGAACCAGGAGACCCAATCCTTTGAAAGCAACCCCAGTTCCAGATCCCAGCTTGATTCCTGACCCTTAAACAGCATTGGTTAGGGAACATTGAGAAAATGTAATTTGCAGCTGCACTGACACAGTGTGACCCTGCAGCTGCACCGACACAGTGAGAAACTGCAGCCGCACTGACACAGAGTGGACCTGCAGCCGCACTGACACAAAGTGGACCTGCAGCCCCACTGACACAGAGTGAACCTGCAGCCGCACTGACACAGAGTGAACCTGCAGCCGCACTGACACAGAGTGAACCTGCAGCCGCACTGACACAGAGTGAACCTGCAGCCGCACTGACACAATGTGAACCTGCAGCTGCACTGACACAGCGTGAACTTGCAGGTACACTGACAGTGTGAATCAGCAGCTGCACAGAGTAAATCTGCCACACAGTGTGAATCTGCAGATGCACTGACACATTATCTACAGCTGCCCTGTTACTGTATGAATTTGCAGCTGCACAGATACTGTGTGAATTTGCTCTGCACTGACACAAAGTGAATCTGCAGCTGCACTAACACAGAGGGAATCTGCAGCTGCACTGACAGAGGGAATCTGCAGCTGCACTGACACAGAGGGAATCTTCAGCTGCACTGACACAGAGTGAATCTACAGCTGCACTGACATAAAGTGAATCTACAGCTGCACTGACATAAAGTGAATCTGCAGCTGCACTGACACAGAGTGAATCTACAGCTGCACTGACACAGAGTGAATCTACAGCTGCACTGACACAAAGTGAATCTGCAGCTGCACTGACACTAAGTGAATCTGCAGCTGCACTGACATAGTATAAATCTGCATTTACACGGACACAATGTGACTTTGCAGCTGCACTGAAAGTGTGAATGAACGATTTAAAGGGTTTTTCTCAATACATACTGTACATTTATTACCTATCCAAAGGTAAATTTATGATAATTGGGGGTTATTACAGCTGTATCCCCCACTGATCCTTATAAGAATGAACCCTTTTGTGAATGAAACAGTTGTGTGGATGCTTGACCCCAACTCCACTTACTCTCACTTCTATGGGACTGGTAGAGATAGCTTCTCTTAATAGAGCAGTGGTCATCTTTAGATCTCACAACTCCTTCACAGAGGGTACTTTGGGAACATTACTTTTGGGATCAATAGCGCTTGCAGCAATCAGACCTCCAGCGAACACACATTTATCACCTACATGTATTTAGAAGGAAAAACCTTTTAATTTTAAAGAAGATCTCTTAGGATCCCTTTCCCAAACCTTGTCGCAGTGACAGTATCCTAACGTCTGAGAGTCCATGAAGTAGAAAACCACGGCATACACCATCCAAGATCCAAAAAGTGCTTTTATTCCATATAATGTGCGGGTAAAATTGCGAGAAGGAGAGAACCGGGTGCAGGGCCCGCAAGGACGGCGGCCGTTTCGCACCTAGAAGCACACAAGGTGCGAAACGGCCGTCGTCCTTGCGGGGCCTGCACCCGGCTCTCTCCTTTCCGCTATTTTACCTGCCCATTATATGGAATAAAAGCACTTTTTGGATCTTGGATGGTGTATGCCGTGGTTTTCTACTTCATGGACTCTTGCTCTGGATATCTCGTTTCCTCGTCCACGTGCACCCATTACCATTTCTTATAAAAGGAGGACTGAGGCTGTTCCAAGATATTCGGTGTAAGGCATTGCACGGTTCAGTGTGGAACCGCTTCTGTTTATTATATTAGCATCCTAACGTCTGTTTGCGTTAACATTTGTCTTATCCATGAAACATAACCAGACATATCAATATACTATTTTGCAATGGTCCCCACTTTCCCAAATGCTGAATAGCAACCATTGGATATATTTTTACGGGAAGAGGATAGCAATCGGAACGAAGATGTGGGTTCTATTTACACCTTAAGTTAAAACCTTCACTGATTGTCAGGAAATAGGATATCCTGAAGAAGACTAGTGTTCTTAACTACTTTTTGGATTCTTGCCTTAGGGTCTATGGATAAGGGGCTAATCTCCCTTATTGTGGTCTGTGAGAAGAGCAGTTGGATAGTAAGGACACAAGGCATGTAGAGACAGACTCGACAACTCTTTAAGTCATCTTGAATGGATAACTCAACTGCCTGCACCTGTCACTCTGTGCCTAAGAGAGTGTCTATCATTTGCCTGGAGAATGAGAAGTGACACCTTGGATGCTAAGGACTACCAGAGACTACAGAAGTGTTGTTATAAGGGGTCATCTAATTTTGGGGACTTTTTTTTTTTTTACTTAAATGCATGTCACCTGGGGCTAAAAACGGCAAACATATTTTTTACTCCAAATACATGACTTTAAGTTTAATAAACATTGACCCCAAAGGAGGACAACCCCCTAAAGATCTAGATCATTAATGAATTTTTAAAGTTGCTCATACCCACCTTTTAAAGCCCCCTTTGCTTCAGTGCCAGTGGTTTCATGACTGCCCATTAGTCTCCATTTCGGCCCCATTCTTTACAGGGAGTCAGCATTCAAGTAATTTCAGGTTTGTACTTGGAGGGATGTAGTGGAGAGAGAAGCTTCCAGGAGTAGAACTGCCCACTGGCCAAAGTAGTCACGTGCCTTACACACTGGCATCACCACTGAGGTCAGTGATTAGCAGCAGCAGTCACTGAGATCAGAAAACAGTTTAAAGGGAATATGTCAGCTGGTTCATGTTGCCTGTGTAGAGGGTAGCCAAGGGATGGCCGGCAGGGCTCTGCTCTACCTTACTAAACTGAACTTGTGTTTGCGTTTCGCCCCGTCCGGGGGGTGCCACACTTACTTGGGTCTTAAGGGTTGCGTTCGCCACCCCACAGCCGGTCACCGTCGTAAACGTAGCAGGGCAACACATCACTCAAAGAGATTCTTTGCAACACAACAACAAACGGATTATCTTTCAATCTTCTGAACAGACATGGCCACATTCTCTATACATTCCTGTTCTGCCACCACCTTACTTTCAGGGACTTTTCCTTATAGTAGTCCTCTCTCTGGGTATTAGCCTTCCAGTAGGCAAGTCTAGACTCCTATTTTACCCGATTCCTGTTCCCATGGCTTCCCTGGTCCACTTCACTTGATAAGACGATTTTCTAGCCTCTTGACCTGTATATGCCCCGATGCCCGACTGGTCCCCGGACTCTCCTAAGCCCGTCACGAGCTGAGTCGTAGGCTCCAGACCAGTGGATTACATCTCCTGGTTCAGTGACAGACTCTGGTACAGAGCTCAACCTTGCTCCAGCAACAGTTGGCAGAACTAACCCTCATCCTGGCCTGTCTCACTAACCAACCCTCTACTCTCTCACACACTCCCCCATCCTGGCTCTAGTTCCCTCAGAAACCAGGGAACTACATTATACATATTAAAATCCTTTATGCTAAAGATCCCTACTTAACATTTTGCAATGAACAAATTAGACCAATTGTTCTATAAAATACATACAATACCTTAAAATACAGTAAAACACTTAAAATTGCTGGTCACTAGAGGGCGCCAACCTCTGCACCACTCTAGCTCTGCTTCATTGCCAGCCATGCTCTCCACCAGCAGCACAGACATTTAAACAACATATGTACATTCCACTCACCCCTCCCGGAAGAAGCGGTGTCAACCGCGAAACGGCCGTCGGAGGTTCCCTCTGGTCTGGCCTGGCTCCCCTAAACTACCATCATAATTAGGTAAGCACTTTATTCCCACCGTATTGGTACTTAATGGTTGCCTTGCAAATATTACCTTGTGAACGTAGGTCTACCGCTACTCCTGGTTTGTTTGACAACCATGTGTGTAATATTATGGGGGCATCAGACAAATTGGGTTTGATTCGCAGGATCCATTGCCCTATTATTGGGATTTATGTGATTTAAATACTCTACATAACTGTATACTGACTTAGATCACCTGTGAACCAACCTGATTCTAGTCCCTTTTATATACATCTGATTGCTTGAATATCCTACATGTAACTGGATGTCCTGGCAACCATATATGTATCAGTATGGGGGTGTCTGATAAGTGAGGCTTGATTCACAAGATCTACCTTTTTAGGATCTATGTGATTCCGCATCCCATTTAACTGTATGTTGATCTTGATCACCTGTTAACCAGCCTGACTTAATCCTCAGATACCTGATCCCACAAAAAGTTTTGGTAGTATGATTTATGGGACCCAGATTTTCATTCCCTCTATCTTGCTTGCTAAATGTCCTTTGTCTTACTTGTTGTTATTTATTTATAATAAATTTCTACTTTTGCATGAATACTCCCAGTGCTCTTGTTTTTTCGGAACATATGTACATTGTAGGAGTGGGGTGATCTAACCACCTCCTACACCTGAATGAAAGGCACCATAAATTCCATGTAGCTAAGTATTACTCTAAAAGTCTGTGGTGCTTCAGTGACTATGAAGATCTCGGATGACTAGTCCAGGAGGCAGGTCTTAAGCAACTTTTCCCCTCCCCAGTCTCCTAAACTGACAGGTCTCTCCGTATGCGGCTCTTCTGCTCCATAGAAAGGCATTTGTATAAAAAATGGTACATGATAGATGGGTTCCTCTTATGAATGAGGAATGCAACAGCACAGACAATGGGGAGACTGTGGTAATTGAATCAACAACTGTTTATTTATATTACACACGTAAAAGAGAGGTGACCTTGGCACAAGGTCAGGAAATAGCACAATTAGTGGCAATAAAACATATTATATTACAATAAAGGATATAGTAATACAGATGTACAGGACCTAAATAGCATACTATATACACGTTATTATTTAACTCCTATTACGAAACACCATCAATGATATCTTATTCCTAATCCTCTAATCAGGGAAGCGTTAATGTCACTCCTCTGCCCGTCACCGTAATCAACTATCTACATAATAGAAAACAGCACACAGACCCTAAAGGGAGTTAATGACACTACCCGCTAAGCCTCAAGTCCAGGTTGGTGGGTAACTTCTCAGGCTCAGAATGCAGATGGCCTTCATTCCCTGAAGAGCGGCCCCAGTCTCCACTCAGTACCGTACATGCTCATAGGAAGCAATGGCTCACACAAACGATCCTCTACTACTGCCAGGTCATCACTCCTCCCTCTCGGTCCTGTCTCTGATGGATCTGGTCCTCTCTAGAATCTGTTCTTGAGTCTTCGCCAGGATCTGGTCTTGGATCTCCTCTAGGACTTAGTCATGGGTCTTCTTCAGAATCTGGTCACTGATCTTCTCTCAGATCTGGTCACAGGCCTGCTCTCGTATCTGGTCATAGGTCTTCTCTTGCATCTGGTCATAGGTCTTCTCTGAAGGGTTGTCAGAGAGTGGCTATCTCGAGAGGTAGTGAGCCCCCCATCAATGGAAATCTTCAAGCGAAAGCTGGATAAACATATAGCTGAGATGACTAAAGCTGGGTTCACACACAACTACAACGACGTCGCTGTTACGTCACCATTTCCTGTGACGTAACAGCGACCTTACATGATCGCTTGTTAGCTGTCAAACATGTAATTTTAACCAGAGACGGAGCAGCGAACATAGTGACCTCGACGGTCGTTGGGACGTGTCACACGCGTAGCTGTGCGACGACTCAGACCTTGATAGAGGCGTGGTGTTTACCCCTAGACATGTTTTGTGTTGCCTCTTTTCACGCCCCTCTGTTCCAATTGGTGATCGCTACAGCGCCTTTGTGTTGCCTTTTTCACGCCCCTCTGTTCCGATTGGTGATCACTACAGCGGCGCCTGATTGGGTGACCGTGCCAACAAAAGGAAGACGCAAAGAACGACACACTAGCGACACCAGACAGACTCTACTACGTGGAACAAAGAATGGAACTTAAAGAATGAAATCACTGTAACGCCTTCGGCAAGTTAACCAATCGGAACGCTGTTATGACCACCAATCGGAGTCGTGGGGGCGTTATAAAATACACCGCAAAAACACGCCCTTGTCCTCCTTTCAGTCCTACGTCACTTTCTTCAGCGTCGTCGCGACCGTCGCTGCTGCGGTGTCAGACACAAGGATGCATGTGGCGCAGTGGGATAGCAGAGATCAAAAAATGACCTAGAATATTCAAGAGCGAGCAGCGATCTCGCAACAGGGGTCTGATCGTTGTTATGTGTCACACACAGCGACGTTGCTGTTGAGGTCGTTGCTACGTCTCAGAAAATGGCGACTTAGTAGCGATGTCGTTGTCACCGTCGCTGTGTGTGACACCACCTTTAGGAAAATCTGCACTCGCAGGGGGTTGGACCCAATGGCCCTTGAGGTCACTTCCAACTCTAGCATTCCATGATTCTATGATCTGTGGCTGTAAACTGCTATGCTGCCCCCACGACCGTTTTGCTTCGGGTCCAGGCGCCAACTCTTCCCAATCTCTACTCTTCCAAGCTTTTATAATTATTAACTGCGCCACAGCTGTAACCGGACCTAGTGTCTCCCCCAATCTTCTCCCTAAGGGGACGAATACATCACTCTTCAGTTCCTACTATTGTCATCCTCTGGTCTCTCTATTCTTATCATTTTTGGTCAGCAGATGGGAATGTTTACTTGCAGACCCCCGGTTTAACCACTATTGTGTGTGTTCCTTCACGCCTTCATCCCCTTACGCTCTAACACAATTTGCTTTGAGACCCAGGAGATTCCAGATAAAATCTGCCAATCAGTAATTGGATAAACCCTGATGGACATTAGGGATAATTTTTTTCTTGGAAATAAATAAAACTGAGAAACCGGGGAATGTAATATTTAGTAAGAGACAGCGATCCAATTATACATTTACCGGCGATTTGAGGCCTGTAATTATTTGTTCCTACTGAACTCCAAGGCCAGAAATGAAAGATGTCTCTGAGCTGAAGACTCCTAGAATCCCTTTCTAAGAATTCATAGTATAATAATGGAGCTTTCTCTAATTGCCGGTGGATTAGAATCGCCCCGGGGTCATGTGTTTTGGTTTTGGGAGCAAGCTTCGGCTTGCTCGCCTGATTACATTTTATTTATTTATTTTTTTTAGCTATGTCTGGAGGCTGCATGTGAAAGTGTTTGAAGTTATGATCTGGTTTAAATCCCCCTTCCCCTTCCCATTTATGTATATAGTGTGACGGTCCCAGCAACATATTCAGAAAATCCGTGGAAAGGGTTACCTGCATTTAGGTTATTCTGAAAGATTTTAATAAAAAAAAACTAACAAACAAAAAAACCCCACAAAAAATCCAAACAAATATGAAAAGTATATAAATATAATGTACAATGTCTACAGTACCGACCAAACGTTTGGACACACCTTCTCATCTGTAGAACAACTGTTATGAGGTGACTTTGTCCAGCAGGCCTTCATGGTAAAATAGATGCTAGGAAACCTCTGCTAAGGACAGGCAACAAGCAGAAGAGACTTGTTTGGGCTAAAGAACACAAGGAATGGACATTAGACCAGTGGAAATCTGTGCTTTGGTCTGATGAGTCCAAATTTGAGATCATTGGATCCAACCACCGTGTCTTTGTAGAAAAGGTGAACGGATGGACTCTACATGGCTGGTTCCCACCGTGAAGCATGGAGGGGGAGGTGTGATGGTGTGGGGGTGCTTTGCTGATGACACTGTTGGGGATTTATTCAAAATTGAAGGCATACAGAACCAGCATGGCTACCACAGCATCTTCCAGCGGCGTGCTATTCCATCCGGTTTGCGTTTAGTTGGACCATCATTTATTTTTCAAGAGGACAATGACCCCAAACACACCTCCAGGCTGTGTAAGGGCTATCTGACTAAGAAGGAGAGTGATGGGGTGCTACGCCAGATGACCTGGCCTCCACAGTCACCAGACCTGAACCCAATCGAGATGGTTTGTTGTGAGCTGGACCGCAGAGTGAAGGCAAAAGGGCCAACAAGTGCTAAGCATCTCTGGGAACTCCTTCAAGACTGTTGGAAAACCATTCCGGTGACTACCTCTTGAAGATCATCAAGAGAATGCCAAGAGTGTGCAAAGTAGTAATGAAAGCAAAAGGTGGCTACTTTGAAGAACCTAGAATATAAGACATATTTTCAGTTGTTTCACACTTTTTTAAGTATTTCATTCCACACGTGTTAATTCATAGTTTTGATGCCTTCAATGTGAATCTACAATTTTCAGAGTCATGAAAATAAAGAAAACTCTTTGAATGAGAAGGTGTTTCCAAACTTTTGGTCTGTACTGTATATAAAAAGTCCTTTTTGTATTATATGTGGATTTTGTGGTTTATAGCCACTATTACAGTAACTACAGACAGGGCCAGATCTGGGTGTCCAGAGGACCCCCGTCTACCCCATACTATGGCCACCCAAGTTTAGTGGGCCAGTCTTTAGACTAGGCACTATACAATAACCCTGGCAATACACTGTAGACGGCTGTCAGCCAGCTATTCTTCCCGACCTCCGTGCACACATGCATGCTCGATTCAGCGGAGTATGCATGCATTTGTCAACAGAGCGAGGGAAATAAGTTGCTTGCAGACACCTCTGGTAGTGGCTTACATCCCATGAACACAAAGAATCAGGCATATGGAAATTTAACACGCCCAATCTTTCTTTACTCTAAGATCTGCCGCCGGGGTAGAATTGGGTCACGGCCATATATACAGTCATATGAAAAAGTTTGGGCACTCCTATTAATGTTAACCTTTTTTCTTTATAACAATTTGGGTTTTTGCAGCAGCTATTTCAGTTTCATATATCTAATAACTGATGGACTGAGTAATATTTCTGGCTTGAAATGAGGTTTATTGTAGTAACAGAAAATGTGCAATCCGCATTTAAACAAAATTTGACCGGTGCAAAAGTATGGGCACCTCAACATAAAAGTGACATTAATATTTTGTAGATCCTCCTTTTGCAAAAATCACAGCCTCTAGTCGCTTCCTGTAGATTTTAATGAGTTCCTGGATCCTGGATGAAGGTATATTTGACCAGTCCTGTTTACAAAACAATTCCAGTTCAGTTAAGTTTGATGGTCGCCGAGCATGGACAGCCGCTTCACATCATCCCACAGATGTTCAATGATATTCAGGTCTGGGGACTGGGATGGCCATTCCAGAACATTGTAATTGTTCCTCTGCATGAATGCCTGAGTAGATTTGGAGCGGTGTTTTGGATCATTGTCTTGCTGAAATATCCATCCCCTGCGTAACTTCAACTTCGTCACTGATTCTTGCACATTATTGTCAAGAATCTGCTGATACTGAGTTGAATCCATGCGACCCTCAACTTTAACAAGATTCCCAGTGCCGGCATTGGCCACACAGCCCCAAAGCATGATGGGGCAAATTTTACTGTGGGTAGCAAGTGCTTTTCTTGGAATGCCGTGTTTTTTTGCCTCCATGCATAACGCCTTTTTGTATGACCAAACAACTCAATCTTTGTTTCATCAGTCCACAGGACCTTCTTCCAAAATGTAACTGGCTTGTCCAAATGTGCTTTTGCATACCTCAGGCGACTCTGTTTGTGGCGTGCTTGCAGAAACGGCTTCTTTTGCATCACTCTCCCATACAGCTTCTCCTTGTGCAACGTGCGCTGTATTGTTGACCGATGCACATTGACACCATCTGCAGCAAGATGATGCTGCAGGTCTTTGGAGGTGGTCTGTGGATTGTCCTTGACTGTTCTCCCCATTCTTCTTCTCTGCCTTTCTGATATTTTTCTTGGCCTGCCACTTCAGGGCTTAACAAGAACTGTACCTGTGTTCTTCCATTTCCTTACTATGTTCCTCACAATGGAAACTGACAGTTTAAATCTCTGAGACAACTTTTTGTACCTTCCCCTGAACAACTATGTTGAATAATCTTTGTTTTCAGATCATTTGAGAGTTGTTTTGAGGAGCCCATGATGCCACTCTTCATAGGAGATTCAAATAGAACAACTTGCAAGTGGCCACCTTAAATACCTTTTCTCATGATTGGATACACCTGCCTATGAAGATCAAAGCTCAATGAGGTTACAAAACCAATTTAGTGTTTTAGTAAGTCAGTAAAAAGTAGTTAGGAGTGTTCAAATCAATTAACTGATAAGGGTGCCCATACTTTTGCACTGGTCAAATTTTGTTTAAATTCGGATTGCATATTTTCTGTTAGTACAATAAACCTCATTTCAATCCAGAAATATTACTCAGTTCATCAGTTATTAGATATATGAAACTGAAATAGCTGCTGCAAAAACCCAAATTGTTATAAAGAAAAAAGGTTAACATTAATAGGGGTGCCCAAACTTTTTCATATGACTGTATTAGTTGACCACTCCTGTTGAAATCAATAAATCTTCTGATGCTCATCTAATGTGTATGGCCACCTTTATATAATGTAGAAAAACTAGCTCTTCCAAAATGCAGGGCCACAAAGAACATTGCAGAATACGTTTATATAACCCAGGTTGTTAGCTGCTTCCAATAGCAACCAGCAGAATTACAAATTCAGCTCTGGAGTATAATATAGCCTGCAACTAAAACACAAAAACAATACAAGTATATTTATCAAAATATGTGTACCAAGTTTCTCAATCCGCTATGTACATTTTCTTAAAGGGAACCAACCAGCAGGATGTTCATATATAAAGTAAAGCCAGTGCTATACTGGTGCTAGGATGCTGAATGTAAGCATAGCTTTTGTTCTGAGATTGGATGTTTTATTTCAGAATTATCTGCAAGTAAAGTCTCAGCGATGCACTGAAATTTGATTGACAGGTGCAACAGGAAGGGAATATATGGGTCGGGTCTTGCTATCTATTCGCCGCCCCCCCATCTGCCTGCCTGAACCAGAATTAACGTCTATGACAGCAAGAAGGGTAGGAACGCCAGGCAGACAGACAGGAATAGATAGCAAGACCCGACCCACATATTCCCTTCCTGTTGCACCTGTCAATCAAATAACAGTGCATTGCTGGAACTTTATTTGCACATATTTCTGAAATAAAACATCCAACCTCGGAACAAAAAGTATCCTTACATTCAGCATCCTAGCACCAGTATAGCACTGGCTTTACTTTACATATGAAAATCCTGATGGTTGGTTCCTTTTAAAGGGAATCTGTCAGCAGGTTTTTGCTGTGCAATCTGAGAGAGGGGGGGAAAATACTCTAATTCCATTGATAGGTCCCTTACTGGGCTTGATGCAGTTCTGATATCTCTGCTGTAGATATAGCAGTGATCAGAATGCTGGACCCTGTATAATCCCACCCACAACACTGACTGGCAGCTTCCGGTGTACACTGTACATTGTTAGCAAGTTGCCAATCAGTGGTGAGGAAGGGGTTGCACAGATTAGCTTGACTTGCTGGCACGAGACATCTATTCCTCTAATGATAATTTCCAGCTGATAAAATACTGATTTTATTAAAACTACAGAAAGTTGTCTAATAAGTGACACATGGCTGGAATCAGAGTCTTCACCTATGTCATGCTGCTTTCAGATTAAATAGTAAAAGCCTGCTGACGGATTCCCTTTAATGCAAAATTATTCAATTTTCTTTATTCATTGACTAATATAATTGTATTATTATAGAACTCCCATGTAAGATTGGGCTAATTAGATAGTGATGAGTGGCACTACAATAGCTTTGCAAATGTTTTAATGTATTTTTAATATTAGCTACAAAATCAGCCAGTGTCATTGTATCTTCATTACAAGTTTTTCCGTATTATTATTATTTGGCTGCCCTTCAGATTTTGCCACCCTAGGCCCCTGCCTATATTTCCTATCCACAATTGAAAATTAAACATGATATACTTTGTCTAAAAATGGCAATAGAATATGTGATCTGCAGAATAGTTTGAGGCTGTGGTAATATGATACAAGAGTTCTGTGTAGTGAAAGGATTAATGTGTGTTAGGAGTTCAGTGCTTGGTAGAAGATGAGACATTAATGTCACGGGTAAGTGGATAGATAAGGATCTCAAATAGTTCAGACACTGAGAGACAAGCATGACCATTATCGTGTCCTCAGAAATAACTAAAATCACTTCTTATTTTTCACACTGTAACCTTCCTTACAGCGATTATTGCCTTAAAGTCGCCTCCAACGACAAGGCCTATTTGATAGAAAATAGGGCCCTGGGCGAGAAGTAAAGTGTCCGGCCCACTGCAAGAATAGGAAGAATATTGCTATACAATACTTCGAAATAATGCTCAAAAATCCTTACAATGTAGAGCGTAATACTAAAGCCACAGTGCTTAAAGGGACTATCGCAACATCATAAATTACATTTTTATATTTATAGCGCCAACATGTTCCGCAGACCTGTACAAATCAGTTTGTAAACAAACAAATTTGCGATTTACTTTCACAAGAATAGGTGTTCACTGATCATCGCTGAGGTTACTGGTTACCATTGAACTATCATCGATGGCTCCTATGCAAGAAAAGCAGCACTTACAAGCGCTTTTCAATTGAGCTTGTAAGCACAGCTCTGGCTTCATCCATTCAGCTTCAGTTTGCCTGTGCTGCTCCAATGCTGAAGAGGCAAAACTGCCTTTGATTTCAGAAGTGAAGAGCACACAGCATTGGCCAGTGCCACTAGTCTGAACTATCAACCAAGCTGTAATGAAAGCCACTACTTAAGGGTAGTACAGTCAGAAGAGTAGTCAGCAAAGCCGGGGTCTGGTAACAGGAAGACACGTATGGACATAGGGAGAACTCAGAGGCATAGTCAGGTCACGATCCAGGAAGACACGTAATAACGTCAGGGAGAAAAACTGAGACATGGTCAGATAACGGTCCGGGGTCAAGAGCCAAGAAGTCACGAGAACATGGAACAGGCAAAGAGAAGTCAAACAACAGTCCGGGGTCAGAAAACAAAGATCAGAACGAAGCAGAGACACAGGTTAACAGCACAAGTACCAAACCAGAATGTACAACTGGCAAGGTTCTGGGGGTGCATGCTCAGTAAAGAAATAGAACAATTACCAGAAAGAAGTAACACCTGAGCACACACCTCCCAGAACAAGAATGGAATCCTGTGCAGTCAATCAACCTGTCAGCTCAGCAGTCCAGAAAACACAGCAGAGCATGTCCTAGTGCAAGATGCTCTGCACAGAGGAATCATGACACAAGATAGAGTACACCTCCACCTGGCAATCAGGAAGCGGGGAGGTAGGGAACCAGTGTGCTCCTAACAACTGGATGAATTCTTGGACCCCATTAGTCATAAAAATGTGGGTCTTAACATTGGGACTCGAATATGTTAGATGTAGACGGTATATCCGGTAATGTGCAATAAATTTCCAAATATGTCATACCCTTAAAGGGGTTGTCTTGTTTACAAAACCAATTTTCAAATTCCTGATGCCCGGACTATCCGCGGGTCTCTGGACCTGACCTTCATAACCTCGTATATGTCTATGAGGCTGTCAATTTCGGTTCAGAAGACCGGTGGACATTGACAATCAGATGTGTGAATGCGGCATTAGGCCTAGTCCAGACACATAAGATGAATGTTATCATGATAATGCAGGCTGCATGAATTATTTAACTCCTTCACTGCAGGAATGGAAAAGTGAATATATTTACTGAGCTATCACGCTGGGACACCAGATAATAAGAGCTTCTACTTAATGAATGGCTTATAGCAAAGAAAGAAGGATCACTGGTCTATATACATTCTATGATGGTACAAATTAAAGGATGACTAGAATTATACAAGATAGGGTTTGAGGTTCTTCAAGTAATAACAGGCCATAAACCCATCAATAAGTGAATCTACTTTCTAGCTGTAGCTACTACAGTAAGTAGACACAGTGTTAAAAAGAGAGTTCCTTGTACTCAGAGATAAAAGTTTGGAGGGTCCATCCAACAAGGTTTACATTTGACTATTAAAACAGGGTTGTACCTTACCTGGGGCTTTGGGGATAAACTGCCTTAGGTGTGTGACGCCCTGGACTAGCCAGATAGTCACAGACATACCAACATACACCCCCCCCCCACCCTAGACAGTAACAACAGTCAACCAAAAACCCTTGTTGCCTCCCCCAGGGTCTGATGTCCACACCAGGTGGGGCGGAGCCAGGCGGTTGGCCCACCCACAGAGGGGTTCACAGGCCTGGAGGCGGGAAAAGCAGTCAGTTAGAGTCAGAGAGAGTTAGAGTTTGGAGGTGAAAGTGAGAGGAGTAAAACGTCTGCGTGTGCCTGGGTAGGAGCCCAGGCACTGACAGCAAGGTTGGCAGACGGTAGTGGCCGTCTGCAGGAGTTGGTGGAACTCTGCAGAGCCGTAAGGACCGGGGCTGGGCGGTGGCCCACCAGTACTGAACCGGGGAGCGGAGTGAAGCTAAGCACACAGGCAGGGCCATCGGACCCCGACCAGGCTTGGAGCCGCCGTCAATAGTCAAATCCGAGTGTGACAGGAACCCCAGGGGTTCCCCAACAACCAAGTCCCGACAGAAGGCAACAGTCCACACCGTGAGGATATACAGCCACCGCCACAGGCTAGAGATCCAAGGGCCAGCGCCTGCGGGCAAAACGGGCTCCTACGGCACCTATACGCCAGGGAGCAGACTACCGGTGGGCAACCACAGGAGTTAGAACATTCTAGAAGGTGCAGAGAAAGACAGCCACCATCAGCCGTCCGGGGAGAGCACAAAAACACTGCAACCGGCTGCGGGACCCGTCCATCCGGCCGTTTTGGTTTACCAGAGACTCTGTAAGTGATTGTCTGAGTGAGTACACCAGTGCTGTCCGGCACCGTGCCGCGCTGCCCCTGCAACCCTGCACCCCAGCCATCCAGCCTCCCCATTACACCACCGGGCCCCGGGATCACCAACCCCCTACCCACGGAGGGGACAACATCCTAGCTGCTCCCTACCATCTCTCTCGGGATCCCCGTCACCAGCAGCGGTGGTGCCATCATCACCATGTCCTGTGGGTGGCGTCATGAACAATCTCCCCCACCCAAACTATCCCTTTTCACTCACGGGCGAGTAGCGCTGCTCGAGTCCCCGGGTCCGGCCCACCGCTTGAGCCACCGAGCAGCAGCAGCAGAAGCCCCGGACCCGAGCGTGGCGAGCACGTCCCCTCCGCCCGCGACAGGTGTAGTTAACAGCAGTCAAGTATCTTAGAGATCCTGCCTTCTCCTACCTCTCTTGCCATTAGGTTACAACATCTAGGGCTCTTACCAGCTGTTGTAACCTGATCCAGGAAGTAGCTATATCTGGGGTCATCAGAGTTGTATGAAGAGGAAGTTGCCACAATGACTATGGGATATTGAGGAACAGGAGCTCATAAGCTGTTCCTCAACCTAGGGGGCCCTATCCTATCCCTAACTACAGGGATACTCCTGATGGTAGAGATACCAGAGTCTCCTTCCCAGCCCTGCTCCTGACCAGTCCTAAGCTGATTCCTCCTCCCCCCATGAAGGAACGAGATGATGAAACTTACCGATATAGACAGACAAGGGAAAACCAAAACTCTGTCACACAGCACGCACGCACAAAGGTTAAGACAATAAAAGATTCAGTAGGAAAAACAAGATCAGGAAGGAAGATACAAAACAACAGGGGCAAACTCCACCACCGCACCAAGCAACAAGCACAACTTTCACCAGACAGTATGGGACACCACACCTCACAGACCAACAAAGACAAACTATAGCTGGCATGGGTGGAAGGATTCAACCAGCATAAATAGGAGGTGAGCAGATGTTATAGGTCTCCCCTCAAAAATATGACCAAAGGAAGCAGAGTAGCAGAGATTAACTCTTCTTAGCCTGCTTATGAATCAGCACAGAGCAGGTCGGTGCCCGGAGTCTGCCTGTGTTGATCCCAGACACCAAAGAAGCCATCGGGTGGAGTGTCAGAATCTGCATATTTCCTTTGTGTGAACATATGCTTAAAGCCAGTACAGGAAATCACCAATAAATCTGCGCCCAATTTACAATGCCGATCAATTTGCACTTGGAAATGTCCGCAAAATGTGGATTTTACCTACTTAACCCGACCCATGTGGATGTAGAAATCATGGTAGACTAAAGGCCCCATCACACGCAACGACATATCTAACGATATATTGCCGGGGTGACGGATTCCGTGACGCACATCCGGCATCGTTAGCGACGTCGTTGCGTGTGGCACCAACGAACGACCATTAATGATGGAAAATACTCACCAAATCGTCCATCGTTGACACGTCGTTCATTTTCAAAAAATCGTTTATTGTTGAGGTTGCAGGTTGTTCGTTGTTCCCGAGGCAGCACACATCGCTACATGTGACACCTCGGGAACGACGAACTACATCTTATCTGTGGCCGCTGGCAATGAGGAAGGAAGGAGGTGGGCAGGATGTTACGGCCGCTCATCTCCTCCCCTCCGCTTCTATTGGGCGTCCGCTTAGTGACGCCGCACGAACCGCCCCCTTGGAAAGGAGGCGGTTTGCCGGCCACAGCGACGTCGCTAGGCAGGTAAGTCCGTATGACGGCTCTGAATGATATTGTGCGCCACGGGCAGCGATTTGCCCGTGACGCACAAACGACAGGGGCGGGTACGCTTGCAAGCGATATCGCTACGTGTGACGGGGCCTTTACTTTCTTGACCCTAGTGAATATAAGATCATTTAATACAAGCGTTCTATGTATTTTTAGTGAATAGGGTATGTGGAGGATAACACCCCTGCAGTTTATAACATGCACATTATTATTTGACATTTCCTGCAAAGCCAAAAACACATCCACACACACAACGCATGTGAACGGACTTTGATAAATGAGTACAGCTGGTTTTATTTGTTTTCATAGAGTAGACCTGTGAGGTTTTATTCCCATCTGCTACATTCAGTGTAAGGTTTCTAATTGGATGACAGCGGTATATGTGTTGTCACCAGTCAGAATGTAGTACTGGTGAGACTGGTGAGAAGATAAATGAGGATAAACATGTGCTCCTGCTACTCTACATGGAATAGACCTTGCTTCTCTCAAAATATATGATAGTGCCTTTTTGGGTAAGGGGAAGAAACTGCCATATGCTGCTAAAGCAGTCAGTCAATCTGGCAGAAGGCGGTGACAAAAAGTTAAAAGACGGCTTGGTGCACATTGCACGTGAACCTTTTATCACTGGTATACTGTGGGACGTTTCCTATATGTACAGGCCTACAGTAACATATGTCATCCATATGATCGTATCCCATTGTAAAAAACACCTATACAGCACTGAATATTTTAGTTATTCGCCTGTCCTTGATCCAGCAACTGATTATGCGTCTTCCCAGATCTTTGGCACATCAACTTATTATGGTAAGACAGTGCAATCTTGCACTGTCAAGGTCCTAAGCTTTACAGGTCAGCTCAGGTTGCAGCATGGTGCCTGAGTATTCAGGTAGTTGGCGTCCACTCCACTATTGAGAACTGCTGCCACGCACCAGCTTTGCATTGGTCTACTAACTAATTCAGCTCTTGACAGAGGGACTATCTCAGCTCTGCTGCACAGTGTGTATCCTGCTATATCACTAGTCTGTACTGTCTTTGATTCTGTACCTGCTTTTCTCTGCTATATTCATGGGTCTACTCTGCGGTACTGCTGCCAGTTCAGAATTGACCTCTGTGACAAACTGAGCTCTATTACTCTATTATATTAACTCTACCACTCCTGGTCCAGTCCAGCCTTTGAACGGCATAAGGTCTCATTCAGACAAACCTATAACTGGTCCTGGTATTGTCTGTGTGTGTCACAGACTGCATACATACTCATTATAACCAGTAAGCCAATGCACATAGCCCATATGGTATGTGGACTATGGAATAATTAATGCAATCTAAAGGCAGCTCCTGCACCCATCCACAGTGGAGACTAGCTCCTAAAGCTGCACATGCACTCTGTCATATCTGCAATTTATGGATGCAACTGGCTCATATTTCATCAAAAACATACACATAGATGTCTATAACCTAGAGAGAGGCTTCAGGTTAGTGTAAGGTCTCAGTATAGAGATATGCCTTGACGTGGCTACTGGGCAGATATCAAAATGGCCATTTTTGTATGCCAGATATCTAATTATTTCCTAGATATCCTTAAACAATAATGCATATCTATATTCTTACATTGTTTGCATGCTTTAGCATTACAGAGTGCAACTGTCCCTTTTTTATTATTATATGTGATTTTAGTTTTGTACCTGTCAGACTGCATTTTGTGAGTGCCGTCCGTCTTTTTGCCTTCATTATTCAATATGACTGTCTGAACTCAGACATATCTCTGCTCTGCTGCAACCATTCAGCATACTTGAGTCTGCCCAGCTTCCTTGTGGACTTGTCACAATCGTCTCCCTGCATGTTGTGACCAGTGACAGCCTTTGATCTGGAGCCGCTCATCTGGCTCTCTTCATTTCAATGGGTTTAATTTCTCTTAGCACTGAAGTGGTTAAGTGCCAGTTTTGCTACTGCAGCTTTTCCAAAGCAGTTCCTTGCTGAGGGATCAGCTGCACTTACTAAGTAGTTTTGCCCTTCAGCTTTAAACAGTGGCGTATCCCAGCATTCCCTGCTGAAGATACAAAGTCATTTGTGTCCTGGCCGCCTTTGAGGAAGGTTCTGCTAGTCACGGTCCTGTGTGCTCAGGCTATATCATTTTTTTTGTAAATTTTCCCCCGTTTTGTCTTTACTTCCCTAGTGTTTTGTTAGTGCAGCGGTGAGTTCTAGTGAACTCCACCTGCCCCTCACTAGTCAGGGTTACTATAGGGTCTTCCGAGAGTCCCAGGTTCCTGTTCGGTGACAGTTGCGGAGACTGTATAGGAACTGGTGAGGAGAGAAGGGACATTTGCAGGTGAGGTTAGAAGGTGACCACCTACTCATCTCACTAGTTCAAGGGCCTCCCGTTGTTTTTGTGTCCCCGTTTCCCCCTTTATCTTGTGTTTTTTGTCGTGCTTCAGCCGCACGTAGATCTGAATGCACCTCGCCATGCTTGCTATACCCGGCAAGCATGACATGACTATAACTCTGCTACGCCATCACAGGCTACTGCGACTCCCCACATGTTGTCATATACTATAGAACACCAGTGATGCCACCACTACTGAACCATTCCACCAGGGTAACACTGTTCACATTTGCATCATGGTTTCCATTTAGAATAGAAATTACAACTCAGTACTGGATGCAAAGGATACCAGTGGACCTGTCACAATGTACTAAGGGAGACGCTGAAGCTACAGTGTAGCTTCAGAGTGCAGTTAGCAGGCAAACCACCAGAGGGCAGTAGAGTAGTTCAGTAAACCAGCAGCAGGAGGTCTCGTCAGTAGCACAGGGATAATGAAATCATGGTTAGGTGATAGCCAAGGGTCAGAATCCGGGAAGTCACATATGCAATAGAGGGGAGAGACAGAGCCGAAGTTAGGAACGAGGATACAGATCAGATGCCGGGAAGTCCAAACAAGAGAGGCGAACACCCAGGTCAGGACCAGGATAAGACAAACAGGGAAGGGTGCACAGTAGAAAGGAGCGGGTAGTCAGGGACCGGGACAGACGAACAAATGAGTAGAGTACAGGTCACAATAATATAGCTGGGAGGCAGGACAGATCAGGTAACTTACCAGAGCCAGTAACACATGCTGCAGAGCATAAACTATCACTGGCACTGAACCGGAGGTGCAGCACCAGGATACAGTGTCCCGGAAACCAGAGTGAAGCAGGGAGGAATTAACCCCTGACATGACCAGGCCAGACCTGGGTGAAATAATCAAACCACAGTGGCCAATACAGACCTGGATCATGACTGGACGCTATCAAATAAGAATGGGGTCTATTAAGTTCCATAATTTTGGAGTGCTGCTCCAGGAGCTCTGCACAAAGCTTCAAAGCATCTAAAACAGTCTAAACATAAATGACTATTGGGTAGGTTATGAACCATGACTAGAAATTGGCTACTGGTTTACTTGGGTTGAGGCCATTTTCCCAATTAAAGTAGTCTGGATTACCAGTAGAGTTTTTGCCCAATTTCCCGGAAACAGATACAATTAAAAACATCAATACCATTTTCCATAGTCTTAAACTACATGGTGTCTCAATGATGTGCCTACAGGGTCTAAACTAATCTAGAGACTTAAGCCCTTTAGATAATGACCACAATGCGCTATTACCCTCTCATTTATTGTTTTAGAACCGGTGTTACAACTTTAACAAACCCTACACACTTTGTGTGCCTGGAGAAAGAATCATCACCAGATTGTAGCAAATTGCTTTGCTATTTACATTATGCAAATTTGCTAATCATTGCGCTAATCAGTCGCACTAAATTACCACTTAAATTTACTAACAAGTAATTGCATGCGGCTCAGTAGCAAGAATCTGAAAAGAAAATTACATTTAACACAGTTGACTGCTCTTAACCCCTTGCCTAAACAGCGAACCCTCAGTGACACTACAGCCCCCCTCCCGCATGCTCCAGATCTTTCTGCGGAATTAATATATGGCTCATGCAACGTCTTCTGCCTTTTTTAATTGACAAACTCAGAATTTTAGTTTTTTAGTTTCTAAAATCACATACATGTAACATAGTCCATAGAGAACCAAGAGTTTGCATGGTCCTCAAAGCCTCAGTGGTGTAAGACATATTTACTGTATGGACACCAATGGAAAAATGTTGGCTTATTCCCCCCTGACTAATGACCTAGTAGCATGTTCTGTCTAGTCCCATTTATCTGATTTAATGATTTACTTCCAATGGCGGCCAGGTGTATGGTATCCTTGTCCAGATGACCATAATGTCCTCAGTGACTCACTGGTGTAGAACTCAAAGGCCTGTGGTGGAATGCAGTGATCGGCCCTTAGAGATTCTTTAGTCTAGTGTCCATTCCCTGGTGACTCAAGGATGAAGTGTTTTATCCCTGGTGACCTACTGCTTAGTCTTTGGAGATTGTACAGTTCCTGGTGGCCTAAGGGTGAAGTAGTGATCAGCCCTTGGAGATTGTACAGTCCCTGGTGGTCTAGTAGTGAAGTGATCAGCCCTTGGAGATTGTACAGTCCCTGGTGGTCTAGTAGTGAAGTGATCAGCCCTTGGAGATTGTACAGTTCCTGGTGGTCTAGTAGTGAAGTGATCAGCTCTTGGAGATTGTACGGTCCCTGGTGGTCTAGTAGTGAAGTGACACTGTTCAGCCCTTGGAGAATGTATAATCCCTGGTGACGTAGTGGTGAAGCATTGGAGATTATATTGTTTCTGGCAATCTTGTGGTAAGGTGTTTAGTCCTTGGAGACTGAGTAGTTAGCGGTCACCTGGTAGTTAAACCTTCATTCCTGGTAATGTTCACTTTGTATAGTTCCTGGTGACGTATTGGTGAAGTGTTCAGCCTTTGGAAAGCGTTCAGGTTCAGGTTTAGCTGTTGGAAATTGTATAGTTCCTGGTGACATAGTTCCTGTTCAGCCCCTGCAAATTGTAAAGTTACTGGAGACCCAGAGATAAAGTGTTTAGTCCCTGGAGACTCCATTGTTCGTGGAGACTCTGTAGGCAAAGACGAGTGAAGCCGATCTGTAAATTTCGGGGTTTGTACTGGACACTGGGTGTCCATGTTTTAGACTCAAATACAGGACTTATATAAAAATTTAGAGTACGTCTACTGTTCATATATTAATAAAGTTTGTTGAAAGGCTGCAGCACAGCCAATTAAAAAGCTTTATTTCACACGTAAGTTGCTTATTAACTGCTGTGAACAATAAAGAAAACAATAATGTGGGGTCCGGTCTATTTTTGATAACCAGTGCAGGTAAAGCTGACAGCTTGGGGCTGTAACCCTCAGCTGTAAGCTTTACCTTGGTTTTCATAAACCGAGGAGATCTCATGCCGTTTTTCTTTTAATTATTTAAAAACCGCTGTGGGGTCCCCTCTATTTTTGATAACCAGTAGAAGTAAAGCATAGCTGGTATTATCAGGGTGGGAAGGCCCATGGTTATTTGGTCCTTCCCAGCCTAAAAATAGCAGCTTGCAGTTGCACCAAAAGTGGTGCATCTATTAGATGAAGAAAATAAGTGCTCCCGGTTCCGTTTAGGCTTTGAATAAAACTCCAATTTTTAATCAAAATTCTTTTTAAAAAACAAGATCCGAGATACAAAAATAGAATGTGATACAGCAGGTCCAATGAATTGCGTGACCACGAGAAGCGTTTCGAGTGAGACGCTCTTAGACTTGGATTTTGATAAAAATTGGAGTATTATTTAAAGCTACCTGGAAGCTGGATCACTTATTTTCTTCATCTGTGTCCAACGCTGAGCAGAAGCGGGATCCTGTGTTTCCTACTGCCGACAATTGGAGCTGTCTCCGGGGTGAGCCGGACTTACTTTCATTACTGCATCCATTAGATGCACCAATTCTGATGCTTTTCCCGGCTCTTCCTGATAGTCCTGGTGCGGTAGCAATCAGGGTAATACTTGTGGGGTTGATTTCTGCTGTGATTTGACAGCTGACATCAGCCCAGGGGATAGTAAGACATCACCTCGTTCACCAATTTATGGACTAAAAAAAAAAATCTCGACGTGCCAACATAATCCAATGGTGAATAAAGACTTCGCCACACTCTTATTCACCGATTTATAAATTCAAAAGAAATCCTGGCTGTTCCGATGTAATCCAAAGGGTAATGTACCATGATGCCCATCGATTCTTATGGAGCCCTGTTCTGAGAACGTTCTCAAGAAATAAGATCATTTTCTTGAGAATCCTAACATTTAGAAATAAGAAATATTGGGTATAGAATACTCTTTTTTTTTTTAATGAATAATCACACCTATGTGTAATAATCAATGTTGATATTGATATATAACATAACTGCGCCATCACTATGCATCATCTATGTGGAAAACCCACTATTTCCTATTCTGCTGTGACATCACACTATTTACTATCACTTAGTTGTGACATCACTGTCTTTACAATGCCTGTTTAGAAATAAACATATTTTAAAGGAAACTGAACCCCCCCATACACACAAAAAGTTGAAACATAACGTCAAGTTCCTGGTATTAGGGTGTGTGACTGGTGTTTACAAGGGGATGTGGTATTGGGAAATGGCACAAGTGTGTACACAGGAAGGCTTTACTATGAGGTTGTGTTGCGGGCGGGGGCCACTGCCACTTCTGGGGCCGCTCGGATCCGGGTTCGCTGCTGCGGCTCGAGTGGTGACCGGACCCAGGCTCGCTCGGCCGTCCGTCCTCACAAACGTCAGAAGGGGGATATTTACAGGGGATTTGATGTGTCGGTGACACCACCCGTGGGTTGCGGTGAGGGATGGTGACACCGCTGCTGCCTAGTGATGGGGTGCCCAGGGCTGATGGAGCGGGGCAGCAAGATGGGATCCCTTCCACGGGTAGGGGAGGTGTAGTCCCGGGGCCCGTTGTCAGTTCACGGAAGTAATGGCCGCTGGAGGTGGCGTGCCGGGTTGGACCGGGGATCAATAGTGTACTCACAGTTCAGTAATCACACACAAGTCCAGTGGTAAACCAAGTAGCCAGTGACCAGTCGCCGTTGGGGGGTGTATTCGGGTCCCACACCCGGGTGTAGCAAACAGGTGTCCCTTCCTCCTGCACTCTGTGTTTGTCTCTTCTGCGGGACGACTCCGCATGGAACGGGGTAGTCCACTCCCGGTACTGTGTATGTTTGGAAGCTGTGGCCCGTGAAATCTGACCCTCGGGATTTTTGTGGGTTCTGACGGACACCCTATCCCCCGCGTTGGGCTTCCGTTTCGCTCTCTGGGCTTCTGGAGAACAATGCCTGAAACCTTGTCCTCTGCTGGTTAATTTACAAGGGACATGCAACCTTCCTCGTCCTAGGGTCCAGGCACCCTGTCTGTGCATGGCCTCCGGACCGGATTCCCGCTGTCGGCACCGGCGGGCTACAGCCCTGCCCCGGTCCACTTATGGTCTCCCGCGACCGGATTTCCGTCGCCTGTGGCCCTGTTTACTGTCTGCCACCTAGTCAGGTAGTCCAGGGGTCCCTACCCCTGACTCCACTTCTCTGTCTGCACTTCACTTCCACTCCACCACAACTGTCAGCTTCCACTTGAACTTCAACTCAGACTTGACTCTTGAACTGTCTACTTCAACTGTCAGTACTTCAATGCTTGGTTTCCTCCCCCGACACCTCAGGACCCCTAGGTGGGCGTTCTCATCCACCTGATCCCGCCCACTGGGGTGTCCTTATTATCATGAGGGGGTGGCTAGGCTTTAATGGCTGTGTGTTGTACCTGGGTGTGAGTTTTTGGTGGTATCAAGGAGGGTGGACTACTTTTGTGACTACCTGGTTTTGACAGAGCGTCACAGTTGGACAGGTGTGTACACACGAAGCCAGTATAAGTGTGTACATGGGGAGGCGGTACTGGAAAGTGGGACAAATGTGTTCATGGGGCGGCAGTACTGGGAGGTGGAACAGGTGTACGCAGTGAAATGGTACTGAAAAGTGGGACATTTGTATACACGAGGAGGCAGTACTGGGGGTAGAGGGGAGACATGTGTACATGGGGAGGTGGTACTAGAAGGTGGAGATGAGACAGGTTTGTACATGGGGAGGTGGTTCTAGATGGTAGAAGTTAGGCAAGTGTGTATATGGGGAGGTAGTACTAAGAGGTGGAGGTGAGACAAGAGTGCACAAGGGGAAGTGGTACTGAGGATTGGGACAAGTGTCTATATGAAAAGAGGTGGTACTGGAAAGTGTGACAAGTGTATATATTTGACGAGGCAGTACTGGGAGGTGGGACAATTGTGTCAACAAATAAACAGTACTGGGAGGTGAGACAAGAGTGTACATGGGGAGGTCGTGCTCACAGGTGAGACATGTGCACATGGAAGTGGTTCAAGGAGGTAGAGGTGACACAAGTCTATACATTGGGAGTTGGTGCTGTACAGTGCCTCACGGAAGTTGTTGAGGGCAAGGGATTGATTTGTATACCGTAGCCTGCTACATGAAACACCTGGTCCTGGCTGGGTGTGTGGACTTCGGCCATATGAGCCTGGAACCCCTGCCGTTGGCGTTGGCTAGCCAGGATCGGATGACAAGTCCCAATGCAACCCAGTGCAGCATTGCAATGCACACTGTGACTGTCACCTTCGTTTCCTACAGTCCCACATCTAGTCTCCTTAAGGGTCCCATAATGACCAGAGTAAAGCTTAAAACAACCTGACGTCAGTCGGAAAAACCCCTTTTAGGCTGTCTACGTTCAAGTGGCAGTAGAGATTAGCCTGGTACCTTAAAAGTTTAGGGGCCTGGATATTAGGGTTTCATCTTTTGGATCCTATAGTCTGGGACTACTCTGTTCGAGGATCGTTTTTTATTTACAGCGTACAAAGCGAACAGCGAAAGAGAAGAAAACCCTGGGTCTAAGGAAGGGGGAGATGGTGACCCCTGACCAAGCCTATCTTTGGGCCCTGGGTTCCCTCACCACCCTAGATAGGTTCCACACCTATGCGCCAAGCAGGATACCTGAGCCTAGGATGACCCTGATCTGGGCCCTAGGTAGGAAGCCCATCATCATCAACCCCACTAGGCACTGAAGGACACACAGGGATAACAACAAGGGAAAACAACTTATCTCTAGACAACTCAGTGAGAAGTTCATTAAAGAGCAGCAATGATCCACCAGAGCTTGTGAAGGAACTGAACATCACCAGCACAAGTCTAGGGAAAGTGAGAGTATTTCAATCCAAGGGGAAATACAGATGATTAGCAGCTGAAGGGAAGAAGAGCTCCCCTGGGTCCTAAAGGGAAAAGGATGAAAACACAGTAGAGTAGACACCTAGTACACATAATACTGACAGCAGGAATAATAGAAAGTCAGGGAGCATTTAAAACAGCCAAACACTGTGACCTTCTATTGCCAGACATCACAGGACTTTCTGTCACCCATGACACATAGCTGGCATGAAGATAGACATGCAGATTTCGGTCACAAACTGCAGCAAATCTGCACCAAATCTGTAACAAAAAACGTACTGTGCGCACACAGCCTAAATGTGAAAAGTGAAGAAAAAAAATTATTGCCAAAATGAATTAATGTGTACGTGCAAAGTTGATTTATATTACTAAGCATTTGTTGACACAGAGAGAGATCTGCTCGTGCCCAGATTGCAGTGATCCAGGTTTTCTTAATGTTGATTCTATATTCTTTTATGGCACCAGGGCCCAGGTGTGACCTTTTTACCCCCTATGGCTACCTCGCTAGCAAATATATTATTAGAATATTAAGAGATATTCATTGCAGCAGCCTCATTACAAAATAGTAAATACCTCATAACCCTGGAAGTGATGGACCTGGACTTGTTTGTCTCTTGTCACGCTTACCAGATGTGCCAACACCAGAACGCACAACAAAAACACTATTAGCAAAGGGGACACCTGGGGAGACAATAACAGCGGGGGGGCTCTGGAACTAGTGAGAGAAGTAGGTGGGACACCTCCTATTCTCACTTGCAGCTATCCCTATTCTCCTAGCCAGTCCCTATATAGTCTCCACAACGGTCACTGAACAGGAACCCGAGACCCTAAGAAACCCTACAGATGCCCTGGCTAGTGAAGAACAGGTGAGGTTCACTAGACCCCACCTCTGCACTAACAAGACACGAGGTAAGGTAAGACAAACAGGGGGGAAAAGCAACAAAAAGGATAAAGCCTAAAGGCCCTGTTACGTGCGTCGATTTATCGTGCGATCACATGTGCGATCGCACCCACCCCATCGTTTGTGCGTCACGGGCAATTTGTCGGTAACCCCTGTCACACGTACTTACTTTCCAAACGACCTCGCTGTGGGCGGCGAACATCCTCTTCCTGAAGGGGGAGGGACATTCGGCGTCACAGCGACGTCACACAGCGGCCGCCCAATCAAAGCGGAGGGGCGGAGATGAGTGCGATGTAACATCCCGCCCACCTCCTTCCTTCCGCATTGCCGGCGGGACGCAGGTAAGCTGTGTTCGTCTTTCTCGGGGTGTTACACAGAGCGATGTGTGCTGCCTCAGGAACAACAAACAACCTGCATCCAGGAATTTGACTGATATTTTGAAAATGAGCGACGTGTCAACGAGCAACGATAAGGTGAGTATTTTTGCTCGTTCACAGTCGCTCGTAGCTGTCACACGCTACGATATGTCAAACGATGCCGGATGTGCGTCACTAACGACGTGACCCCGACAACATAGCATTAGATATATCATACCGTGTAACGCCGCCTTTAGAGCAAGAAACCTCCACAGCAGAACCTTCCTCCAAGGCGGCCAGAGAACAAATGAGTTTTTATCTTCAGAAAGGAATGCTGGGAAGACACCTCTATTTAAACCTGAAGGGGTGTGGTTTCAAAGCAGCTAGGAACTGCTGGACAACAAAACTGACATTAACTCCTGATGTACTGAAAGACATGAAACCACGTGTAAAGGAAGAGTGCCAGATGGAAATGACGGATTCCAACTCAAAAATAGAGAGACGACCGCGTCACCCCTCATCTCTTGTAGAATGACCCTGTAGCTGTTTCTATTCCAAATTGGATATGATATAAAGTCAAATTGATGTAGGCTCTTTTGACCATAGAGGCCGAATGTGGTGACTGGATACTACAACGTATAATTGATTGATTATTTAAATAACCACAGTGCGAACATTCTTACACCTTTGCCATAAAACCCTTCTCTTTCTAAATTTCAGACTACCGTGCCTGACATCATCGGTGAACACTTTGTATACAGAAGTGGGAAGAGCCATTACCCAACAACACTTCTGATAAAACATTGTGCTTTCAAGCCTTCATTAGCAGCTTCAATCCTAACCGGTCTTTTATGCCTTTCCAAAAATCTTCAGATTTTTTTTCTTTCCTCCAAGACCACCCTGCAAGATGAGGTGACATCACACGCAGTTGAAAGCCTATGTAAGTGTTTGTGAGAACTTGTATGTATTGAGGAGAGCACATTAAAAGCGCAGGTTCTTCTGCGAGCATGCCCCAGCCAGATAGATCTCAGCCCTCCAGGGCTCCCATTCTCTTTTGAAATGCTCCTTGAGAATGAAGGTAGAGGCTTAGATGAAAGGCCCCTGCATCCCGGCTGTGCATTTATGGCCCATTGTCTACCTGGGTGATAGTTTTTGGTGTTTTATGCTTAAGCCACTTAAATGTTATTGGATTTTGCATTTGAGTTACATTCACTGATCAGGTGATTGTCGCCCATTGTTGAAATGTTCTCCTTTTATAAATGGACGACTTTATTTTTTATCACAATATGGTCAATGACTTGGCAGCTAGCGGCGTCTATAGCCAGGGGTGATCTTAAGTTAGTAGGTCCTCGGCCCCCTGGGAGGGGATCACTTAATTCGGGAATGAATATGTCCATTGTTCTGGAATTGTTGTCGGCCCGTTACGTTACTCTGTAATGGGGTAATTTGAAGATCTTAATTGGAGTGATTAAATAGATAAGCGACTTTAATTCTGTCTGCAGGTTTTATCTACTTCTCCCTGAAACGAGCTACTGTACAAATGCAGGAGAATTAGTGACTTAAGTGGCCGATTGTAGACAGTGGTGTAGGATCATATTATAAGGGAAAACGTTAGAACATTTTGGCCAATGTCCAGATGGATATATGTCTGGACATTTGGTCTGCACTCATACTAGTGTCACGATGGCTATGGGATAGCGGGACAGTGGGGCTTTTAGTCTGTCCCTCAACCTAGGGGGGCCCTATGCCATCACTAATCTCAGGGATACTCCTGATGGTGGAGAAGGTTGAACTAGATGGACCCTTCGAAGGTTGAACTAGATGGACCCTTCGAAGGTTGAACTAGATGGACCCTTCGAAGGTTGAACTAGATGGACCGAAGGTTGAACTAGATGAACCCTTTGAAGGTAGAACTACAGTAGATGGACCCTTCGAAGGTTGAACTAGATGGACCGAAGGTTGAACTAGATGGACCCAAGGTTGAACTAGATGGACCCAAGGTTGAACTAGATGGACCCAAGGTTGAACTAGATGGACCCTTCAAAGGTTGAACTAGATCAGTGTTTCTCAACTCCAGTCCTCAAGATCCACCAACAGATCATGTTTTCAGATTTTCCTTAATCAGGTTTTCAGGATTTCCTTAACATTGCACAGGTGATGGAATTATTCCCTGTCTAATGTTGAGGAAAACCTGAAAACATGATCTGTTGGTGGGTCTTGAGGACTGAATGAGAAACACTGAACTAGATGGACCGAAGGTTGAACTAGATGGCCCTAGGTCTTTTTTCAACTTATGTAACTATGATGGAGTCTTCTTCCTGTCCTGCTCCTGACGAGTTCTGATCCGACTCCCGCTACCCCTTCCACCAGGAATGGATTGGAGAGACGTGTGATGAAACCCACAGATAAAGATAGACAAGGGAAAATCAAAACTCTGTCACAAAGCACGCACACACACACAGGATAAGAGATTCAGGAGGAAAAACAAGAGTGGGAAGGAAGTACAAAATAACAAGGGTAAACTCCACAATCACACCAAGCAAATTAGCACAACTTTCACCAGTGAGTGTGGGACACCACACCTCACAGATAAACATAGAAGAAACTATAGCTGGTATTGGTGGAAGGATTCAACCAGCATACATAGGAGGGGAGCAGATGTGATAGACCTCTCTACAACATGTGATCAAAACAGCAAGCAGACTATCAGAGATTAACTTTTACTAGCCTGCCTATGAATCAGCACACAGCAGGCCGATGTTCGAATCTGCCTGTGTTGATGTCAGACACCAGAGAAACCATCAGGTGGAGAGTCAGAATCTGCAATCTGAACAGAGGCTGACACCGCCATGACAGTAGGTGAAGTTTGTGCAAAACTCTGCGTGACAACTAGACTTTGTGACTCACCAACTGTGCCCTAATGTTTGCTATTAAGGCCACATGTTGTACGGTTTTTCCTATTTTAATTGTTCAAAGATGGCCAGTCAAAAATTGCATCTCGCACAGGGTCTAATATATATATATATATATATATATATATATATATATATATATATATATATATATATATATATATATATATATATATATACATATACATATACACACACACATATACATACATACACACACAGTGCAGACCAAAAGTTTGGACACACCTTCTCATTCAAAGAGTTTTCTTTATTTTCATGACTCTGGAAATTGTAGATTCCCATTGAAGGCATCAAAGCTATGAATTAAGACATGTAGAATGAAATTCTTAAAAAAGTGTGAAACAACTTGAAATATGTCTTATGTTCTAAGTTCTTCAAAGTAGCCACCTTTTGCTTTGATTACTGCTTTGCACACGCTTGGCATTCTCTTGATGAGCTTCAAGAGGTAGTCAAGAGGTAGGCTGTGTAAGGGCTATTTGACTAAGAAGGAGAGTGATGGGTGCTACGCCAGATGACCTGGCCTCCACAGTCACCAGACCTGAACCCAATTGAGATGGTTTGGGGTGAGCTGGACCACAGAGAAAAGGCAAAAGGGCCAACATGTGCTAAACATCTCTGGGAACTCCTTCAAGACTGTTGGAAAACCATTTCCGGTGACTACCTCTTGAAGCTCATCAAGAGAATGCCAAGAGTGTGCAAAGCAGTAATCAAAGCAAAAGGTGGCTACTTTGAAGAACTTAGAATACAAGACATATTTTCAGTTGTTTCACACTTTAAGAATTTCATTCTACTTGTCTTAATTCATAGCTTTGATGCCTTCAACGGGAATCTACAATTTTCAGAGTCATGAAAATAAAGAAAAGTCTTTGAATGAGAAGGTGTGTCCAAACTTTTGGTCTGTATATATATATATATATATATATATATATATATATATATATATATATATATATATATATATATACATATTTAACAGCTGGATTAATAGAAATCCAAATTTAAAAATAAGTTGTGCTTCTTAATCAGCCCAGTAGAGGGCGATCAAGTATATCAAACTCTTACAGGATTCCTGATAGGAGTTGTATTTTTAGCGCATTCCACTGTGCAGGGTTTTCTTTTCTATTAAAAGTAATTTAACATAACTCACAACTTTTTTTATGACATATCATTTTTTCCTCTTTAACATCAAATAGTATGTTTATTTAAATATTAGCGCAGAATAATCTGAAAACAAACAATGTTTCAAATGGCACCAATTAATGAAATAATAGTAAGGTGCGGTATAATATACAGATTATAAAGACATTTTTCTGGAGCAATATGATAAATTGAAGGGTCAAAAGTGGGGACTGACCTCCCAAAAGTGGGACATTCGGGAGGTACAACTTTAATTATAAGTGGCAATACTATCCTTCTATTGCAAAAACTAAGTATTTGGGTACGTTTTTATTGTCTCCCGGGTCTTTTGTCTTCCATGGGGCCCAGTTACCTAAAAAATTGCACTAACATTATTTCTAAAGGAGATTCTTGAAAATAAATGTCCCATTGGCCCAATGCTTGGTTAGTTCGAAGTATGTTGGTCTCATAATTTGCTATTGTGTTGTCATACCAAGGAATTTCCACATTGGAGCCGCTTCAATGATAATGCTAAAGTAGCCATTCCTTAATAAAAGTGTTATAATGGAGTCTTGGGAACGTACAGTCAGGTGTCTGGATGGATTTAAAGGGAATCTATCACTTGACTCCACCCTCCTGAGCCGTCTATATGGGCGTGTAGCTCATAGAAAGCTGAATAAAATTATACCTTGATATCTGCGATCCGATATCTTATTCCAATTAAATCCACGTTTTCTTAATATGTAAATGAGCTGTTAAGATCTATGGGCGGACATCGATCTCTCTGAGAATCTGCCTCCAGAGTTTAGATGACAGAAAAGAGGTGTTACCAGTGTGAGACATATAGATCAAAAGAGCAGACTGTCAGTCATTACATGTCTCACACTGGTAACGCCAACTTTCATTCATTTCAGATAGGGATGTGTAGGTCTCAACCGGGAATGGCCAAAACAGAATGGGGACTGCTCACTTTAGGGCAAAGGTTTTCGTTAATTCCACCCAAGACGTGATGTCTCCAAAGGCATCTATATGGTCATAGAAAGCTGAATAAAATGATACCTTGGTGTTAAAGATCTATGGGCTGGACAGTGATCAACAGGAAATTCTACCACCATAGCTTATTGTGAATGAAAGAGGGCATTCCAGTGTAAGATATATAGATCAAGAGGGAAGACTGTCAGTCATTACATGTCTCATACTGGTAACGCCCACTTTCATTCACAATAAGCTGTATTTCATGCTGATCACTGTCCAGCCCATAGATCTTAACACCAAGGTATCATTTTATTCAGCTTCCTATGACCTTCATTTCCATATAGACACCGTAGGAGACATCCCATGACTTGGGATGAGAAAAACGGCAGAATTTACAAAAACCTTTGCCCAAAAGTGGGCAGTCCCCATTGTGTTTTGGTCATTACCGGTTGGGACCTACACATCCCTACATGAAATGAATGAAAGTGGGCGTTTCCAGTGTGAGACATGTAATGACTGACAGTCTGCTCTCTTGATCTATATGTCTCACACTGGTAACACTCACTCTCATTTAAAATAAGGTCTGAGGCAGATTCTCGGGGAGAAGTATGTACGGGATCTACAGACCCTATATTTTTATTATTATGTTGGTAAGTTACACCCCTTAGAGAAGATCTTGGCTATAACTATTCATACATGTAGGTGAGAACTGATAAATCTGTATTCTGTGTGCTTTTCCCCGACCCACCATTTCCCATAGCAGTCGTCTTATTTCTTCCAGACCATCTCGAGCTCTTCGTTCTATGCCAGGTATATATGTTTACATGTGTCTAGCTGGAAATAGAATCCCATTCAAAAAATCTGCACTTTAATATCATTTGGAAGAAAGCCCATACAGATAAGAGCTGGCTCCCGGTAGCTCCGCTAAGTATGACCTAATGGCCTTTCCTGAAACAGGGGGATTGATTTCCTGCGCCATTACCACAATACAATTCTATTTCTCTGTAGAAAATATATACTGTCAGTCTGCAGGTACAGGTTACACCGAGAGGAATGCGTCTTCTAATGTGTCTCAAACACTTGGCTAGAACGTGCCTATTGATTGTGGTCATGCTTAGAAATACATAGAAGAGACATCCAAAAATAGGCCCTGTGATACGGAGAGGTGGCATACCCATGCGTTGTGATGACCACCCCCGATCTGCTACATATGAAGATCCAGAGAAGTATAGTAGGAACTTTTAATACTAAAACCAACTCTCTACCACATCGCAGGTGCAAGGACCCTCTCTGTTGTCCATATTCCCTTTTGAGAGAATACAAGCCATTTTGTATTGTATAGAAGCCATCTTGGCTTATAACTGAATGATGTCATAGCATTCAGCTAACACTGATGGGCGGGGAAGTTTCCCATTTCTGCACACACCCCTGCAGATCTTATTGGTGCACGGTCATTTCTTTGTGTGAGGTACTATATAAACTGATCACATGATGTAATAAACCAGAAACTCTCAGTACACCATAGATAGGTTGTGCTGTATTGTTTTGTCGCTTTTAAAACAAATCTTAATAATTTGGAGTTTCAAGGACATAGAAGTAGAGTATTTCGCTCACATCCTCATTTTTGGACGAGCATTCCAGAACGGGCGGTGTGATTAAAACAATTATCCAGTATTAGACAAAGGGTTTGCTTTTACTTTTTTTGGAAATGGTGCCACCCCATGCCACTCTTGTAAGGATGACACATTATTTGCCATAAAATATGTAAGTTTTGTTAAAATATGGTTTAGATGCCCCTGTTCTCCTGAATCTGGCATTTTTTATCTTTTGTTCTTGCACCTTTCCATTCGTGAGATTTGGTCCTCTATTCCTTGTTTGTAAATCTGGTCTTTTTAGCCAAATGGGTGTGGTGCCCAAGTCTTCTCTTTGGGAGTCTTCTTGAGGATCACACCCATTTGGCTAAACTGACTCTAATTATATAGAGGGAAGAAAGGGTCAAATCTCAGGAATGGAGAAGAGCAGAAGCAGAAGTAAAATAACCTCAGATTCAGGAGAAGAGCAGAATTTAGACCAGGTAAAAAAAAATACATATTTATGGAAAATGAATAAGGCTGAGTTACAATACTAAATATAGCCAATGCATAAGAATGGTAAAGTTTGTGGTTCACACCGGACACAGAGTGTCAGGGACTCGGACCCTGTGAGAGAATACAAGCCATTTTGTATTGTATAGAAACCATCTTGTCTTATAACTGAATGATGTCATAGGGTTTAGCTAACACTGATGACTGGGGAAGTTTCACATTTCTACACACTCCCCTGCAGCTCTTATTGGTGCATGGTCATTTCTTTGTGTGAGGTACTATATAAACTGATCACATGATGTAATAAACCAGAATCTCTCATTATACCATGCTTGGTTGTGTTGTATTGATTTCTCCAAGTGCTTGTAGAACAAAATCTTATTAATTTGGTGTTCCAAGGGCATAGAGGCAGAGTATTTCGCTCACAACCCGAACACGGATTTTAACTGTATGCCCGTCTTCTTGTTTGGGTTTGCCATCCAAATAAAGCTTGCTAAAAGGCTGCGGAGGAGAGAGAGAATTACTACGACCACTTTACAGCACAGAAGTTTGGGTCCCAATTGACTTTTATGGGGTTCGGAGTCCGGGTTCACGTTCACGTCCCGAACCAAATTTTTTTTTTATAGACTGGTTGAACCCGGCAAAACCCAACATCCACTGGTCCGCTCATCTCTAAACAAGAGTGACGCTATTTCTGGTTGAAAAGCAAAATAATATCAAAATCTCTAAAGGATAAAAGAATATTACACTCATTCTCATAGACCAATCAAGAGAATTGGGGACCGCAGCCCTCCATACCCCCCAAATGCAAAACCGAGGTGAGGAGCAGACTGAACAAAGTGGCAGTCGAGAATGAACCCTGTCTCTTTACTTAAAGGGGTATGTCCCTCTCAAGTATCCTATCCCAATATGTAGTAGGTGTAATAATAATAATAAATAATAATAATATTAGAAAATACCTCCAATTAGAAATGTAGTATAGTTCTCCTGATATAACTATGTCACTTACCTAATGTGCAGGGCATTGCAGCTTAGGTATCCATTGTGACAACCACAACCAACTAACTGTCACTATATGAGTTGACATAACCATGGATATCGAAGCTGCAATGCCCTGCACATGAGGTAAGTGACATAGTTAGATCAGGAGAACTATACTACATTTCTAATTGGAGGTATTTAATAATAATAATAATAATAATAATAATAATAATAATATTATTAGAAATTATTAATATTAGAAAATACCTCCAATTAGAAATGTAGTATAGTTCTGATATAACTATGTCACTTACCTCATGTGCAGGGCATTGCAGCTTCGATATCCATGGGTATGTCAACTCATATAGTGACAGTTAGTTGGTTGTGGTTGTCACAATGGATATCTAAGCTACAATGCCCTGCACATGAGGTAAGAGACATGGCTATATCAGGAGAACTATACTATATTTCTAATTGGAGGTATTTGCTCATATTATTATTACACCTACTACATATTGGGATGATATGACCTCTTTAAAGTCTATGGCACTGAAGGAAACAGCAAAGCACAGTGATGGCAATCCATTTGGGGGCGGGGGTGGGGGGGGTGTCTTAGGGCTCGGACCTCCACAAATCTAGCAGTTATCGTCTATTTAAGGGATAGGTAATAAATGGTTCAGGGTGGAATCCCCCTTTACCCTTTACATAATTTGGGTTTGGAACAGGTTTATTCTGACAGTTAAGGATAGAGGACAGTTCCTGATCTATCGCCTACATCCCAAAAATCTGTACCTTATGACCAACCGATCAATAAGTTATCAACTATCCAAAAGGATAAGAGTTCATTTATTACCATCAGAAAAAACCTTTAAAGCTTGGGAATGCTATTACAGACAAACCTCAAAGTCAATGCAGCTGAACTGCAATACCAGGCACTGCCTGTAGACAGGTGTGGCGCTGTTTTTGGATATATACAGCTTTTTGTTTTTTTAAGCCTGGACAAACCCGTTAAGCAAACACCGATCTGTCATGGAAGGCTGTATTATTAAGTGTTAGACTTTGGAACGGAGTAAAGATTGTTGTGATACGAAGCAAATGACAAATTCTTATTAAATATTATATTCTCACACAGATTAGAGAGCGAACAGTAGAGTTATAGAACCTTACTGGTTATACGACTTCTGTGTCCTCAATGTCTAAGGTGCTGTATACTTGTCATTCTAGGAGGCTTTCCAAGTACCAATCTAGCCATAAATCTAGTAGCAGCTACCAGCACTATTAGTTCTGGAGCGACCACGCCATATGCACATCACTTACAAAGTCCCTTTTTTTTTACTTGTTTTAATGCAGGACCACACCTGCAGATCTTACACCCCTGACCTGCTTGTCCAGCTTACTTATCACCTCTATATTCTGTACTGAGCATCTTTTATCTTCACCGATCTAGTGACCTGCAGGACAAAGCAAGAACCAGCATCTTCCCTCTGATCGGTCACCGGCAGTGTGCAAATGCCCCTCTGGTCTCACCCGAAAAATCAGTGACCGGCAACACATAGCGGTACCCCTATATTCATCCATTCTGCACCCCATATCAATCAATAGCTCAGTGATAAGCAATATAAAGCTGCACCCCTATTTTCCAGAACTAGTATTAAATGTGACTAATAATGTATATCTGCACCTCTGAACTCTGCATAGCTCAGTGACAGGCAATGAATACCTCCATCACTAATCTCCCCAGAATTTACTAATAAACAATATTTATCTGCACCCCTAATCTATATATAGTTTACTAACTGGTAATGCCTGGCTGCACCCCTAATCTCCCTGTATTTTAGTGACAAGCAATGCATTTCTGCACCCCTAATCTCACCATAGCTCAGGATTAGGCAATGTCTATCATCACCGCCAATCCCCCTATATTTTACTGATAAGCAGTGAATTTAACCTCTAATCTCCCTGTTTTTAGTGACAGCCATGTCTGGCTGCACCCCTACTCTCCCCATAGCTCAGTAACAAGCCATTCCTGGCTGCACGCCTACTCTCCCCATAGCTCAGTAACAAGCCATTCCTGGCAGCACCCCCTTCTTTCTCTGTATTCGTGGCTGCACCCCCTACTCTCTCTGTATTCCTGACTGCACCCCAACTCTCCCTGTATTCCTTGCGGCTGCACCCCTACTCTCTCTGTATTCGTGGCTGCACCCCCTACTCTCCCTGTATTCCTCACTGTACCCCACTATCCCTGTATTCTTGGCTGCACCCTTATGATCCCAATATTCCTGGCTGCACCCCTAATATCCCAATATTCCTGGCTGCACCCCTACTCTCCCTGTATTCCTGGCTGCACCCCTACTCTCCCATAGCTCAGTGACAGCCATTCCTAGCTGCCCCCCTACTCTCCCTGTATTTTAGTGACAGCCATGCCTAGCTACACCCCTACTCTCCCCATAGCTCAGTGACAGCCATGCCTAGCTACACCCCTACTCTCCCATAGCTCAGTGACAGCCATGCCTAGCTGCCCCCCTACTCTCCCCATAGCTCAGTGACAGCCATGCCTAGCTGCAACCCTACTCTCCCCATAGCTCAGTGACAGCCATGCCTAGCTGCCCCCCTAGTCTCCCATATCTCAGTGACAGCCATGCCTAGCTGCCCCCCTACTCTCCCATAGCTCAGTGACAGCCATGCCTAGCTGCCCCCCTACTATCCCCATAGCTCAGTGACAGCCATGCCTAGCTGCAACCCTACTCTCCCCATAGCTCAGTGACAGTCATGCCTAGCTGCACCCCTACTCTGCCATAGATCAGTGACAGCCATGCCTAGCTGCCCCCCTACTCTCCCATAGATCAGTGACAGCCATGCCTAGCTGCTCCCCTACTCTCCACATAGCTCAGTGACAGCCATGCCTAGCTGCCCCCCTACTCTCCCATAGCTCAGTGACAGTCATGCCTTGCTGCACCCCTACTCTCCACATAGCTCAGTGACAGCCATGCCTAGCTGCCCCCCTACTCTCCACATAGCTCAGTGACAGCCATGCCTGGCTGCCCCCCTACTCTCCCATAGCTCAGTGACTGCCATGCCTAGCTGCACCCCTACTCTCCCATAGCTCAGTGACAGCCATGCCTAGCTGCACCCCTACTCTGCCATAGATCAGTGACAGCCATGCCTAGTTGCCCCCCTACTCTCCCATAGATCAGTGACAGCCATGCCTAGCTGGCCCCCTACTCTCCACATAGCTCCGTGACCGCCATGCCTAGCTGCACCCCTACTCTCCACATAGCTCAGTGACAGCCATGCCTAGCTGCACCCCTACTCTCCACATAGCTCAGTGACAGTCATGCCTAGCTGCACACCTACTCTCCACATAGCTCAGTGACAGTCATGCCTAGCTGCACCCCTACTCTCCACATAGCTCAGTGACTGCCATGCCTAGCGGCACCCCTACTCTCCACATAGCTCAGTGACAGTCATGCCTAGCGGCACCCCTACTCTCCACATAGCTCAGTGACAGTCATGCCTAGCTGCACCCCTACTCTCCACATAGCTCAGTGACAGTCATGCCTAGCTGCACCCCTACTCTCCACATAGCTCAGTGACAGTCATGCCTAGCTGCACCCCTACTCTCCACATAGCTCAGTGACTGCCATGCCTAGCTGCACCCCTACTCTCCACATAGCTCAGTGACAGTCATGCCTTGCTGCACCCCTACTCTCCACATAGCTCAGTGACTGCCATGCCTAGCTGCACCCCTACTCTCCCATAGCTCAGTAACAAGCCATTCCTGGCTGCACCCCTACTCTCCCCATAGCTCAGTAACAAGCCATTCCTGGCAGTACCCCCTTCTCTCTCTGTATTCGTGGCTGCACCCCCTACTCTCTCTGTATTCCTGACTGCACCCCAACTCTCCCTGTATTCCTTGCGGCTGCACCCCTACTCTCTCTGTATTCGTGGCTGCACCCCCTACTCTCCCTGTATTCCTCACTGTACCCCACTATCCCTGTATTCTTGGCTGCACCCTTATGATCCCAATATTCCTGGCTGCACCCCTAATATCCCAATATTCCTGGCTGTACCCCTACTCTCCCTGTATTCCTGGCTGCACCCCTACTCTCCCATAGCTCAGTGACAGCCATTCCTAGCTGCCCCCCTACTCTCCTTGTATTTTAGTGACAGCCATGCCTAGCTACACCCCTACTCTCCCCATAGCTCAGTGACAGCCATGCCTAGCTACACCCCTACTCTCCCCATAGCTCAGTGACAGTCATGCCTAGCTACACCCCTACTCTCCCCATAGCTCAGTGACAGCCATGCCTAGCTGCCCCCCTACTCTCCCCATAGCTCAGTGACAGCCATGCCTGGCTGCCCCCCTAGTCTCCCATATCTCAGTGACTGCCATGCCTAGCTGCCCCCCTACTCTCCCATAGCTCAGTGACAGCCATGCCTAGCTGCCCCCCTACTCTCCCCATAGCTCAGTGACAGCCATGCCTATCTGCACCCCTACTCTCCCATAGCTCAGTGACAGCCATGCCTAGCTGCACCCCTACTCTCCACATAGCTCAGCGACAGTCATGCCTAGCTGCACCCCTACTCTCCACATAGCTCATTGACAGTCATGCCTAGCTGCACCCCTACTCTCCACATAGCTCAGTGACTGCCATGCCTAGCGGCACCCCTACTCTCCACATAGCTCAGTGACAGTCATGCCTTGCTGCACCCCTACTCTCCACATAGCTCAGTGACAGCCATGCCTAGCTGCCCCCCTACTCTCCACATAGCTCAGTGACAGCCATGCCTGGCTGCCCCCCTACTCTCCCATAGCTCAGTGACAGCCATGCCTAGCTGCACCCCTACTCTCCCATAGCTCAGTGACAGCCATGCCTAGCTGCACCCCTACTCTGCCATAGATCAGTGACAGCCATGCCTAGTTGCCCCCCTACTCTCCCATAGATCAGTGACAGCCATGCATAGCTGCCCCCCTACTCTCCACATAGCTCAGTGACAGCCATGCCTAGCTGCCCCCCTAGTCTCCCATAGCTCAGTGACATCCATGCCTAGCTACACCCCTACTCTCCACATAGCTCAGTGACAGCCATGCCTAGCTGCCCCCCTACTCTCCCATTGATCAGTGACAGCCATGCCTAGCTGCACCTCTACTCTCCCCATAGCTCAGTGACAGCCATGCCTAGCTGCACCCCTACTCTCCCATAGCTCAGTGACAGCCATGCCTAGCTGCACCCCTACTCTCCCATAGCTCAGTGACAGTCATACCTAGCTGCACCCCTACTCTCCACATAGCTCAGTGACAGCCATGCCTAGCTGCACCCCTACTCTGCCATAGATCAGTGACAGCCATGCCTAGCTGCCCCCCTACTCTCCCATAGATCAGTGACAGCCATGCCTAGCTGCACCTCTACTCTCCCCATAGCTCAGTGACAGCCATGCCTAGCTGCACCCCTACTCTGCCATAGATCAGTGACAGCCATGCCTAGCTGCCCCCCTACTCTCCCATAGATCAGTGACAGCCATGCCTAGCTGCTCCCCTACTCTCCACATAGCTCAGTGACAGCCATGCCTAGCTGCCCCCCTACTCTCCCATAGCTCAGTGACAGTCATGCCTTGCTGCACCCCTACTCTCCACATAGCTCAGTGACAGCCATGCCTAGCTGCCCCCCTACTCTCCACATAGCTCAGTGACAGCCATGCCTGGCTGCCCCCCTACTCTCCCATAGCTCAGTGACAGTCATACCTAGCTGCACCCCTACTCTCCACATAGCTCAGTGACAGCCATGCCTAGCTGCACCCCTACTCTCCCATAGCTCAGTGACTGCCATGCCTAGCTGCACCCCTACTCTCCCATAGCTCAGTGACAGCCATGCCTAGCTGCACCCCTACTCTCCCATAGCTCAGTGACAGTCATACCTAGCTGCACCCCTACTCTCCACATAGCTCAGTGACAGCCATGCCTAGCTGCACCCCTACTCTGCCATAGATCAGTGACAGCCATGCCTAGCTGCCCCCCTACTCTCCCATAGCTCAGTGACTGCCATGCCTAGCTGCACCCCTACTCTCCCATAGCTCAGTGACAGCCATGCCTAGCTGCACCCCTACTTTTCACATAGCTCAGTGACAGTCATACCTAGCTGCACCCCTACTCTCCACATAGCTCAGTGACTGCCATGCCTAGCTGTACCCCTACTCTCCACATAGCTCAGTGACAGTCATGCCTAGCTGCACCCCTACTCTCCACATAGCTCAGTGACAGTCATGCCTAGCTGCACCCTTACTCTCCACATAGCTCAGTGACAGCCATGCCTAGCTGCACCCCTACTCTCCACATAGCTCAGTGACTGCCATGCCTAGCTGCACCCCTACTCTCTCATAGCTCAGTGACAGCCATGCCTAGCTGCACCCCTACTCTCCCATAGCTCAGTGACAGCCATGCCTAGCTGCACCCTTACTCTCCACATAGCTCAGTGACAGTCATGCCTTGCTGCACCCCTACTCTCCACATAGCTCAGTGACAGCCATGCCTAGCTGCACCCCTACTCTCCCATAGCTCAGTGACTAGCAGGCAGGCAGTGTTGGCTCTGAGAACCAGCCCACTACTTGGCTGTTTGTGGTTGTGTTGCTTAGTACAGGGAGAGGGGGCGGTGCAAGGGAGGTTGGCAATGCTATAATCTCTTGCTCCAGATTATTTCACTCTCCCAACAGCAGAGAGCTGTGAGCAGCTGACATCCCTCTGGAGTTACTGGATCACCCTGCTGCTTCCTCACCCTGGGATTTAAAGCATTTTCCATCCAGGTGGGACTCCAGGGAGCTGCTGCCTTACTGACCACTGTGCAGAAGATCCAGTGTTGGAAACTTGGTTCCTGGAGCTTCTTCCTCTGAGACAGACACAGTGCTCGCTGCCTTTGTGCATTTAATGATTGGGAAGGGAGGGGGTACATAGGAGCTCCATGCAGACAGGTGATGGGCGTTTCAGTGGAAATCTAGAGCTCCTTCCTTGGGCTTTTATGTTGGTCTGATCAGTGCAGACCCTGAGCCTTATTGCCTGGTAAAGATCAACCCATCTGCAAAAAAAAAAAAAAGGAAGGGGAGAGAGAGCAGGTTGGTCCTGGAGAACCCACCCAACCCTTCAAAACGTCCAGCAGATCCAATACATTGGTGGGGTGTTGATCCCCCTCTAAGGGATGGTACTGACTCCCCCAGACACAGGAGCAGTTCTGCAGCTCCTACATCAAGACATTGCATTGTCATTCAGTAATAAGTGCAGCAGAACGCAATGACGAGCTGGGCTTGGATTTTGCTTCTAGGCGTCTGCTACCTGTCGTCTTCATTCTGCGAGGTAGGTCTTGGCTTGTCTTCATATTCTCTATATGTTCTGTGTGCAGAGAACCTTGTTTGTATAGCATTGTGTGCATTTCCTACATTGCAGCCTTCACACTTGCACTAAGGGCAGGGCTGGAAAGACCTACAGTGCTAATCCATCTACTCACAAGAACCTCAGATCTTGAGGAGCTTCATGCTATGACCATGCTGCCAGTCACCTGCACTTGGGCAAGCTGTAAAGACCCTCAGATCTTGAGGAGCTTCATGCTATGACCATGCTGCCAGTCACCTGCACTTGGGCAAGCTGTAAAGACCCTCAGATATTGAGGAGCTTCATGCTATGACCATGCTGCCAGTCACCTGCACTTGGGCAAGCTGTAAAGACCCTCAGATATTGAGGAGCTTCATGCTATGACCATGCTGCCAGTCACCTGCACTTGGGCAAGCTGTAAAGACCCTCAGATCTTGAGGAGCTTCATGCTATGACCATGCTGCCAGTCCCCTGCACTTGGGCAAGCTGGGGAGACCTTCAGTGCTAATCCATCTACTCCCAAGAACCTCAGGTCTTGAGAAGCTTCATGCTATGACCATGCTGCCACTCATCTGCACTTGGGCAACTTGCAGACCTAAACTAACCATGCCCATTAAAGTCTAGTAAAGTCTATCCAACAACCAATTTTTCATATGACTGCCAACACCCCCCATTATCTTAAACTGCATTGGGCATCAAAGGGGCTAATAATTCTAGAGGGACATGTTGGCCAAAGCTTTTCCACCCTTTCTAGATCATGGCCTTTAAAGTAACCCCTGGAGATATTCCATATCTTATTTTTTTTTTTTCCCCTGTTCTCCCAGTTCTAAATTTCATCTGTCTAACAATATGATTGACAGCTCTGTTTCCCATGAGGTTCTGCAGTAGATGCAGATGCTCCGATAATAGCGGACAGCCTCCCAAGAGGTTCTGGTGCAGCCTTTTCTGCATTGGCCTCCCATGGTGGCTTCACTAACGAAGTCCTTCATAGTATACACGCCATTGACTAGTGCAGTGAACCACATTCTGAGTCCATGCCTAAACAAGATTAGGGCATGTTCAAGCACATTGGACTTCTAAATGCTATTTTACCTCCCTTCCTTCTTCTATGTGGAAGGCCTTACACATGTGCTCGAATGGAATAGATTCTTGCTGAGCACATCTGTCTTGGGTATACTGCCTCATAGTACAAAAGTTCCAAAGCTATAATTAATGAGGATTTGTAGGATCCTAGTGGAAAAAACGAAGTGAAATGTAAGCGCGTTGGTGGATGTAGTGTGTAGAAGGAGGAATATTGGTAATATTTGCCCTTGACGTTCATTGGAATCTCGGAATTAATTCCTATTCTTCAAGATCAAGTTCAAAGATGATACATTTTTGTTTATATTTTGCTTTTTTGTTTATTAGATACATTGTTGTTTATTATAATAGTTACATTTGTATCAATACTGTTTTCTAAACCAATTTAGATAGGTGCAGCTTCTTCTATGGCTTGATGGGTGTCCTCCAGCACAGACGGAGCCGTAGTCATTTGCACAATGAACCATGCCCCCCCCCCCCCCATAGCATGTGTGAGAACTGGGGCATACCTGGTAAAGTTTCAAGGCTCATGTATTGTATATCCTTGGCTTTCGTCAAAGGAAAAGTCCAATCCTGGTGCTTATTCTGGTGAACGTGACTTTGATTTTTGGAGAGTTTTTAGATCTGCAGGTTGTGGTTGCCTGTTTGAGCGCCCCCCCCCCTCTCCTCCAACCCTCCCTTGTTGTTGACTTCATGGGTAAATGGAAGCTATTACCTGCCTTTAGGCTTTTCTAAGGAGTTTTGTTTTCTGTACCCGCTGCATGTGGTGATCTTCAAAGCCTCTTCTTGTTTCTTTCATTTAATGCTACTACAGGTTGAACTAACTAAACCGTGCAACCACTTCAATAACTGCGGTTAGAGGGGGTGGGATGCACGCAGAAGATTGTATAACCATATATAGGAATCATTAGAACTTGTCCTTTAGGGGTTAAAAAATTCTAATTTTAATGTACTTGACCCAAGAGCTTACAGTCCAGTCATGCTATTTTTTTTATACTTGACCCAAGAGCTTACAATCCACTCATGCGATTTTTAATATTGGAGTCAATATTGTTGATTCTATCGGACTAGGCCGTGGACTGGTTATTCGTGTCCTTTTCTGCTTGCCCTTTAGCTAGAGAGTAGGACACAATGAGCTGATTTTCCATTTCTTGCCTTTATGTCTTGCTTTCCAGACTGCTGACATGCTCCCTTAGAGAAAACACAGACACCTTTTTTGCAAGTCTCGCTTGCTTCTGTTATGCAACCGACTGATTTCCAAGTCCTCAGCTCTCCTCCCGCTAGTAAAATGGGCAGGGAGATGACATTTAGTGACAACTTTTAAGAATGCGAGGTGGGTGCAAAGGTAACTTGGGTCATAGATAAGGAGTAAGACGTAATTGCGTCGTGGTGATGTTTTGTTTTTCGTTGTGACTCCAAGGAAACGTGCGCCACTTTTGACATTGAAGATTCATGAATTGGACCTTCTCCAAGTATCTGGAATTGGGGCAACCCCCTCCATCCCCCTATACTTTTGTCCCTCTGTGCTGGGGGTTCTCCGTCTTGAAGGCATTGCATACTTAGTAATAAGGGAGGATCTGGCATGTTGGCTGTAGATTAAATAGTGGGAGTGGATTATCTTTGGAAAGCGTCTATGAACTGTATTTTTTTTTTAAAATATGTTTCTTCCCTGGCTGCATTAAGGAAGCCGAGATCCCTCAGGAGCTGATCGAGAAACTGGCTCACAGTGAAATCCACACCATCAGTGACCTACAGCGCCTCCTGGAGATTGATTCCGTAGGTAAATTCAATTTCCTTTTTACCTTCTCCTGTTTTATGAATATGGTTATCCTCTTTTTCTCTTTTTTTGTGGCACACAAATGGTTAAACGAGAAGAATATAAAGGTCAGATTCCAGGCCAATAAACGGCAGCTGAGCTATTGATAAGCGAACAGAGCTTATAATGGGTGGGTGTGACTTGACTCTTTCTTGGAGAAAGGAGGCCTGAGCGTTGGGAGATGGTAGTATAAAAGGTGACCTGTGTTCACGTTCATTGCCTAGTGCCAGAAGAAAAGATGTTGTTGGTGGAAGAGGAGGCTGCGATGGTAATGATTTTGGGGGGGGGGCGCTGTATTTACTGCCCATCTGTTGCTATCGAAAAGGAAATGTCAACTTGTGTCAATGGACTTTACAAAAATATTCTCTCGTTTAGTACAACACGTGGGAAGCCCACGTGTATCGATGTGTCACAAGTGGCAAAAAAATAGCTTTTGGTATCGTGCCACAGTTGTGAATGGATGACAGCATTTTCTGGGACACTTGGTAACAGAGTTGAAATTTTATGACTCCGTTGTTAAAAGAAGGGGGAACGTTACATTGTTGTATGCAAAGAAACAAATTGGAGTCATGGGTCTGAGATATATATCTCAAACCCATGGCTCCAATTTTTTTCTTTACTTGAATATTATGCCTATGTCATGAATGCGTAATCTAGATATGGTGGGTGGGGTGGGGGGTGACTTCTTGATTTATGTATCCATTTTTTTTCTTATTTGGGTATAAGAAAATGCAACAATCACTAACTTATTTTGGAAGTTATGTCTTCATCAATGATGCCCACCTTGCACCAGAAAACTATTAATGAAATATGCATGTGACACTAATGATATGTTAGATGTGTATAACCACCAAAACAGTGTTTGTGTTTTTTGATTGTATTATATTTTGTTAGTTTTTGCATAGGATTGAAGAATAATAACCAATTTTAGGGCTTGGTAAAGGAAAATGATGATCTCTTATGGATTCTAGAATCTAATCACTTCTAGGGTGGAGGGAGTTTTGTGTTTTGGCTCACACTGGATACTCTTGTACATATTGATAGAATCAAAATTTCTTGTTAGGACAGGATTAATAATATTTATTCATTTTTTATATAGTGCCACAGCACTTTTACATATATCAGCAACACTGTCCCCATTGGGGCTCACAATCATGACTTTGCGTGAGTTTCCTCCTTGGTCTCTGGTTTCCTCTGACACTACAAACACTGGGAGAACATACAAACTCTTTGCAGATGTTGTCCTTGGTGGGATTTGAACCCTGGACCCCAGCACTGCAAGACTACAGTGCTAACCACTGAGCCACCCTGCAGTGATAACCACTGAGCCACTGTGCTTGCTTCGGCAGCACATACTAAAATTGGAACGATTCAGAGAAGATTAACATGGCCCCTGCACAAGGAGGACACGCAAATTTGTGAATTCGGTTGTCCTTGAGGTCCCTTCCAACTCTACTATTCTATGATTGCTTCTTGTACTTCCTTGTATACAATGTGATGAGACTAAAAGGAGGAGATTCAGATTAGACATTAGGAAAATCTTTCTGACAGTGAGGGCAGTCAGGGAGTGGAAGAGGCGAACACGGGAGGTAGTAAGGGCAGTCAGGGAGTGGAATAGGCTACCACGGGAGGTAGTGAGGGCAGTCAGGGAGTGGAATAGGCGACCACGAGAGGTAGTGAGGGCAGTCAGGGAGTAGAACAGGCGAACACGGGAGGTAGTGAGGGCAGTCAGGGAGTGGAACAGGCGAACACGGGAGGTAGTAAGGGCAGTCAGGGAGTGGAATAGGCGACCAAGAGAGGTAGTGATGGCAGTCAGGGAGTAGAACAGGCTACCACGGGAGGTAGTGAGGGCAGTCGGGGAGTGGAATAGGCGACCACGAGAGGTAGTGAGGGCAGTCAGGGAGTAGAACAGGCTACCGCAGGAGGTAGTGAGCTCTCAAACAATGGAAATATTCAAGCGGAAGCTGGATAAACATATAGCTGGTATGATTTAGGAAAACCTGCACTCACAGGGGGTTGGACCCCATGGTCCTTGAGGTCCCTTCCAACTCTACCATTCTATTAACTCAAGGATTTACATTTTCTTGAAGCTGCCATGTATTTTATACACTGATATGTGTAGAGGAGACAACACTGCCAAAATTTAGAAGGGGTAACCCATATTTCAACCTGTACAGTACTTCTGACCCTTAAAATTTACCAATGGTGTGACCTTTTGGCTTGTTGTGCCCACTTTTTTTTTTTTTTTTTTTTTTCTTGCACTTACCTGATGGGTTGCAAAATTGTTTTTGATTCATTTACATATTTTTATTTTTTAATAAAAAAAAAAGCCATTGCTTGTGTAATCTAATTACCCAATATCCTTTTACAAAGCCTTAGGGAAGAAGTTACAATAATTATTCCAATTATCTGGGATTATGTGGCACGAGAGATACAGAGATAGCTCTAATTTTTAATTTTTTTTTTTTTTTGCCTTCTACTTGTTGATGGCAATATTTCATATTTGTTTTCCTCACTTTTTGTGAGCTATAAACCAGAGCGAGATAGTTGACAATAGCCGTGTTATGATGGTGTCTCTAATGAATAGGGAAGACTCTTTGATACCGTCGGTGGTGGCTTCTGTTGAGTGCTTGCCTTTAGCGATTCAGTCTGCGTTGCTTTTTGAAGTCGTGTTGGGACCTCCCAACTTTTGGCCGTAGTCATAAATAATAAAAAGCAATTATTTGTAGGGTATTAAACAAATCAGTGTTTGGAGGATCAGAGAGCCTGTTGTAACAAGACTGCAAGGCTAATTTCCCCTGGATCCAAACAATTGTCTTGTAGGGTTGTAGGACACAGAAGGCTCCTTGCCTCATTCACACATCCTTTCGTGAGGGCATAATTGCAGATCTATTTATATAGGCCAGGTTTTCTGCTTCACAACCTCCCTTTTGCCACTGAGCTTTGAGCAGGTAATGAAGCACTGCGGTCCCAGACAGCTGATTGTGCACGTTTTAAGATAAAAGGAGCTTTAATCTCTGAAAGGAGGGAAATAATGCTGAACTTCCAATTAAACATGTACATCGCCCTGGCCAAAAACTGATGCTCTAGCAGGATACAGCTAAACCCCCACTAAGTGAAGGCATCACAGGTGCAGGAGAAGCAGATCACACACACACCTTCATGGAATGGAGGGGAGGTGACTGCTAGATGATAAAACTGCACACAAGTGGCTTGCATAGAGCGCTGTTCACATGCAGATGACACAGTCACAAACCCGCAGCCTATTAGGTAACGCCCTTCTATTAGATCAGGCGGGCTGCCAAGCCGTACTCCACTGTATATCATGCACGGACAGACACTCTACAATGCAAGGCCCAACAGAAAGGGGCCTGGCTGTATCCTGTACAAACAAAAAAATATGAGGTTTTTGTTGGTATTTATGGCCATAAAACGTAAGCCTACACCCTCGTCAAGGGACCTCATGTCTGTAGGTCCCTACACTAAATATAAAAAAAGCAACAATAGGAGGATAATGTCCTCCAAAAATCAAGTATTACTCACAGCAAGTTGGGCTGCAGTGTGTACATCGCCCTGGCCAAAAACTGATGCTCTAGCAGGATACAGCTAAACCCCCACTAAGTGGAGGCACCACAGGTGCAGGAGAAGCACATCACACACACACACCTTCATGGAATGGAGGGGAGGTGACTGCTAGATGATAAAACTGCACACAAGTGGCTTGCATAGAGCGCTGTTCACATGCAGATGACACAGTCACAAACCCGCAGCCTATTAGGTAACGCCCTTCTATTAGATCAGGCGGGCTGCCAAGCCGTACTCCACTGTATATCATGCACGGACAGACACTCTACAATGCAAGGCCCAACAGAAAGGGGCCTGGCTGTATCCTGTACAAACAAAAAAATATGAGGTTGTTGGCCAGGGCGATGTACACACTGCAGCCCAACTTGCTGTGAGTAATACTTGATTTTTGGAGGACATTATCCTCCTATTGTTGCTTTTTTTATATTTAGTGTAGGGACCTACAGACATGAGGTCCCTTGACGAGGGTGTAGGCTTACGTTTTATGGCCATAAATACCAACAAAAACCTCATATTTTTTTGTTTGTACAGGATACAGCCAGGCCCCTTTCTGTTGGGCCTTGCATTGTAGAGTGTCTGTCCGTGCATGATATACAGTGGAGTACGGCTTGGCAGCCCGCCTGATCTAATAGAAGGGCGTTACCTAATAGGCTGCGGGTTTGTGACTGTGTCATCTGCATGTGAACAGCGCTCTATGCAAGCCACTTGTGTGCAGTTTTATCATCTAGCAGTCACCTCCCCTCCATTCCATGAAGGTGTGTGTGTGATCTGCTTCTCCTGCACCTGTGATGCCTTCACTTAGTGGGGGTTTAGCTGCATCCTGGTAGAGCATCAGTTTTTGGCCAGGGCGATGTACACACTGCAGCCCAACTTGCTGTGAGTAATACTTGATTTTTGGAGGACATTATCCTCCTATTGTTGCTTTTTTTTATATTTCCAATTAAACATGGTAACATTTTTCAGTCCGTATGGTGACAATGCGCAGCACTATGTGACCTGAGCAGAGGGCATGGGCTTAGCGGTGGAAAGATGGATCTGTGTTCCTTAGGCCCCATCTACTCAGCCTATACTCAAATGGGATTGTGAGCGAAATACTCTACTTCTATGCCCTTGGAACTCCAAATTAATAAGATGTGTTCTCTAACAGAATAGACGTCTCAAGTAGAGGCTTTTCTTTGGTTCGTTTTAGTGAAGATTTGGATATGTTCCCAATTAGTTGATTTGTTGCCCAGAAAAGTCTGCATCGCATTTGCTACCTGTGGCTAGGTTCACAAATTGCAGATTGCACAACAAATTTCATTACACGTTGGTAAAAATTTGGATGGAAATTGACCCACGGTGTGGATTTTAAAGAGGACTAACCACCAGTCCTATTGCATAATAGGTGGAGATTTTTCTTTAGCCAACTTCGCACGCAAAATCTGCACAAAAAGTAGCATCTGCACAAAGAATCGTCATACTGTAAATTTTAAGAGGACCCGCCACCAGGATTTCCCTATATAAACTAAAGCCAGTGCTATACAGGCACTATCATGCAGATTCTATACATGCCTTTAGTTGTGAAATCGGATGTATAGTTTCTGAAATACAGGCAAGTAAAATTTGTGAAATGCACGGTTATTTGATTGATAGCAGCTACAGAATTTCTAATAGGTGGGTCGGGTTTGCTAGTTATTCCTGCCTCTCTGGCAGGCTTTCATATTTTTAAAGAGTATTTGCCACCAGGATTTTCCTATAATAAACTAAAGCCAGTGCTATCATGGCACTATCATGCTGATTCTATACATACCTTTTAGATGTGAGGTCGGATGTATTGTTTTTGAGATACAGGCAAGTAAAGTTTGTGATATGCACTGTTATTTGATAGGTGCAACGGAATATCTAATAGGTGGGTTGTGCTTTGGTAGTTATTCCTGCCCCTGTGTGCCTGTCTGTCCTTCCTCCCACTGTCTGTTATTACAGGGGGAGGAAGAACACTCCGTTATTCCCGCCCCTGTCTGCCTAACAAAACCCAACCCACCTATTAGATATTTTGCAGCACTTAGATATTTGACATCTAATAGGTGGGTCGAGTTTTGTTATTCCTGCACCTGTCTGCCTGCCTAACCTTCCTCTCCCTGTAAGAACAGACAGGGGGAGGAAGGACAGACGGGCAGGAATAGCTACCAAAATGAGTCCCTGGAGATCAGAAGACAACAGCACAATCCATTCGTTATCCAAAATGTGCTTTATTTAATCCAAGAAGTGCATTAAAAAGCGGGGAGAGAGCTGGGTGCAGGCCCCCCAGGGGACGACGGCCGTTTCGCACCTCCTAGTGCTTCCACGGGTCCCCTGTAATAACACAGGGGGAGGAAGGACAGACACAGAGGTGGAGATAGCTACCAAAACCCAACCCATCTATTAAATATTCCGTTGCATCTATCAATCAAATAACGGTGCATTTCACAAACTTTACTTGCCTGTATTTCAGAAACTATACATCCGATCTCACAACTAAAGGTATGTATAGAATCCGCATGATAGCGCCAGTATAGCACTGGCTTTAGTTTATAAAGGAAAATCCTGATGGTTGGTCCTCTTTAAAATCTACAGCATTACGATTTTGTGCAGATGCTGCCTTTTCAATGGAAAGAGTGCATGTGGATTTTGTGAAGATTTTATGTGCGAAGATAGCTAAAGAAAAATCTGCACCTAGTATGCCATGTGTGAACTTACCCTTAACAAAGGCCAAAACTGAAAAATCCAATGTGCGTTACAGAATATGCGGTTTGAACTGAGATTAGGTCTATAGCTGTTGCGTCCTGCTATCCAATGCAATTTTGATTCTGAAAAATTTAGTCTCAAACTGCTTCAAGGGGCACGTCATCTACTATAGTGACTTTGGAAGGAACCCATGTTGGGGAAGGAAGAATTTGTGGCCATAAGAATATCAGTAACATTGTTTTCTGCGCTCGTCATGTTGATTACGCACTAATGTTGTAGCAAAATAACCAGTATTGTTTTGCTGGTGACAAAATTGGCCTTTTAAAAGGGCATGGAGATACATACAACTAATCACGTGTAGCTTGACACATTTGTTGCTAAAGATTGCAATGATATCTATAATGACGTGACGGTCAAGTACCGCATTATAAACTTTTGTATTCAGGTACTGAGTGGTCTTAAGAAGGCTTTCTAGGGTCTATTAATTACTATATATGATTTGTGCACCATATGGTGGTATTATATAGGGTGTGTATACACAACCTTTCTGTCGGCACTTGTATGGCGGTGTTATTACATGATTTGGCTGTAAATAGCCTGCTTTTCTGATATATATATATAATATATATATATTTTTTAAACTATCCCCGAGCCTCAACATCATGTATGTGGCCGTTAGTTTTGCTAAGAGTATTTGAGAGCATCACCTGCATTGTGACCCCCGAAAGAACAAAAAGTGCCGCATATACCAAGTAGTTTTTTACTACTTGGACAGCCCCCCCCACCCCCTCCTTCCCAGTAAAATAACTCCTGTGGTGTCAGCACTGGATTTTTTGGGTCATGGGACACTGTGTACTGCAATCCCTGCGGCTAAAAAGTGTTCTCCCTCTCCTCTACTTTAAACAAATTAGACATCCAAAGAAAAGATACCTCTGGATGTCAAAAATGTCCAAAGGATTGGACGGTGAAGTGGGCACTGACTGGCCAAAGGGATCACTTGACGTAATGTCATGTGAGCCCCGGGAGAGCCAGTGGTGACACCACCGGAAAGGCGACAACACCGCAGGAGAGTGTGTTATTTTACTAAAGGGGAAACATAGGGATGGAGAAGGGGTTGTCCAAGTAGTGGTTATTCGCTTTAACAGATCTGAGAGGGACATGATTTTGTGGCACTTACAAAGTATTACATGTTCTTCTTTTTTGTGAGTTGATACACACAGCATTTCTGGGGTGGTGCTCAAGTAGGGTCCAAAACCACCTCAAGTAGATGTAGAAACTTGGCACTCAAGATAAATGTGAATAGTGGTCTCTTATTGAGAAGAACCTGTAGGACAAGCACAGATGTTTCGGTCAAAGACCTTCATCAGTGTGCATGCAGGGGGTCTTCAGAAGGTATAGAAACTTGGCAACTGACGTAGTCAGGTATGACACAGTGTCCACCGCTGTCTGTGGCAATACGCATCATACCTGACTACGCCAGTTGCCAAGTTTCTATACCTTCTGAGGACCCCCTGCACGCACACTGATGAAGGTCTTTGACCGAAACGGTTGTGCTGGTCCTACAAGTTCTTGTCAATAAAAGACCACTATTCACATTTATTTTGAGGGCCAAGTTTCTACATCTAAAACTTTTTTTTTTTTGTGTCTTGCTACCTTCCTCATAGACGAGCTACTGTTGGAGGAGCATGTGTTCAGCCTTCTCCAACTTAAACGCCATGCATGGGAAGGTTATTTAATTGGTAGAGGCTGCGGGCTCGTCTCATGACATGATTAGTAGCCATTCTGAGAACATAAATGCAGTTAAGTTTTGCGAGGAAGACTTCTCTGAAACAGTTAACCTGGAGGAAAACCTATAATACTTGTAAGGAAGTGCCACATAATCATTTTCCCCCAACACATTTGATAAAGTGGACACCCCCCTAACTACTATTTCATTATTTTAACATGGTTTTTCTATATGGCAACCTGACTAGTGTGTTAACATGGAGCCTGACTTATACCATGGTTGTGATATGTGGAGCCGGAGGAAACCTGTGTAATCTGCTTTGGTACGTTTACCATCTCCAACGGCAATGCTTGATTCATTCATGAAGACGGATCCTGTCTGCATGTAATATTCCTTTTGATGGTGTTTGAGATAGATGTATATCACACGTATGTGTGTATACATACATATTCACATACACATATTTATATATTCACATACACATATTTATATATACATACATTCACATACACACTGTAATATTATATTATTATTAATATATATATATATATATATATATATATATATATATATTATATATAAATTTTCATTTTTTTTTTTACTCGGTATAAATTTACAGGTTTTTTGTTTTTTTTGTTTTAAAAACAAAAAAACAACCAAAAACTGTAAATTTATACAGAGTTAAAAAAAAAAAAAATATAAATAAATATATATATATATATATATATATATATATATATATATATATATATATATATATATATATATATATATATATATATAATTTATTATAATATTACAGTGTGTATGTGAATGTATGTATATAAATCGCCTGCAACCAGCTAGGTTCAGGCACCCAAAAAAACGTAATTAATAAAACAAAAAATCCCAACAAACGTATTGTAATTTGGCTGTTTTAGGACCACTGTTGTGACAGATTTTACAAAGTATGATGCGCCCCCCTCGCGATATTGTTATGGTTGCTCCCACTAACCACTGCAGGCCCCAAGCTGCAATTGTCAGCATATCTGATACGGTATTTCCCCTCTGTCGCCTCCTAGTGGAGCAAAATAAAATGCAACAAAATGCAAATCTAACGTGTGAATAATTTGCAGCTAGAAATGATATAAAGTGCATTGCATGGCTACTTATAGGACCACGTCAGCACTACCTTGTATGCTAAATAGAATGGGCAATAAAAAATATCATTGTATTCTGGAGCAAATGGCGGGATATAACCTGGAATAGTTTTCATGAGGTCTGACCTTCCAAAGCTTATGTCATAACGTGCAATGTGGCATTAAAGCCTTATCATGCCGCGATTTGAACTGGAGCCGAGGAAGCAAGTGACATTTTTATCCGCTGCTAAAATAAAATGACAGCGGGGCAGGAAGAGATTCGGTTGGGACGTGCTATATACAGAACGTAATTGCACGAGAAGTGAGGACTACCTAAAATAACTAAGCCGGACAGATATGCAAGTCCCTTGGCCATTGAAGGTAGTTCTGATGACTAGATGGCGGCATTTTTGGCAAGTATTTTGTTTTTTTAAAGATGTATTACAGGAACTGACCACCTGGAACTCACATGAGCATTAATAGAGGTGGGTCCCTATATAGGTAATACTTTATTTTCAGCAGCATAAAAATTACTAAAATGTTCCTCTTTCGGGCAAAACTGGGACAGGAGCTTTCATGTCTTATGTGGCTCTATGAAAATAAAAGCAGCACAGTGATTGCTATGGGTACCAAGGCCTAGTTTTATGATCAGACAGGCACAATTAATAGGCTTCGCTTATCAAAAATGACAACACCCCCTGCCTTGTCCCAATTCCCCCCCCCCTCCCCCCTTCCACAGTGCCCCATTAAGACTGTAGTTGTATACGCCAGTCTTAATGATTGGGACAATTGGTGTAAGATGCACCAAATTCTGGTGTGTTTCCACCAGAAATGTTACTCCGGTCAGTGACTGGAGTACATTACTTCGGAAATTTTAATGTATTAAAGTCTTTAAAGTTTTAATGAATTAGACAGATGGGTTTCGCCGTGCCCTGGCCACCCATGCTCTACTCATTTTGGCAAAGCTGACCAGGATTGTTGTAAAAACGCCATAAGTCACAATATATTTGTGAAAATTTGAGTTTTGCACCAGAAAACGGTGCAAACACCTTTTTGAGTTTATTTTTGAATGGCTTTGATAAATGGGGCCCATTAAATGTACCTGATCAGAAAAGCTGTCATTGTTGTCTATAGCAACCAATCACAGGTCAGCTTTCATGTCAACTGAGCCAAATAAGAAATGAAAGCTGCCCTGTGACTGGTTGCTATGAGTGACCGTTTTGATAAACATGACACAAGGCCTAAATAATCAAAGATTTTACGCCAGTTTTTGTCGTAGAAAGTCACACAATTTTTGGTGCAACTCAAGACTGCTAAAATTTTGTACCATTTGGCGTTAAGCCATTTTACCCAGCACTGACATAGTGGGCAGAGCTGGGATGGGACAGGGGTGTACCAACCATGACTCGTCAAAATAATGACGAGCGGTGACGTTTGCAACCCCCACAAATCTTACTCCAGAAGGTATTGGGCTAGGCTTTGTGGTGACCTGCACATACAGAAGTGGACGCCACTCGTCCGGCACTCCTTATTCATGAAGAGCCCTACTTCTCTACATGGATTAGGAGTGTCTGACTCCAACACCTCTCCTCAAGACCCGTGGGAACAACGCCGGACCTGATAGAGCTGGGCCAATATGTTAAATCAAAACTGGCCTTGTTGCCCATAGCAACCATTCACCGGAGCTATTATTATTTGAAGAGTAGGTTAAAAAGTGAAAGTGCACCTTTGGTTGCTATGGGCAATAAGTGTTTATTTTGCGGCCTACTTGTGTTTATAACCAGTACCGAGCCTGAGACGCAGGAACTTTCTTTTTGATGCCATATGCTGCCCTCCAATTTTTTTTATTTATTTTTTTGTGCGGAATTTGATGGGGTTGTTGGTGCGGATTGTAACCATTGTACACCGTTGTGTGTATGAATAAAGCTAGGATCAGGTTGAGGGGGAAAAAAACAATTCTTGATGTAATGTCTAATATGCATCAAAAAACGCAGGAAAACCACCCTGTGGGCACAGGCCTGCGGATTTGCTGCCGATTTTTGACCCCACATTCACTTGCATTGGCAAAATCCGCAGGTAAATCTGCAAGAATAATTTTACATGCTGCAGATTTTAACTCAGGGAAATCCACACTATTTCCGCAGCATGGGCACAAGACTTCTAAAATTCCATAGAAATGGCTGGGGGCTCCCTGTACTAATCCGTGAAAAAAACACGACAAATTCCATGATAAATCCGCAGCGTACAAATAATCACTGCGATACTTGTTTCGAAAAGTTGGACAAGTGTTGTGTATATGCTCTTGCGTGTGTCATGCGAGGTGCACGGGTTTGGTGTTTTTTTTTTTTTGTTTTGTTTTTTTTTCTCTCTTCTCTTCTCCCCTAGCATCCGTATGACATCCGTGTGTAATATTTTTCTCCCACCCATAGACTTGCATTAGCAAGTCTGGTCGATCTGTGCAGCCATACGCAGCATGCTGCGATTTTTGATCCTCAGCGCGTTTTGAGCTGAGGAAAAAATAGCAGGAGACTGCCTGATTAAAGCGGGCTTTACACGCTGCGATCTCGCTAACGAGATTGCAAGCGATCGTACCCGCCCCCGTCAGTTGTGCGACACGGGCAAATCGCAGCTGCCGCACAACCTCGCTTAACAGACACACACTGACTTACCTGCCGTGCGGCGTCGCTCTGGCCGGCGAACCGCCTCCTTTCTAAGGGGGGTGGGGGGTTTGTTCGGCGTCACAGCGATGTCACACGGCAGGCGTCCAATAGAAGCAGAGGGGCGGAGATGAGTGGGACGTAACATCCCGCCCACTTCCTTCCGCATTGCCGGTGGAGGCAGGTAAGGAGATGTCCGTCGCTCCTGTGATGTCACACACAGCGATGTGTGCTGCTGCAAGAATGAGGAACAACATCGCTAATAAGCAGAAAACGATTTTTTGTTTCAGGACGACCTCTCCGCGGCAAACTATTTTGACCCCTTTTGCGATAGTTTAAGGTCGCTCAAAAGTGTCACACACTGCGAAATCGTTAATGACGCCGGATGTGTGTCACAAACACCGTGACCCCGACGATAATTCATTAACGATATCGTAGCGTGTAAAGCCCGCTTTACACTGGAGAGAGTGCAATCTGATGTTTTATCAGATTGCACTCATCCATGAAAATCGCAAGTGGAACCGAGCCTTGGCCCTTTTATTTGTAGATTTAGGCTGGCATCACACACTACGATATATCGGTCGTTATGTCGTCGGGGTCACGGATTCCGTGACGCACATCCAGCATCGTCAGAAATATCGTAGCATGTGACAGCTACGAACGACTATGAACGAGCAAAAAAAACCTCACCTTTACCGTTGCTCGATCATTTTCAAAATGTCGGTCCTCATTCTGTGCTCCGGTTGTTCATCGTTTTTGAGGCAGCACACATTGCTCCATGTGACATCCCGGGAACGACGAACACATCGTCTGAGATATCGTAGCATGTGACAGCTACGATCGACTATGAACGAGCAAAAAAAACCTCACCTTTACCGTTGCTCGTTCATTTTCAAAATGTCGGTCCTCATTCTGTGCTCCGGTTGTTCATCGTTCTTGAGGCAGCACACATCGCTCCTTGTGACAACTCGGGAACGACGAACACAGCTTACCTGCGTCCCGCCGGCAATGCGGAAGGAAGGTGAGCGGGATGTTATGTCCCACTCATCTCCGCACCTATTGGCTGGCCGCTTTGTGACGCCGAACGTTCCTCCCCCTTCAGGAAGAGTATGTTCGCCGCCCACAGCGTTGTCGTCCGGGAGGTAAGTGCGTGTGACAGGAGGTTAACGACTTTGTGCGCCACGGACAACTAATTGCCCGTGACACACAAACAATGGGAGCGGGTGCGATCGCACGATAGATTGTCCCGTGTGACGCCGGCCTAATGGTTATCGGGCCCAGATACTGTAGTAACAATTTAAGGTTATGTTCCCACGTTGCAGATTTTCTGCACCAAAAAATGTATCTCTTGGCAGGAAAAACACTGCAGAAAAGTGGAAAAAAATAGGGGGGAAAAAACACAGAAACAATTGACTTTCTGTTTTTTTTTGCTTAAAACCTGTAGGGTACGTGCACACGATCAGGAGCTGGTGCATCCTGGACGTGGCAGGACCTGACCTGCAGGGCCGCAAGTCTCCTCCACAGGAGCCGCAGGTGCCTGTGCCCATGGGCCTGTCTCTGTGGCCCAGAGACAGGCCCAAACAATTGACATGCTGATGCTCGGGAAGCCTCATCGCAGGTCATTTTTCGCTGCCGGAAAAAACAAGCACAGTGGGCAGGGAATTTCTAGAAATCCTATCCACTGTGATTGTACTGTACAACGCAATGTTTCACACGCAGCGAAAACACACTGCGTCCAAAACGCTGTGAACCCCGACCGTGAGCACCAAGCCCAAGAAAAATAACCGCATAGTGTGCGCACTACCTAGGTGGAATCTTCAGCTCCCCACCCCCGCAAAATAAAAAAAAAAAAGGCTTTGCCATTCCTAGATTAGATTAATATGAAAATAATGTGCATTTATTTCTGTTTTTCTGTTGGTCTATGTAAGTTATTGTGATCTTTAAACATGTTTTGTCTACATAGGTCCATAGATCAATGCGAGGTGACTCCATTCTGGGCTTCTGAAAATGTAATTGCCTCTTTTGGCAGATGATAAAACGAATGCCAATACCTAATCACTCCACGTAGGAGCACCTAATTTTTATTTTTTTTTTCTTGTCGTGACATTATTTGGCGAGCCTCCATTTTTACCATTTTGTTGGTAATGATCAAATTGCATTTTCAGATACATTACAGAACAAGACCGAACTAATTGTCGTATATTTTATCCATTCTCTAAACATTGTCGGTACATCAGGGCATAAAAAATTTAAGTGAAACTATTTGGGCCCTTGCCACAAAAGCATTCTAAATTAACTGTTGGCAACCTCGTACCCCCCCCCCCCCCCGCTCCCCCCGCCCCCTCTCATTCCGCCTCCTAGAGCGTCTAAAGCAGAATAAGATATGTATAATATGGAAACAATGAACCCTGGATCAAAGCTTTTTATGTGGAGGGTAATGACAGAGACAAACGTTGCCTGCAGTATTATCTGCAGCAAAGAATGTAAAATAGTAAAAATGGTGATAGATCTGGAAGTTTACTAGACATTATAATGAGGCTCATAAACAAATAATAAAAAAAAATTGTGACATTAAAATGGTTGTTTCCATTTTTTTTGGAATCGTGCTACAAACATAGAAATAAGGCTACGATTACATGTGACCTTGCCACTGGTTGCATCTAATGATTGTCAATGGGGTTATTTTTTTTTTGGCTTATTAACCTATTTAATAAAGGGAATCTGTCACCAGGTTTTTGCTCCCTCATCTGAGAGCACATAACGTAGAGACAGAGCTCCTGATTCCAGTGATGTGTCACTTAGAGCTGTGTGCTGTCGTTTTGATACAAATGAATGTTTTCTCTGCTGCAGTTATACAGAGCTCATGAATATGCTAACTACCTGGCAGCAGGACAAGTAGTTTTGTAATGATGATCTACTTCTGATTAAACAGTGATTTTATCAAAACTACTCTAAGCAGCCCAGTAAGTGATACATAGCTGTAATCAGGATCTCTGCCCCTACATGATGCTGCTCTCAGATTAGGTGGCAAAAACCTGGTGATAGATTCCCTTTAAGATCAAAAAAGGTGTTGCATATTGCAACACTGTTAAACTGGGATGGAGCAATACATTGTTTCCCTCTCTCCCACTTTCTTCTCTCACTTTTGATTGTTTTGCGGATAAGACTTGACAACTTTTTGTTGGCTCTCTAAGATGTGCTAAAGGTAGTGATGGGTGAATAGTAACTATTTGTGTTGGGCTTATTTGTAACAAATCCCAATGTAGTATTCTGGTATTCATCACAAACAACAAACCTCATGCAAGTCAATGAGGAACCCGAGCATTTTTCATGTTGTGACGAATACTGGAATAGTATTTGGTAAGCGTTATCTGAATACGAATAGTTAATGTTCGACCATCGCTAGTTAAAGGGACTCTATTTCTACAGTCACTCTGTGCTGACAAAGTATAGGTGCTCGGTGCATCATGGCGGGGCCAAACACTTTCTTACTTTTGTACCTGCACTGAACATTAATTCTGTGCCGACAGATCCATCTAAGGCCACGCTCTGACAAGTGCAACCCAATACTCGGACTGGCCGGCAGCTCTCCTGACCTGAGCATGACAGAATATATTTCTATGCAGCTGTGAGGCTTTGGTCAGGAGAGCCGCTGGCCAATCCAAGCTTAGCCGTGCGATGGCTTCCCGAGTTAGGCTTTGTGCGCACTAGAAAAGTGATTTTTCTCAAGAAAATTTCTTGAGAAACTTCTGGAAGTTGAAGATTACCGCACCTGCGGTAAAAAAACGCACCAAAATCGTGGGAAAAAACGCATTCGTTTTTGCCGCGTTTTTTTCCGCGGGTTGGTCCCTGCAGTTTTTATGCTGTAACTGCAATAAATAATATAGATAATAGATAATCGATAGACAGATAATGGATAGAGGGAAAGATAGATAGATGAATGGATAGATGGATGAGAAAGACCTATATAATGTCCCACCTCCCTGCATATTCTAAGCTGGCACTCTAGTGACTTTCATGTGGCACTAAAGGGTGCTTAGCCTTGTATTTAGCCAAAAAGTAAATAAATAATTAAAAAAAAAAAAAAAAGTGAGGTCCCCCTATCTTTTGTAGCCAGCTAGGGTAAAGCAGACAGCTGCAGCCTGCAAACCACAGCTGTCAGCTTTACCTTGGCTGGTAATACAAAACAGAGGGCACCCCACGTTGTTATTTTACATTAAATAAATAATTTAAAACAAAAAACGTGGGGTCCCCTCCAAACTGGCTCACCAGCCAAGGTAAAGCGGACAGCTGTGGTCTGGTATTCTCAGACTAGGGAGGTCCACAGTTATTGGACACTCCTCAGCCTAAAAATAGCAGGCTACAGCCGCCCCAGAAGTGGTGCATCCATTGGATGTGCCAATCCTGGTGCTTTGCCACTCATACCGTGCCCTGGTGTGGTGGCAAACTGGGTAATATATGGGGTTGGTGCCAGATGTGTAATGTCACCTGGCATCAGGCCCTGGGGTTAGTGATGTCACACGTCTATCAGATACCTGACATCAGCAACCCAGTCAGTAATAAAAAAAAAATTGAAGAAAAAAAAGTTTTATTTGAAAAAACACTCCCCAAAACATTCCCTATTTCACCAATTTATTGAAAAGAACAATTAAATCCGGGTCCGGTGTAATCCAGTAAGGGGGTCCCATGACGATCCATACCATAGTCACTGTCCCAATCAATGAAGAACAGCACATTCCACATTGGCTGGGAGAGCAATGCAGTGACCTGAGCTAACATCAATAGGTCAGCCGAGGTCACTGCAGGGGATGACTAGCGCTGACTTCAGGAGGTTTAGATGAGATAATTACCTGCAGTGACTATCTGCTGATGTCAGCGCCGTCACTGCCTTCTATGCCCGCCGTGTTCTCAGCAGTATCGCGAGAGCCTGTGATGTAGCCGCTAGTAACAGTCTCGAGCCGCCCGCGAGACTGGCATAGAAGGCAGTGACAGCGGTGACATCAGGAGAGCAGGAGATAGTCACTGCAGGTAATGATCTCATCTCACCTCACCTCCTGACAGCAGCGCTCGTCATCCCCGCGGCTGTCAAGACTGCAGGGTGAGAAGCTGCTGATACTGCTGTGCAAGCAGCCGCGGGGTTGGAGCGGGACACAGACTGCACGGGCACCCGACGGAGATCACATGGAAGTGCTTCTGTGCGGCGTCCAGGGAGTGTGATGTGTGTGTTTACTCTGCTCCGCTTCCTCTTCCTGTCATAATGACATCACTTCCTGCAAAACGCAGAGTAGTGATGAACATTACCACAGGTAAACCGCAGCTATACCAGGGGTATACCGCACATAATTTGCTGCCTGCGGTATACCCGCGGTATTTCGCGATTACATTACAGTGAATGCAGTGAAATACCGGGGGTACCTGTGGAAAAGTGACATGCACATTTTCTCAAGAAATTTTCTCAAGAAATTCTGCAGAAAGGTTACAAACATTTCTCAAGAAATTTCTGCAGCAAAACCGCGGGTAAAAACGCAGTGTGCGCACAGGGCCTTATTATGGTCATGGTGACCAGAATTCTTGATCGTTTGTCTGTCCGTGTAATAGAAGACAGTCGGGATTAGAAATGTTGTGTGGCGTTATTGACTCGCCCACCCCAGGGCTATGAGACACCCGGTGCCGGGCCAGACTAGTCCGGGGGTCGTCAGTGGTGGCGGGGCCCGGCTCCGTGGCCCTGGTGGGTGTCAGTTTAAATATGGCTGATGACTTGGTAATGAATAAAGTTTGTGTTCGTGACGCCACCTGTGGTATGCGACTATTAAGCCGCCGCTGCTGTGTCAGGCCTCCGGGGTGATGATATGGCAGCAATGATGGTACTGCTCCCCACAGGTGGAGCAATGCCCCGGGGCACACTGTTGGTGCTCATGAGAGTCTCTATGGTGTAATGGAAGGCTAAGCAGATAAAATAACAGAGACCACTCCAAGGGTGCAGTTTCAAGTTCTTTACTCACACGTCCTGGTATGCGCACACTGGTGCCCTCAGACGACTGGAACCCACTGTCAGGGACCTCCGCCGTTTCTGGGTGATTCTTGGAGTAAAAACCGGTACCCTTCTCTCTAAGGTGTCTCTGTCTTCAGCTGTCTTCCTAAGCCTAGCTCTTTTAGGATGAACCTGCTCGGCCTCCACTACAGCCTCCGGGCTGGGGGCGTCACCTGTCGGATGATTATCCCCTTTCTAGAGGTTCTGCTGTGGGCTGTGGCCCGGGGAGTTTACAACTTTCCCTGGGCCTCGGTTTTTACTGTTTGGAGATGATTTTGCACTCCTCCGGTTTCTAGGGACCGTCCTCTGTTGCAGCTTGATCCCTCCACCGATGTTCCTGTGGAACAGGCCACCGCAGCTCTACAGCTATCCGTGGCCCTGGAATCCCTTCTTTTCTCTGCTTGGTGTCACCTGGACCCTCTGAGTCCTAGGATCTTCACCAGGAAGCGTCTTTCTTCTTCTCAGCTCCTGACTGACTTGGAGCTCTCTTTCCTTCTCTCCTCCTTGCCTGCCTCCTGCAGACCTCCTCCTCCTTCCCCACTCTCTCTCCTTCTTCTGTTGCTTTCTCTGTGCGGATACTCTGAGCTCACAGAGCTCCTTTCTCTTTCACAGCTACATGCTGTCTCCTCACTCTCTCACTCTCTGAGGTAAACTGAAACTAATTTGACCTTCCTTTCTCTGACTGCTCTCTGGTGGCTCCTCCCACCTCCCCAGTTGCTAAGCTGTACCCTATAGGAGCAGGGATGGGTCTTACGGCCCCTCCCAGCATGCAGCATGGGAGGGTTACTGCCACTGTCCCTGGTCCCAGTATGTACCTAACAATGGGTGTTGTGTAGATTTACCAGGGGACCTCCTTTCCTCACCCAGAATGGGGCATCACACCGCTGGATGGGGTGCAATGTCCTGTGGCGACGGAAGACTCAGGGGCGCCACACTATTGCACAAAGAACCAGAGTATTGTAGGATTCAATCACATTTTTATGTATAGGGAACATGTTTCAGGGGTTACCTCAAAACCATTTATCAGGACAAGATCTTACTTTTCATGTACGAGGTTGGTGTGATTGAAGCCGGCGAAGAATCCACTGCTTCTTAATGCAACAAAGCCGCACTCCATCTGTACCCACTACTTCGTTACTTTGTGTTATGTTGTGACCTACCACAATACAACTTTCAAAGCATCCATGCTGTTTTTGAGAAGATGGCCATGTTTTCTTAACCATGGACAACCCCTTTTTAAAGAGCAGGAGGTAATTTAAAAAAAAAACAAAAAACAAAAAAAACTTTTTCCCACAGTAGAACTTGTATGAAATTATCTACCCTGTTATTTGTTGACGGAGTGACGCCTGTAACAAAAAAAGTTGGCTGAGGTTGACTGTGGTAGGATCTTTGACATTTCTAGGTTGACCTTCCAGGATAAACTGACATTTGTGCAGAGTACTGCATTGGTGGACACAGACTGAAAAAGGCCCCTGTAGAAGAACAGTAATATGGCTCCTTTTCAGTCCAATAACTCATCAAAATGCACAATTGCACCTGCTTTGGAGATAATAAAAATTGGGCCCCTGTGCGCTGGTACAGGTATAATGATGTGCCCACCCCTGGAGTACTGTCACTTTACATTGACCTCCATGAAACTTGATTGTTATAAAGTTGCTGTCAGTGTAGACAACATATTGTGGTTGCTCGCAGTCAAGCACATTGTTTATAGGCCTGATTATTATTATTATTATTATTATTATTATTATTATTATTATTATTATTATTATTATTATTATTATTATTATTATTATTATTATTAATAGTGTTATTATTATTATTAATAGTGTTATTTATTCCATGGTGCTTTACAAGTGAAAGAGGGTATACGTACAACAATCATTAACAGTATAAAACAGACTGGTATAGGAGGAGAGAGGACCCTGCCCGCGAGGGCTCACAGTCTACAGGGAATGGGTGATGGTACAATAGGTGAGGACAGAGCTGGTTGCGCAGTGGTCTACTGCACTGAGGGATATTGTAGGTTGTAGGCTTGTCGGAAGAGGTGGGTCTTGAGGTTCCTCTTGAAGCTTTCCACGGTAGTGGAGAGTCTGATGGGCTGAGGTAGAGCATTCCAGAGTATGGGGGATGCACGGGAGAAATCTTGTACACTATTGTGGGAAGAGGAGATAAGAGAGGCGTAGAGAAGGAGATCTTGTGAGGATATGAGGTTGCGTGCGGGTAGGTACTGGGAGACTAGGTCACAGATGTAGGGAGGAGACAGGTTGTGGATGGCTTTGTTGGTCATGGTTAGTGTTTTGAACTGGAGTCGTTGGGCAATGGGTAGCCACTGACGGGATTGGCAGAGTGGCGAGGCTGGAGACTAGCGAGGTAAGAGGTGGATTAAGCAGGCCGCAGAGTTTAGGATAGATTGGAGGGGTGCACGAGTGTTGGAAGTGAGGCCAGAGAGCAGGAGGTTGCAGTAGTCGAGGCAATTATGCAACTACCTCAAATTGTAGTAGGTCTGATAAAATGTGTTTATGAATATAGCTCCTGGATATCTGGTGCACCGTCATACAAGTTTTTGAAAAGTGCTTCAGTGCAATATTTTGCCAATTTTTCAGTAACTAAGAACAAAAAGTTCTACTCAAAAAAAAAATGAAAATTTCTCATTTTCTTTAAATCCACTTCTGGTTTCGGATTAGAACGTGTGAACCCACTGTATTTACCTCTCTTCTATATGGCTGTGCTGCCAACAAGTTACTTGCTGTTGTATTTTCTTTTTATTTTGCTTGTATTTGATATGGGAATTAATATACCTGCATGTACTGTACACTGCCCAAGTTTGTCTTAATTTTTCAATTTCTTTTTTTTTTTTTAGGAACTTCTGATTTATCGGGAGGAAACGTAAAAACGCAGACGCACAACTTCCATCACAACAAACATGTTCAAGAGAAGAGGTCTGTGCCGATTCGCAGGAAGCGAAGCATTGGTGAGAGACTTTGAAATTTTGTTTTTTAAATTGCCTTGTTAATTCCCCCTCCCGCAAGATATTATTATTCATAAAATCTGGTATAAATCTTAATATGCACCCAGAACCGCGAACCAGGGTGTTGGTTCCTGTGCTTATTCCACCCTCTTAGCATGTTAGCAGGCCCACAAGGGTGTGCTAACATGCTATTCAATGCCCAGCGTCATCGGCGGTGACGCATATACCTTTATCCGTTGCACTGCCCCGGACGCCGGTTTTGGGGTCCGTGCTCATGATCAGAAGTCACCACACTTCCAGTGATGCGCACTAAACCTCTCTGAAGTCAGACGCGTACACCCGGCTTCATAGTGCGTGTGACTGGTAGTGCAAGGCATTCTGACCCATGCGCACTGTCCTTAAGCCCGGTGTCTAAGGCGGTCTAACGGCCACAGGTATGCACTCACTGCCGACGATGAAGCTGGGCATTGCATTGCATAGCATGTTCACACACCCCTGTGGGCGTACTAACATGCTAAGAGAGCGACATTAGCTCAGAAACTAATGCCCTTTGACTAGTCCCTGGCCTCATTAGCATATCGTAAAGGATTTTTAGAAATACTTTTTCTAAAGATCCCTTTATCTATGCTACTAGATGCAGGGATTAGCAATATGCATCCAGAACTGCTCATGGTTTTGGCTGCATATTGCACCTGACAGATTCCCTTTAATATAGATTACTAAAAAGCTACCAACAAATATTATTTTAGTGGTTCTAGATTTAAAGGGAATCTGTCGGCAGGTTTTGGCTTCCTCGTCTGAGAGCAGCATGATGTAGGCAAAGAGATTCTGAATCCAACAATGTATCACTTAGATTAGCTGTTCTGATTTGAATCAGAATTTTTAGATTTGATAACACTCAGCAGAGAGCTGTCTCTCTCACACCAGGCTCTCTATAGAGATTTGAGCATTGACAGTGAAATGTGAGAGGAGGGAGCGTGCTGGACTGCCATGTGCATGACATTGTAGCTGGAGCAATAAGTCCAGACTGGATAAACAAGAGGTGGACCTTGACAAGTTGAGGATCCCTGAATCCTGTGTTAACCCTTACAGTATGCGGTCTTCAGCTTTCACAGCAAAAACCTGCTGACAGATTCCCTTTAAGGCCATAGTCAATGTAAGTATTTAAAGCGAACCTGTCACCAGATTTGGCGACTATAAGCTGCGGCCACCACCAGTCAGCTCTTATATAGTGTGTGTGTGTGTGTGTGTGTGTGTGTGTGTGTGTGTGTGCATATATATAATATAATATATTATATTATATTATATTTATAATATAATAATTATATATATATATATATATATATATATATATATATATATATATATATATATATATATATATATATATATATATATATATATATAATATATATATGACACACACACACACACACACACACAATTTTATATATGTGTGTGTGTGTCTAGGCCGCTGTGTAGAACTAAGAATCACTTTTTATAATACTCACCTAAGGGGCAGTGTGTGTCTCTGTTCTTCGGGTCCGGCGGCGCCCCTTTCGGCCATCTTTGTCCTCCTCCTTCTGAAGCCTGTGTGCATGATGTGTCCTACATCATGCCCACCAGCCGGCATTTAGGTCCTGCGCACACGCACTACAATACTTTGATCTGCCCTGCTCAGGGCAAGTGCGCAAACTAATAGACCTTACAGGCGCCACTTCTGCCTCTCAATGAACTCTTCTGCCTCCTCGATAATTTACCGTAACTAATGTCTTACCCAGTGCTTGGAATTGTAGGCATTCTAGGAAAAACTGACAACACTTTGTAGACTAACTAGTGACATATATGACCGTCTCTATTCCTCTTAAGTGGATGGAGATCAAACAACATAGTAATTTTTAAGACCGTTCCTGTTGTTAGCTCAAATTCCAAACATTCCGTCATATTTTATTTTTGTAATGTTATGCAGCAGTTTATATTTTTATGGATTTTTTTTTTTTTTTTTTTTTTTTTTTTTCTGCGGCCCGTCTCTTGTAAGTATGTTGGCTAGATATTACTCTTGATTGACAATATGAACGCCCACGTGTAACTATTGGAGCTATATGGCAGCTCTGCCCTTCAAAAGTATTTATTGCGGAACCTAAGGCTAGGTTCGCACACAGCGTCTTTTTGACGCTGCGTTTTTGTGCGTTTTTGGCCGCTAAAAACGCACCTGCGTCGAAAAAACTCATCAAAAAACGCATGCGTTTTTGCCGCGATTTGGTGCGTTTTTGGCTGCGTTTTGCTGCATTTTTGATCTCTGCGTTTTGCTGCGTTTTTCCAATGCATTGCATGGGGGGAAAACGCAGGAAAGAACTGACGTCTATTTTTTTTTTTTTTTTTTTTTTTTTTTAAACTCAAAAACGCAGGTAAAAAAAAACAGATGTGTGCGGACAGCAAAAATGAAAACTCATAGACTTTACTGGGGAAGCAAAGTCATGCAGTTTTGAGGCCAAAAACGCACTGTGCGCACATAGCCTAATTGTCTGTTTTCATTTCTTCGAGCAACGATTCACTGTGGATGTTGTCTGGAGAGATGGCCTTGGATGATTCAGGAAGAATGAATTCTCGGTGAACATAGACTTAACTTTCACACTTGCTGAGAGTATATATTTAGCAAGACATAGGTGACAGATTGTATGACTGGGCTTGCAGGAGGTGTTTTGCTGAGTCATATCTTTGTGTTATACTCAAGTTGTATGCTGGTTGCTAAAAGTGCAAATAACCTAAAAATGTGGCTGTAGACTGCTGCAATTTGAAATATTTTATTTTTTGGGGGAAGGGGGAGGGGTGGTAGTGGGTTAAATTTAACTCTAACTCTAAATGCAAAAAACCAACCCAATATATTTTTTTTTTTTTTTTTTTGTTTTTACAGAGGAAGCTGTCCCTGCAGTCTGCAAAACAAGGACTGTTATTTACGAGATACCTCGTAGCCAAATTGACCCAACATCTGCAAACTTTCTGATATGGCCACCATGTGTGGAGGTGAAACGTTGCACAGGCTGCTGTAATACCAGCAGTGTTAAATGCCAACCATCAAGAATACACCACCGGAGTGTCAAGGTAAGCAGATTGTCATCTACATCTTTCTTGACGTGGCCTTGGTCAACTTTTGTCTATGGTATTGGTACAAATCCAGTCATGGATTGATGGTCCCTGTACAAGCTTGACATTTTTATTTTTTTTTTGTAGAATATTTAAAATATTCTGAGTTAACGTACCCTTTTTGTTGTCTTCATGATGTTGGCATTACTTTGGTCTAGTTGTACTCAAAACCTAAGTGGTTGGCTCCAAAGTCCTCTCTGATACGGTTGTCTTCCCTTAAGAAGGAGCTCCAAAAGTCAGTCTTGGTCTAAATCAATATTTCTCAATTTCCTCTCAGTTAGCATTGTCTTCTGTTTGAATTTTGGTGCTCATTTTAGATTCTTGGTCTAAAGCAGTATTTCTCAATTTCCTCTCCGTTGGGGTTGTCTTCTGTTTGACTTTTGGCGCTTGTTCTAGATTCTTGGTCTAAAGCAGCATTACTCAATTTCAGTACTCAAGACTCCTCCAATAGGTCATATTTAGAGTTGAGCTATAACCTAACTATTCACACTCGCTATACTCATAACTAGTACTGTCTACTACTCGCGTATTCGTTCTGTATAGCGTGTGCAGTGCAAGTCAATGGGGAAAAACTGGCAAAGTAACGAGTAACCCAAATGCCTTCCTACTCGTGCGAGTAGCAGATAGTGCGGAATTCGGGTTACTAGTTACTTTGCCATTATTTTCCCCTTGACTTGCCTAGCACATGATATTCTAAATGAATACGCGAGTAGAAGACAGTACTAGTTAACTATTTGTACTCGCTCAACTCTAGTCATATTTTCAGGAATTCCTGAGTATTATACAGTTGATAGAATGATTGATTGATTTAGCAAGGCATCACGCATTGCCACAGATTCAATCATGACCTTTTGGGGGGAGGGGGAACCCTTTAAGACCGGAGTTAAGAAATACCGGTCTAGAGAATCCTTTTGTGGACCAATCTGATTACTTTTTCTATTCTTCGTTGATGTTTGATATACTGGATTGTGTAGTGGATCCATATGTGACCAACTTAATCTCAAGAGATGCATGCTGGCGTAGCTGAAGTGCCCTGGCTGAATGGAACGAAGGTCAATCATGCCACTATTGCTCCATTCATTCTTAATGGCAGCGCCGGAGATTGCAGAGCGCAGCACTTGCTGATCTTTGCCACTCTTATTAAAATGCATAGAGAGGCAGTGTGCATGATCGACCTCCTCTCCATTCAACCCGGTCTCGTGAGTCTTTTTTTTCTTCTTCTTTACTGGCGTGCTGACATTGCCCATTGTTTTGAACCTAGCCAGGGTTAACCATTAGCATGGGGATGGTATGTAATGTTGCATGTGGGTTTTTTTCTTTCCTACGACTGGACTTGAACATGCTTGAGTTAACCGGTTTCCTATGAAACTAGCTCTATAGTGTGTGAATTGTGAGACCTGTGGGGAAAGGACTAATGGGGCTTGTGGAATATACTGGAGCTATATAAAGGACAGGAAAATGTAGATGTCATTGGTAGCTATGTGCTTTTGACAGATTAGTCAGCATTACAAAACGCATATCCAATGCATACTAGTAGGTTGTACTCTACTAGATGTTACTACTGTTAGCTTTGTATTGTTTGATCCTATGTTTGGGTTTTTCTTTTCGCGAATTGACTTTTTTTTTTAACTTGGAAAATTACAAAATCCCAATAACAATTTTATGCCTGTGTGGTATAGAAGATATTTAACGTTGGAGCAAACTCCAGCTAATTTATCTGACTGAAGTTAAAGGACAGAAGGTCAAAGAGCATGTTAGGAGAAAGGGTGTTTAATACTTGAAACTGGAAGCTCACCCCTTCACCTCCCAATGTAGACAAAGGAGCACAGTGTACACCGCAACACCCGCCTCTTTCTTGGGGCTTTATGCCGTTGACAAGTAGTTTTTTTTTTTTTTGTTTTTTTTTTTTTCTAATTCTGGACTTGGGACTTGAAGGGCTTTTGTGTGGCGTCACTTAGTAAATTGTACCGGAGAGTCACGCAGGATGTGGTGGAAAGTGTTACATACTATTGGGTCGCTCCATTTTTGCCTGGAATGTTTTAAATTTTCTCGGCTGTTTGCACAATGTCTAGTTTTATCAAGACTTCCTTTTTCTATTAAAATAGAGGCCTTTATAATGACACGGTACTGAGATCATAGAAATAAATGTTGGCTGAGTACACAGGCACATCCAAAGATCAATAAATGATAACGCAGACTGTTCCCACAAGGGCATCTGGCTGCATCTTTCACATCAAGTTGGCAACCTTACCTTTTCTTCTTCAAAGTGTAATTATAGAGTGGCTCAGTAACTTAAAATAACTTATGTCCTTGGACAGTTTAGGAAATAAATTCAAAGGACCATTGCAGAAAGTACAATTTTTTTAAAGGGAATATCCACTTGATAAGACTTTGTTTTTTGGAGTGCTACCTACTGTAGAATACCACTAGTGGGCTTCTAAACCAGGAAGGAAGTAATTTTGTGTCTTAAACCAGGGATGGTCATTTTGTGGTCTCCATTCTAGTTGCTTTGAATATGTCCATGGATTTGGTGTACAGTTCCGATCGATCATCTATGTCGAATATTTTGTGCAGAATTGACTGACTTTTTTTAGGGCAAAAATATTGACATGGTGGTCATATTAGTGAGCCATAGATGTCAGGTGTCGCAGCAGGGGAGAGATGCTATACCACCAGTATAGGACAACACATAGCTAGGGAAAGGGGGAAGTGGTGACCCCTGATAACCACCTACAGCTGGTCCCTCACCACCCTAGATAGGTTCCTCACCTATGCGCTGAGCTGGACACCTGACCCTAGGTATCCCAAGTGCTGGGCCCTAAATAGGGAACGGGTGGGATAAACTCTTCGTCAGCCCCACTAAATCCAAAGGAAGACACGGGAAACGCAACAGCATTCACCAGAGCCCTGGTAGATGGCAAAAGACAAAACGCTTCTCTGAGCAGCAGCAACCACAAGTCTCAAGCACCAGAAGACAACCTCTCCAGAGCTCAGTAAGGAACAAATTATAAACCGCACCCAAACGACCCAGGGGTAAGGTTAATAAAGGAAGTCAGAGGATACCAACGGCTATGAAGTACTGACAGTTTCCCAGGCTCCTAGAAACCGAGAACTGCCAGATAACACGCGTTTCCAATCTCTGTGATCCTCTAGCACTTGCTGCCACTAAATTGTCAGGTGACCGTGATAACTCTGACAGGCCATGACACATCTGTGACATCAGGCTTATGGGAATACATGATGAGCTGACGTAATGTACTCTCTTCATTAAGTTTTGTTTTTTGTTGTACATGTACTACACACTCCTATACAACAAGAACTAATGGTAAAGTGTAAACCATGTTTTGGCTCTTATGTTTTTACTTGTAAGGGCTTTTACGTTAATATCCAAGTTCTCTGCGGTAGCACCAAATGTTATGTTATACTGATTAAAAATGTGTTTGTGCTTCCTAATCCACTCCCACAAATAGTCTACATGCCACCCAAATTTAGCTTATTGACCTTTCCTACTGTCTCCTGAATATTTCCCTCGTTCTTCATGTTCTTGCCCGACCCACCACCTCACATAGCAATGATTCATTTCATAAATGCCCTGTCTGTGACTCCCCGCATCTAATGAAAGAGATGATGCCAGACTTGCTCTTTTGATGCAGATTTCCTTCTGGATGTTTGCTGGAGATGATTAATGTTTGAGATGTTATGAATTATATTTATGGTGCTGCATCATTTTCCACATCAGTTGGGTCTAATAGAGTCAGGATACCACATCATATTGTGCATTCATGAATAGTAAAGCATGGGTTATGATTAACTTCAGAAAGGAATATTTTTGGTTTCTGAAATAGTTGCCTTGTTCTTGGAACTTGGACCTCTGATGGTGGCTTGGTATGTAGATGTGGGTTCTAGAACCCGACATGAATTCAGTATTTGAATCTTTTTGAAGGCAGCTTGTATTTATCGGGTCGGTGAGTGATTTTCTTGTAGATGTACAATGTCCTTGCATAGGTCTGATGTATTGTAATACATTTTATTTTTGGTTAGATCCCAATTATTTTATTTTTCGAAATCACAACTTTTCTAATGCAAAATATTGGTGATTCTATGCTGTTTTTATGGCCGTCTGTTGAGAAAAACCTAACCTAGGATATGGACACTATGGGCTTGATTTTTTTATAAGTTTTTGAAACCATACCTAAAGAAACTTTTTTTTTTTTTTTTTTTTTTTTTTTTTTCTTGGTTCTTTGATGTTAACATAGTGAAATAGTTATGGTTTCGGAGTATAGCACTAATTATTTGCCCCCTTACGAGATGTTTCAGTTACTCTTCGAGTAAAAAGTTTAAGCAGGTTCTTTCAGGTTAATAGGTAATGTATGTTGTAAAGTTTTTCATAATATATGGGTTAAGTAGTTTCAAGGGACTGAAGGCTCAAGAGATCATCCACATCTGGAATTTGAATAGATGGCCCTACAGGAATAAGAAGGTGTATTGTGATCTATGTGATCTAGGGTATAATTGTAGTCAAATCTGTTCATGTAATGACCTCACTGAGTAGTGAAGTCTGGAACGTGGATGGTCCAACTGGCTGTGATCTGTAATGGTTTTGTTTTTTTTTTGTTTTTTTTTTCTCTCCAACTGACCATGGAGGTAACAGTAATGCTGAAGATGGATAGATATAGAGAGATAGATATGTATGTATGTATGTATGTATATATTATTTTTTATTATTTATGTTTTTATTAATTCGTTTAGCTTGCTTCCAAAATTTTAGCAACATCTTGCGAGTCCCATTCTATGTAGTATACTGATAGAAGTCAGCCCATCTTTTACCGAGAGTCTGACGGCACAGAATGACTGTTCAAAGAGTTCAATGTACCCTTCAGTGCCGCCCCGTGCCAGCAGCCGGCGCTGCTCGAGTCCGGACCTTCAGGGGTGTTGGTGGCTCGAGGGTCTCCGGGGGCTTCACGGACACGCCGAGTGAAAAGGGGGATGGACGTATATGTACGTTGTGAGTTCGTGACGCCACCCACGGTGTGTGGTGAAGTGGGACACCACCGCTGCTGTTATGGGCCACCCGGGGGAGATGTTGTGCAGCAAGCTGTTAACCCCTCCATGGGCAGGGATGGTGACCCCGGGACCCGATTTGCTCCAATTCAGGGGGAAAATGACGACCGCAGGGGTGTTGGTGTACTCACTGTTGGAAACAAACACACACAAGTCTCTGGTAAACCAAGGTGGTGGTGGCCGGTGCCACGGACGGCCGTACTCTGGGTCCCCCACCCGGCTGGTGGTCTCTATCCTCTCCCTGCACTGTTTTTTAGTAGAAGTGATTTCCCAGTATAAAACGTAGGAGTCCGCTCCCGGCTGGATGTGGCTTAAGGAGCCGTGCCCGCAGACGCTGGCCCGTGGGATCTATGGGCCTTGGCGGTGACCGCTTATCCCCAATCAGTGGGCTGTTGTCTTTTATGAGGGACTTTGGGGGGGACAGAACCTCTAGTCCTGGCCTCAATCGGTTAATTAACCAGCTCCAGTCGATTCTGGCTTCAGGGTCAGAGTACCCCACTTTGTGCTACGGTTTCCGGGTCGGTTCCCCGTGTCGGTACCATTGGGCTACAATCCTGGCCTGGTTCACCTCGGTTCCACCGAGCAGTCTTCCCGTCTCCTGCTGACTGAGACCACAGTCTGCCTCCTAGCCAGTGGTACCAGGGCTCCAACCCTGGCACCGTTCAACTTGAACTCTCCCTCCTGCTGCTGGGACTACACCTTGCCCCAGCTCCTCTCAACTTGAACTTCAAACTCTATCTGTCCCTAAGTGGGTGACTAGGGTTTAATGGTTGGCTGAATGTCTCCTAAGAGTGTGAAGAGGTAATGCAGGGGCCTATTTGTGACTACCTGGATTCTCCAGGGCATCACACTTCCACCTACTTGTTTTCCAGTTATCTTCACCCTTATTCCTTTATTGACAGAGGAGGTTGAAGATGGATGGCGGACAAGTAATAAGTGGGAAGGTGCTTGATTTGAACAGTCATTTTGCGATGAGACTCAATTCAACTTTGATATATATATATATAATATATATATATATTTATATTATATATAATATATTAAATATATATATATATATATATATATATATATATATATATATATAATATAATATATTTTTTTGTGTGTGCCGCAGGATGGGGGTATATGAGCATGATGATGGGGGGTATATAAACAAGATGATGGCATATAGCAGGATGATGTGGGTATATGAGCAGGATGGGGCTATATACCAGGATGATGGGAGTATATGAACAGGATGATGCCATATAGCAGGATGATGGGGGTATATGAACAGGATGATGGCATATAGCAGGATGATGGGGGTATATGAACAGGATGATGGCATATAGCAGGATGATGGCATATAGCAGGATGATGGGGGTATATGAGCAGGATGATGGGGGTATATGAGCAGGATGATGGCGTATATAGCAGGATGAAAGCACATACCAGGATGCAGTATATAGCAAGATGGGGCTATACCAGGATGAGGGACATAAATATATACGCAAGCCAGGAGGATAATTACCAGGATGGGGTGCCTTTTTAGTAGAGAATTTGGGGATATTACCCCCATAATAGTGTCAGCAGCAGATCCTCGTCCCATAACAGTGTGTCATGACCACATTTTTTGCTTAAAATTTTTATTTTCCTATTTTCCTTCTCTAAAACCAGGGTGCGTCTTATGGTCCGGTGCGTCTTATAGTCCGAAAAATACGGTATATACATACATTATATATAGTTCTGGCAAAAATTAAGAGACCACTTCCATTTTCAGTTTTTCTGATTTTTATCTTTATAGGTATATTTTTGAGTAAAATGTAAATTGTTCTTTTATTCTATAACTACTGACAACGTCTCTGAATTTCCAACGAGAAATTTTGTATTTTCTGAAAATGAGAAATTATCAAAATAACAAAAAAATGCATTGCTTTCAGACATCAATTAATGCAAAGAAAACAAGTTGTTTAATAATTTAGAAACAATACTAATGCTTTAACTCAGGAAGAGTTCAGAAATTAATATTTTGTGGAATAACCATGATTTTTAATCTCAGCTTTCATGCATCTTGGCATGCTTTCCACCAGTCTATCACACTGCACCAGAAGTGGCATAAGGTCACCCAAAAGCAAACATGTAAGCAGTTCTTCTTTGTTTCATGGCTTGTGACTATCCATCTTCCTCTTGATTACATTCCAGAGGTTTTCAATGGGGTTCAGGTCTGGAGATTGGGCTGGCCATGACAGGGCTTTGATGTGCTGGTCCTTCAGCCACACATTGATTGACCTAGCTTTGTGGTATGGTGCATTGAACTTTTCGAAAAAACAGTCCTCAGAGTTGGGGAGCATTGCCTGAGCAGAAGGAAGCAACTGTTTTTCCAAGATAATCTTGTATGCGGCTTGATTCATACGTCCTTCGCAAAGTTTTAATCTGCCCAATTTCTAGAGTAAGGTAATCTTCTCTGAGTCTAATTTTCAGCTTTGCGCAACACCTTGGTCGTCTAATGGTTAGATGGAGACCTGGAGAGGCGTACAAGCCACAGTATCTTGCACCCCCTGTGAAATTTGGTGGAGGATCGGTGATGATCTGGGGATGCTAAATGAGGGTCAATAATGTCACAGTTGAAGGGAGTCTCATATATATTAATATTCACTCTGGTTAGTATATCCAAATTCTTATTTAGGGAAAGTCAAATGATCGTTTCACCTTACGAACAAGTGTTTTTGTTAATCTGTCAAGTGACTGTCTTTTTTTTTTTTTTTTTTTTTTTTTTTTTTTTTTTTTTTTACAATGCATGAAGAGTTGTTCATGGACCACTCCCCTCGTAGCTCTGCATACATGTGGCTGATTCTAGAGAATCCTTGCAGCACACGATGTGCGCAATGTGAGGGTTCACAAGTCTGCAGTCAGTGACTGGTTTAAAACAACAAATCTGCAGACAACCCCCTTTACGTAAAGGTGATCAAATTACATGCATATTATGATTCTGATATTTGGCTTGTTCCCTATGTTACATGGTATATAAATGAATGAATGTCTTTCTCAGCCAAGCGAAGAAGCTTGATTACAGGATTTGAGATGCACCATAATCTGAATTAATCTCGTGAGAACTGTGTGGTGGTAGCGATGCCATACATAAAATGATTATACTATGAGTTGCTTGTTTCCTCTTGTAATAACTTCTGATTATCTAACTCCACTTCCTAATCTCTAATTTTTAATGGTCGCTCGACTGTGTAATTTTAGAGGGAACCCGTCACCAGTCTTTGTGCCTATAAACTGCAGCCACCATCACTGGGCTCTTATATACAACATCTTAGAATGCTGTATATAAGAGCGCAGGTCGCGCTGTAGAACATAAACACTTTAATACTCACCTAGAAGGTCGCTCCGGTGCACAACAGTCGGATGGGTGGCGCTGTTCTCCAGGACCGGCACCTCCTCTATCGACCATCTTGCTCTTCCTCCTTCTGAAGTCGGCATGCATGACTCGTTCTAGGTCATACACACAGGCCGGTATTTAGGTACTGTGCAGGCGCACTAAAATACTTTGATTTGCCCTGAGCAAGGCAGATCAAAATACGCCTGCGCAGGACCTCAATGCCGGCGAGTGTGTATGACGTAGGGCGTGTCATGCACGCCAGCTTCAGAAGAAGGAAGAGCAAAATGGCCGAAAGAGGAGGCGCCGGTCCCGGAGAACGGCGCTACCCATCTGACTGTTGTGCACCAGAGCGACCTTCTAGGTGAGTATTAGTGTGTGGTTGTTGTTGTTTTTGGTTGTGGTTGTGGTTGGTGGTGGTTGTTGTTTTTGTTTTTGTTTTGTGTTTTTTTTTTTTTTATATAATGTTCTACAGCACGACCTGCGGTCTTTTATACAATATGTTAGAATGCTGTATATAAGAGCCCAGTGATGGTGGCCACAGTTTATAGGCCCCAAAACTGGTGACAGGTTCCCTTTTAAGCAATTGGCTGCTGCCAACTAAGCTGGCTGTACTTCCATATTTTTATAGTGAGTTGACGTTGCATGACCTCTTGCAACATCATGGCTTTTTGCAATAGAAGCTGAAGTCAAAGCGCCGTATTGTTTCGAAGCCGGCAGAATGAGGCTTTCAGTCTTTCTTGATGACTGTTTTAGCTAATTCGACAAATGTTTTATCCAACTTTTTTTTTTTTTAGATCTGTGTTGAAATCTTGTCCAACTTTTTGTATCTTTTGTTAATCTTCTATCTTGAAATTCTGGATGTCTCCTTTGCACCCAAGTAAGAAATGAGTAACCGGACATGTATAGACACTATGGTAGAAGGTCTGAGTAGCTTTCTTCATTCCCCGTCCTTGGCTGAACAAAATGGTAAAAAAAGATAACTTGTAAAAGAAAATGGAACTGTCAAAAGAAGCCACACAAAGAAGCCCTCTAGATCTCCTGTGTTGATATTGTTATGCCCATCCCGCTACCCTCAGTTACCAACAACAGACTAACTTTCTACAAAAGGGCTTTATCTATTGGTATTTGGATGAGGTTAGAGAGTACACAAGAGGGCACGGTAGGTTAGCAGCTGTATTTATCAGCTGGACATTGTAGTTTTCTTCGTCTTTTCTCCTCTTGACAAATACTTAAGTATGGTTGAAAAGGCTGTGTGTACATATTTCTGTTTCCAGATCCTTTTTCTCTTTTAGCTCTGAGTAAAAGAATGTAAAAAGATAAAGAATAAATTGATTTCAGAAGTCTCGAGGGGGAAAAAAAAAAGGGCCGATCTTCAAAATCAAGCATTAAATATTAGGAAGCTTCCAAGACTTCACCTTTTATGGTGATCGGTTGATCTTGGCCGTTAAGTAAAAAAAGATGAGTCATGGGTTTGTCTTGAACTGCGTTGGAGAATAACGGTCCTTAGAGAGATTAACGGCTTGTAATACTAAGCTACTTCTAAATGATGATGGTGAATTTTTGCAACTGTACATTTTTTATTTTTTTTCATCTCTATGCAAAAAGACCACATTGGAGAAGAGGGACTTTCCTAGATCTGCTGTCTAATTCCGACACAATAATTAGAGATTTGCTGTCTGTATCTTCACTCTTAGGTCTTAATCATTTGATCTTCGAGGGTTTTTGCAGATTAGACGTTCTTTCATGCCGGATGAGTCAAATTTACCCAGCATCTTGAAAAGCATTAACAGAGGGAGCTCACGATAAAAGAAGCTAAAACGTATTACTTCGACCCAAAGTTAACCTTCTTGCAAGACATTCGTACTTGTCACATACAGCTTTTGACTTGTTCAATGGAAATCTGACAGCCCTGAAAAATGCCTCAAGTTTTGTGGGGTTTTTTTTCCCCCTTTCGTATTACTGTCTGGCTATAAGACTTTTTGTTTGCAGGGCTAATGAATGTAGGCTCAATGTCCTGTAGACAAAAAAGGCAGTGATTGAATGCTGAGTGTTCAATATCTTCAATTATATCCTCTAATATACAGTGCCTTTTGAAAGTATTTATACCCATGATCTTTTCCACATTTTTTTTTTTCCCACATTACACCCACAAATTGAATGTATTATATAGGGATTTTATTTGGTATGCTAACACTAAGTAGCTAATAATTAATTAATATTTTTATTCCATAGCACTTTACATGGGAAAATGGGTATACGTAGTATGGACAAGTACAATAATCATAATCAAAACAAATCACAGACCCATACAGGAGGAGAGGACCCTGCCCCCAAGGGCTCAGTCTACAAGGGTTGGGTGAAGATACAGTAGGTGAGGGTAGAGATGGTTGTGCAGTGCCATAGCGGACTGAGAGTTACAGCGGGCTGTAGGCTTGTCAGAAGAGGTGGGTCTTCAGGTTCTTTTTGAAGCTTGTCAGGGGGGGCATGAGTATATGTTGTGGTAGAGCATTCCAAAGTATGGGGAAGGCACGAGAGAAGTCTTGGATGGCATTGTTGGTTAAATGAGAGGAACAGAGAAGTAGATCTTGTGAGGATCAAAGGTTACGTGCAGGTAAGTGCAGGGAGACTAGGTCACAGATGTATGGAAGAGAGAGGTTGTGGATGGCTTTGTAGGTCATAGATAGGGTTTTGAACTGGAATCATTGGGCAATGGGAAGCCAGTGAAGGGATTGGCAGAGAGGAGCGGTCTGAAAGTAGCGGGGGGACATTTTAAGTATTTAAGTGGTTTTCTAAATCTTTTAAAGCTCTAAATCTGAAAATTTTGACATGCAGTTGCATTTACCCCCCCCCCTTCCTCGAGTCAATACTTTGTAGGACCACCTTTTAGCTGCAATTACTGCTGTAAGTCTTTTGGGGGATGCCCCCACCAGCTTTGCAAGTCTGGAGGATGAAACTTTTGACCATTCTGCTCTTCAAACCAACTCTAGCTCAGTGGGATTGGATGGAGACGTTTTTAAACGCAATTTCCTAGTCTAACCATAGATTCTCAATAGGATTTAGGTCTGGACTGTGACTGGGCCATTCACACACATGAATGATTTGATCTAAACAATTTTTTTTTTTTTTAGCTCCCGCAGTATGTTTAGGGTCGTTGTCCTGCTGGAAAGTGAAGCTACGCAACAGGTTTCAGTTTTTTACATTTTCTAGGAGGATTTCCTCCAAGATTACCCTGTATTTAGCTCCATCCTTTTTTCCCTCAACTGGCTAACTTCTCTGTCCCTGCTGAAGAAAAGAATCCCCCACAGCATGATGCTACCACCACAATGTTTGATGCTGGAGGTGGTGTTGGGTTTCTGTCACACATAGCATTTTGTTTTGGGCCAAAAAACGTCAACTTTGGTTTCACCTGACCAGAGCACCTCTTTCCACATGCTAGTTGTCACCTACATGGCTTTTGGCAATCATAACTTATATCTTGTTTCATAAATGGCCATCTTTTTGACACACTTTCATAAAGGCCAGAGTTGTGGAGTATGTGAGGAATAGCTGTCGTGTGGACCAATTCTCTCACCTGAACTGTGAATCTCTGTAACTCCTCCAGAGTGAACATGGGCTTCTTGGTTGCGTCTATAATTATCACTCTCCTTGTTTAGGTGGACAACCATATCTTGGTCGTTTTGTGGTTGTGCCATACTCCTTCCATTTTTGTATGATGAATTGAACAGTGCTTTGTCTATTTTTATAACCTAACCCCGCTTTACTCTTATCCTCAACTTTATCACTGACCTTTCTGATGTGTTCATTGGATGGGGAGAACTGGTTAAAAAAAAAAATGACTCAGGAGAACAAGATATAAATGATGATGATGATAATAGAAGTCCAATTTAAATTGTGGACTTTTTTTTACTTTTTAACTTTTAATGTGAAGCTACCCTGATTTGCTTATGAATGTGTGTATTGCGATATAAACTCTGGAGACCACACTGCAGAATGGGGCCGGGTGTTTGGATTTCTGTATAGAAATGACAATTACACCCTATATAAAGATATAGAACTTGAGGAAATTACCCAGAAACCTCAGATGGCGGCCTTTTTATGTTTCAGAGACATGTACCATCAGCTTTAATTTAGGAACAGTAATTAAGCATCCACTTTTTCAAGTTAGACCTAGTAGTGAAGGAAATTGGAGCATCTTCCTAGTTCATTTTTACTATTTTTGCAAATTACAGGTTTACAAATGTTTTAACCTAGTCAATAGGAAAAAAAACTTATCATTAATGATGAGCATTATATAGTTCTATGGCCTAATGGAAAAATGTGCAAAGAGGTCCACCACTACAGGCCACTTTTCAGTGCAAGTCTATGGGAGCTCCCCCCCCCCCCCCCCTCCCAAATTCTTAAACGCTGTAGTGGCGCTTTGTACTAGAGAACTTTATCCTAGAAAAGCTATCTCCTATGGGGACTAAGGATTATGAGTCTTGAAATCCAGCTTAAGCAATTGGGGGCAATACACATTAGGTTGGTGTGTGAGACCAGTAGCTCAACAAAGAACCGAGAGTCTTTTCTGCCTGGAGTTTAACCTTGATGGTGGGAGACACTGTTTAGGCGTTGAGTGGGCTCAGTCGCTAGACACCAAGCCTTTTCCTCCAAAGGAGCAGCTGTATTCCGGAAAGAGGGTGTTCATAATTAGTGGACCACACTTATCTACATTAGTCTAGTCTAAAGTTGGCTGAACCTGCCGATATTGGTGGTATTGTCTGACAATCTAACGTGTATGGGGTGGCCTCCTGACTCCTCTGTTGGATTTCGAGTAGCTGATTCTATTGTTCTCCAGGAGATGGCAGCTTCTCATGAAGCTCATGGGAACACTAGGCCAAGCATTACTATTTAGAGGACTCGGAAATGGCTGTCTACAGTGTATTGGGATCTTAAGTCCTGAATAGATCAGAAACTAGAAACTTTTTCTAAACAATATCAAGATGCTTACTCCATAATATATCTATGTATATATAATTTTTTTATTCATTTATTTTTTTTTGCTTTTTCATGCTGAATAAAGTATTTGGTGTTCCGTAGTGTTGCGCTACGTCACCCAATGTTTCTGGTGCATTAATCAGTCTCTAGCACCATTTCGCTAATGGTTACTTAGTCCTCTTGGTGTGGTCAGAGCTGTGTAGGAAAATGTTTCTTCCGATAATGTTTATCTACAGATTACAAGCTGATTCTGGCATGGCACATGGTCAATATTATTCTACAGTGTTTGAACCACAACAATGGGGGTATATCATCGCTTCGGGTTTGTTTTATCCTCCCTGCCAATTTTCTTATCACAAAATGATGTCATAGGGCTTTTAGGGAAGTTAAAACAATTTTTTTTGTTATCAGTGAGTCTAAGAATAGGGCAAGTGAGTTCACATTATCATGGAAGGCCTGTTTTATAGGTGGCATACGCCCACAGTATGTGTTGGGCCTAGATGGTAGGTAGATTAATGACCACTAATGAATGTGGCGGCTTGGTTATTGGTGAAGGAAGTCCTAGCTGCCACATCCAAGGGGATTGTTGGACATAAACTGATATTTCAGGACGCCATGATAGCTTGTCAGTATGTGGATATTCTTGATATGTAAATTTTTATAAGCTGAAAACCTTGACTGTTCATTGTCCTCCAAGTCATTGCCAACCACTGGTGGTCAACGAGTTTCACTGCAGAGTTCCTAATTTTCGACTTCAATTGATTGTGCACATTGTCTTTTGGGTTTATATTTGGTTTTAAACTTTGTCTTGTGTGTTTGCTATAGCATGCAGTATGAGGCTGGGGTATGGACAATTAATTTCAAAGGTGTTTTTTTTTTTTTTTTTTTTTTTTTTTTTTTTTTTTTATTTTATTTATTTATTTTTTTTTTTAAGGTGGCAAAAGTAGAATATGTAAGGAAAAAGCCCAAATTAAAAGAAGTTCTGGTGAGATTAGAAGAGCACCTGGAATGCACTTGTACAGCAAATTCTAATTCAGATTATCGAGAAGAAGAAACTGGTAAGTATCCTTTAAATTCTCTTCTGATTCCTTTAAATCTTCAAAGGGATATTTTTATAATATTTATATTCTATTTTTATGCTCACCATGTGATTTATTACTGTGAATTGACAGCCTCTTAAGTGAAGACCACTGCTTAAGCAGCGGATTGGGCATGTTGAATTTAAACATGTCCAATCCTCCCTCCACCCCACAATTTACACAGAGGGAAGAGTGAGAACACCCTCCCTCCTATACACATTATGGTGCATTTGACCAAATTTTGGGTTCAAAGCACCATACTGGCTTAGCAGAGGGATTCCAAGCTCCTGGTTTTTTTTTTTTTTTCTTGCGTTTTTCTAACTTTTACTGATTTTGCTTGTTCTTTACATGATATCCTTTTAGACTTTAACACTTGCTGCCTCTCGATATCATGCAACAAAGTGTTGACATGCTATACCTGTAGGATGTATATTTTCTTTTTTTTGGCTACAGGTAAAAAAAGAAAAAAAAAAAAAAAGTCTGAGAGCAAACCTAAGATCTTAAAATTATTTTAATATTTTTAATGGATTAAAAAAAAAAAAAAAATATTCTAACCTTCAAAATTACAATTTTTTTTATTTTTTTTTTTTTTATATAGAAATGCTGATTGCTCTTGCCTTTTAGCATGCAGCTGTGGAAAAGTTGCTCTGACATGTTAATATTTGTACCCTTTGACACAGCTGTCTAGGTGTTTCGTCTTTTTGGTGTGGGGTTGTTGTTTTTTTTTTTTTTTGTTTTTTTTAAAAATACTCCCTAGAAAGTTTCTTACTTTCCAATGCATCCTCCACTGATTAAAAATTAGTCTGAGCTACATACCTGATGTAATAAATGGACTAGAAAGATGTTTCTGGAGGGGCAAAAGCAGTTTTATTTTTTTTATTACTTTTATTATTAATAATAATAATAATAATAATAATAATAATAATAATAATAATAATAATAATAATAATAATAATAATAATAATAAAAAATATATATATATATAATATAATATAATATAATATAATATAATATAATATAATATAATATAATATAATATATTATATAAAAAAAATTCTAATCCAAGTAAAACTCAACTAATAAGTATCACAAACTCAAACACATAGGAGGAGGTTTGCAAAGATTGTCACTCAATTCATCCAACTTGATGGACCATTACATTGGGATGGGGTTTTGGGGTAATGCAAAGAAAAAATTCTTTGCAAGACAGGTTGCAAAGATCAATTTAAATAAAAATGCAAAGGCAATGAACACCATTTTTTAATTAATATTTGGGGTGACCACCCTTTTACCACAAACGTCCATTCTTTTTGGTACACTTGTGCACACAGTCCTTCAAGGAACTCTGCAGGGAGGTTGTTCCAAACATCTTGTAGACCTAACCACAGATCTATGATGAATGTAGACGACTATATCTTGATCAGGGCTCTGTTGTGGCAATGTCATCCCTTCAGGACTTTTTGTTCTTTTACATTTTAAGATGATTCTTAATGACCTTTTTGGCTCCAGATTTATTCAGCCGGACAACGACCCAAAACATACTCCAATCAGATGTTATTACGGTACAAGGGTCTGCCTGTATTTTTTTTCTCTTTGAGAACATCATTAATTCTGGCAATTCTAAACTATTTGCTGAAACGCAGCTCCAGTCTTGTAAGCAACCTTCACCATGCTTCACATTTGCATGCAGACATCATTATTGTAGTGCTCTTCAGCGACAAACTGCCTTTTCCTACAGCCATATTGTTCACACTTTTGACTTGGTGACTATAACCTTCGGCCACCACCAGTGAGATCCTATATACAGCATTCCAACATGCTGTATATAAAAGCCCAGGCCGCTGTATAGAATGTAAAAATGACTTTATAATACTCACCTAAACAGTCAGTTCGGTGCAGACTGGTCAAATGGGTGTCTCTGTTCTCTGGGTGCGGCGCCTCCTCTCTCGGCCATCTTTGTCCTCCTTCTGTAGCTGCGGTGCATGATGCGTACTACGTCATCCACACTAGCCAGCATTTGGGTCCTGCGCAGACTCCCTTTGATTTGCCCTGAGCACGGTAGATTAAGGTATTGTAGTGCGCCTGCGCAGGACCTCAACGCTGGCGCATGTGCATGACATAGGACACGTCGTGCACCCAGGCTTCAGAAGGAAGACAAAGATGGCCGAAAGAGGAGGCACCAATAAACTAGCATAACGATGACCGGCCAGATCTACAAGTGTTCTTCACCTCTTGTGTCCCCTTCTTCCCCATAGATTGTAAGCTTCCGAGCAGGGCCCTCATTCCTACTGTAGGTGTTGAATTATGTACTATTCTGTTTTTGTATTTGTCTATACAACCCCCCCCACCAGATTGTAAAGTGCTGCGGAATATGTTGGCGCTATATAAACTTTTATTATTGTCATTTTTACTTTCTACACAGTGGCCTGGGCTCTTATATACAGCATTCTAACCTATAAGAGCCCACTGGTGGTGGCCGCAGCTTATAGGCCCCAAATCTGGTGACAGGTTCCCTTTAGGCACCTGCTGTCTTTTTTTTTTTTTTTTTCTGCACCCCAGTTCATATGTTTTCATACATAGCTGGGTTGCTTGGCATTTATTTCCATGTAAAGGCGTGGCTCTTTAGCCACAATTTTTCCATGAAGACCACTTCTGACCAGATTTGGCCAAAGTGGTGAGCAGTATAGCTGCCAGCTCTGAGCTGATGGAGATCTTCTGATGTCAAAGAGAAGGAAGCCTAGTATGTCTTTCATCTGTGCTGACCGTGGTCCTCCAAAACGGCCCATTTCATAGTGTTTCTTCAAAAGCGTTTGGTCAACACATCTAGAAACCAGAGTCTGCCTAAAATCTTTCCCTGGGAGATGATTTGCAGATGCAGTAGAACTACCTTGTCTTGTTTCTGTGCTCAGTCTTGTTATGGTATATGACCTGTGACATGAAAAATGTTTATCACAACCTCTCAGCTTTTGTTGGAGAGCTTGGATCTTGATTGTTCTAACCTTCATATGAAGAACATAGTCATTCACCTATTTTGATTATACTTAGGTACTCATTTAAGGGTGGTCACACCAAATATTGATATTTTTTTTTTTTTTTTTTTTCCCCCCTCACTCTATGACGGCACCACGAAATATGGGTGCCGTCATGGGTTCGGAAAAAACACATTACCGGTAAGTAATTACGTATTTTTCCCTCACCCTATGACTGCACCCTTATTTCGTGGTGCCGTCATGGGTTCGGAAAAAACACATTACCGGTAAGTAATTACGTATTTTTATGTTAATTTCTGATTGGGTTCATTTTCTTTGTCAGGGCTGTGGAGTCGGAGCTCATTTTGGTGGAGTCGGTTTAAAATGCACCGACTCCGACTCCTAAAATATATAATAAATTGGGGACAGTAGTGCAATGCAGAATGTGCTGAATATTTTTTCATAGGAATTTGGGAAAGTTATGAAATGTCTGTTCTATTCCTGATCTAAGGCTGCATTCACACACAGCGTTTTTTGAGGATACGTTTGTCAGCTGCAAAAGCAGATCAGCTTTTTAAAAAACCGCATCACCTGAAAGGTTTTTGAGCTCATAAATAATGCTTTCAATAGCAAAAGCAGATTAGTAAAACACCACACAAACTGACATGCTCATTCTGTGTGAGGATCCTCACAAAACGCTGTGTCTGAATGTCCTATCTTGTCACCCATTGCCTTTGCTGGGATGCCCGGAGTCACTGCATTTCACTGAACTATTTTGCCATCAATGTTCGATATGTTTGTGACAAGAAAGAAATTATTAGTAAGACACTGGCAGTAAAAGATAGTAAAGCTCATCACACCGGCCAGTTTCTCCAGGCCTTAGTGGAAAACGTTCTGCAAGATTAAGAACGCAAAAAAGAACAGGTTCTTGCCATTGTAATGAACAATGCTTCAAACATAAGTACAATTACACTGATGAATGAGAGTAATGAACAACAGCTAGAAGAACATTTAGGATTTAGTATGTGTGAGATGGAAGGCCACAGTGCTGTTCATGTAACTGAGGAAAAGATATTACAACAGAAGAACAGCAAAATTAGACTTTAGGATTAGAGGATCTTGTTGAAGCTGCTTCAAAACACTTTCATATTCATCACATGCGCTGTGCACACGCAGCTGGCAATAAGAGCTAGTCTACAAGAGGGACCCCGGTTTCACACATCCGTCTTTTTGGCGGATGCGGCACACTCCAGTACAGTGTATACAGTACAGTGGCAGCGCGACAAGCGACAGTCACATGCTTTTCATGTGACCCGGAAGTTGTGGCACTGCCACTGTACTGTATCGTACTGTACTGGCGTGCGCCACACCGGCAAAAGCCGGATGTGTGAAACTGGGCGGACATGCTGAAAATCTGTTTGGAAAAGTGAGGAAGTTGGTTATTGCCGCCAGAACCCCTAAAATTGATTCCATCTTGAAGAGAAATGCTAGGAAAGGGGTAATTGTTGATCAAGCCACTCGGTGAGGCAGCACTTATTTAATGACTGAGCAATTGCTTGAACTAAAATCGTTTCTTATAGATATGGTTAACCCCCAAGTAACCTTTTATATGAAGGTCAATGGACACAGGCGGCTGAATTGAAGGAATTGCTTAATCACCCATTTACTGTGACTAAAAAATTACAAGCTGAGGATTTAACTCCTGGCATTTTCATAAGGGAGTGGAAGAACTTGCTATTTTGCCTGTCCCAAAGAGGAGGTTTAATCGCAGATGACATTTTCTGCATCAATGAAATGGAGAGAGACACAGCTATTAGAAAATAAAATTCTTCTGGCAGCTGTTTGTGGACCCAAGTCATCGTATACTGCTTGATGATAAACAGCTTACTAAAGGAAAAGAAGCTTTGAGTGAGGTAGCAGTTAGGATTAGCGGCTACAGGACTGTCAGGCACAAGAGGACTTTGGGCCTGACAGTGCTACTGCTGCCATATCTTCATCCTCATCAGATGAGGAGTTTAACTTTGAAAAGTATTTGGATGACATGGAGCAGCAAAGCGTTGCCGCAAGGAATAAGATTTCACTGCGTCTCCTATAGCAGCAGATTGACCAGATTTCAGTAACATTTTTCACTTGCTCTCAAAGAAATAGAAAAATTCAACCATTCATCAAAACTGACTGTGCATGAGGCAATTACTTTATAGCCGGAAATTGTTAGAGATGTTGCCAATGTGGTTACGGCTTTTCCTCCAACCCAAGTTACTGTAGAGAGGTTGTTCTCTAGCCTTAACATTATTAGGTCAGATTTGAGGTCATCTGCGAAGGAGGATCTGATGGAGGCAATTCTATTTCTTACAACAAATTCATAGACTGCACACATGTTATTTACTATGTTTTTGTTGAAAACTGTGTTTTTCCACTTGTTATATTTAACACTATGTAATACACTATGTAAGTGGCAGAAAACCGTTTTCAACAAAAACATACTAAATAAAAACATTTAGTATACTGCTCATATTTAAGTGAAAAATGTATTGTAGTACAATGTGAACATCATTTTTATGATACAATAATCAAGATATTTAGATGATAAAATATATTGGGATATATATATATATATATATATATATATATATATATATATATATATATATATATATATATATATATATATATATATATATATATATATATATATATATATACAAACGATATATGTTTAATCTACTGTAGATTACATATTTTATTACATATTTACAATTTATTACAGTTTTGTGTTCTAAAGTTGTATTACAATAATATTTTATGTTCTATCTAAATATCTTGATTATTGTATCATAAAAATGATTAAATGTCTGATGTTCACATTGTACTACAATACATTTTTCACTTAACTATAAGCAACATATGTCAGAGTCGGTGCAAGGGAAATTGAGGAGTCTGAGTCTGTGTCGAAGGTTTGGCTTTCCGACTCCACAGCCCTGCTTTGCATATTATGGCTTGATAAAAACAAAGTAATGTTTTTTTTTTTTTTTTTTTTTTTTTTTCTTTAAGCATTCTTGCTTTTGCACCATTTTTCCATATATACATAGACGTGTGACATGTGCACGCTCGCTGCACACCCACTATGAGGAAGAAACCATGCTCATTTATTTGATGAAATTATTTTTGAATGTGTTTTAAAAATTGTTGTCCGCAAGGACGTGTTGTTAATAACCATGGTGTGTATGCACATGGAAATGCGGTCGGACTCTCTAAATGGGTGATCGGCTGTGGCCGCTAAACAACTGCCAATAAGGTACCCATAAGCCGATCAGCAAACGGGCTGTCTAAATGCAGGCTACTTTGATGCTTGATACCTTGTGAACCTTTCAGAATGTTCCATAGTTCTAAAAGTAAAGTAAACAAACAAGTCAAATTTTTTTTTTTTATTTTTTTGTGGAAAATGACCCAATATCACATGTCCTGGGAGTGGAAAAATTTGAACATTTTTGGATTGGCAGCAAATTTGAAAACATCACCCAATCAAGTGTGAGTGGGTGATCAATTTGATGGATCTCTGTTTTTGTACTGTGTGGTTTTTTTTTTTGTTTTTTTAATAAAAATGTGATCTTGACAATTTTTCGGGAAATTGCATCATGGCATGAACAAATTGGATTTAGGACTACCTAAGGAGACATGTTGATGTTCATCAGTCTGGAAAAGGTTATAAACTTATCTCTTGAGGTTGAACTCTAGCAAAGTTTCGACAAAGGACTCAATGGCGTCTGAAACGCGCCGCTGTTCATCCACTGGAGACATCTGCACCAACATTACCGTCACGGGATAAACCTAAATCGTTCGTGTGGTGGTTTGTTTGGTTTTTTTTTTGCATTATCTTCCTTTTGGAACTTGTTTTTTTGCAATTAAAGCTTTGAATTTTAGTTCACTTTGGAGCTGGATTTTCTTTCTTTTTTCTTCAAACCATTGGATCTCCATTCTAGATACAGCATGTTTATCAATGCTCCAAATGCAATTTACTGACTTGGGTGAGCTGGCTATCATCTTTATTTTCTTTTTGGTATAATTGAAGTGAAGCTGTTTTGAAAGGACTCATGGGCTAAAATTCCAATTACTGAAAACATGTTGCAGTGTATTGCTGCACATGAGGGTCACGCCAGATATTACAAACAAAGAATCACATACTTTTTGCCCTCAGACATGTAATATTAGATACTTTTCCACAGTTAAAAAAAAAAAAATTCCATTCAATATTTTTTAACTTTTTTATTTTTTTTATTTAAATTTGGTTTTTCTTTTATCTACCTTTTTTTTAGGGGGCTTGTATGAAAATGTCATGTACTTTTTAGTTCAAATTTATACAGAAATATGGAAAATTCTAACTGGTTTGGAAACTTTCAAGCACCACTGTAAATGCAGCCTTAAAGGGAACCTGTCACCAGATTTGTCCCCTAAAAGCTGCGGCCACCACCAGTGGGCTCTTATATACAGCATTCTAACATGCTGTATATAAGAGCACCTGCTGCTGTGTAGAACGTTAAAATCACTTCATACTCACCTAAACGGTCGCTGCGGTGGAGTTGAGTCAGATGGGCGTCTTTGTTCTCCAGTGCCGGCGCCTCCTCTTTCAGCCATGTAGGTGGCCACAGCTTATAGGCCCCAAATCTGCTGACAGGTTCCCTTTTTAAAGAGGACCAACCACCAGGATTTTCCTATATAAACTAAAGCCAGTGCTATACTGGCGCTATAATGCTGATTCTATACACTCCTTTAGTTGTGACATCGGATGTATACTTTCTGAAATATAGGCAAGTCATGTTTGTGAAATGCACTGATATTTGGGTGCAACAGAATAGCTAATAGGTGGGTCGGGTTTTGCTAGTTATTCCTGCCCCGGTTTGTCTGCCTTTCCTATCCTCACAAACACCCCCCCCCCCTGTTTTCTCCTTTTTACCAATGTAATAAGAGAGACAGGAGGAGTAACTAGCAAAACTCGACCCACCTATTAGATATTCCGTTGCATCTCTCATCAAATAGTGCATTATACAAACTTGCCTTGACTGTATCTCAAAGTATACATCCGATCTCACAACTAAAGGGGGCTTTACACGCTACGATATCGTTAATGTTTTATCGTCGGAGTCACGTTGTTAGTGACGCACATCCGGTGTCATTAACAATATCGCAGCGTGTGACACTGACCAGCGACCTTAAGCGACCTCAAAAATGGTGAAAATCGTTCACCATGGAGAGGTCGTCCCAAAACCAAAAATCGGTAATGGTTGATATCGATCTTCGTCAATCCTGCGGCAGCACACATCGCTGTGTGACGCCGCAGGAGCGAGGAACGTCTCCTTACCTGCCGCCGGCCGCAATGCAGAAGGAAGAAGGTGGGCGGGATGTTATGTCCCGCTCATCTCCGCCCCTCCGCTTTGATTGGCCGGCCGCTTAGTGACGCCTCGTTGACGTCGCTGTGATGGCGAACGTCCCTCCCCCTTGAGGGAGGGATTGTTCGGCAGTCACAGCGACGTCGCTGACCAGGTAAGTGCGTGTGACTCTGCCGCAGCGATTACATGAAATCGCATGTACGACGGGGGCGGGTGCTTTTGCGTATGATATCGCTAGCAATTGCTAGCAATATTGTAGCGTGTAAAGCCCGCTTAAGGCTGTGTCCGCACGTTGCGTCGGACTACCTGCAGTTTATTCTACATGTTTTCCTTCCCTTGGATTTTGACCAAATGGCTTTTGGCCATTTTTAGCGCTAAAAAAGCATGCGTATTTACCGCGTTTTTAGTGCGTTTTCAGCGCTTTTTTACCTGCGTTTTCACCTGCGTTTCTGCAGATGCGTTTTGTAGATCAAGACACTGAGAAATAAAGTTGAAATAGTCAAAAAGAATGAAAAAAGAGAAAAAAAGGATAAAATTAACTTTTATTAAAACTATATGGAAAATTATCAATTTTAATGTAATAGTGGTTATGCACATTTTAACTGAAAAATAGGTAAAGTTTAGTATTTTTTAGCATTTAAGTGTGTGTGTGTGTGTGTGTGTGTGTGTGTGTGTGTGTGTGTAAAGGAACATTAAAACCCTTTAATTTTTGTCCAGAAAAGCATGCGTTTTTGGAGCCTAAAAAGCATGAAAAACGCATGAATTTTGCTATTTCTCATTGACTCCAATGTTAAGGAAACGCTGCAGAAATGGCAAAAACAACTGACATGCTGCTTCTTTTTCAGCATGGTTTTTGATCCAAAATATGCAAATTAAAGGCTGCAGAAAAAAAAGCAAAGTGCAGACAGGATTTCTGCTTTTCCCATAGACTTTGCTGGAAAACAAAAACGCATGCGTTTTAGCGCAGAAATGCTGCAGCTAAAAACGCTGCAGAAACGCGATAAACGCAACGTGCAAACATAGCCTAAAGGCTACTTTACACACTGCGATATCGGTCCCGATATCGCTAGTGTGGGTACCCCGCCCCCATCTGTTGCGCGACACGGGCAAATCGCTGCCCGTGCCGCACAACATCGCCCACAGCCGTCACACATACTTACCTGTCCGGCGACGTCGCTGTGACCGGCGAACCGCCTCCTTTCTAAGGGGGCGGTCCGTGCGGCGTCACAGCGACGTCACTGAAACACCGCCCAATAGCAGCGGAGGGGCGGAGATGAGCGGGACGTAACATCCCGCCCACCTCCTTCCTTCCGCATAGCGGCCGGGAGGCAGGTAAGGGGAGCTTCCTCGTTCCTGCGGCGTCACACGCAGCGATGTGTGCTGCTGCAGTAACGAGATTTGAGAATGGACCCCCGTGTCGCCGATTAGCGATTTTGCACGTTTTTGCAACGATGCAAAATCGCTTATCGATGTCACACGCAACGGCATCGCTAATGCGGCCGGATGTGCGTCACGAATTCCGTGACCCCAACGACTCCGCATTAGCGATGTCGTAGCGTGTAAAGCCCGTTTTTAAGGGTATGTATACAATCAGCATGATGGCGCCAGTATAGCACTGGCTTTAGTTTTTATAGAAAAATCCTGCTGGTTGGTCCTCTTTATGTAAGCTTTTAGCTTTGCATTAAGGTTTTGGGAATTCCAAAAATCCAACCAAATTGTTTAGTTTTTTGTTTTTAGAATAAATCATCTTAAATTACACAATAACCAAAAGCAAAAAAACAAATAACCGTTGAAACAACAAAAACTTGACATCTGCCCGTTGTTCATGGTACTCGCGGTAGCTAACAAGTTTCTCTTTCAGGAATGCACTTTTACAATGAATGTTTGTCTTATTACTGAACAAAATACGTTTCCTTAGGCCTTTTCACCATCCCTGCCCTTGTGTTAACAGGAAGGCCTAAGGAAACAGGTAAAAAAAGGAAGCGAAAAAAACTAAAGCCTACCTAATACCCAGCTGGAAATAATTTTCCTCGGCAGGTAGGACTCTCAAGCTGAAAATAACAGCACTAGCAATGTAAAAAGAACCCAAAACTTCCCATCTTCTTAATCACATCAACACAATCACTTGTTCCAATCTTGACACTGTTACCTTAAGGCTGCAAAGAGATTATATGTGATTGGCTTTGATAATTCTACCTGCTGGATATTTTTTTTTTTTCTTCTTCAAGCTATAGATCACAGTGAACATCTTGCATTCCGTGGCTGTCTTCTTTTCTCACTTTTTTTTTTTTTTTTTTTCTTTTATGCTTTAAGCTTTACTGATCTGTGTATATACATATTTTTTGTCTTCCTGCGAAATGTCATTGTTACTGATTTTTGGTGTCACCATGCATGATATTGAATTGTCTAAATATGGAAGTTTAAATATCCCATATTACAGATGGAAATTGGAAAAATAAATCTCTTTATTCATCATGATCAGTCCACAAAATATAAGTTGTGAAAATCACCTTTACGTTTTTTTTGTTTTTAGGGTTTGGTTTCTTGGCTGTTTTTGAAAAATGTATGATGTAAAATAAGTGGCAATGAAGTCATCTAAATTAACCCAGTAGACACCAATGCTTTTTACCCACAGTGAGGTATAACATATGACCGTCCTATATTGCTCAAGCCATAATGCCTGTCCTGATTTCACGACTTTTTTTGGGGGGGGGAGTAAGAGGGATAGGCGGTTTGGGTCAAAGAGCACTTCCCGCCGTTGAAATTTCACGGACATCGGTGACTTCTGAAGTCATAGTTTCATAGCGTTTTAAGTTGAAGGTAGACTTAAGTCCATCAAATTCAACCCATGACCTAACCGAACATGTTGGTCCAAAGGAAGGCAAAAAACCCCATGGGGCAGACGACGTGTTTCTGTGGAATAACTTCTAGATGCTCCATGTAGGCTGTCGTTAAGGTATTGAAGGTCTCCTCTTAAGGAAAGAACTCTTCACTTTGAATTATTTTTGTATATTAGGATTAAAAAACATCTTTAAGAAAAAAAATGTGTTTTTTCTTTTTTGTATCAGGGTGTGGGATATTACCGTGACCAGCTCAATTTAAGCTACATCTTCCCTTCACCTGAGGGAAAGTGAAGAGGTATGTGAATGGAGAGGTTCAATTTTTCCCACAACACTGTTTTAGATATATATGCTCACCTCTCGGGAGGGTGGTAGACTTTTTGTGAGTTGAAGTTAAGTAATTGTCTATGTTTTCACTGTATAATTAACATTAGTCAAGTAGAACTGCAAGTCCCCTAAATCACCCCTCTTAAAGTTTCATCTGAAGACTTTGGGTGAGATTTAATTTTAAGGTGGTCACAGGTGAAAAATGAATTTTAGGTTTCTAGAAGTGTAGGTTTAAAGAAAACAAACAAACAAAAAACAAACCAAAGCTTTACAAATTCTGTCAGTTCCACCTTTCCTCATTTGGGCCACGTGCGCACTGAGTGTTTTATTTACGAAGTGTATTTGTAAGCCAAAACCAGGAGTGGAACAAAGCACTCAATGTGTGCACATGGCCTTGGTCTTGCGATGTGTCCTAGTGTCTCAGGAGTATTGAATTAAAGTGGACTTCAAAAAAAATTTCCTCCTAAAAACTTTTGAAAAATTTCAGATACAAAGCAGGTGAGATGTTCTGGTATATTTTGTTATTCGTGTGTTTTAGCTTTCAGTGAGCTGGAGAATTTCCCTATGTGAATAGTGTATTCACCATACGTTTGTACTATGAACAAAGATGTATTGGTTGTGTATAGTTTAGGAACTAGTTGGCCTTTCATCTAGTGTGTTTCCATGAGCCTTAGCGGAACTGATTTTTGAATAGATTTTTCTTTACAAATTATTTCAATATTTGCTTAACCATGAAGTGCCTCCAAGTAAGATGGCTGGAGGGGAGATGGGGGTATTCCTATGCTTCTTGATGCAAATGAAGCCTGGAACAGTTACAAGGTTTAAATCAACTATGAAGTTGTATTAAGTCTTGTGATGAGCAATGTGAGACTCTAGACTTGAACTCGCTAGGATTTGTAAGGATAGGCAAGCAAGCAGTTATCTCAGTATAGTAGATGCTCAGGTACACCCTTCTTGGGATTGGTCCCTTGAAAATGTTTGACCCTATACCAATATTGCCGTTGTTTAAACGGTATTATTGAACAAAGCTGTGGTCATTTAGCCCGAATTACACATTATTTTTCATAGTCTGCTAAAGGGATTGTCCAACTGGATAAATGGCCATCTATTTCAACGCCAGTCTGCTCCTCGTTTTGTATTTGTTTCAACAAAGAATGGAAGTTCCCTCCTCTTTTGTTAGCATGTGTCTACTGATGGATTTGAAGAGGGCTAGCTATTTTGGCTATGTGCAATATCCAAGCCAGGCTCCGTCCTTCGTCTTTCTCCGTCCTTCGTCGCCTTTCTCCGTCCTTCTTCGCCTTTCTCCGTCCTTCTTCGCCTTTCTCCGTCCTTCTTCGCCTTTCTCCGTCCTTCTTCGCCTTTCTCCGTCCTTCTTCGCCTTTCTCCGTCCTTCTTCGCCTTTCTCCGTCCTTAGCCTTTCTCCTTCTATACAGAGACAACATAAGGCCAGCCACCCTCAAGCCCATTACAAGTCATGCACTGAGGGAAGTTTTTGAGCTTCTTTTTTGCAATGGAAGAACCCCAAATAGTGAACCTGTACTAGAATCGGGATACCAAGCTTTAAGTTTGTACTCTTGAAACCCATTATGCCACAAAATTAACATTCTTAATTATGGGGTCCTATTGCTGGTAACAACACCCATCCCAAGAACAGGCTACAAAATTCTCTGGTCACCAGTGGCGGCTTAATTTTGTTTCCTGTAGATAAGTAATAACTAGCTGGGACATTTTTCTTTTTTAAATCCAACTTGGGTTCTAGAAAATCATTGGATAACAATAGTAAGTACATTTTTGTAAAGTGCTCTTAATTTTTGGTTTATTTTAATTTTTGCCAAAATATTTTATTCAAAGAATAAACTAATGTAAAGGTGAGACTACATGTATATTTTGTGGACAAACTGGTAACTTCCAATTTCCAAAACTTCTTTTTTTTTTTTTTTTTTTTTTTTACTGATTTGTAAACTAATTTTTAGTTTTTAATGAATATTTCATTTTTTTTTTTCCCTCACAGATGTAAGGTGAAATAAGCTAGAAACTTTCATCTGGGACTTGGATGTACACACTTTGTTACATTCCTGAATCTTCTACGTATGGTGCTTTTATAGACCTTCATAATTTTTTTTTTTTTAATTTTTTTTTTCATATTTTTTTGTTCTCTTGTGTGGAAAGACAGGATTAAAACAAAAAAGAAAACCATAAGGATAAAACAAAGGTTCAAAGGACACTCTCTGAGAACAAAGGAACAATGTACATTTGTTTTAATGTGACATCAAAGCAAGTATTGTAGCACTCTTACAGAGAAGAGACGCATCCCCCTGTCAAACTGCCCCCTGTCAAACTGCGGCAACAAAACAAGATGGCGGAACGGATAAAAGGATGTGCTATAAATAAAATACAGCGAACATAGAAAGTGAATAGGGACTTCATGTGGAAGCAGTGGTGCTTTATGGAAAATGATGTGCCTGCTTAAATCGATGAAGATGGATGGTCCGTCACAGACCACTAGCAAATGAAAAGGCCAGGAATGTATCAAATGAACAAGTGTCTACGCAGAAGCTTTCAATACAATAAATCCCTGCTCCATGACGTTAGTCTTCATTAAAAAAAAAACCTGGGAAGCCTTAAGAGGACTTTTTTTTTTTTTTTTTGTAAACTCTATAGAGTAATTATTATATTACGGGGGTAATTTAATTATGGCAGCACAGTCCTACCACTAAGAACTCGCCTGCTCTTATATTGGTCAGTTAATGATTCTAATATCTATTTGTGTCATTTTGCAGCAGTCGATCTTCAAAGTGTTGAATTTTGTGTGTTTGCGTACTTGCTCTCGCTTGCCAGGGGGAAAAAGAAAAAAATCGTAAAATATATACATTCACCTTGCCAACTTATTAGAATCTGGAAAAAGTGACTTAAGTGTCTCATTGCCCCTTACCCCATATCCTCTCACCGGTCAAAAAGTATCTGCAGTTTGTGACCTGAATTAGTACAACCTACCAATTCGCCATGAACTTGGGGCAAAACAATGGCTCTTTTGTGCCCAACGTTCCCGTAAAACCACTTTTACATTCTGAATAAAGAGTATCAATGTTTAACCCACAAAATGGCTACCTCTCGATATAAGAATCAAATACTTAGCAATTTGGCTTTTTTGTTTTCTTCTTCTTGAGGGTCTGTATGTCGTTTGTTTTTTGACTAGTACTTTTTAATTCAATATTAAAATATATATATATATATTTTTTTGTAATACCTTCCCAGTGGTCAAAACATATTTAGCAATTTTGAAATGCTGTAGTAGACAAGGAGCCCATTTGGTTGAAGGTTGTGTTTCTTCAGCAAAATTTTAGAGAGAGGTTCAGTGATGTCAAAATGGTGTCCAACACTGTAGAAATGAGAGGCGGGGGGAAAAAAAGCAGATAGTGGAACCATCCAGAACAATTGAGAAGGAGCTGGGTCAGACGTTAACCATGGTAGGCCCACAACACAACTCTGATCTATTGCAGGATCAAACGCACTTCTAATGGCCAAGAAAACGAGGAGACAGAATTTCTGGCACTACCTACACTGCAAAGGCAGACAGGATCTGGGTATGGGAGAAACTTTGGGCGTCATCAGTGTTTTGAGGTGGCCACTTATAGATGTAACAAGACTCCTGCACTCTGTAGTGCTAAGGTATGTACAGAAATGAATATGGAAATATAGACATGCATTACTGCTATGAAAAGTCATGTAAAAATTGATCTTGGCACTCAAAACTAGCCAGTTTTCTGTGAGCCCAATAGCCAGCGGCAAGGTGACCTCATTCAGTCTTAGAGTACGGGGTCATGCCTTCTAATTGAGCACTCCTGCTCTTCAGCCTCAGGCGATTATAATTCTCCATTTGCAGGTTCCTATCCACCCATAAATTGGAGGGTTTTTTAACCCAAAGAGAAAGGCATTAGTTTGCTAGAGACCCAACAAAATTGAGGTCGCCTTGCAGTTGGCTGTTGGGCTCACAGCACTCAAAAGTGGCCAGTTTTATGTGAGCCCAACCGCCAACTTCAAGGCGACCTCATTTTTGATGTGTCCCTATCAAACTAATGCCTCTTTTTGGGTTAAAAAAAAACCCCTACAACTTGTGGGCTGACAGGAACCTGCAAATAGAGAATTCAAATCACCTGAGGCTGAAGAGCAGGAGTGCTCAATCAGAAGGACTGACCATGTGATATAAGAGACTGAATGAGGTCACCTTGCCGTTGGCTGTTGGGCTCACATAAAACTGTCCATTTTTTGTGTGCTAAGTATCTCAATTTTTACATGATTTTTCATAGCAGTAATGCATGTCTATATTCCCATATTAATTGTTCCACATATCTTGGCACTATAGAGTGCAACTGTCTCCTTTTTGTTACTATGGTTCATGTTCAGTTTGCACCTGTTCACATTAGAAAGGTAGTATGTGCCATGAGTCTTTTTTTCTTAGATTACACTTGTAGAAGTAATCAGTGGCATCCAAACATTAGAAGAAGGCGAAAGAGGCACACTCCATCCATAAAAATTAGAATTTAATGCCAAAAATAAAATATGCTGGTGAGGTAGGGGGATGAAGGACCACAGCTGTTTCACCTTATGCATGCTTAAGCAGGTCCCACCGGGGTTTGGGGTGAGAGCGGTTGAAGCATGCATAATGCGAAACGCTTGCTTCCTCCATCCATGTTTTTCTATTTTTTGCCTCAAGTAAATTCTATGTTACGGATTGAGTGCGCCACTTTTGCCGCCTTCAAATGTTTGGATGACCATTCTAATGGCCAACTAAGTTATAAATGCATGTACCGGTATTTACAAAACTGTATCCCTACCTTATCAGAATTCTTGGTACATCATAGATGTAGTTACGAACACTGAAAATATCTGCCGACGTATGTTTTTTATTTTTTTATTTTTCCCCTTCAATGCTTTAGGCCATTTTTGTTGGCATTTTAAAGTATCTATATATATAAAAAAAAAAAACAAAACCCACATATCCAGCTGTGATGTCTTAGTATTTCCAAAGCCCTGAATTTAAGCTAATGAACTATATTAAATTACAAAAAGAAAAAAAAAATTCTTTACAGTCCATGCCTCATCAAATTTCCTTTCCATTGTGTCTGCATAATTTAATTTTTAAATAAAATATTGTATATTAATAAATCCATGGGATATCTGTGCAACGTTAGATTTGTGCCGGTTGCCTATTAATGCTAATTTTTTATTTTTCTATATATTTTTTATTTTTTTGTTTTGCAACTTTTTTTTTTTTATTTTATCATACACAACATTTTCACATTTGTCAAAGTGTGAAATGGACATTTTATTCTTGTAACTGCATTGTACAGTGTCACAGTAGCAAGAGTAAAAAATATTTGCTACGTGTATTTGAACAAATTCTAAATTCTTTATTTTTGGTAAAAAAAAGAAAAAAAATCTATGTATGCTTATGTGTATTCAACAGAAATGTGTTCTTTTTTTTTTGTAAAGTTGAAGTTTGTATTTTTATCTAAAATTAACATTTTTATACGAGTACGAAAAGCCTACTATGTTTTCTTGAACCAAAAAAAAAATGCATTGTGTGGTCATATTTTTGTAGCACCATATCATACATTTAGCTATATCTGTTGCATAGAAGTGTTCTAGCACTTGGTTTACGATATCCTATAATCTACTGCTGCTGTTAAAGTAAATGTATATCTAGTGAGTGTCCATTTCCCATCATGTCAATCTGAGTGACTGAAAGCAAAAACAAAAAAAAAAATCCAAAGGAGGCTGTCGCGTTATTACCCATTTGGTCTTAAATTCAACTCTTTTTTTTATATATATTTAATGTTTTGTGTAATATTCAAAATATTTTTGACATTTTATGCAATATATTTTGTTTTGTTTTTTATTTTTTCATTTTATTTAAATTTTATTTTTTTTTTAGGCCTTTTTTTTAGGCTTTTTTTTTTTGTTTTAACGTATTTCCCAAAGGTGTTTTTTTTTTTTTTTTTTTTTTTATTCTCCACTGGTGAATATGTTAAATGTAGGGCTCAGACACCGTGTGACTTGAGCCTTTGTGCCCTTACAAAAAGTAATTAAAGCACGAACGAGCAGTTCTAGGTACATATTGCTAATCCCTGCCTAACAGTCCCTATATACACTAGCATAGATTAAAAATACTTTTTCTAAAGATCTCTTTAAGATCTTTTACCGTATGCTAATGAGCGAGGGGGACTGGTCCCCTGGGCGTTGCTTCCCTGGCTTGTCGGCCCCATTAGCATGTCAGCACACCCACTTCGGCGTACTAATATGCAAATGAATGTGCAGAGTCAGTGGATCTCACTCGCGTCTCCGCTGTCACGGCGTTCGACGCTGGATTTCGGCTCAGTGCACATGACCCCGGAGTTTCAGTCATGCGCACTACTTCAGTTTGAAGCCAGGATGTGTACACCCAGCTTCATAGTGCGCATGACCCAAACTCCGGGGTCATTTTCTCTGCCAAAATCTAGCGTCAGGCGGCGGAAAGGCCATAACACTTACCAAAATTCTGTTGTAAAACACTGTCTCAAAGATTTGGCGTTTTCACTCCAGATCTGCCAAAATGAGTCGGGCGGGGATGGAATAGGAGTGTGGCACCTCGGCTCATCTAATTCCTGATGAGCTGTGATGTACCTTACTCCAGAAATCTTACTCCAGTTATGAGACTGTTAAATTCCAGAACATTACCTCAAGACTGGCCTGAACAACGCCGATCTTGACTGATCCAGGCATATGTATTTTGGATGAATAGTCCTAGAGGAAGATCCGAACCCTCCCTTTCCCGGTGGCTTCTCCCTGCCTCACTCCTTCTGGACTTGTCTCTCTCCCTACATACACACACTCTCTAAAGGAGTGGGGGAGGTGAAGCCTCTGGGACTTGTGCTGGACAAGTCCTCTGCAACATAGGCCCCGGTTGACTCTTCAAAGTATGTTTTCTGACACAGCCACATTTCAGAGAAAAAGTACACCGCTGCAATAGCGTAGCCAATCTTAGATCCCATTCTTAAAGGGTTTGTCCATTACTAGGACAACCTCCTGATTCCACATGTTTCTACCAGGTAATGTAAAAAAAAACAACCCTATACTCACCCCTGCGGTTGATTATGTTCACATAATGTCACGTGAGCCTTGCGTCTAATCTGTGTCACCCTCCTTCTTATCGCCTTTTTGACACAGGAGCAATCAACAGGAAGTCAGCTTCAGACTTCGCACTCACTTCCTGTTGATTAACTCATCTGTCCAAAGGCTGGGAGACTAGAAGTTTGCGCTGATTGAGTGGGGTTCGTGTGAAGTCACAATGGGACATTGGCCCTGACACAGCAAGCCTCAGCACCACTGGATCCGTGTCTGCTGTGGGAAGCCGGCACTGATTGGACACGAGGCTCACGTGACTTCATGCGAGCACTGGCATTGGCCGTGGAGGTGAGTGTCTAGGCTTTTTCATTTTACCATGGGGAAGCATGGACAGAGAAAGGGTTGCCCTAGTAGTGGACAACCCCTTTTGAATGATTTAAGTATGCCACTACTATATAGATTAACCAGTTCCCCATTGTGTCCTGGCAGCGCCTTTACCCATTACATTGCTTCTGACCAATAATCTAAAAAGGCGTAGGGCATTTTTAGCTGAGGCCATAAATTCGTATTAAAGCTGAGGCGTAAAGTATTTCGACAATTATGGGAAAAAAATCCTATAAAGTATTAAATGTGTTTTAGTATTGGTTGCCTGCCTTGTTCTGTTGTATTAAATGGGGTCTCACCCCACACACCAATTAAATCAACTCCTGTTGAGGAGAACCAATGTTCCTTGTTATATACTTCCCTCAACTCCTTGAAAATGGTCCTTAGTTTCTACATCCTTGTGCCTAATATACTAATCAGTCATAAACCCGTACTCCATAATTGAACTTTTTTTTAGGGCTACGCAATGTAGTTCTTAATAAGCTCGGAGTCATACCAAGCTGTAATACAGCAGTCATAAAAATCTGTGGGGTCTTGGCATACATCTGCTTCCCGCTAAAAGAACTTTTAGGATATACTGTATTTCGAGCCTAGTTTTTATTTTTTTTTTGGCTTTTAATCTATTGTGTTTTGAGGAATAATTGGAAACAATGATTTATATATATATATATATATATATATATATATATATATATATATATATAATATATATATATATAAAAACTTAAGCCTTCAATCATCACAATTCTGAATTAAAGCTTTAAGAAATGTCGCAAACTGCATCTTGTAGTTTTGCCATTTTTATGCCAGTCCTCCTTCCATCACATTGTTAATCATGAGTAGAATATGAAAAAATAATTTTTCAGGTACATTATGGCTGATTTAGCAGAGAACATTGATTCCATATCTAAAAAAATGGTTTCTCTGTGAGAAACCTTTTTGTTGTTGAACCCCCCCACTCTAATTCTAAAAGTAACTGCCCTTATAAGTATAACATGGGCGCATGGGCAGAAAACTACTGTGGCCTGAATTGAAAAATAGTTGTCACATCCTTAAAGAGGACCAACCACCAGGGTTTTCATATATAAACTAAATACAGTGCTATACTGGTGCTATCCTGCTGATTCTATACATACGTTTAGTTGTGAGATCGGATGTATAGTTTCTGAAATACAGGCAAGTAAAGTTTGTGAAATGCACTGTTATTTGATTGATAGCAGCTACAGAATATCTAATAGGTGGGTCAGGTTTTGCTAGTTATTCCCTGCCTTGTCTGCCTGTCCTTCCTCCCTCCTCCCTCCCTCCTCCCCCTGTAATAACAAAGAGGGGTAGGAAGAACAGGCAGGCAGACAGGGGCAGGAATAACTAGCAAAACCTGACTCACTTATTAGATATTCCGCTGCTTCTATCAATCAAATAACAGTGCATTTCACAAACATTACTTGCCTGTATTTCAGAAACTATACATCCGATCTCACAACTAAAGGTATGTATAGAATCAGCATGATAGAGCCAGTATAGCACTGGCTTTAGTTTATATAGAAAAATCCTGGTGGTTGGTCCTCTTTAAATTTATACCTCTGACCTGCTCAACCGATTTTTTTTTTTTTTTTTTTTTTTTTTTTTTAGTATAACTATTGTATAAGATCAGAAAACTGTAGTCATTGGGGAAAGTAAATTTCAAATACATTCCCATTAATACATGACCTGTTTTAGTTCTCCCAAGCAAAATTAAAAATTATTTTTTTTTTGTCTTCACTTCGTGATTATCCTTTTAATCATCTAAAAATTAATTTGCCTCCAAAACTGGAAATTCGTGTATTAAATTTGTGTTTGCTCCTTTGCAAATAAGTGTACAATTCATAATGTTATGCACATGAATGTCTGTGTCTGCATAAAACAGAAAAAAAAAGAGAAAAAAATTGAAAACCCTGTATAAAAGTGTAATTTATATATTTATGTTTTTGGTGGGATGCCAATAATATTGCTCATTTTTTGTTTTACTGCCTAAAGTATCTAATGAAACAAAGGCTTTGTATATCCATTAAAATGATGTAGATGGAATGTATGGTTGTAGCATTTTGGACACCTCTTATGCGATATTCCTATTTCTGCATAATGTGCGTACAAGTGCGTTCTATGACATTGCACAGATTTTAAACATCGAAAATAAAATATCCTATAAGTGAATTTTTTTTTTTTTCCGGCTCCTATAAGGTTACATGAAATCGTATGTCATCATGGTATATTTATTAAAATCTGTTCTTTTTATTATATATTTAATTGCATGTGTTTTAGATCATATGTTCAAAAAATGCCTTTTATATAAGCCATCCGTATTACATTCTGGTAACTGTTCAATTTTACAAACCTTTGCCTTTTGGGTCCAGCAACTTCAGCAAAAACAAAAAAAAAATAATTGAGCTGTAAAACCTTTCCTGGTTTGTAAAATTATTTAAAAAAAAAAAAAAAAAAAGGGAATTTTATAAAAAATTTAAATTAAAAAAATATATTCTTTTCTCCATATATAGAAAAAGGAATATACATTTCTCTCTATTCTAGATATCTATAGTGTGTATGTATGTATATGTGTATATGTATATATATGTATATGTATATGTATATGTGTGTGTGTGTGTGTGTGTGTGTGTGTATATATATATTATATATTATATATATTATATATATTATATATATTATATTATGTGTGTATATATATATATATATATATATATATATATATATATATATATATATATATATATATATATATATATATATATATATATATATATATATATATATATATTTTAGCTGTACTACCTGGCTTTGCCCGGGTTAATATCTGTTGTTAACAAAATAGTGTATTAACGCCCGGGATAGTAACTGTCTCTCTGTTTCTCTCCCATTCTGTCTGTCTCTTTACCTGTCTTTGTCTGTCTGTTTCCCTGTGTCTGTCTCTTTACCTGGCTGCATTGTGACACACCAACATTCCATATAAGGGCGTGGCTGCGCATTCTTCTGAAGTTCTGGCTGCACTGTGGCTCCCAGCTCCATTCGCTTTAATGGAGGCAATTTTTTTGGCGAATAACTGTAAAGCGCGGGGTTAAAATTTCCCCTCAAAACATAGCCTATGACGGGGACGGGGTCCAGACGTGTGCGGGTGCAAAATTTTGTGGCTCTAGCTGCGACTGTGCAGATGCCAATCCCAGACATTCATTCATTCATTCATTCATTCATTCATTCATTCATTCATTCATACATACATACATACATACATACATACATACATACATACATACATACATACATACATCTTTATATATTAGATAATACATACGGTACCTATTTTTTTACATTTGGGTTCTTAGGAAAAATTATAATTGCTGTATATGTATGTATGTATGTATGTATATATGTATATGTTATATATAGTATTAGGCACAAGTCTGTAACCACTTTGTGCAGACTTGTAAATCCTCAGTGTGCAATCATAGTGTGTGCTATCCTGATCTTCCAATGCCAGGAGCGGGCATTCATGTGACCATAGGTGCCATATGCGATATGCATACTCCCGGCCACATTATGACTAGACGTGCACATCCTCACTCGATAGAGAACGGAGTGTGGACGTGCACATCTAGTTGGAATGTGGCCGGGAATATGCACATCGCATACTTTCAGACATGTGACTCTGTGCTGAAGAATCATGATCGTGTATGCTGAGAGGATTGACAATCTCTACAGTCACATAGTCCTTTGTGCCAAACCTGGGGCTTGTAATCTATACATTCCTAAAGTGAATTTCAGGTAATGTTGAGCAAGTAGATAACTATTCGTAGTGTCTTTGCTGTTATACGAGTAGCGGACAGTACTCGCTATTTGTTATGAGTAGCGGGTGCAATGTAAGTCAATGGGAGATACTCGCTAAGTAGCGAGTAACCTGAAAGCCGTACTTTTCATGAGTCGTGAATAGTACGGCTTTCAGGTTACTCGCTACTTAGCGAGTATCTCCCATTGACTTGCATTGCACCCGCTACTCATAACGAATATACGAGTAGTGGACAGTACTCGCTCACAGCATAGACACTACGAATAGTTATCTGTCTATGCTGTTAGCGAGTACTGTCCACTACTCATATATTCGTTATGAGTAGCGGGTGCAATGTAAGTCAATGGGAGATACTCAAGTAGCGAGTAACCTGAAAGCCGTACTATTCACGACTCGCATGAAAAGTGCGCCTTTTGGGTTACTCGCTACTTAGCAAATATTTCCCATTGACTTGAATTGCGCCCACTACTCGTAACGAATATACAAGTAGTGGACATTACTCGCTAACTACTTGTTCAACACTAATTTCAGGTATTTATTTATTTTAAATTTTGACCTGGAGTAAAATGATCAAATTGAGGAAAAATAAGTTGTTGGCACATAACACTTATGCCAATTAGATATTGGCGGTTTTGATAGGGAATTGGAGCAAAAACCCAACAGCGGTATATTACATTAACTGTTAGAATTCTGTATAAAAGACTCACTCGCCAATATTTTGAAGATGACCCCTTTAACCTGATGAGCCCCCAGTTTTCCTGTGTTCCCAGACATTGACATTCTGTAAATCCAGCATCTGACCATTTCAGGCAATCATTGACCACAGTCGTAATGTGCCATACCGGCAAATATCATTGCATAGGCCACAGGAGTCCATCAGAGCAGTAATTGGTAATTCCCTACTTCCAGGCAAATTTTTTTTATTTTATTTTAAATATCAGAGAATTTCTGTAACAGAATTGGTTGTGAATATTTGTTGTGTATGGAGCAAAGTATAGCTACAACTTCCTGATTTTTGATTTGGCTGACTGTTACTAGTTACATGTATTTAGGTGAGACAGGATCGGCGTTGTTAAAGCTTCTTAAGCTGCCGACTTTCTAGTCTGTAAGGTCACATAAGGGCGACGGTTCTAACCCCCCCTCCCCCTCTCCCATTTCCTTTTGGAATTACTAATTTAATGGGTAAGGAGGTTCCAGCTATGGCTGCTACAGCAATAGTCATATGGATTTAATATGTCTTTAACGGAAAGGTCTGTGAAGGGTGAGTTGATGGCTTTGGCTTGAGCGGGAAATCTAGAAGTGTTTCAGACGCAGACAAACAAGCCATAGCTTAGGGATTTGGTGTGTCTACGTGTGCCAAGAATAAGTCAGGTCCAGGGAGAAGATTAAGTTATTTCCACTCCCTTTCGAAGTCCCATTAGAGATCTTATGACCAGAAAAATGCATTTTCTTTTTTTTTTTTTTTCCTGGAATTTGGACAGAGATGTGACAAGGAGGCATAACTATGGGGCATCTTCTGGAATCTCAACCTTCCTTCAGAATATTGTTTCTGCCACAGGAAGATTTTCTGTTGAGCCTTATTGTGGCCTTTAATGCTGGCACAGCAAAAATAAATAGTATAGTGTGTATACTGTGGATTGGAGATTTATAAGTGATAAATGGGATTAGATTTCGAATACATCTCTGGTATCAACAAAGAATAATGGTTGAATGGCTACATACAGGTACTAAAGTAATTACGGTCCTTTTAAGAAATCTCTTTAAAATTCAATTTAAGTCATACATGTATTTACTTGTTTAATGCTGGCACAGCAAAAAATAATTAATTTTAATAATAAAGCTCTAAAATTACTTAAATGCTTATGACTTTTAGGCTGCATTCCCACTTAATATTTGAGTTTTTGATGTACATTTTCTGCACTTAGATAAACTAGGTTAATTGCATAATTTTTTTTTCTCATTAGGTTTTTTTTTTAAACCGGTTTGTGTCTTTTTGGGATGTCATGCTTTAATTAAAACTAATTTTATATTTGATACTTTCTGGTATTTGGCTTTGACAACTTTAATACAGACATGTATAGGTTACATGCATATTTTTTTTTTTTTTAATCTGCAAGTTTTCTGCATTCAGTGCAGTTGTATGGGGAAAATCTGCGAGCCGACGAGAGCAGGAACAATCAGTTCAGCATGGCCGTGCTGAACTCATTGTTCCTGCCCTTGTCTGCTCGCTGATGATACTTAGTTTGAGGCCTGGTAAGTACCAGCGTGGGAAACTGGCTGGGAATCCCGGTTCCGTTGACATGCTGAACTTATTGTGCCTGCCCTCCTCGGATCACATGGGTAAAATCTGCACAGAACACTCAACGCATTCGCAAGAGTAACTGACGTTGTGGATTTCAAACGCACCACCGGTTGGCTCATGTAGCTTATATAAGAATAAATAAATAGATTATATATATATATATATATAATTATATTATATAATCTATCCCATCCATTTTGCTACAACTGTAAGACGCTAGGTGTTTGATGCAACGAAAATACACCGCGTCAAAAACTCTTTGTGGGAACACTGTCTAAGCACAGAAAGTACTTTGGACTCTACATAGGATAATAGTTGAATGGCTACATACAGGTACTATAGATGTATTCAAGGTATATTCCCATTTTTCAGATATAAATCTCCAATACTCAGTACCATATATAGTAAACCATTTAATTTTAGTGTGCCAGCATTACATTCTCCTCAAATGTTTCAGATATTTTGTTTTTGCTCACACTGAATACTCCTCTAATTTTGTAAAATTTGTGTAAATCATTAGGGATGAGCGAGTCTGATCTGTTCAGGTGTTTTATGTATATTGACTGATGAGCGAGTTTCGAAATGCTCGGATTCGTGATGATCGTAACAGGTACTGTCTAATACTCGCTTATGCATTCCGACTAGTGAGTGCAATGCAAGTCAATGGGGAATACTCACACTGTAACGAGTAATTTGAATGCCGTACTATTTGTGCAAGTAGCAAATAGTATGGCATTCAGGTTACTCGTTACATTGCGCGTTTTTCCCCATTGACTTGCATTGCACACACTATTCAGAATGTATACGCGAGTATTAGATATTCGCAGTACTCGTTACGACTACTGAGTATTTTGAAAACCGCTCATCATTAATACTGACCACTCGATTGAGCATTGGAGTGCTTGGGTACGATCAGTGTTTGGCCCAGTGTGATCCTATTGCAGTTTTTCAACGTCTCACACTGGAAGTAAGTTTTCGGATGTATTGTCAACCCCCCCCCCCCCCCCCACACCCTCCTTGCAAGTGTCTTGTTTATGGCTGTTTGTACGAGGGTGGAGAGCTGCATTGCCTAATCAGTGACTTCCACTGGGGTTAAGATCAAGTACGGGAGCCGAGCTGAACCGTATCTCGAGTCTAGATGAACTGAACTTCTATGGGTCCACTCATCTGTAGAAATTATTGATGAGCGAATAGAATATTTTGGGTTATTTGTACCAAATACCTAGTACTATTCCAGTATTTGTCACGAATAACGATCCTAATGCACGTTAATGTGGAACCCGAGCATTTTTCTAAGAAATCTTTAAGAAAAATGCTTGGGTTCCCTATTGACTTGTAGTAGGTTCATTATTCGTGATGAATACTGGAATAGTACTAGGTATTGGGTACAAATAACCCGAATCTTCTACTATTAGCCCATCAGTTTCTCAAGTCTGGTTCAGCTTTTCAGCTTAAGTTCAGTTCGGGTCTCCTACTTGACCGTAATCCCAATGGAGGTTACTGATTGGGCCGGTTGTACGAGGGTGGAGAGACTAGAGCCAATCAGTGACTTCCATTGGGATTAAGGAGAGGACTTGAACTGAACTTTATCTCAAGTTTGAACTAAACTTCCATGGTTCCACTCATCTGTAGTAATTATTGATGGGCGAAGAGTAGAATATTCATACCGAATACCATTCTGGCATTATTCACTAATAATGAACCTAATGCAAGTCAATAGGGAACCCAAGCGTTTTTCTGGGAAGTCTTCAAGGAAGACTTGCATTAGGTTCGTTATTTGGACAAATACTGGAATAGTACAAGTTATTTAGCCCTGATAATCTGAATATTTTACTATGTGCCCATCACTAATAATAATATTAATAATAAATAATAGAGAATAGCAAAAAAAAAAAGGCTAAAAAAACCCAAAGCTTATTAAGTGTCTTCAATACTGGGGTCAAAGACTGTTGTAGACCTCTCAAGCATTGAGATTAAGTGAAGCATAAAGTAACTCAATAAATGTTACTTCCAGTTTATAGATAAGAATCTGCATCTCCTTTGTGGTAGGTGTGCGGAAATATCCCTAATGCAAAAAGGGGCTTCGGTATAGCCGGCTGTATGATCAAAGGGAGGAAATATTTCATAAATATCCCGGGCTGGTGACAAGGTCATCGGTGAATACACTTCACATCTGGTGCACATTTAATTTTGTAGCGCAAATGATTAGCTTCCCCTTTGTGGAATAGTTTGACAACACAATGCAGCATGTTCGTTGACTGAGAATGGATGCCCCGGACTTCCAGACGTGATCCTTGTGTGTAAAACATATCTCCTTACCCTGTCGTTTTCCCAGACGAGCGTGCTTTTGGGCGGTCATGCTTGAATACCTTTTAATATTTTTTTAAATGGTTTAGAAAATTTAATCTTCAGATAAAATATCTGTGTAATATCCAGGGTCACCTGTCTCGGGCTTGAAAATCGCTTATGGTTACCAAACATGAAAGAGGGCATTTTCCCATGAGAATGGTGCCAGGATAATTTAGGACAGGTTAGGTCTATTGACAAATTCCATTTTGGCAGCACTTTTTGGACATACAACGTACATCCTTTCTCTCCAATGCATTGGTAAAGCTTAACTAAAACTGTAAAAAAAATAAAAAATAAATTTTTAAAATATATATATTATATATATTGTCCATTTTGAGCTTTAACTAGGTAATTTCTGCATGGAAACTGATCATAAGTTTTAGGAAAAATCTACAACTGAGTAGTATAATAATTCACATGGTTCAATAAATCACAAATCCGGCTCTGTTCTGGTATTTGGCAGTGGATTAAGATGATATCTAAGCACTCCAAAAAGCTTACGATATATTGAAGGTCAAGTAAATAAGTCCATTAAAGGGAATCTTTCATCAAAAAGTATTTTTAAAAAATAAACTATTATAAAGGACAGTGATTGGTTTTATTCCAAACCGCAAAGTTTGGAAGATATTTAGTGCTTGGATTGTTGTGTTGCTGTGGAGCAATATCTATATCTATAACATTTTGACAATCTGTATTAATCTAGGATGTTCGTGATGTTTACGAGCAATGCTAAAAAAACAAAGTGTGACATCATGATGTGAAAAGAGCAATGAGAAGTTGGACTGAAATTTTTGGTGTTCCCAATCCATGAGATCAAGCCTCCAGTTAGAATCTGGCCGAAAAATGTCACATTCACTCATTGTCTACGCAAGAGTAACCGATGTACGATTGTCCGATGCAGAAACAGAACACACTCCAGCCCATATTTTAGGTTTGATATTTCGGGTACAAGTCTTATGCCCCATTTTGAATAGTCTAACCCAATCTACCCGTATGGATGGTAGAATGTCCTTTCAATACAGAGCTGTATAAATTCCAAATTGTATGGGAATGCTTTAGAAGAGGGATATGGGATCCAAAAGAGATTGTTCTATTTCTTGTGGTTTTCTAGAGAATATACCATCTTGGATGCTGTATAGAATCAATATAATCCACTATCTGGCACATTACAGAGAACAGAATCTGACTTTTGCCACCACAAGGCTTTGTCCATGCAATGTGATCATGCGTTACTGGGTCACAAAACTGAAATTCAAAAATAAGAAAGACCTCATTGCCTAACTTCTTCTTGTTCATCTCCAGACACCACAGGTAAGATTCAAAAGACTTTTTCTTGCCTTTACAGTCTTTTTACACAATTGAAATGTCGTTTTAAGTTTTGGCATACTAGTGGTATCTGTGACTGTATTTTAGTGGGCATACCGGCTTAGTTGGTGGGTGTGATGCCTGGCTTTGACTGAGTGGTCCAGCGTTTACTTTTGCACGCTCTACCTGGTTACTGAGTGCTCTTCAGATGGTCATTTCTGCGGACTAAGCACGGTCATCACCATGCCCCGACCAAACAACTCCATTCCCCGACACTGTGAGAGAGCATACTCTGATAAGCAGCCGGTCTGTGGTAGCGCACGGGAGAGGCCGTGCCCTCCGACTGAGCTGGGCACACCTGCTCAGTAAGCCGGCCATCGCGCTCACTCACTCTGGACACTGCGAAGAAACAATGCCCGCCATCCAAGGCAACAACTGACAAATGTTGTACTGCAAGCAGGCAATGGCAGCGCCCAGGTGACTGATATGACTACTAGTTATATGGCTGGATCCACGATCTAGGGCAGGGAAGAAAATGCTGGGCTACGCCCACCAAGGTGGCATCACACCCCCCCAACTAAGCCGATCATGCCCACTAACTTCCAGTCCCCCGAAACTGCAAGTATGTCCAAATTTTACCCCCTCTCCCCAAGAAATAAATTTAAATTCTGCCCTTCCCCTTGGTAGAGTCAGCGTTCTGGAACAGGGTCCTCCTAACTTCTAGTATCTCCCGCTACATAAGGCTGCTTTCACACATCAATTTTTTGCCATTAGGCACGATCCGACGAAAAAACTGATCAGTTGTATCGTTTTTTTTCCATCAGTGCCTTCAGTTTTTTGACGGATCCGTTGTGATACTGAGCATGCTCAGTTAAAAAAAAAAACAACTGATCTGGCGGCCGTATCTGTTTTCTTTGCCACATTACGCCCGATCCAGCGTCCATAGGCTTCCATTATAAAACACGCCGTATGGCGCCGGATTGATACGATTTTTCACCGGAGACAAACGTTCCCCTCAGCGTTCTATCCGGCCGCCGGACAAGCAAATTTTGCAATCCGGCGCTAATAGAAGTCTATGGGGGAAAAAACGGATCTGGTGGCAATAGAGGCCGAATCCATTTTTTTTTTCAGGTTTTTGCCGGATTGTGCCTGATGGCAACAAACTGATGTGTGAAAGCAGCCTAAGCTTTGTGAAATTTTATCTACCAATGTAACAAGCGTCCTGTTAATCTTTTTGCTAAGTATGATCAGAAGACCCATGCTCTGGGTTTCCCCCCCCGCCCCCAATCCAAAAAGATAGTTCTTGTCTAGGTAGAGTTCTCTATCACTTGACCTCATCATTCCCAAATATACATGGAAGGTTACCATGGAGGTACAGATTGTTTGGGGGATATGCCACTTTTAATTCCTAGTTTAACAGCAATGATTGATGCTCCCATGGAGCATCAATCTCATGACCTTGAGAGAAAAAAGGAAGACCTGAAAAACTAAAATTAGGGGTTACATTTTTTTTTCTCCAGCCAAATGAATTTCCTTCTTATCTGACAACTTTTCCTATAGTTGATTTGAGGCGGTATTCGTGTGCTGAAAATGTCATCCTCTATCTTTAGTAGACCACGTACTCTCTATTCCACTTCAATTTTATTTCCTGCCCGATTTGATGGCGCTCTGATGGTGAAGCATTCTAGATTTTACTTTTCCATGGGTGTCCTCTATTTCTAGCTTTTTAGTATTTGAATTGATAATTTCACCTATTGACCAGATGAAATTCAGGATGCAATTTTGTCCAGTTTGTATGTTGGATTTATATTGCTTTAAGACCTTATGAAGATGGTAGAGGTATACGCATGAAGCCTTACACCAGCATATAGAGGCTGGGCAACTAGTAATGAATCATATGGCACCAGATGTGTTGCTCTGTTGTGCACTATGTATACAGCACATATACACTCAAAGAAGCATGCTATATTTTTTTTTCTGTTAATTCTATACAAAGTTCATTCTATACAAAGCTACAAGTGCATCTCAATAAATTAGGTTAACTTTTTGAAGTTATTCTATTTCAATAATTCAATGCAAAAAGGGAAACACAACACATTATATAGTCATTACAAACAGTGATCTATTTCAAGTGTTTATTTCTGTTAATGTTGATGATTATGGCTTACAGCCAATGAAAACCCAAAAGTTATCTCAAAATTAGAATAATTACCACAAAACACCTGCAAAGGCTTCTTAAGCATTTAAAATGGTTCTTTAGTCTGGTTCAGTAGGCTACACAATCATGGGGAAGACTGCTGATTTGACAGATGTCCAGAAGGCATTGCTAAAGAAGCTTGCTTTTCAGAGTGCTGTATCCAAGCATATTAATGGAAAGTTGAGTGGACGAAAAAAGTGTGATAGAAAAAGGTACACGAGCAACCGGGATAACTGCAGACTTTATAAGATTGTTAAGAAAACTCTATTCAAAAATTTGGGGGACATTCACAAGGAGTGGACTGCTGCTGGAATCAGTGCTTTAAGAGCCACCACACACCGACATATCAAGGACATGGGCTACAACTGTCACATTCCTTGTGTCTATCCACTCATGACCAATAGACAACGCCAGAAGCATCTGACCTGGGCCAAGGAGAAAAGAACTGGACTGTTGCTCAGTGGTCCAAGGTGTTGTTTTTATTTTTAAAGTAAATTTTGCTTTTGGAAATTGCGGTCCCAGAGTCTGGAAGAAGAGTGGAGAGGCCACAATCCAAGCTGCTGGAGGTCTAGTGTGAAGTTTCCACAGTGATGGTTTGGAGAGCCATGTCACCTGCTGGTGTAGCTCCACTGTGTTTTATCAAGACCAAAGTCAACGCAGCCGTCTACCCTACCAGGAAATTATAGAGCACTTCATGCTTCTCTCTGCCGACAAGCTTTTTGGAGGTGAAAATTTCATTTTCCAGCAGGACTTGGCCCCTGTTCACACTGCCAAAAGTACCAATACATGTTTTACTAACCACAGTATCACTGTGCTTGATTGGCCAACAACTCGTCTGATCTAAACCCCATAAAGAATCTATGGGATATTGTCAAGAGGAAGATGAAAACTAAAAAAAGCATATCCAGTGGCATTCAATAATATAAGGATACGTTAGCATTACATAACTGCTATAAGAATATTAGAGAAAGGAAAAAAATACATAGCTAATGTGAAAAAAATGAGTAACAAGACCTACACATTGCATTACTGCTTTGGAAATATTGACAAAAAATTGACAAAAAGATTTTTTAGCTTATGTATAGGCCAATCCATGTGAGCCCAATAACCAATGCCAAGGTGATCGCATTATATCGGGAACCTAACTGTAAATGCCTCTATGTATGATTAAAAATCTGCGTGTCTGGGCATATAGGTCCCTGGCTAAATAAGATGGTGGACATACACTGGCTAAGCATTTCTTAGGAAACTATGGTCATTCAAGTACAAAAAAAAGTCTTAAAATTAGCACATTTGTAATTATTCCTATGGGATAAACATTGCTGAGGGTTTCTCAAAAATTAGAAGCAAAATGCAACCATTTTCCCAGTGTTCTGAACTTCAGTTGTTTGTCCTTCCATGAAATTTCCTAAATGCGTGGCTGCTGATCTGAGCTACTATTAAATGGCTTTATTCTTTTCTAAAGTAAAATCTGCTTAACTATAGGCTTGGATAATGAATATTATTGTTGGTGATTCATCCATAATAGTCTATAATATTATGTTATGAAAATCAAGCGTCCGAGGCGAAAATGTGGTTTTCCCGTAAAGGATGAAGAAAAGAAAAAAAATTAGATCCTATCATTGCCAAACTTTCAAAACTTTTTTTTTTGGTTGCTGGACAGAAGTCTTGTCTTGTAATAACTCCTTTCTAGTGTGGCCAGTCCACAAGTGTATGGCTGCTTTTTTACGGTTTATAAGAAGATAACGGAGGTTGTATTGGGACATATCCTACACACATTGGATATGTTTCACCGGATACGCCCGAGGACAAGAAAAGTTGTACAACTCCCTGTCCATGCATGCTCTGCCTTCTCCATATATCCTTACAAACTCGATAATGGCCAGAGTGACTTTTTGGTGTCTGACAAGCAGTATACTGTATATTTTTTTAACATTGTGACCTGTGGCTAATATATGACATGCAGTACAAGATGTTGGGTTTGGAGACCTTTGACACCGTACATGATGTTGGGATTGGATACTTTTCACACCGTACACGATATTGGGTTTCCCAAGACCATGACAAGTCAATGAAGCTTCTTTAAAGGCCATTTTACATGGGGTGATGCAAACTATGAAGATAAACACTTAATATAATTGTTTGAACCCCATACACTTTGCATAGTGTCTGCAATACATGCTCGATTTACAGCAGTAGATATGCTGCTGAGAACAATTGTTAAAGATGGCATAAAACATGGGGTCAGTCAATGAACAAGCATTTGCTCGGTTTGATAGCTATATGTCATGTATGTATCAGTCAATGATTGGGAGTGAGTTCTCTTTCAGCTAATTAGCAGTCCTTGTAAAGGAACCTTTTTAGGCTTTTTTTTTTTTTTTGAGAGATGTGTATCAAGTTTTTTTGTTTTACACGTCAAACATCCGAGGTCAAAGTATGGTCCATGGTGTTTCAATATTTTCATCTGTCCTCCACTACAGCTAATAACAGGTGATCTGATACTAATTACTTTTCCTAAGGTCATCAATATTATATGGTCTAAGAACCCACTTAGTTTCTTCATTTCTTCCCCAAAAGTTTAACTTTAGTGATGAGTGAGCACTACCTTGCTCAGTACGCATAACTAGTGATTAGTGGGCCCTACCATGCTTGGGTGCTTGGTACTCGTAACTAGTGATGAGCGAGCACTACCATGCTTGGGTGCTCAGTACGCGTAACTACTGATTAGTGGGCCCTACCATACTCGGGTACTCGTAACTAGTGATGAGTGGGCACTACTATGCTCGGGTGCTCAGTACGTGTAACTACTAATTAGAGGGCTCTACCATGCTCGGGGACTTGGTACTCGTAACTAGTGATGAGTGAGCACTACCATGCTTGGGTGCTTGGTACTCGTAACTAGTGATGAGCGGGCACTACCATGGTTGGGTGCTCAGTACGCGTAACTAGTGATTAGTGGGCCCTACCATACTCGAGTACTCGTAACTAGTGATGAGTGGGCACTACTATGCTCGGGTGCTCAGTACGTGTAACTACTAATTAGAGGGCTCTACCATGCTCGGGGACTTGGTACTCGTAACTAGTGATGAGCGGGCAATACCATGCTTGGGAGCTCAGTACTCGTAACTAGTGATGAGCGAGCACTACCATGCTAAGGAGCTGCTCGGGTGGTCGGTACTCGTTACTAGTGATGAGCAAGCACTACCATGCTTGGTATTCTTCTTAACGGGCAGTTGGAGGCTTGGATGGGATCGACTCTTGTACCGAGTATAATGAACGTCAATGGGGAATTCGAGCATTTTTCTGGAAGATCTTCCTGAAATATGCTCAAATTCCCCATTGACTTTCATTATACTCTGTACATGAGTTGAGCCCATCAAAGCCTCCAACTGCTGGTTCCGAGTACCAAACACTCGAGCATGGTAGTGCTTGCTCATAACTATTTATATTCTTTTGCAGTTTAGTGGAACGTTTATGTTCTCTAATACACGGTAGAATTGTCTAATCAAGCATGTAGTGTTCCTATGATAAATCTTGTTGACCATGTGTCCAGAATGGTCAAAGCCTCAAATTTGATTTGGAACCAAGCTCCGTTTTCAAAGGAACCGAACGGTTAATTTCTTATGAAATTATTTCGGCAATGTTGTAAAAATCTAATCATCCATAATTATTCAGGTTTTTTTTTTTTTTATCTTTTTGTCTTTTATTTTTTATGGTATGAACCATGAAAACCTGTCTGGATTCCTGGGTTTCTTAGAAAACTCCATACAAATAAGGATTCTAGGTTTTTAAGATCAATGTACAAGAAGTTCTTCCAATAAATCATAAGTTGAATTGTTGAGACTTTCAAGTTGAGCAGGTTGACATCTTATAAAAAAGATTTTTTTTTTTTGGACATTTTTCTAGTAAAAAAAAATATATCTTGTCTGCAAACACCTATAGGTTCAACTGTTTTGTGTTGTTTTTCTTTTTAAAGAGATGTTTCTCAAATCCATATGAGCTAAAAAACTAGAACTGAGGAATGGATAGTATTTAGTGCCAGAGGCAGGTACTCAAGTTATGATAAGTATATGAAGCATAAACACATACATCAGTGTCCTTAGACTCAAGTAGACCGTTCCTTGCCTCGGGTGGCATTTCAGGTACAGCATCAGATATCATGGCAAGTAAAGGTCATTATAAAGGGTCTGACTTGTCCATTGAGATTAAGAATGTTCATATTTTGGAGAGCCTAACCACATAGACAGGACTAGATTGCTTGGTCATACCTTCATTATCTTTGTCTGATGTTTCCAGGATATAATGGCTTGGTTGTTTTAACTAATTACTGTGTGACATTGGCTAAATATCCAACAAAAGCCACCATTTTTATTTACGTTTAAATATATCTACAGAAAGTGTTTTTCTAGCTTTCAAAACCCCTTTTTGTTTACCCTATTGGGGGAAAGGATAGTCATTTTAGGATATTCATTTCTTGACCACAGTGGAAAATGGTTGCAAATGTCCCACCTTCATCTCTGGTGGAGATGGTCTGGTGTTGGCATATAATGTACCCCATGGGCCTTCAGAGGCAATCCATCCTACACCCATGGGCTATGTCTTATATAAATGGCGGTTGGGAGAGTTAAAGGGATTATCTGGTGAAAATTTATCACCTAACCCAGAGGTCCCCAACCTTTCAAACTTTGAGAGCCACATCCAGCTCCCACCCCTCACAGTAGTGACACCTAGAGCTCCTATTTACTAGTATAATGACTACCAAAGCTTTTTAAGGTGGTATTCAAAGATCCATAAGTTCCTGTCTTACCCCAGTCCAGATCTTCTCTTTTGTTCATGACTATTCGCAAAAATCACCATCTGAGGACCTGCACTTCATAGTTATTTGCTAGACGTGTTAAGGCACCAAACTAGCAGACCGTCGCGAGCCACACATCATGGGTCTGTAAACCACATATGGCTCCTGAGCCACCAGTTGGGGTCTCCTGACTATTCATGGGATATGTGAAAAATTGTTGATTGGGGGTGCGACCACAGGGAACTGCACTGATCATGTAACTTTTAGCCCCTGTTAGAATGGAGCAATTGTCCATTAATCATTTGGGATTGTTAAGCACTGGGTTTGGTTTTTTTTCCCCAACAGCCCCATAGAGACTGAATGGAGTGGTGTTTGGATGTCCCACTTGACGCTTAATTTTATATTGGCGATAAAATCCCAATCAGAGCTGATCTCAGTGATCAAACACTTCTTATCACCTAGCGTGAGGCTAGACGATAACTTGTTTTAATTGGGTAACCACTTTTAGACCAAATTCCTCTTCCCCTTTTGCTGGTGTGAACTTGCCTATGATTCCCAGTCTCCACGTTTAATGAATTAAAAGTTAATTCTGCATTATCACAACATGGGATAATATGGGTTTTGTTGCAAAATGTTTGAAGATGTAGAGGTTTTGAAGAGGTTTGCCCTCAACTTTTTCCTATAGGAAAACTTGGAAATTGCCATGGATCCACAGCCTAAAATAAACCGTATGGAGGAGGGTGAACCAGCAATTGAAGCAGGACCCATTACGGTTTTTCCTATGGGTCTCTCTGTACTTTTAGTTTTTCCATATTTGCTTAGTACATTGTCTGACAATAGCTCAGTCAGAGACGGTAAAGGAAAAATACGTATATTCTTGTTAGACATAGGGTGTAATTTTCTTTTCAGCTCATGGTAATGTTGAATATATTATTAGGAGCAGTAACACTATATATTAGGCTTGTCAAACAAATAATATGAAGCCTTGAGTGCTTGTAAGAAAATATACCACTAATCACATGGCATCGCTGGTGATAGACAGCGGGTTAATCTCACCACATCTGATTACACTATTATCATACAGACCTATTATTGTAAATGCTTGGAAATGTTGTCAGAAAATAACTACTACTGGTCAATGGTCTCCAGAACTCAGCAACTGTGGGCAACGCTGTCCAGTTAGCCATATATGTGCATACGTTTCCTGCGGGGATAAAAACTCTTTTTTTCCTGGGGAAAACCCCTTTAAATAAGTTCATTTTAATCAATAGATCTTAGAATAATAATTTCCACAATTGGATGTGTTTAAAAATAATGTTCCTGTGCTGAGATAATCTTATATATGTGCCCCTGCTGTGTACTGTGTAATGGCCGTGTCTGACCGTACAGGAACATGGTCTGATTATCTCATTTATAGGTAGGGAGGGAGGGTGTACTAGATCAGGGCTGGTCAGAAGGCAGCCCACACATCGTCACCATCACACGTATCTCTGGGATCAGGGACAGCTAGGGCCCCCCAGCCTGATGCTCAGTTTAGAACCCAGGTCCCCTGTTATCCCCTGCCACCCGGTGACACAGGCTTCACAAGTCTTGATGTGTAACACTCATGCCAGCGTCCTTGTGTGGCACCCAGGTTGCAGGGGGTTAACCTTACTTGGTGCCGGGCTGGTGATGTCAGTTCTGGGGATATCACGGGTGGCCCTGCCCGATTTCGTGCCCAGAGGTGTTCACAATAAAAGGGGGATAGAAGGTGGATGTTTGTCATGACACCACCTGCAGTACACGGCCAGGGATTGCCCGAGGCTGCTGTCGCTGTCCTCCAGGGCGGATGGTAATAGCAGCAAAGATATAATCGCTCTCCACAGGTGGAGCGGGCCCCAGGGAGGATGATAATGGGGGTTCTACTGGCGGTGGCTGTTGGCGCCAAAGCGTGGGGTGCCGGTAAGAAGAGTCCGAGTCGGCTGCTGCGGTTCCAGGTGTTTTTACTCACTCATATGCTGCTCTCCCGGGAAACACCGGTCACCCGCTGAGCATTCCGCTCCAAGCCTCAGGCCCCGTGAAAGAAGAAAAAGGAAGAAGGTGATGGTGGTGTTGTGTCACCAGAACTGATGTCCCGGCTGGACTGACTAAGGATTGTGTAAAGTTCCTCCTACTTCTACCCCAAGAGGAAGCCTTCCCCAGGTGGTTGTCCTAGTGACCGGGAAGTCCCATGCTTCGTGATGGCCAGCCCCCCCTGCCTACCCTAGTCTAGCTCCCCAGTGAGAAGGCTCCTAAGCTGTATGGAAAGTGTGAATGTGGAACACCGGTGATTAAACCCCTAATTACCCGAGGCGATTACTGCATCTTAAATGAGGCGCAGTACTTTGTGGTGACTGGAGCCGCAGGGGCACCACACTTGCACTCTCCTGCTCCCCTCTCCAGTTAGGTCGCCGGTTCCCTCACCTGTCCAGGCGTCCTGCGACAGTGGTGCCCCCGTCCCATGCTGCAGCCTCATGGAACATGTGTGCTTCTGACAGGCTTCAGGCCTAGGCCCGTAGGGCGGGCCCACAGCCATGCCCCCTTTCTTAAAGGGCCTGCGTCCTCCTAACCTGGAAATACTTCCCAGGTCAGCTGGGAGGCCGTAGGTATTTAAGGCACCTCTGCCCTATCAGTGGTGCATGGTCAACGAGTCTAATACATTGCTATTTCTCAGGTCCCCTAGCAATGTGCTCCTGCCGCTGATATATTGTGCTAGTTCTGTTTGTTGATACCTGTTTGCTTTACAGAGTGCTGCTGCCATATCCCTACCTGCTGCTGTGAGCCCATACCCCGGCCACATACCACGATACCTGCTGCCACGAAGTATCATCCCCTGCTGCCACAAGTGTCCATGCTGGCCAACTTACACGATACCCATCCTTACAAGTATCTATGCCGGACGTTTCTGCTGTATCCATCCATCCATCCTGGACGGATTCTTGATGTCTGCTGCTGTCGCAACCTATTGTCAGAGACTGTTGCTCCCGTCCCGTACCCCTGGTGCCAGCCGATGCAACACCAGTCATCCGAGTGGCACCCGGACCAATACCTGCTGCCTAGCACCCTCACCGTTAGGGGTTCTGGAGAAGACCAGGCTCAGGTCCGTAGTCAAGCCCCTCTGGGTTTTCTTTGTGTTGCGTCCCATTGGGTTCACTAACACCTCTGCTTGCCCGATGAGGATAACAATATGTATGAAAATTCAAACAGGTGGTGATTTACATCCACCCAACCCTATAAACTGTGTCACCACTGAGCCAGTTTTTGTCCTCCTGTATTTGAGTTATAACTTTTCTTTTTTTTCTTCTCCATGTACAAAGGTAGATTTACAGTGGCACGCTGACAAGTGACACATCCTGTTTATTCACACAAGCTGCCTAGCACCTATCTAGACTTACGCAGGACTATTACACCTAACCGGCCGCACATTGTTTCATGTGATCCTACAGAATGAGTGTATTGCCTCCTTTATGTTACAAGTCTATATATGTTGAATTGCTCTGTTTATTACATTTTATGTTTCCGCCTGGAACATGATGAATTAACTGAGAACACATGCATGTTGGGACAGACCTAATGTGTATGTGTATAAGGAGGAAAAGGCCAGGAGTTATTGAGCATCGTAAAGGGGTTTCCAGGATTTAGATATTGAATACCTATTGTTATCAGAATGTTGGGGCGAACTATTAGCCGCCCCCAGGATCAGCGGTTTGCAGCTCTCCTAGCAGAAAAGAACAGCTCCACACGCTATATAGTGGCCATTTTCGGGTACTGCAGCTCTGCCAACTTGTCCAATTCAAATGAATGAGATTAGCCTATTTAATTTGGTGAGATAAGTACCGTATCAATCACAGCCACTTGTAGGGATGAGCTTGTACCTAGGTGGATACATTTGCTTTGTCAATCCCACGCACAACGTTTACTATTTTAAGGGAGTAATTTGGGGTACATAGCTGCCGGCTATGATCAAGGAATTTCCTACCCGAAACGCGTATTTTGTTTTTTTCTATGTGCACATTGACTTTTTTTTTATCCTACTGTACATGATTTAAAGACTACATTTTAACTTCTTTGATGCTGGAGAATATCCTCTTTTTTTGGATCATTTAAAGGGAACCTGTCGCCAGATTTGGCGACTATAAGCTGTGGCCACCACCAGTGGCCTCTTTTATATACAGTATGTTAGAATACTGTATATAAGAGCCCAGGCTGCTCTGTAGAACGTAAAAATCACTTTATAATACTCACCTAAGAGGCAGTGCTGACTGGTCATATGGATGTCTCTGTTCTCTGGTTTCGGCGCCTCCTCTTTCGGCCATCTTTGTCCTCCTTGTTCTGAAGCTGGGGTGCATGACGCGTCCTACGTCATCCATACTAGCCAGCATTGAGGTCCTGTGCAGGCACACTACTATACTTTTGATCTGCCCTGCTCAGGGTAGATCAAAGTGCGCCTGCGCAGGACCTCAATGCTGGCTAGTGTGGATGACGTCACACGCGTCAGGCCAGGGCATCAGGTCGTCACAGGGTGTCGTGCAATCTCCCCTTCTGCATGGTATCCGCTCCTCCTTGGTTACGGGTCCTGTCCATTTGGTGTTGCTAACAACAGGTATATACAAATCCTGGGGAACACTGCACCACACCCACCAAACACCCATTGGGCAGCCTGAGGGGAATAGAGCCACCCAGATGGAGGGATGGTAGAAGGAGGGCCGGAAGTGTAAGTTAGTAGAGTAGAGAGTTGAAGTTCAGCGGTGACAGTGAGGGGTCATGCTGCGGAGCTGGGCTCCTGCACCCGTCCCAGGTGCCAGACGTTGGCCTGGCCAGAAGAAGCTGGAACCCCGGTCGCAGGGGGTAGTGGCGAGGGGCACGGTACTGCCAAGGAGGGCAGTTCGGCGGCCTTTAGCTACAACCGGGCAGGGACCAGGGCACGACGGGATACGTGGACCCTAGGCTGGGAAGTAGCTTTACGCAGCCCAGTAATTCACCCGACGAGGACGGAGTCTTCACGAGCCATTCTCCACCCGCTCCAGAATCTGGGTACTAGCGCAACAAGGGGGATAAGACTTCCCAAAATCATCCAGAAAATCCCAAGCGTGAACCCTGAGAGCAAGCTCACCCTGCTAGACACGCAGGTGAGCGGGACCTGAGTAGTCATAGGCAAAAGGGATCCACAAAGAGTTAAACACTATGCCAAGGGAGAAGGCTTCAGACCAACCAGCAACGCCAAAAGGGCACGGACCCAGCGTGCTCTAACAACAGCAGCAGGACATTCCAGGACTTTGGTTTAACCGGTGTCTGTGTCAGCATATCTGGACTGTGTGAGTACATTCTGCCCCTTTGCCCCAACGGGTCCCCAGCCATTCCTATCACTGAGCCCTGGGACACCCCCCCCCCTGCCCACGGAGGGGTTAACACCTTAAGCTGCTAGCCTATCGCTCCCGGGTGCTCCCTCTCCAAACGCAGCAACGGTGGTATCCTGCCTTACCACACACCGTGGGTGGCGTCATGAACACTATCCAATCCACCATATCCAACAAAAAAAACCTTTTTATTTCTAGAGGCCACGCAACCCCGCCTCGGGTCCGGAGACCCCTAGAGCCACTGCGGATCTGGATTCGAGCAGCCCGTCGGCTGTCCCGAGGGCGGCACACACCCAGGCTACAGAAGAAGGAGGACAAAGATGTCCGAAAGAGGAGGTGCCGGTACCGGAGAATGGAGACACCCATCCGACTAGACTGCACCGCACCGCCACTTAGGTGAGTATTATAAAGTCATTTTTATGTTCTACACAGCGGCCTGGGCTCTTATACACAGCATTTTAATATGCTGTATATAAGAGCCCACTGGTGCTGGCCACAGTTTATACTCACCAAATCTGGAGACTAGTTCCCTTTAAACCTTTTTATTGTACTGATAGTCATGGGTCCAAGAGGTCAGACCCCCGCCAGTAATATTGATGGCTTATCAAAAAAGCAATCCTCCAACCTAGTCACTTTTTCAGCTAACTTTTGTTCTTGTACTCCTGCCTTCTCCTCTGATCCTTTTCGATCCAATATGGCAGAAATAATCAGCGCATGTCCATCCCTCAGTACACGAATGCCATGGTCAGGCATGGTATAGACTTACCACTGTGCTCCTCATGCTACTGCAATGGAGTAAAACCAAGGGCAGCAGGGAAAGTGATTGTTTTGTATGTATAACTGGTAAGGTATAAAGGTTGCTTTTAAAGGGTTATTCCTATCTCCAAGATCCTATCCTAATATGTAGTATGTGTAATAATAATAATAATAATAATAATAATAATAATAATATAATATTAGAAAATACTTCCAATTAGAAATGTCTCTCACCTCTTGTACAGGGCATTGCAGGACCTTAGGTATCCATGGTTATGACCACTACCAACTAAGTAATGGTCACTATATGCATGGCTATGACCACGCATATAGTGACAATTAGTTGCTAATGGTCATAACTATGTCTACGTAAGGTCCTGAAATGCCCTGCACATAAGGTAAGTGACAGTGAATCAGAAGAACTATTATACATTTCTGATTGGAGGTATTTGTTAATATTATTTACATGTTAGGATAGGACCTTACATATGGGAATATCCCTTTTTAAGGTCTTATTACTTGGGTGGATGATCGTTAGATATTTTTAAGAATATTTGCGTCTGACCATTGACCAATGTAAACATTTCTGCTGATCAAATAGCAAATAATCATTGATTTATAGTAATATTTATTATATGACATTACATTTCTGATTTTCCTTACACCATTTTAATCTAAGTAGTTTGCATTAGAGTTCAGGTTCTAGCAAAGTCGGAATAGGACAAGTGCCAGTGCTGGAGATATCACCGGCTGCCTATGCTGACCTGCCAGTTTCAATTATCCAATTAATTAGGTATAGGAGGGCTTGTGGATCTCCGCCAATGATCAGGGAGGAACTGGTCTGGAGTCATATCACAACAGAAACTGCCTGAGAGTTTATAGCTTGATAAGAGCGAAGAACTTACTCCAGGAATCCAGCTCCGCTTGTGCATGTAGTACATTACTGATGAAATATTATGTGCAAAATCTCCACTGCCCAGTGCATGACAGAGACTAATCGGGAAAGCTCTGATTAATAAGGGCTGAATCTGCTGATTTTGCCATTATATCTGTATCGGAGTATCACATTCTTCCATGGCTAGAGGTTCCTGGGAAAGAAGGATCAGGCTGGTCAATTTCAACATGCCCAGTTTGAGGGCAAAAGGCCCTACCAGAAGAAGCCGCTAAATTCCTTTTCTCCTTTTAGAACACACATGCCAAATGTACATTGGCTGCCAGCCAAAAGAGGTTTAGTTGTTAGTAGGGCTTAGTGGCGTAACTAGAGTTTGATGGGACAAAGTTTGGACCTGCCCCCCCCTTCCCCGTACACCAACACTCTGGGTACAGGATAATGACGCCAACACTCTGGGTATGGGATAATGACACTGACACTTGGATCTTTCTATCAACACCACCCAGGTTTCCTATGATCTGAAATCCATCTTTCTATCAGCACCCAACTTTACTATGTTCTGATATCCATCTTGTCCTCAGCACCCAGCTTCCTCATGCTGTGCTATACATCTTTCCCTCAGCACCCAGCTTTTCCATGATATCAGAGCACGGGAAAGCTGGGTGCTGAGGGAAATATGCTTAGCAGAGCATGGGAAAGCTGGGTGCTGAGGGAAATATGCTTAGCAGAGCATGGGAAAGCTGGGTGCTGAGGGAAATATGCATAGCAGAGCATGGAAAAGCTGGGTGCTGAGGGAAATATGCATAGCAGAGCATGGGAAAGCTGGGTGCTAAGGGAAATATGCATAGCAGAGCATGGGAAAGCTGGGTGCTGAGGAAAATATGCATAGCAGAGCATGGGAAAGCTGGGTGCTGAGGGAAATATGCATAGCAGAGCATGGGGAAGCTGGGTGCTGAAGGAAATATGCATAGCAGAGCATGGAAAAGCTGGGTGGGGCATGCCACAGTCTGATTGCGCTAACTGTAAAGAACCCTTTCCTACACATATCTATTTTTTTTACCTGGTGTAAATGATACTCTTCTCTGCATCTGGCATGGTTTTTCTCTTGTTTCTGCTCTTCTCCATTCTTAATCTTGAGGTATGTTCTTCTCATTAATTTAGGGAAATCTAATCTTTTTAGCCAACTGGGCGTGGTCCGCAACTGTTCTCCATGAGTGCTTTTTGGACTATGACCAGTTGGCTAAAAATATTAGAATCATATACATGGAAGAGAGGGTCATATTTTAGTAATAGAAAAGTACAGGAGCAAATGAACAATAACTTCAATTTTAAGAGAACCGGGACATAGTCATCAGAAAAAGTATATTTATGGCATGTGACACGTCCTCTTAAAATTGCTAATGAATTATAAAGTTTTGCCCTTTTGAAACAAAACCTGTTCTAGATGATATTAAAGACTTATTCCCATCTCCAACATCCTATCCCAATATGTAGTAGCTGTAATAATAATAATAATAATAATAATATTCGCAAATAACTTCACTTAGAAAGGTAGTATACTTCTTCTGATTCAGTGTTACTTACCTCATGTTTAGGGCATTGCAGGACCTTAGGTATCCATGGTTACCACCACGCACATTGTCACAGTTAGTTGATAGTGGTTGTAACCATGGATACCTAAGGTCCTGCAATGCCCTGCACATGAGAAAAGTGACATAGTGAATTAGAAGAACTATACTACATTTCTAATTGGAGGCGTGCTAATATTATTATTATTATTATTATTATTATTATTATTATTACTACACCTACTACATATTGGGATAGGATCTTTCAGATGTAAATACCCCTTTAATGAGGTGGTCAGGAACAACACAGGTACACAACTCTATTAGATATAAAAGCACATGGGCTACACCAGGATTTCCTAACCTTTTTTTGACTGGGGCCACATTAGACAAAATATAGAGCTGTCTGGACTTCACTAATGGTCAAGGTCAGAGTTAGATTGGGCCTAACACAAAAATGATCTCCACATACGACATGGTCTCAAAGGTCAAGAAGAAGACAGCCTCTTTTGGAGATGGAGCCAATCACTTACTATTAGGGTCTTTTTCTTATAAACACACTTACAAATAACCTATAAGAGGTTGATGTATGACAAGAGCCTGTGCAGTATTTTTTTGTGTAAATCAGATTTTATTCAAATAAAGAACATGTTTACAAGTTATAGGATAGGCAACATATGATATACAGTAGAATAAATCTTGGCGGTAATAAGTAATACAACACTTTTCTACTTGCATAATAATTCCTTTGATTACACACTTCAGGTCAGACCATCATCACCCATGTAATAGCTTTGCTTTGGAGATGATGCCCACTGGGTGACCAACAACCTGACCCCCATACAAAAATGTATGCAGCCTCGTTTAGAAACGGGAGGCAACGTAGATGCACAAAGTCCCTGAGATGACAATCCTTTCTAACAATGTAAACATAACATAAAATGTACAAAGAGGAAAGAAAGATGACAAAAGAGGGAATGTAGGGGGAGAGGGAAAAGAAAAGAAGGACGAAGAAGATGTCTCGTCTGGGTTGTGTGCAGCCCCCGGCACTTTTGTTTTGTGGAATGGACAATCACAGAGGTCTCACGCCCCCAACGGAAGCTTGAAGCCATAGTACCAGGTCTGGTGTCTCTCTATACATAATCCACGGCGCCCACAGCCTGAACACTCGCTCCCCCGAGTCAGACGCCTGGCCGACCAGCTCCTCCAGCCTATAGATCTGGTTCATCTCGGCCACCAGTTCAGCCCGCAAGGGCACTTTGGTCTGCCTCCAGTACCTTGGGATTAATCTCCTTGCCCCCGTCAAAAAATGCCTTAACAGGCTTCTCTTGAAGTTGGCGATCGAGATATTGCTTAAGGATAGAAGAGCCAGTTCCGGCGTCGGCTCAAACCTAGTGGACGACACTTTATTCAGAAGGGCAAACACGTCTAGCCAAAAATATTGTATGAGAGGACAAGACCACCACCTGTGGATGTATGAGCCTCTATCGTTTGAGCATCTCCAGCATTCTTCAGAGACAGATGGGAACATGGAATGAATTCTGGAGGGGCAGTGATACCACCTAGAAACTATTTTGCAGCCCCGTTCCTGTGACGCTACATCCAACGATGACTTGTGGGTAAAGAATAATATTTTTGAGCATTCCTCACGTGTGAGGGGTCTCCCCAAATCCACCTCCCATTTCAAGAAGAAAGGGGCATCATCCTCCCGTCCAGACAACTCAATCTGGAACATTTTGTATAGCAGGGCAATGGTGTGTTCCAGAGGCTCTCCCCCCAGACACAGAGACTCAAAGGGCGTCAAGGGCCTATAAAAGTTAGTTTGTGGTAAAAGGGAGTTAATAAAGCTCTTCAATTGCTCATAACCAAACCAAGCTCCTGCGGGAGTGCGGTTGTCGGGAAACAAAGAATGAAGGGGCCTCATACCCACATTGGACACTAGATCCCTCATTATGGACACCATGCCTCTGGACAAGTGAAGAAATATGTTGCCTGTTAAATCTGTCGGGAGTAGAGAATTATTATGTAAAGGTGTCAGTGGTCCAGGTATAGTGGAGCCTGTGCAGTATTTGATCTCCTCTGTCAGAATTGCCTCCTCAACAGTACCCTACCAAAAAATGATGGACAATTCACTTGTGAAGGCCACCAGTTTGAGCTGCTCTGGTCTAGGCTGGGCCACTACGCTTAAAATACAACCCTTACAAAAGTTTATTCAAAGTGTTTTCATGGCTATATTACTTTAGTGATTATGTCTATCCTCTGGCTGATTGAGAAATTTAGGTTTGCCAATTTATACAATTTTAGAATAATTGTGGAAATATAGTACATGACTTAGAGAGTTTGCTGCTCAAAAGATATGACAAATGCGTACATAGGTTGATAACATAGAAGAAGATGTCACAATTAGTGCTGAGCGAGCGTGCTCGGCATTGCTCGGTACTCGTGGAGCTTGGTCAAGTATCGCGGGTGCTTAGATATTTTTTCCGGGAAATAACGACCATAATGCACAGGCTTACTTCACTGTATCATGTGTGCAAGCACCTCAGTGAGAGACAGTTGCAGTCTCTGAATTGCTCTACCGGGAGATTAAACAATGTTCTCAGAAGTAGTGTGACCCAAAAGAAACAAAAAAAACCACTCCAGTCAGAAATGCTCTGTTTATTGCTGGATGTATGTAGGCTGAGACCCGACCAGGCCAATCCTTGACTGTCCATAAGGCCCGTTACTCACGTCAAGTTCATCAGAGCGTCTGACCAGCTCTCATTAGCTCTGTGGAAAAAATCCGACTGCTCACGGATGACATCAGAATGCAGTCTGATTTTCATGGACTGAATGGAGAAGATTTTTTTTTCCTATAATCTTTCCTATCCCGATTATCGTTGCTGTTGCAGGTACGATGTTGTTCGTCGTTCCTGCAGCAGCGCACATCGCTATGTGTGACACTGCAGGAACGAGGAACAACTTAGTACCTGTGGCCGCACGCAATGAGGAAGGAAGGAGGTGGGCGGGATGTTCGTCCTGCTCATCTCCGCCCCTCTGCTTCTATTGAGATTTTTTTTCTCTACATTCTCCCCATCTGAGAAAATCACTTCAGAGCATAATCGGATCAATATTCTAAGATGAGAACACCTAGTCGTCTGCACCTAGCTTTAATATGCTGGTGATCCGCTTGATCACTTGAAACACCAGTGTTCAAGGGAAAGTGTCGGTGAGTTCACACTTTAAACTGCAGTGGCCACTACAGGTGAAGTGAGGTATTACATTATATCTTTTTAAGGCTAAGTTCACACTTCCATTGTTTTGTATCAGTCACAATCCGTAGCCTTGAGGAATTACGATATCCTGCAAAATATTTTGCAGGAATCCTGTTTTTCCCCATAGGCTTCTATTAGTGACTGATTGTGACTGATGATGCTGCGTTGCATCCGCTGCGTCGCGGTCAGTCGTTTTTTAACTGACCGCCGGTTGGGAGCAACTCAGCATGTAACGTTTTTTGAGCAGCACGATCCGTAGGATTTCGCTGCGCATGCGCTCTCTGGCTCCCTGCCCCCGTAACCAGGATAAACATCGGGTAACCAAGCAATGCGCTTTGGTTAGTTACCCGATATTTACAGTGGTTACGGGTGCAGGGATCCCGCGCTAAGCTGGTATCCAAGATAACTATCGGGTAACCAAGCAAAAAGTGCTTTGCTTATACCCGATATTTACCCTGGATACAGTGTGCAAGGAGGCCGACACTTCACCACTCGGCTCTGCCCCCTCCCGCACTCTGCATGTGTACACACACACTCACATACACACACACACACACATGCACTCACTTGTCCCTAGCCCTGCAGTCCCCGCGGCACTGACGTCCTCAGCTCCACGGCTCCACTCGGCTCCGCCCCCTCGCGCTCCGCCCCCTCCCGCACTCCGCATGTACACACGCATGTAGACACACACACATACACACACACTCACTCACCTGTCCCCAGCCATGCAGACCGCGGCACTGACGTCCTCAGCTCCGCCCCCAAACTCCGCCCCCGAACTCCGCCCCCCGCACACAACGGAGTCCGACAAAGAAATTCTTTTCTTTGTCACCGTTGTCTTCCGTTGTACAACGCATCAGTCACATGCGTCAAGCAACGCATGTGACTGATGCAAAACAACGGAAGTGTGAACTTAGCCTAAGGCGGGCTTTGCACACTACGACATCGCAGGCCGATGCTGCGATGCCGAGTGCGATAGTGCCCGCCCCCGTCGCAGCAGCGATATGTGGTGATAGCTGGCGTAGCGAAAGTTATCGCTACGCCAGCTTCACACACACACTCACCTGCCGTGCGACGTCCCTGTGGCCGGCGACCCGCCTCCTTGTTAAGGGGGCGGGTCGTGCGGCGTCACTGCGACGTCACACGGCAGGCGGCCAATCAGAGCGGAGGGGCGGAGATGAGCAGGATGTAAACATCCTGCCCACCTCCTTCCTTCCGCATATCCTACGGAAGCCGCAGTGAGGCCGGTAGGAGACGTTCCTCGCTCCTGCGACTTCACACACAGCGATGTGTGCTGCCGCAGGAGCGAGGAACAACATCGGACCATTGCGTCAGCGTAATTATGGATTACGCCGACGCTGTACCGATGATACGATTACGACGCTTTTGCGATCGTTAATCGTATCATCCAGCCTTTACACACTGCGATGTCGCATGCGATGCCGGAAGTGCGTCATTTTCAATTTGACCCCACCGACATCGCACCTGCGATGTCGCAGTGTGCAAAGTGCCCCTAAGAGTTGTCTAACACTTGGTGACACCGAGTTTTCGTTGCATTGATTTTCCACCCGAGCTAATCGGGGAATAACACCTCCATCCATGATGTCCATTTGCCCTAATTGAAATATCTATATACTCTCCTGTTATATAGTGACTCCATGTTATGGATAGCCTGTCATTACATAACCTCTCAGTGTATGTTACAAAGTCATTCTCTATTTGCAGTTCTAAGAAGATGCTTTTTTTTTCCAGAGCTGCGTGATTATAATAGACAACAATGTCCATTTATTTACACAAAAAAGCATTTTATGGACAGAGGCCTGTACTAACTTGTTCCGTGCCATAAACACTTCAACTCCCATCTGTTAAAAGCTGAAAACTTAAAAGAACTTTATTGTAATCTCATAATTCACAAGAACATTTTACGCTTGTGAACCTTTCCTGACCTTGTACAGAGAAGAGGAAAATCCCCTTTTCTGGGGAACAAGTTTCCATCTTGTTGGAGAGCTTGAAGAATAGTGTTTCAAGAATAATTAGCCACAATAAATCGATAATTACTGTTGGGTAATGCGTCGCTTATCATTCTTAGAAAGGCTTCAGGGATTTTCTTTCATATCTCACAAACAAATGTTGTCATCTTTCCATAGACCTCATGATCTGAGAGTGTTTATTGGAGAGTTTCGAGAATTGTGGCATCAAGAACTATGATATATCGGGTCCAAAAACTAAAATGCTAAAATATAAACCTACTCGTATGCTATGCTGTATTGAATTGGATATGTACCTCCCCGCGGCCTCGGCTGCGACCGCCGAGCCGCTCGGGTCCGGGCTCGCGTGTGTCGGTGGCTCGAGCACCTCCGGACCCGGGGGTCACGTCGCTCTAGAAGGAGGTTTGGCGCTACGCACGGGGGAATGCGGGTGTTTGGTTTTGGGATGATTGTTCGTGGTTGTGGTGATGGTAGACACCACCGCTGCGGTGAAGGTGCGGGGAACGATGTAGTGGCGCAGCTAGGTGTTGACCCCTCCGTGGGTAGGGGCTGTTAATCCCGGGGCCCGGTTGTGCGAGGGCCGGGGTGCAGGGCGCAGGGTTGCGGTGCGGTGCCGGATGGCACTGGTGTACTCACGGTTAAACCACACAGAGTCACTGGTAAACCAAACGAAGGTATGAACGGGGCCCGCAGCCGGCTGCAGCTTCCTAGTCGGGTTGGCAATGTCCGCGTTTCTCCTGCACCTGTGTTTGTAGTGTGACCACTGTGCCTGGGCACTGGTAGTCCACTCCCCGGCGTGTATGTGTCGTAGGAGCCCCTTTTGCCCGCAGGTGCAGGCCCTTGGATCTCTGGCCTTTGGCGGTGGCTACTATCCGGACGGGTTGGGCTGATGCCTTCAATCGGGACTTTGGTGGGAATGAACCCCTGAGGTCCAGACCGCAATCAGTTAATTCGACTATGATGGCGGCATATAGCCTAGTTCGGGGTCTGAGTACCCTGCCTGGTGCTCCGGTATCCTGTTGGCTCCCCGGTTCGGTTCCGGCAGGCCACTACCCTGTCCCGCTCCCTTACGGTTCCACCGGTCGTGTTCCCGGTCTCCTGCAGGCGGTCACTGCCGTCTGCCTGCCTGACTGATCTGGGATCCTAGGCTCCAGCTCAGGCCCCAAGCAGAACTGTACTCCGCTTCTCTCCTCTCCACTGTACTGAACTGAACTCAACTCTTTGTGTGTTCCTGCCTCAGGCCAGCAGACTCCTCGGGGGGCGTGTCTTTCCGCCTGACTCCACCCACCTGGTGTGCCTGTCTGACTCTGAGGGAGGCAATCAGGTCTTTGTGGTTGACTGAGACTGCTTTCACACATCCGGCTTGAGCTGTGCGGCTCAATCCGGCTGTGCAAGCTATGCAACAGATGCGGTGAAAACACCGCATCCTTTGCATAAGTTTTTCCCATGCGGCCCGTCCGGTTTTTGCTGCTTGCGGCATGCTACTGAGCATGCGCAGTGGCAAAAACCGCATGCGGCGGCCAGATGCGTTTTTTGCCGCATCGCACCGCATCCGGCCGCCATAGGCATGCATTGAAAAATGCGCCGCATCGGCCGCATCGGCCGAATGCGGCGCAATGCGGTTTTTTTTTGCCGCACGAAAAAACGTGCCAGGCAACGTTCCATCCGGCCGCTGCATCGGCTAAATCTGCCACATGTGGCAAAAACCGAACCGAACGCGAGCCCATGTGGCACAATGCGGCACTAATTAAAGTCTATGCAGAAAAAACGCAACCGGCAGCAAAAAAAAACGGTTGCGATTTTCCTGCAAAGTGCCGGATTGTGCCGCATTGCAGAAACCAGAGGTGTGAAAGCAGCCTGATGGTACTTTTCTAGTGTGGGGGTGTATGTGGGGAGTGTAGTGACCTGTGACCCCTGGGGTCCAGGGCGTCACAGATAGCCTTAGCTATACCTGCAATAATATGATACATGTTGGTTGACATTAAAACACACCATTGAGTTAGAGGAGGACTATCACAGTTTCTCATAGTGTCACCTGGTGTTTGGCTCTAAACTTTCATGGTGGCATCTGTCACTGTTCACACTGCAGAATCTGACACTCCTGTCATGATCCAGGCCGGCTTTTCCCTGCTGCTAGTTACACCCAGCTCCAGCCTGGTCATGTCAGGGGTTACTTTCCCCTGCCTCGTTCCAAGTCCCAGGACGCTATATATCTTGCAGCTGCACCTATGGTTCAGCGCCAGTGATATTTCTGCCTAGCAGCATGTATACTGGCTCTGGTGAGTGTTCCCGATCTGTCCTGCCTCCCTTCTGCTGTGTCTTGACTTGTACCCTCCCCCATTCGTCTGCTTGTCCTGTTCCCTGACTACCCGTGCCTGTCTGCTGTTTTCCCCTGTAGTAACCTTTTGTCCTCCTTCTTTATCTGTATTTGGACTTCCCAGCTGCTGACTTGTATCCTCACTCCTGACTCCGGCATTCGTCTCTCCCTTTTGGGTTGTACGCTTCTCTTCGGCTCCTGACTCTTTCCTAGCTTCAGACCACAATTTGTCTCTCCCTAGGCTTCTGTCTTACACCTGTTGCTGCTGACTCGGTTCACTGACTACTCTGCTGACCCCTAGTGGTTGCTTGCTAAACTGCACTCTGAAGCTACATTACCTGTGGCTTCAGTAACTTCAGTAGTGCAGCCTGACACGCCACACTGTCTTCTCTGGTGCTTCTGAGTTACACAGACCGGCTCGGACATCAACCAGCTGTGTATTCATTAGTGATCGGGCTTGCAGGAGTTGATCTCTGTTAGCCTGCTGATTACCTCTTGGATCATATGTTGTGGGAGACCTATCACAATTACTCCCCGCCTTTTTTAGGTGGTGGAACCTGTCTTCCCATGCAGACTATAGTTTTTGCTAAACTGTGTGCTGTTATGTTCCAGTTGCTGTTGATTTATTGTATGCTGTGGAAATCCTCTTGTTGACTGGTTATTTCCTCCTTATCACATATTGGCTTATATCTCTGTGTGTGCTAGCTGTGTGATACTTTTTGGGTTCTCCATTTGTCTATATCTGTGGGTTCAACCACTCCTGTCCTGGTCCTCACCTGGGGGGAAAGAGAGGGAGGGGAGTGTTAGATCAGGGCTGGCCAGCAGCAGGGAAAGGAAGGCGGCCCAGACATCCTCACCATCAGAAGTATTTCTAGGGTCAGTGACAACTAGGACCCCCTACCCTGAGGGCCAGTCTAAGAGCCCCAGTCCCGTTTTCCTCTCACACCTTGTGAAACTTAGCTGGTGTTGACCATACATACAGGATTTTTTTTTTTTTACAATGGGAATCAATGGTAAAGTATACCACTGAATGGCTATAAAAGGGTATATTTCAGAGGCTTCAATCAAGGTCATGGATGCAAAACTCTTTATTGCCCAAGAGCCACATTGGTTCAATCTCAAAAACCACATTTAAACTTAAGTGGGGATTCCCTTCTGAGAAAATGAGGGAATATATAAAGAATATGCTATAAATGTCTAATAAGTGCAAGTTTCACCTCCACTTCTTCCTTCTCTCGGGAAAATGAGAGCTCACTTTTTCATCTATCCCTACTCTGAAAAATGGAAATAATGGTTACAGCTCTTTCAATTGCAATTAATGTTAGTAAAACTGTATAAATGGCTGCCACATTTAACCCTGTGTAGCTGCATAAAAGAGTTGGAGAGCCTTCTTGTACAGATATGGTTACACAGTCACCAAAAATATCACACCTGACACCATGTAGGCACCACTCCTCATCTCTGCCATGGAGAATCTGTACGAATAGCCATCAGACAAGCATGCCTGTGACCAGATGGTTGGAGGCCGAACAGATGAGCATCATGGGCCACAGGTTGTTTCCTTCTTCTGATGACGCTCGGTGACTTGGTTGATAGGAAAACCATGGCTTGGATAACAGTGCTTTTCATCTACCAGGAATAAAAGGCATTTTAGTTTACCCCCTTATGCAATTTTGGCCAATTTTGCACCCATTAAGTCTAGCATAGGAGCTAAACCGCCTGTCTCTTTGAAATCTATATCCTTAGAGGACAACAAAACAAAAGACACTTGTGGTCTTCAACCTTTGACTGCATAGGTGGTGCAAAACTACATCCTCCAGTTGCAGATGACAACCACTGGACCAGAAAATGGACTGTGTCCCACCGGAAATTAGATTCTTAGCTTGAGATGAGGCTTGGTAATAAGTCTAGGTTCTTAGATATCAGTTGTTTTCTGCCATTTATGTTCTTTAATCTGTTTCAAGGACCAATCTGACCCAACAGCAGATGCCTAGTGTTGGCTTCAAGTCTTGATGTCAGGAAGGATCATTAAATCCTAGAGTGATACAATAATGAAGACTCTAATAAGGCCATGCCAATGTAGGTGCAAATCAAGTAGATGATCCACTCCTGACTTGTCTACTGTAAGGCTGGGGCCACACGGGCACTACTGCGATCCACTTGCATGACACTCGGCTCGTGCTGGCAGTACAGCAGAGCCGAGTGTCATGCGTGTGTCCTTGCAACTGAGGTCCGTTCGTGCGAGCAGACCTCAGCTGCAGGGGGCGGGCCGGCACTCAGGAGAGGAGGGAGGGATTTCTCTCCCTCTCTACTGTGTAGCCGGCTATTGCCATTCTCGCACTGCACTAGCAGTACACCGGTGTACCGCGAGTGCAGTGCGATTTTTCTCTCGCCCCATTCACTTGAATGGGTGCGAGAGAAAGAGACTCAGCTTACAATCGCAGCATGCTGCGATTGTTTTCTCGGTCCGATTAGGGCTGAGAAAATAATCGCCCATGTGTGCTGACACACAGGCTAGAATTGGTCCGAGGGGAATGCGATGTTTTATCGCACTCCACTCGCACTGTTTTTCTCGCCGTGTGGCTTAGGCCTTACTCTATTAATTGGGCTGCGGAATATGTTGGCGCTATCGAAATAAAGATCATTATATTATTACATGATATATTGTATGTATGAGGGTTAGCCTACAGCTATATATTGAGTGATATACAGTGTTGATGAATAAGTAATGGAAATGACAAGTGTAAGACGTAACAGTTTGGCAAATCATGACAGGGCATAGCTGTTACACATCTGTACAAACACAATGAAGACATTGAAAAGACCCTTCCGTGATAGAATGTGCACCATCCTTCTTCCAGACAGGCTTGGAACAATCGCATGAGTTTACATGGACCAAACAAAGCTCTCCAAAGTTCTGCTTATTATGTCTGCCCATTCTACACCGCTCCTTGAAACATTGGCACATCTGCTAATTGTATTAGTCACTTGGAAGAAAACACGCAGGGCCCAATTGGTCTTATTTTAGAACAATGTTTAGTTTAGCTTGTGGAAACCTGCTCACAGATAATACTTCTCACATTCCACACTCATGCCACTTCTTACCATGTGCGCTTGGGTAAATAATGAGCATAATATACGACTACAAATAGTTTTGCATAAAAGGTTACATTGTACATATAGAATGCCCAAAATACTTACCCTGAAGGTCCGATTTTATAACGTGGTGAAAGCTCCATTGTGAAAAGATGGTAGTGATGGTTGGTGCATATTAAATTAGTTGATGATTTACTCTCCCAGCCTAATGTTACACCAAAAGAATATATTATACACTTCTAAAAAAAAATCTTTTAGCATCTTTGACCCATCTGAACTGATGACAATAAGTGACCAAAGTCAACACCCCTATGTGGATATTCTAGAAGAAGGAGTTTAATCTGTCGCAACGCAAAGAGTCCACTGGGTGTTTCCCATTGGTAAAGGGCCCTGGTTTCTGTGAATTAAACCCAATCCTCTCTGCTCTTGAGGTATGGCTTTAGGATGGTCAAAATCACAAGGACCAGTGTCCACTGGAGGTTTCCAAACAGTAGAGTTCCCTGGTTTCCGTCTATTAAACCAATCCTCTCTGCTCTTGAGGGATGGCTTTTACCTTGCTTAAGAAAAAGATGTGTAATCTGACGCAAAAGCAAATGTCCATTGGATGTTTCCATACAGTCACGTTCCCTAGTTTCTCTGTATTAAACACCTCCTCTTTGCTCTTAAGTGATTGTTTTAGTTCCAAACTAGAAAATAGGCATCATCTTCAGTTGAGCAAAAAGGAAGGGTTGGTGTGCATTTTGTCACGTCCCCACTGGAGCCCGCTCCTGCGACTTCTGCTCCGATCGCCAGACGACGCCATGTTCCCACCATGGATAGTGCTGGTGATGGGAGAGGAGTCGGTGCCCGTGGCTCTGCGGAGCACAGGCTCTGCTCATCCACTAGGCTGGGTTTCCCTGGAACCTGCAGTACCACTGGCTGACTGTAGGTGGCATGTGTGTCTTCCAGCTGAAGTTGCCAACGTTCACCTGCAGCCAATGGGAAGACACCACACCCTTCTTATTCCCCCTCCTGTCACATGACCACTGCCAGAGATAGTTCTGTACTCCTGGCTCATGTGCTGTTTGTATGTTGATTCCTGTGCGCTGACCTTTGCTTGTTTTTTTGACTACCCTCCTGCCTGTCGTTTTTGTACCTTGCTGCCAGTTCCAGATTTGACCTCTGCTTTGTCTCTTCACTACGCCCTTGCCTGCCGATTTGGTTCCTGTTTTGCATCTCCTGGTTTTTGACCCTGCCTGACGACCACGGACTACAGCCTACCACAGGTAGTGATCTCTGGAGCTCTGTGTAATTCCAAATCCCTATATAGGGGTTAAAGGGTTGCAGAGTTCTTGGGGTTCTGCTTTGTGAGCGGCTTTTCTCTAGACTCCCCTTACAGCCAGTCTGAGTCTGTGGCTCCAATCAGGCATTACACATTTATGGCAGAGAGCTTACAACCCTTCATTCTTAGGGAATGCCCAGCGGTCACTTGAATAAGAATATTTTCTGCTGGCCACCCTCTTACAGGTGAGCATATTTTGGGGCTGCTTTGAAGGAACCAGATGAGTGAGATGCCTTGGGGTCTGTTTTCACTGTGTTTTTTCCTCCATTCGGTGGCCCTGTCGGAGCTTACTGTAGGTCCTAAATGTCCATAAAAAGGCATTTAGGAGTGTGCTCTGATGGGGCCTTTGACTATAATAGTGACTTAGTCACCGTGTGCTCTGTTGTGCATCATTTTTGGCAATATACGCCTGTTGGAGTCAGACACCAAGATGCAGCTGTCCCCCTCCAATAGGCATATATTACAAAAAATGATATGCGATAGAACACACGGTGACTCGCCTGCATTATTCCAGTCAATTACCAAGTCGCCATATTCGCCCAAATCCCATTTTGGGGGGGGTTTAGACATAAGTCCCGATGGGTCCACTAACTGTAGAAGAAAACCCTGTGAGAGAGGGGCCTAAGTGAACCTGAGAAATAGTTACTGCTGAAGATACAGTGCGTAATTGAATTGGGGCCCACTGAGACCGGTGACCGAGTGACACAAGAGAAATTGGTAGGTGTTGGGGGCATTTGTAACTAGTAAACTCTGCGAACCTCTCTTTACAAAATGTGTCTCTCTTTTACTCACATTTATTTTAGCTGCCATAAAGCGCACACACCCTACAGCAAAGTCTATAAAAGAGGAAGACGTGTTAATACTGTGTTCATTCTGACAGATTGTGCATGGCCTTAAACCATTGATAAGAGGAGGGTGACACCCAGTTGTTGATGTATAAATACATTTCCAGAAGGATAAAAGAGGAACCGCACAATGCAGCATCCTAGGAAAAAATACTGAAATGGACTTGTCAGAAGGACACATACTTCCTCTTTAAAGGGGTTGTCCCCTACTTAGACAAACCCTTCTCATTCCCCTTGTTCGCTTCAGTAAAAATAAATAAGCCTAAGCTCACCTCTGATGTGGGTGTGGTTCCAGTGATGTCTGAAGCCGCGTTTCCGGGAACCATGTGACATTGTTCTGACACGCAATCCCCGCGACCAATCAGCGTCGGCTTCCTTCTCCCCGCCTTCGGATGTTTGAGCAGGAAGTCAGCACTGTGCTCACACCCTGCTCCAATGTAAAAAAGGCAGAGAGAAGGAAGCTGGCGCTGATTTGTTGCATGGCTCATGTGTCTTAACAATGTCATCTGAGCCCTGGGAACACAACTTTAGATGTCGACGAAACCGTGGCCGCACCAGAGGAGGGGAATGAGAAGGGGTTGGACAACCCCTTTAAAGGGAACCTGTCACTCGATTTTTGCTGCCCAAGCCATGGACAGCATAAATCAGATCTTGTATCCATGTTTTTCTCCGAAAAGCTACGACATTTGAAAAAAACTTGAGCTTGGTTATAGCTTGAAGAAACGCTTTTCCTAGCACCGGTCCATGTGATTGACAGCTCTCTCATCAAGTACTCACATGGAAGTTGTAAGCCAGCCGTTTGCAGATGGTACTGATATGTGTGATGCACTTTACCAAACTTTCCTCCTTTGCAGGAAGGTTTTACTGTAGTTTCCGCACACCTCAGCACACAGAGGATAGGGAAGTGAACTTTCCTTCTTGGTTAATGATTTCCTACTTATCTACATTCTTAGTACATTCCATTTTATTTATCAAGTAACTTCAAACAGATGAGGCTTTACTGTGATCCACCCTTCACCAGCACAAAATTATATATATCCTCAGTAACGGCAATGTCTACAAGGTGTTTACTAAAGCTTCAGGTGTAGACAAAGAACTACAGGCTTCCAGAGCCTTCCCCACTTTCTCCCTCCAAATAGACCTCATTGTACAATAGTCATTCATAGCTATTAACAATCCCCCTTTTATCCCAATAGTCTCCCTCTTTTGTGCCTTCCACATTAATAGTGGTCCTTCAAAATTAAGAGTGTGCCTTCACGCAATAAATGTGCCCCCTTTGTGCCTCCACACACTAATAGTGATCCTTCTTTATCCCCAACACTTGTAATGTCCCCTTGCATCCTTAATTTCAATAATCATGTCCCGTTTATCATGCCTTCACGGATAGTTCTCCTTTTTGTCTGTAGTGCCTCCATGTCTGCAGAGACGCTGACTTCTCACTGCCCCAGCCGGGTCGCGTTCTCCCCCAGCCATCCACGCATGCTGCAGCCTCCTTCCCCTCCTGGGCTCCCTGTACATGCTGTACAAGGTTCCTGGGAGGACACACCGGCCCTACTCTTAAAGGGCCTGGGTGCTATTTCAAGGAAGAGCCACTCAGTCTATGGCTGAGAGGCACTATAGATTTAAGGCACCCTCCCATTAGGGGAGGTGCCTGCGCAATGCTTCTATTTAGTCAGTTTGCCACTTAGCTAGTTGTCAGGTCCTGAACTCCTACTCTGTTATCCCCGTGTCCTTTACCAATACCTTCCCTCCTATACTTGACTACCCTTGCCATGCCCACCATTCCTGTCCATACCCACCTGTTCATCCTGCCTCAGTCATCCCACCTTTAGCCGTCTATCCAGCAGTCCATCACCTGCTCTGGGGTCAGCTGACGCTTTCCCGGTCACTGCCCTGGAAGTGGTTCCTGGCATCTGCTTCGTGGTTGGTGCTTAGTGAAGCCCCTCTCACTAAAGGGTAAGCCTGGGTTCCTCTGTGGTCTAGTGGGTCCACTAACCCCGCTTGCCGCCTCTATACCAGCGGCAAGCATTACAATGTCCTCTTCAGTCTCTCTGACATTCTCTGGATGCTCTTGAGTAAATGGTGGTGCATGGAGCCAAGTGCTCTCCTCTCTGCCATAGTTTCCAATTTATCTCCATTCTGAGGTCACAAATACAGTTAATATCAGTGCTTAAGTGGGGATTTAAGTATTTTTCTGTCTTTTTATCTATCAAAATTGTTTACCTATTCCTTTTTCTATCCATCCCTCTTTCAATCTTGACCTATATTGACCTCTATATTGACCTATCCATCTGTGTGCTGGGGAATGTGGAAGCGCAGACTTAACATCTCTAGATTTAACTCCTCGAATACACAAGTGTTAGTTCTTGCATTGTATTCATGAACTAGGAAACAAGTGAACAAGTAATATACATTTTTCCCACCTCATGCGCTGAATTATTGGAGGACACAGAATATATGTCTTTTACAGAAGCCTCTCTATCCACAGTGGATCCCAAATATAGAATGCAAATTTAGGCATTTTAATAAAAATGTGAGTAAAAACGTTCCAAGGAGTGCAGACAAATATGTGGAAAATACTTAGATGTCGCTATAATTCTCGGGGTGGAGGGCGCTCTGAATGATTACAGGGCGGAGTGGCATAGAAAATGTTTATTTTGTTTCTTTTAGCCACTGTTTCTAGGAGTGAATACAGATGTCTTACTCCTGGTTCCGAGTTTCCCTTTAAGCCGGAGTCTGTGGAGGACACCGGTGCCATCGGCATCAGCATTGGACGATCAGACCTTCTGTTTATTTTTCCTTAAACTAATTACTTACTGTTATTTCTTATAATTTGCTTTCTGGAGGCCACCAACATTTTGATTGTACCACAGCCTATGCCATGAACCTCCCGACTGGGACTGTAGAACCCTTTATATTCAACTAATGAGACTCAGAAGGTTTACAAGTCCTGATGTGGTTTCGCTTGTATCCAAAATTACACTTTTGTAACTGTCTTGCTTATTTAGAATACTGTCCATAACTCTCGACTTAAGTCCTTAAAGACGCAGCTAATTTCGGCCTTCAGACATCGGGTAATTTTCCATTTTTTGCTTCCCTGTATTCTGAGAGTTATACTTTATTATTACATTTTATGTTGCTGTGTGTGGGATTATTTTTTTTCTGGGTGAAGTTGTGTTTTCTATTAGTACCAAAAGTTTTTTTTTCTTATTTTTTATGTTTCCTTTACATTTCAGTGCAATACATATATTAACTTTATTCTAGCAGTTGTTAAAGTTATGAAGATACCAATTAAGTAAAAAATGATTTATGGTAAAAGTTCAAAGCATTCTTGTCTTAGAATTTTTCAGAGTATTTACAGTACAGACCAAAAGTTTGGACACACCTTCTTATTCAAAGAGTTTTCTGTCTTTTCAGGACTCTGAAAATTGTAGATTCACATTGAAGGCATCAAAACTATGAATTACCACATGTGGAATGAAATACTTAAAAAAGTGTGAAACAACTGGAAATATGTCTTATATTCTAGGTTCTTCAAAGTAGCCGCCTTTTGCTTTGATTACTGCTTTGCACACTCTTGGCATTCTCTTGATGAGCTTCAAGAGGTAGTCACCAGAAATGGTTTTCCAACAGTCTTGAAGGAGTTCCCAGAGATGCTTAGCGCTTGTTGCCCCTTTTGCCTTCACTCTGCGGTCCAGCTCACCCCAAACCATCTCTATTGGGTTCAGGTCTGATGACTGTGAAGGCCAGGTCATCTGGTGTAGCACCCTATCACTCTCCTTCTTAGTCAAATAGCCCTTACACAGCCTGGAGGTGTGTTTGGGGTCATTGTCCTGTTGAAAAATAAATGATGATCCAACTAAACACAAACCAGATGGAATAGCATGCCGCTGCAAGATGCTGTGGTAGGCATGCTGGTTCTGTATGCCTTCACTTTTGAATAAATCCCCAACAGTGTCACCAGCAAAGCACACTCACACCGTCACACCTCCTCCTCCATGGTTCACGGTGGGAACCAGCCATGTAGAGTCCATCCGTTCACCTTTTCTACAAAGACACGGTGGTTGGATCCAAAGATCTCAAATTTGGACTCATCAGACCAAAGCACAGATTTCCACTGATCTAATTTCCATTCCTTGTGTTCTTTAGCCCAAACAAGTCTCTTCTGCTTGTTGTCTGTCCTTAGCAGTGGTTTCCTAGCAGCTATTTTACATTTTGTGCCTGCTGCACAAAGTCTCCTCTTAACAGTTGTTCTAGAGATGAGAAGGTGTGTCCAAACTTTTGATCTGTTCTGTACATGTTTAGCGTATTATAGTCAGGCTCACACTGGCCCACTGGAGAGCAGGGGAATCTCCTGGTGGGCCCCATACATGAGCAGTAGTTGGCGCAATGCCCTTAATTTACTATGTACAGACTGGCTCACTGGAGAGCAGGTGAATTTCCTGGTGGGTCCCCTACATGAGCAGTAGTTGGCACAATATGCTTAATTTACTATGTATAGACTGTCCCACTGGAAAGCAGGTGAATCACCTAGTGGGCCCCTACATGTGCAGTAGTTGACACAATTTACTATGTACAGACTTACCGACTGGAGAGCAGGTGAATTTCCTGGTGGGCCCCCTACATGAGCAGTAGTTGGCACAATACACTTAATTTACTATATACAGACTGGCCCACTGGAGAGCAGGTGAATCTCCTGGTGGGCCCCCTACATGAGCAGTAGTTGGCACAATACACTTAATTTACTATATACAGACTGGCCCACTGGAGAGCAGGTGAATCTCCTGGTGGGCCCCCTACAAGAGCAGAGGTTGGCACAATACAATTAATTTACTATGTACAGACTGGCCCACTGGAGAGCAGCTGAGTCTCCTGCTGGGCCCCCTACATAAGCAGTAGTTGGCACAATTCACCTAATTTACTATGTACTGACTGGATCACTGGACAGTAGGGGAATCTCCTAGTGGGTCCCTTACATGAACAGATGTTGGCACTAAATACAGAGTCTGCATCAGGTGTGCTAACTCTGCAGCCTGAGCCATAGGGACTCAGCAGAAATGCTTGAACAGGTTATTATGTCACAACGTGGACTAGGGGAGAGTCCGGCGTGAGCCAAAACACACAACAGTGATTACACCATGATGAACAAGGGGTGCCCCGGGGACACTATAACAACGGAGAGCCCCATGACTAGTGAGAGGGAAGATGGACACCTCCTCTACTTACCTGTCACTTTACCCTGCACTCCTAGCCAGTCCCTATACAGGTTCCTCACCTGTCGCTGAGCAGGAACCTGAAGCCCTGACAAGATCCTACAATAGTCCCTGGCTACGGAGTGGGCAGGTGAAGGATGCTAGCCCCAACGCTGCACACACGTTTAATATTGAAAGTCAAGAATGGAAATGACTCTGAAGTCCAGGAGCTGTCAGAAGTGTCATATAGCAGAGAGACAGCCGTGACACTCTGTGTGCATTCTCATCTCCCACTCCTATCAGAATTGACAGTCCATTGCTGTAAATATAGAGTGGAGCTGTGTATCTATATATATAATTGCCTTATTCTGTCTGTCTGTCTGTCTGTGTGTCTATCTGTCTGTCTGTCTTGCTCCAAAATTGTGTCCTTACGGTGACACAAAGCTGATTGGCCGCTGGGCTCGCCATGGCCCCGCCCCCCCGCACGGATTGGCCGCTCGCCCAGGCTGCGCCCCCACACGGATTGGCCAGCTGCTCGCCCAGGCTCCGCCCCCCCCACAGATTGGCCTCTCGCCCCGGCACCCTGCAGGCATTGGCAACTCGGCCACGCCCCGCCCCCCTCACGCAATGCACGCTAGCTCTGGCCCCGCCCCCCCACGCATTCCCCGAACCGACACGGTCACGGAGCCACGACTCCCAGGTGAGTACTGTACCCCCGGGAGCCCAAATCAGCGTACGCCGCCAAACCAGCCGACACATACCCTTGCATTGCTGGGGCTGGCCGGCGTATGCTGGTGTGGGCTCCCGTGCGAGTGGGGGACGAAATACGCTGGTAACCATTTTAGCATAGTTACCAGCGCATCAAGGTCCTGCAGCGGCGGAACATACACACACGCACACACATAACAGCACACACACACACACCTCACACACACATCACATCGCATCCACACACTCACAACATCCTGGGATATCGCTTGCTTCTCGGCGGCGATACTGTGCTGTGAGCTTCTAGGACCTGCCGGAGGATCACATAGCCAGAAGCATGTGGTATCTCCGGATGTTGTGAGTGTGAGCGCGTATGTGCAATATCGTCAATGTGTGTGTGCGTGAGTGTATGCGATCGGGTGTGTGAGTGTATGCGATCGGGTGTGTGTGTGTGTGAGTGTATGCGATCGGATCTGTGAGTGTCGGCAGAGGAGCACGGCGTGCTGGAGGAGGCTGGGAGGAGAGAGGCTGATCCTGGGGAAGGCTGGGATGGGGAGGCTGAGAGAAGAGAGGCTGATGCTGGGGGAGGCTGAGGCTGGGGTAGGCTGGGAGGAGAGAGGCTGATGCTGGGAGGAGAGAGGCTGATGCTGGGGGAGGCTGAGGCTCTGGGGTAGGCTGGGAGGAGAGAGGCTGATGCTGGGAGGAGAGAGGCTGATGATGGGGGAGGCTGAGGCTGGGGTAGGCTGGGAGGAGAGAGGCTGATGCTGGGAAGAGAGAGGCTGATGCTGGGAGGAGAGAGGCTGATGCTGGGGGAGGCTGACGCTGGGGGAGGCTGAGGCTGGGGTAGGCTGGGAGGAGAGAGGCTCATGCTGGGGACAGAAAAGGCTGATGCTGGGAGGAGAGAGGCTGATGCTGGGAGGAGAGAGGCTGATGCTGGGAGGAGAGAGGCTGATGCTGGGGGAGGCTGAGGCTGGGGTAGGCTGGGAGGAGAGAGGCTGATGCTGGGAGGAGAGAGGCTGATGCTGGGAGGAGAGAGGCTGATGCTAGGGACAGAAAAGGCTGATGATGGGAGGAGAGAGGCTGATGCTGGGGACAGAAAAGGCTGATGCTGGGAGGAGAGAGGCTGATGCTGGGATGAGAGAGGCTGATGCTGGGGACAGAGAGGCTGATGCTGGGGACAGAGAGGCTGATGCTGGGAGGAGAGAGGCTGATGCTGCGGGTAGAGAGGCTGATGCTGGGAGGAGAGAGGCTGATGCTGCGGGCAGAGAGGCTGATGCTGCGGGTAGAGAGGCTGATGCTGGTGCAGCATGGGGGATGGAGCACGATGGGGGGTGCGCAGCATGGGGGATGGAGCACGTTTGGGAGTGCGCAGCATGGCGGATGGAGCACGTTTGGGAGTGCGCAGCATGGCGGATGGAGCACGTTTGGGAGTGCGCAGCATGGCGGATGGAGCACGTTTGGGAGTGCGCAGCATGGCGGATGGAGCACGTTTGGGAGTGCGCAGCATGGCGGATGGAGCACGTTTGGGAGTGCGCAGCATGGCGGATGGAGCACGTTTGGGAGTGCGCAGCATGGCGGATGGAGCACGTTTGGGAGTGCGCAGCATGGCGGATGGAGCACTTTTGGGAGTGCGCAGAATGGCGGATGGACCACGTTTGGGAGTGCGCAGCATGGCGGATGGAGCACGTTTGGGAGTGCGCAGCATGGCGGATGGAGCACGTTTGGGAGTGCGCAGCATGGCGGATGGAGCACGTTTGGGAGTGCGCAGCATGGGGGATGCAGCACGATGGGGAGTGCGGAGTATGGCGGATGGAGCACGTTTGGGAGTGCGCAGCATGGCGGATGGACCACGTTTGGCAGTGCGCAGCATGGCGGATGGAGCACGTTTGGGAGTGCGCAGCATGGTGGATGGAGCACGTTTGGGAGTGCGCAGCATGGGAGATGGAGCACGATGGGGGGTGCGCAGCATAGGGGATGGAGCACGATGGGGAGTGCGCTGCATGGGGGATGGAGCACGATGGGGAGTGCGGAGTATGGTGGATGGAGCACGTTTGGGAGTGCGCAGCATGGCGGATGGAGCACGTTTGGGAGTGCGCAGCATGGTGGATGGAGCACGTTTGGGAGTGCGCAGCATGGCGGATGGAGCACGTTTGGGAGTGCGCAGCATGGGAGATGGAGCACGATGGGGGGTGCGCAGCATAGGGGATGGAGCACGATGGGGAGTGCGCTGCATGGGGGATGGAGCACGATGGGGAGTGCGCTGCATGGGGGATGGAGCACGATGGGAAGTGCACACCTCCCCCCAACACACACACACACACGCGTGCGCACTGCACAACACACCACACACACACACTGGGAACCACAAACAACTGCCCTACACAGACACCCACACACACAGACAACGCTGCACACACACAACACCCAACACACAAACACCGCGGCACACACAAATATACGCACATACCGCACAACACACACATTGCACAAAACATACCTCCCCCCAAAACACACCACACACACACAAACCGCGCAAGACACACACACACACAACGCTACAGACACACAGCGCTCCACAAACAACGCAACACACGCAACACACATACAACACCGCTCTCACCCCCCGCCACACCCAGACAACACCCAGAACATGTACAGCGCCCTACACAAACACTTGGTAACTACACACAACAACATCTATATATATATATATATATATATATATATATATATATATATATATAACAAAAATCATACATGAACTACACAATACGTAAATTCTAGAATACCCGATGCGTAGAATCGGGCCACCTTCTAGTATAATATATTGTGTAGAGTTATCGCAGGGTATATAGTGTGGATTCCACATATACTATATACACAACACCATACTATATAAACATCTCTACGCTATATACTATGTATACAACTCTACATTATATACTGTATAAATACAGCACCATAATATATAATACTGTATACATAAAATAGAATACACCAAGACTGCTGTTTATACATCATATAGGAGACACCAAGACTGCTGTATATTCATCATATAGGAGACACCAATATTGCTGTATTTACATCATATAGTAGACACAGAGTAAGCTGTATACATCTCATAGGAGATACAGAGACTGCTGTATACCCATTCATCCTATGGGAAACACTGTGAATTATGTTTATGCATCTCATAGGAGACAGTGCAACTGCTGTATATACATCCCATAGGAGACAATGTAATGCGGTGTATATATCCCATAGGTGATACCACTATGATTGATAGATTTACATCCCATAGAAGACTGTGACTGCTGTATATACATCCCATAGGAGACACTATGACTGACTGGTGTATATACATCACATAAGGGACACTGAGGCTGATGTATATACATGACAGGAGATACTGAGACTGGTGTGAATACATCACATAGGAGTCCCTGTGACTGTTATTTAGAGATCATATATTAGAAACTGGGGCTGGAGTATATATATTATGCAGGAGACATTGCAACTGCTGTATATCCATCAGCATTGCAACTGCTATATACTCATACAGTGCCTTGCGAAAGTATTTGGCTCCCTTGAATTTTTCAACCTTTTACCACATTTCAGGCTTCAAACCTAAAGATAAAAATGTTAATGTTATGGTGAAGAATCAACAACAAGTGGGACACAATTGTCAAGGTGAATGATATTTATTGCTTATTTTAAACTTTTTTTAAAAAATAAATAACTGAAAATTGGGGTGTGCAATATTATTTGGCCCCTTAAAGTTAATACTTTGTAGCGCCACCTTCTGCTGCGATTACAGCTGCAGTCTCTTGGGGTATGTGTCTATCAGTTTTGCACATCGAGAGACTGAAATTCTTGCCCATTCTTCCTTTGTAAACAGCTGGAGCTGAGTGAGGTTGGATGGAGAGCGTTTGTGAACAGCAGTTTTCAGCTCTTTCCACAGATTCTCGATTGGATTCAGGTCTGGACTTTGACTTGGCCATTCTAACACCTAGATACGTTTATTTGTGAACCATTCCGTGGTAGATTTTGCTTTATGTTTGGGATCATTGTTGTGTCTTGTTGGAAGACAAATCTCCATCCCAGTCTCAGGTCTTTTGCAGACTCCAACAGGTTTTCTACAAGAATGGTCCTGTATTTGGCTCCATCCATCTTCCCATCAATTTTAACCATTCTCCCTGTCCCTGCTGAAGAAAAGCAGGCCCAAACCATGATGCTGCCACCACTATGTTTGACAGTGGGGATGGTGTATTCAGCTGTGTTGCTTTTACGCCAAATATATTGCTTGGCATTATGCCTAAATAGTTTGATTTTGGTTTAATCTGACCAGAGCACCTTCTTCCACATGTTTGGTGTCTCCCAGGTGGCTTGTGGCAAACTTTATACAACACTTTTTATGGATATCTTTGAGAAATGGCTTTCTTCTTGCCACTCTTCCATAAAGGACAGATTTGTGCAATGTACGACTGATTGTTGTCCTATGGACAGACTCTCCCACCTCAGCTGTAGATCTCTGCAGTTTATTCAGAGTGATCATGAGCCTCTTGGCTGAATCTCTGATCAGTCTTCTCTTTGTTTGAGATGAAATTTTGGATGGACGGCCGAGTCTTGGTAGATTTGCAGTGGTATGATACTCCTTCCACTTCAATATGATCGCTTGCACAGTGCTCCTTGGAAGGTTTAAAGTTTTGGAAATCTTTTTGTAACCATATCCGGCTTTAAACTTCTCCACAACATTATCATGGACCTGCCTGTTGGGTTCCTTGGTCTTCATGATGCTATCTGTGCTTTACACAGAACACTGAGACTATTACAGAGCAGGTACATTTATACGGAGACTTGATTACACACAGGGGATTATATTTATCATCATCAGTCATTTAGGACAACATTGGACCATTCAGAGATCCTCAATGAACTTCTGGAGTGAGTTTGCTGCACTGAAAGTAAAGGGGATGAATAATATTGCACACCACAATTTTCAGTTATTTATTTTTAAAAAAAGTTTAAAATAAGCAATAAATATCGTTCAACTTCACAATTGTGTCCACTTGTTGTTGATTCTTCACCATAACATTAAAATGTTTATCTTTATGTTTGAAGCCTGAAATGTGGGAAAAGGTTGAAAAATTCAAGGGGGCCAAATACTTTCACAAGGCACTGTATACAGTGCCTACAAGTAGTATTCAACCCCCTGCAGATTTAGCAGGTTTGATAAGATGCAAATAAGTTAGAGCCTGCAAACTTCAAACAAGAGCAGGATTTATTAACAGATGCATAAATCTTACAAACCAACAAGTTATGTTGCTCAGTTAAATTTTAATAAATTTTCAACATAAAAGTGTGGGTCAATTATTATTCAACCCCTAGGTTTAATATTTTGTGGAATAACCCTTGTTTGCAATTACAGCTAATAATCGTCTTTTATAAGACCTGATCAGGCTGGCACAGGTCTCTGGAGTTATCTTGGCCCACTCCTCCATGCAGATCTTCTCCAAGTTATCTAGGTTCTTTGGGTGTCTCATGTGGACTTTAATCTTGAGCTCCTTCCACAAGTTTTCAATTGGGTTAAGGTCAGGAGACTTACTAGGCCACTGCAACACCTTGATTTTTTCCCTCTTGAACTAGGCCTTGGTTTTCTTGGCTGTGTGCTTTGGGTCGTTGTCTTGTTGGAAGATGAAATGACGACCCATCTTAAGATCCTTGATGGAGGAGTGGAGGATCTTGGCCAAAATCTCCAGGTAGGCCGTGCATTCCATCTTCCCATGGATGCGGACCAGATGGCCAGGCCCCTTGGCTGAGAAACAGCCCCACAGCATGATGCTGCCACCACCATGATTGACTGTAGGGATGGTATTCTTGGGGTCGTATGCAGTGCCATCCAGTCTCCAAACGTCACGTGTGTGGTTGGCACCAAAGATCTCGATCTTGGTCTCATCAGACCAGAGAACCTTGAACCAGTCTGTCTCAGAGTCCTCCAAGTGATCATGAGCAAACTGTAGACGAGCCTTGACATGACGCTTTGAAAGTAAAGGTACCTTATGGGCTCGTCTGGAACGGAGACCATTGTGGTGGAGTACGTTACTTATGGTATTGACTGAAACCAATGTCCCCACTGCCATGAGATCTTCCCGGAGCTCCTTCCTTATTGTCCTTGGGTTAGCCTTGACTCTTTGGACAAGCCTGGCCTCGGCACGGGTGGAAACGTTCAAAGGCTGTCCAGGCCGTGGAAGGCTAACAGTAGTTCCATAAGCCTTCCACTTCCGGATGATGCTCCCAACAGTGGAGACAGGTAGGCCCAACTCCTTGGAAAGGGTTTTGTACCCCTTGCCAGCCTTGTGACCCTCCACGATCTTGTCTCTGATGGCCTTGGAATGCTCCTTTGTCTTTCCCATGTTGACCAAGTATGAGTGCTGTTCACAAGTTTGGGGAGGGTCTTAATTAGTCAGAAAAGGCTGGAAAAAGAGATAATTAATCCAAACATGTGAAGCTCATTGCTCTTTGTGCCTGAAATACTTCTTAATACTTTAGGGGAACCAAACAGAATTCTGGTGGTTTGAGGGGTTGAATAATAAATGACCCTCTGAATAAACTTTTCACAATTTAAAAAAATAAAAATAAAAAAAGAAATAACATTCTTTTTTGCTGCAGTGCATTTCACACTTCCAGGCTGATCTACAGTCCAAATGTCACAATGCCAAGTTAATTCCGAATGTGTAAACCTGCTAAATCTGCAGGGGGTTGAATACTACTTGTAGGCACTGTATATACCGAGGAGCAAAAGGATAACAGTTTTGAACTTTTGACTTTCAGGCCCCATATCTCTCCATCCACTACAGCTTTGAACGTGAGACCACCATCAGTTTATAGACAATCATCTTGGCTATCTCATAAATTTGACTTGCAGCTATTTACCATATGATTAGTTAGTAGCAGTGGTAAGGCTCCAAGGCAATGAACTGCAAACAATATACAAGTGTTAATTTCTCAAGAATGGCTGAAAATTTTAATAGGCTGTAAATTTCAAAATTGATTATATTTACAACTATCCAAAAATCCCCATTTATGAAGATTGGAATAACCCTTTAAACCCTGTTAATGCTGGATTAGGGAATTTTACTAGCATCTACAGTACTGCATGGACAAATATAAGGTTTCTTAATCTCCTATAGGTTAAATCTTTGCTTCTCCCCATATTGTGCAGAAGGAAATCCTAAGAACACACCAAAAGCTCCTTAAAACAACCACTAATCACCTGTTTGACATAGAACTGTGACCTGGCATATCTCCTGCCATCATTACTATGATGTACTGCAGAAGTGAGGCTCTTCACCTCGTACAATTGGCAGGATCTCGCCACCGAACAAGTACTCTGGCAAGTAAAATGTAGGTACCAGTATAAGATTTACTGACACTGGCCAGATGGGTGATTTTTCTGGAATTTTCAATCTATTTCTGGGAACCTGACCGGAATGTTTTGTTTTTTTTTACAATTTAAAATGGAAAATTTAAGCTTTAACATTTCTCCATATTTTCCTCTAGAACCCAAAGAATAAGCCACATCTATTGAAAATGTTTTTTGTTGAACTGTAGGATTGATAGTTTAGGATCCTTAGGATAGTCCATAATAATCTGATTGATGATGATAGTCCTCTCGGAACCCTCTGACAATTGGCTGAATTAAAAGCCCTGTGCCCCCCCAAGTGATCCCTGATACCTCTATAACTACATCAACACACAACCCTGCTACGTTAACACACAGAGCTCTACTACATCAACATACACACAGCTCAGGTGCATCCACACCTCCAGGCTATAAAGTCCCCTATACATATTAGACTGTCAGCCGAACCTACTGATATTGACCGGTTTGGATAAAAGTCTAATGTGTATAAGGGCATCGGCCAACTGATGGTCGGGAGAGATGTTTGATTTCGGACTGTCAATCACTTTGTTCTTCCAGAGATAAGTTCCCAGCCAACGTGTCAGTCGTGGCAATCGTTCGAAGCATCACTCAGCTGACAACTATCTAATGTGTATGTCTGGCTTAAGACGCACACACTTTTCAGAATTTCAGAAAGATTTTTTTACTTGCTGGTATATCCTGGTATATATGTCCCCCATCCTGTGCCCATTCCTGGTATATATGTCCCCCATCCTGGGCCCATTCCTGGTATATATATCCCCCATCCTGGGCCCATTTCTGGTATATATGTCCCCCATCCTGAGCCCATTCCTGATATATATGTCCCCCATCCTGGGCCCATTCCCGGTATATATGTCCCCCATCCTGGGCCCATTCCTGGTATATATGTCCCCCATCCTGGGCCCATTCCCAGTATACATGTCCCCCATCCTGAGCCCATTCCCGGTATATATGTCCCCCATCCTGAGCCCATTCCTGGTATATATGTCCCCCAGCCTGGGCCCATTCCTGGTATATATGTCCCCCATCCTGAGCCCATTCCTGGAATATATGTCCCCCATCCTGAGCCCATTCCTGGTATATATGTCCCCCATCCTGGGCCCATTCCTGGTAAATATGTCCCCCATCCTGGGCCCATTCCTGGTATATATGTCCCCCATCCTGGGCCCATTCCTGGTATATATGTCCCCCATCCTGGGCCCATTCCTGGTATATATGTCCCCCATCCTGGGCCCATTCCTGGTTCCTGGTATATATGTCCCCCATCCTGGGCCCATTCCTGGTATATATGTCCCCCATCCTGGGCCCATTCCTGGTATATATGTCCCCCATCATGGGCCCATTCCTGGTATATATGTCCCCCATCCTGAGCCCATTCCTGGAATATATGTCCCCCATCCTGGGCCCATTCCTGGTATATATGTCCCCCATCCTGGGCCCATTCCTGGTATATATGTCCCCCATCCTGGGCCCATTCCTGGTATATATGTCCCCCATCCTGGGCCCATTCCTGGTATATATGTCCCCCATCCTGGGCCCATTCCTGGTATATATGTCCCCCATCCTGGGCCCATTCCTGGTTCCTGGTATATATGTCCCCCATCCTGGGCCCATTCCTGGTATATATGTCCCCCATCCTGGGCCCATTCCTGGTATATATGTCCCCCATCATGGGCCCATTCCTGGTATATATGTCCCCCATCCTGGGCCCATTCCTGGTATATATGTCCCCGATCCTGGGCCCCTTCATGATACAGTACATCACATAGGTGAGTACAGCCCTAATTCTTTAAAAAAATATTTTACTATAACTTTTCATGGGACAACACTGAAGATCTGACCGTGTGATACAATGTACAGTGTCAGTGTGCTGCTTGTATAACAGTGTAAATTTGGTGCTCTCTAAATAACTCAACACACAGCCATTAATGTCTAAACCGCTGGCAACAAAAGTGAGTACACCCCTAAGGGAAAATGGCCAAATTGTACCTAAAATGGCAATATTTTGTGTGGTCGCCATTATTTTCCAGCACTGACTTAGCACTATTGGGCATGGAGTTCACTAGTGCATGTTGGCATTCATATTTCCCTCAATGAACTATAGCTCCCCACAGCCGGCAGCACTCATGCAGCCCCAAACCAGGACACTGCTACCACCATGCCCGACTGTAGGCAGGACACACTTGTCTTTGTACTCCTCACCTAGTTGCTGCCAACCTTGCCAAATATGTTTATCTTGGTCTCTTCTGACCACATGACATGGTTCCAGTAATCCATGTCCTTTGTCTGCTCGTCTTCAACAAACTGTTTGTAAAATTTCTTGTGCATCATCTTTAGTGCTGGAGAGGAGAAACGGGGTTAATGCTGTGCTGCTGCTGAATGAAAATACTGTTGATTATTAATAAACTTTTTTTTTATTTCATAGGTCTTCGCATTTCAGGGATCAAGTTCCCTTCTTCAGGACAAGAAAGAAGATATTGTTGATTTTTTATTTCTTGTACTGATTAAGGGGACTTGAACCCTGAAACGCGTAGACCTATGAAATAAAAGAAGTTTATTAATAATCAACAGTATTTTCATTCAGCAGCAGCACGGCATTAACCCCATTTCTCCTCTCCAGCACTGAAGTTTAACCCACATGGGGATGCGGCAGCCACCTTTACCTTAAGCCTTCATAGGGGTTGTGACTATCACAACCCTAGGTGAGTGTAATATCGTGCACACTGCACTGTAAAATCTGATAAGACCCTATTTGCATTCTTTTGTCCTCAGCCTTATATTGTGCATCATCCTTAGAAGAGGCTTCCTTTTAGGATGACAGCCATGCAGACCAATATGGTGTAGTGTATGGCGTATGGTCTGAGCATTGACAGGCTGAATCCCACCCCTGTAACCCCTGGAGGCTTTACTCACTTTTGCTGCCAGCGGTTTAGACATTAATGGCTGTGTGTTGGGTTATTTAGAGGATACCAAATTTACCCTGTTATACAAGCTGCACACTGACACTGTACATTACTGTATATCACAGGGTCAGATCTTCAATGTTGTCTCAAGAAATGATGAAAAGATATAAGAAAATATTTACAAAAATTTGAGGGGTGTATTCCCTTTTGTGATATACTGTATGTACCAAAATTACTTTAAATTAATAACATAAAGCCTATATAAATTTGATATTTTCCTAATTGAAATAACCCACAGTCATCATGGATCCATCAAGAATTGCTGTCTTTCTTCAGCCTATTTCCCACCACAAAAAATGTATTACATTATTTGCAACCCAAAGTGAGAAGAGAAGCGGTCACCCTACCCTAAAGTGCCTTACCAGGATAACCACTTTCCATATGTCCTTGAAGATATACTAGCATCAGAGCTGCAGAGTGAAGAACTAATGACCTGGCCCATAATTGTGGTAACGTACTGATTAGTTTCTCCTCCACTAAAACATTGAGAAGCAAAGGAGAATTTTGGTGGCACGTAACCACAAGTATGCAAATCACATATAAGCGGTCATATGACCGACCACCCACTGTCATGAGTATGTTGTGTCTGCAGGTTACATCTTGCGCTCGAGTGGATTTACTTTATTTTGATCCTGAAAGGGTTAAGGACTTGTTTTCCTGCTGGCTGAAAGTATTCTTACCCTTAGTTACAGTAGTAGTAATTTGTCATCATGCCCTTCCACTATATATATCCACTCCTGGCTTTACTCCATTCTTGTGATAGATTCGCTATCCTGACCACATCTGCAGAGCTGTGGTGTTGTTTCACTTGCCGCTATGAAGTTTCCTGCTGAAGAAACCAAGGAGTGCTTTTTGTTGTGTCTTCCTCCACCTGTTTGTCTTATCTTCCTCTTGGGTCTAGTGTCTTGCTGACCTACTCACTAGGCAGGGTAAGTTCAGGGTCAGCAAAGGGCCTAGGTATGTGTTGGTCCACAGGATGAAGAACCCGTCTAGGAATGTTAGGGAGCTCAGGGATCAGTCACAGGTGAGTGTGAGGTGGTGACCCCTCTCCCCTTTCCCTATCCTCAGGGCTTTCCTTAACATCTTCCCTGGTTTTCCCTCTGTGATGCGCTGCACACTAGGCATTCCCTCACCCCGGGATGACACCAAATAGACAATACAGAGTGACTGGGCACCCCTTTTAAAAAGCTGACTGAAGTGGCACCCCTGTTCATACGTTGTGCCTGGTATTATAGTTTCACTCCGTTCAAATTTCTGCATCTGAGCTGCAATACTCCACTCAACCTGCAGACAGGTGTGGCGCTGTTTTCTGGAAAAAAAAAATCTTTTTTATTTTTTTTTCCCTCTAATCTTTTAGCAAAATACCAGAGCTCTTAGTCGCTATTATTGCTCGGTCAATGTTGCTTTATCTACAAATCCCAAATGCATTTCCCCTTCAAATATGGTTTTAGGATAAAAAGATAAGTACACGGCCAGTAATGTGTTTTGTGAGTAATGCATGATAAAAAAGGTTATTTTCCCACTAAATTTGCAGCAACCTGACATTTTTTTTAACCTCGCGGAACTATGTTCCCAGCTCTCTTGGAGACCTTGTAGCATCACCATACCTTTATTTATGACAGCAAAATGGTTTCCATGGTAACGCATTATGTCGCTGCTAGATTATAAATTTCCAGCGATAGAAAGCAGGCAGCATGGGCAGACAGCGCAGCAACTAAAAGCTGCTGGCAAATTTAGATCACGGGCATAATAAAAGCAAGGCAGTATTATTACACGGGCCGGGCGATCGGGACATGTGCGGTCACCAAGTGCCATCTGACCTCAGTGTGTCTGCACTCACTTTAATAATGGATTCTAATTATAAGTAGTGTATGCCAAACTGGATATGGTTCTCGTTCGTAAGGGTATGTTCACACAACGTTTTTTTTCAGGCCTGAAAAAGCGCTCAGAAAACAATTGGAAGACTCTTTCTATTCTTTTTCCATTGAAAAACAACTTTGTTACTCGTATGTTCAGGATTTTGAGTGTGGATCGATCGTGAAACCAGGGGTGCGGCCATTTCTCACGGTATCGCATGAACCGTTTATCAACATGACAATTTGTGCTGTGAGCAGCCTTCGTGGCCTAAAATGTTACCATGGCCTGCAGCGTCTCCAGACTTGTCTCCCTCCCATCAAGAGCATCTGCAACATCATTGGTCGGGAACTGCAAAAGGAGCGACCAGCAGTGGATCTTGATGACTTGACAAACTGCATTCAGTGAAGCTGAACATTCCTCTGACAACCATTATTAGCCTGTCATGATGACTATCACATCGAGAGCGTCTGCAACATCATTGGTTGTAAACGGCAAAAGGAGCTGCCAGCAGCGGATCTTGATGACTTGACATTCAGCGCAGCAGGACTTTCCTCAGACAACCATTAATAGCCAGTGATGATGACTATCCTATCGAGAGCGTCTGCAACATCATTGGTTGGCAACTGCAAAAGGAGCTGCCAGCAGCGGATCTTGATGACTTGACATTCAACGCAGCAGAAAATTTCTTAAGGGGGCTTTAAACGCAACAACATCGCTAATGAGATGTGGTTGGGGGTCACGGAATTCGTGACGCACATCCGGCCTCATTAGCGATGTCGTTGCGTGCAAAACATACGAATGACCGCTAACGATCAAACTTACTCATCTATTCGTTGATTGTTGACACGTCGTTCTAATCCCAAATATCGTTGATGGTGCTGGACGCAGGTTGTTGGTCGTTCCTGAGGCAGCACACATCGCTACGTGTGACACCCCAGGAACGAGGAACAACATTGTACCTGCGGCCACCGGCAACGAGGTGGGCGTGACTTTCATTCGGCTGCTCTCCGCCCCTCCACTTCTATTGGACGGCTACCGTGTGACTTCACTGCGACGCCACACTAACCGCCCCCTTAGAAAGGAGGCGGATTGCCGGCCACAGTGACGTCGCTAGGCAGGTAAGTTGGTGTGATGGGGGCTAACGATATTGTGCACCACGGGCAGCGATTTGCCCGTGACACACAACCAACGGGGGTGGGTGCAATCGGCAGCGACATCGCTAGCAATGTCGCTGCGTGTAAAGCCTGCTTTAGTCTTCCAATAGTAGCCAGTCATGATGACTATCCCATCAAAAACATCTGCAACATCATTGGCAACTGCAAAAGGTGCTGCCAGCAGTGAGTCTTGATGATTTGACATTCAGCGCAGCAGAACATTCCTCAGACAACCATTAATAGTAAGTCATGATGACTATCCCATCGAGTGCATCTGCAACATCATTAGTCAGGAGCTGCAAAAGAAGCTGCCAGCAGCAGATCTTGATGATTTGACAAAGTGCATTCAGTGCAGCAGAACATTACTCAGACAACCATTAATAACCCATCATAATGACTATGAGGATGGCAGAAAATCAGGGCTCCTAAGCTGACCGCAGGCTAGGGGGCCCTATGCTATCCCTAGTCTCAGGGATACTGCTAAAGGTTAGGATGCCTGAGTCTCCTTTCTGACTCTGCTCCTCCTGAGCAGTCCTAATCTTATACCCCTTCCCCCATGGGGAGCCAGGACAGGACTGAGATTAAACCTACAGAAATAGACAAACAGGAGAAACCAAAACTCTGTCCCAGAGCATGCACTTACAGAGGTATAAGACAATAAAAGATAAGGAGGAAAACATGAGCAGGGAGGAAACAACAAGACGACGGGTAAACTCCTCAACCACTACAGGCAAAAAGCAACAGTTTCCAAATAGTCTGGGACACCAAAACACACAGACCAATACAGTATAACCTATACGTGGCATAGGTATAAGATTTCATCCAGCAAATAGAGGATCAGATGTGATTGGCTTCCTCATAACATGTGATCAAAGGAGACTAACAAGCAGACCAGCAGAGGTTAACTCTTGATAGCCTGACTATGACTGAGCACACAGGAGGTTGACGCCCGAGTCTGCCTGTGTTGATCAGAGACATCAGAGAAACCATTAAGTGGAGTGTCAGAATTTGCATTATGAAAAGAGCCTGACGCCTCCATGGGAGTCAGTGAAGTACAAAAATTCTCAATTTTTTCATTATTTGATGATCAGTAACACGTCTATCCTGTGAGTTTCATAATTCCATGATTTTTCCTTCTTGGTGTTGCAATTTCATAGTTAACGGGTGTATTTCCCTGTAGGCAAATAGTGTCTCCCGTCCAATAATAAAATAATTTGAACCTTGGGAAAATTGGGACATAAGGAAAATAATATCTTTTCTTGAAAGGAGGTAGCTTTGTGATCTTTGCAACGCTGACCAAGCAAAGCTAAGCTATGTTAGACCTTGTTCTTTCTCCTTAAAGGTAACAGGAAAAAAATTCCAGTGAAGGATCTTGTTGAAATATAGAATAAAAATTCACCTTTTATTATAAACATAATTTAAAAAACAAAAGTACTAAAGTAATCCTGGTAATATGATAAATGCAGTCCATGGTGGAAAAATCAGATAACGCGTTTCGGCTTAAGGAGCCTTCATCACGATCTAACATTTTCACTGCTGTGTGGTGGCTCCTGCTTCTTCCGCGTGTAGATTACTAAAGACTGATTTCTATCCAAACGACTGAACTGGTAGCAGAATATATTTTTCTGTTTATTTCTCTTTAAAGGGGTATTCTCAAATTTGGATGTTATCACCTGTTTGTTCTTAAGGAAACCTTCTTGTCTTATGGCTAATGATGTCATAGGGTTCAGCTAACACTGATGGGCGGGGAAGCTTCACATTTCCGTTCATGCCTCTATTGTTCTTATTGGTGCATAGTTTAGAGGGACCTTGTCCTTTGTCTGTGACCCTATATAAACTAGTCACGTACTAATAAAGGAGAAGTCTTTGAGTACTTCACACTGAGTGCGCTGTATTGATTTCCCGAGCGCTCCTAAAACTAATCTTATTCATTTGGATTTCAAGAGGCATAGAAGGAGCGTATTTTACTCACACCCCTATCCATGTGATAGGGCATAGCTTTCTGATCACTAGCGACACTATTTCTGAAATCCTTAAAGGGAACCTGTCATGTGGAAAAATGCTATTAATCTGCAGATATGGGGTTAATCTGTGGGTTAATAGCATTTGGAACCTGCCTGGCACCTGCACACCGAGCCCCGCTGCCAGGAGGAAATGAATTTTAATCCTCCTAGCACCATTCAGGTATTAATCATAAGAACGACGCCTGCATGGATTCAGTCACCACTTTGTGCATTGAGAGCATCAGCTGCACTGCACCGTCCCCCTACACTGACAGTCAATTCTGTTACTGCTGTCTCTCTGTTTCTAGAGACTTGTGACAGGATCCGGACTAGAGTCTATCTTTGCCATCTGAGACTCCTCACATTCCTTTTCTTTCAGTGCTGAAAGGGTTAATGTCAGTTTTCCGTTGCAGCAAATTCTGACTCCAGACCTCAGGTGTCTCCAGTTGGCGACCACTCCCTTCTCCTATATATGGTCACATCTCCCAGTAGAGGGGACAGGTTATTCTGTATCCAGTCTGAAGCTTGGCCTGAAGGTGGAAGGAGCTGCTGAGCCCTTGTGGCAGTGTAGCGGTGAAGGCTGCAGTCCTGGTGTCTGACAGCAGTCGTTAAGCTGGGCTTATCCTTTAGTTGTTGACCCTCTCTGTCTGTCTTTGAATCCCTTTTGTGTTGTTTTATTGAAGTGGTGGGGCTAGCGTCCCCTACCTGCCCACTTCCTAGCCAGGCCTATTATAGGGTCTCGAAGAAAATTTTTTTTATTATTCAGCTCACCCGTATATGTATCCGCTCAGTTCAGGTGGGATGCAGGATGTCCACCGGACAGGCAGGTCCGTAGAGGCAATAGCAAGGAGACAGGATGGGACTCAGCACCAATTCCAGGATAGCAAAAATATAAATCCAACGAAAAATATATAAAAATGTAGAAACTTTATTCAATGATTAAAAATCCAAGAAAAACATCATCGGTTCCATGAAAAAATCATGGCTTGACGCGTTTCGGACAGTTGGAATATAGATAAGTCCTTAATCATGCAAGCTTATGATTAAGGACTTATCTATATTCCAACTGTCCGAAACGCGTCAAGCCATGATTTTTTCATGGAACCGATGATGTTTTTCTTGGATTTTTAATCATTGAATAAAGTTTCTACATTTTTATATATTTTTCGTTGGATTTATATTTTTGCTATCCTGGAATTGGTGCTGAGTCCCATCCTGTCTCCTTGCTATTATAGGGTCTCTCAGGACTTCAAGTTCCCACTCGGCGACAGGTGAGGAACCTGTATAGGGACTGGCTAGGAGTGCAGGGTAGAGCAGCAGGTAAGTGGAGGAGGTATCCATCTTCCGTCTCACTAGTCCTAGGGCCCTCCATTGTTAAAGTGTCCCTGGTGTTCCCCTTGTCTGTTGTGGTGTAACCCCTGTTTGTAGTGTGTCTCGCCTGCACGCCGGACCTTCCCAAATCCATGTGTGACACATACGTTCTTATGGGAGTGCCAAGGACAAGCCAAGCATCTATCTATCTATCTATCTATCTATCTATCTATCCATCTATCCATCTATCTGCCTACCCACCTATCTATCTATATACCCACCCACCTATCTATCCATCTACCCACCCAACTATCTATCCATCTATCCACTCACCTATCTATCTATCTATCTATCTATCTATCTATCCCTCTATCTATCTATCTATATCTATCTATCTATCCTTCTATCTATCTATCTATCTATCTATCTATCTATCTATCTATCTATCTATCTATCCATCCATCTCCAGTATACATGTGTGCTTTGTACATACATTTCTGCCTTTGTTGCTATGTATGTAGAGTATATACTGTGTGTATCTATGTTTGGCCTCATTTATATAGGCTTATTTGTGGTCTGTGTTCTCTCCACATACATTTTTCCAAAAAGCGATCTTAGCAGAGAGAAGCTGGAAAATCTTTATGTGGAAAAAGTTTTCCATTTTTCCCTCTGCTGTCCCATATCTAAGATATTTCTGCGTAAATCATCCTTATATATGTATGATCAGTCCTTGTACTGTCTGGATGTGCTGTTTGGCCCTCTGACTCTGAAGCCCAAAAATTGGGAGATATATTATATATAATTTGCCCAAATTGGAGCTCAAATTGTGCCAATCCCCCACTATCTTTCATGATTTGCACTTTATTTGTTGTTTCCACACCTTGTCCTACAAGGGGGTGTGACATAGTGGAAGAGAGGTATAGTTTAATGGAAGGGGGCAGAGCTTATGCTGCACCGTGTGCCAAAAATGTAGAATCATGTTGGCACCAATTTTTTGGCACAAACTAAGCCGAATAATAAAGAGGCGCCAGTTTTATCAATTAGCATGAAGCACCATCATAAATCTGGTGTTATGTAGTCTAAAGTGGCATTGTCTAAAAGTCAATGTTTAGAAATCCACCAGAATGAGTCAGGTTGACCTTTAGGAAGAATTTAAAGGGATTGTCTGCTTTATCTTTATTTTAACAAATGTGTCAAGTACATGATTTTTTTTGGCTATTACTAATATATAAGTATTATCGGTTCTCCTTTTTTACTTGTTAGTGTTGCCTTCATTATAGTTTACACAGCTCTTCTGGTCTCACAATGGTAATCAATGGAGGAGCTTGTCATCATACCAGTCCATCAGCTCCTCCAATAGAAAAACAGCTTTCCTGTACAGTAGTTTTTAATTAGAGGCTAATCGGCGGGTCTAGTCACATGCTCCTCCATCGTTCCAATTTGAGGGCAGGAGAGCTGTGTAGTTAGATATCATATGGGGGGCCCTAGCTATCCCTGCTCCCAGAGATACCTCTGAAGGTGAGGATATCTGGGCCACCTTCCTGGCCCTGCTCCTTGCCAGCCATGAAAAACAGCTTTACTTGTATGGTATTTTTTAATTGGAGGAGGCTGATGGGCGGGTTTGGTCACATGCTCCTTCATCAATCCAATTTGACAGCAGGAGAGCTGTGCATTTAGGTGTCATGGGTGGTATGGAGATAACAGGCAACTGGGGCTCCTAGACTGGCTCTCAGGCTATGGGAGGCCCTAACGATCCCTGTTCCCAAAGATACCTCTGAAAGTGTGAACATCTGGGCCCCCTTCCTGGCCGTGCTCCTGTCCAGCCCTGATCTAATAACCCCTCCCCGCCTCCCCAGGAGAGGGCCGGAACAGGAGTGGTTAAATCCATGGAGAGAGACAACCAGAGGAAACCAAAACTCGATCACACAAAGGTATTAGACAACAAGTGAGAAGGAGGAAAAATAAGAGCAAGGAGGAAATAACGAGATGACGAGAGAACTCCACAACACCCCAAGTAGCACACAGTATAAACACCAGCAAACTGGGACACACAGCACATGGACAGGATCAGCAGAATCTATAGTCTACATGGGAAGACAGATTCCACCATCCTAAAAAGGCGGGGAGAAACTGTGATAGGTTTCCCATAACATGTGATCTTAGAGGTAACCAGCAGACTAATGTTTGCTAGCCCAACCATTAATGAGCACACAGTTGGTCAACGCCTGAGCCTGCATGTGCAACTCAGAAATGTCGCGGGCAGAGGGGCTGCGCTCGCTACGCTCGGGTCCGCGGCTGCTGCTGCTCGGTGGCTCGAGCGGTGGGCCGGACCCGGGGACTCGAACAGCGCTCCTCGCCCACGAGTGAAAAGGGGGTGGTTTGTTTTGGGAGATAGTTCGTGACGCCACCCACGGGTCGTGGTGATGATGGGCACCACCGCTGATGATGACGGGGATCCCGGGAGTGATGGCAGGGAGCAGCTAGGATGTTGTCCCCTCCGTGGGTAGGGGTTGGTGATCCCGGGGCCCGGTTGTGGAACGGGGAGGCTGGATGGCTGGGGTGCAGGGTTGCAGGGGCAGTGGGGCGCGGTGCTGGATGGCACTGTGGTACTCACTCAGACACAGATGCACAGAGTCTCTGGTAAACCAAACGGCTGGATGGACGGGTCCCGCAGCCGGCTGCAGTGTTTGTGCTCTCCCCGGACAGTGTGATGGTAGCTGTCTCTCCCTGCACCTTGTTAGAATGTTCTGACTCCTGTGGTTGCCCACCGGTAGTCCGCTCCCCAGCGTATAGGTACTGGAGGAGCCCGTTTTGCCCACAGGCGCTGGCCCTTGGATCTCTAGCCTATGGCGGTGGCTGTGTATCCTCACGATGTGGACTGTTGCCTTCTGTCGGGTCTTCGTTGTTAGGAAACCCCTGGGGTTCCGGTCACTTTCGGATTTGACCGTTCTAGGCGGCTCCATGTCTAGTCGGGGTCCAATGGCCCTGCCTTTGTGCTTAGCTTCACTCCGCTCCCCGGTTCGGTACCAGCAGGCCACCGCCCAACCCCAGTCCCACGGTTCCACAGAGATCCACTAACTCCTGCAGACGGCCACCACCGTCTGCCAGCCTTGCTGTTCGTGTCTGGGCCCCTACCCAGACACCGACAGTTTCTGACCTCTCACTTTCACCTCCAAACTCAATCTGTCACTTTTCTCGCCTCCAGACCTGTGAACTCCTCGGTGGGTGGGGCCAACCGCCTAGCTCCGCGCCACCTCGTGTGGACATCAGACCCTGGAGGGAGGCAACAAGGGTTTTTGTCTGACTGGTGTGAACTATCCAGGGGAGGGGGTGTGTTGTTATGTCTGTGACTACCTGGCTAGTCCAGGGCGTCACATTAACACCAGAGAAACCATAGGGTGGAGTGTCAGAATCTGTAGTGCGAACAGCGTCTTATGCCACCATGTCAATCGGCGAGTTTTGAGCCAAACTCCGTGTGACATTAGGCTGTGCTAACACATACAGAAGGAAAACTTGTAATACTTTTATATTAGTAAGTGGCACAAAATCACATTTCTTAAAAAAAGATAAAATGGGATAACCCCTTTAAGCCTATGTATGTCTGTGGTAATACTATATAATGTCTAGTGAAGTGTCTGCCGTTTCTTTTGCTTGGTGTATATTGTATTGATCAGTGTGTTCTTGACCTTACGTCTGCACCATTAATCGATTTCTAGGTAGATAGAGAATATAGAGCTGAACGGGAATGCACCTGAGCATTAAGATCTTGTCAAAGTCATTTATCATCTGCATTGTACCACAACAAAGTCCCGAGAAACTCGTCATGCCTTTTATAGAAGCGTAACATTGTGTACGCGCCGCCTTTCATGTGGTTTGTTTGTAGACCTTTGGAATGGTCGTTGTTAAACAAATAGACACATCCTGTTGAACGCACCTCTACGTGTTTATACTGCCCAACGCCGGGCAAAATATTTCATCGTAGCCTTGGGGTAAATTGGTGTTTTTCCTGAAGTGTGGCCCTCAAACTCCTAACCTCTGGCACTATAGCTTTAGTATTCAGCTCAGGCTACACTGGTAAGTATTGGAGAGTTTTCTCTTCCTAAGGGTATGGTTCCACTTGTGCATAGTTTCCGATACAAGAGCATGGGAAGCGATATGCTAATGACCCTATGCTGCGAGCGTCAGCCGAGGGACATGTCTGTCTCTGCGTACATCGCACTGCACTCGGATGACATGCGAGTGCAGTCCTATGTTTCACACACTCCCATAGACTTGTATGGGGGTGCGTGAGCCGAGACTCGCTTCCAAATGCAGCATGCTGCAATTCATTCCGCGAGCCAATATGGCATGAGAAATCAATCACAGATGGACGCTGCCCCATAGTTTTGCACTAGAGTGAGTGTGACGCCCTGGCCTATCAGGTCGTCACAGGGTATTGTGCAATCTGCCCTTCTGCACAGTATCCACCTCCTCCTTGGTTATGGGTCCCTGACCTTTGGTGTTGCCAAGAACAAGATAATCAAAATCCTAGGAACACTCTGCACCACCCCCACCAGACACACCAGTGGCTAACCTGAAGGGAATAGGGTTGCCCACTTGGGGGGTTGGTTTAGGATAGGTCAGGAGTGTCAGGAGACAGACAGCCAGTGTGGAGAAGGAATCTCGAGAGGAGAGGTCAGGAGCTGGGCTCCTTGAGACTACTAGGTGGCAGACGTTGCTCTGGGCCTGGTAGGAGCTGGACCCTGGTCGCAGGGGATCGTAACAAGGGGCACGGACTGTCGAGGAGGACAGTCGGCGGTCTTGTGCCATCACCGGGCAGGGGCCAGTTCACGACGGGGTACGTGGACCCTTGGTCAGGAAGGAGCTTCAGGCGTCCTGGCAATTCACCCGACGAGGACGGAGCCTTCAAGATCCATTCTCCACCCGCTCCAAAATCGGAGCACTAGAGCAACGAGGGGGATAGGACTTTCCCACTACATAGTCCAGAAATACCCAAGCGTGAACCCTGAGAGCAAGCTCACCCAGTTAGCCACACTGGTGAGCGGGACCCGACTAGTTTTATGCTAAAGGGACCAGTTAGAGGAAAAGGTGCCAAGACAAAGGTCACAGACTAAAGGCTACTTTAAACGCTGCGATATTGGTACCGATATCGCTAGCGTGGGTACCCGCCCCCATCTGTTGTGCGACACGGGCAAATCGCTGCCCGTGCCGCACAACATCGCCCAGACCCGTCACACTACTTACCTGCCCGGCGACGTCGCTGTGACCGGCGAACCGCCTCCTTCCTAAGGGGGCGGTTCGTTCAGCGTCACAGCGACGTCACAGCTGCGTCACTGAACCGCCGCCCAATAGAAGTGGAGGGGCGGAGATGAGAGGGACGAACATCCCGCCCACCTCCTTCCTTCCGAATAACGGCCGGGAGGCAGGTAAGAAGAGCTTCCTCATTCCTGTGGTGTCACACGGAGCGATGTGTGCTGCCGCAGGAACGAGGAACAACTTCGTTACTGCTGCAGTAACGATTTTTGAGAATGGACCCCCATGTCACCGATGAGTGATTTTGCACGTTTTTGCAATGATGCAAAATCGCTCATAGGTGTCACATGCAACGGCATTGCTAATGCGGCCGGATGTGCGTCACCAATTCCGTGACCCCAACGAGTTTGCATTAGCGATGTCGTAACGTGTAAAGTCCCCTTAACAGGCAACACCAATGGGCACGGGATCCAGGCGTGCTCCCTCCCAGCGACAGCGGTGTCAAGAACTTTGGTTTACCACAGTTGTTGGTGTCAGCGTTATTGGACTGAGTGAGTACATAAGCGACCCTTACCGTCCCCACGGCACCTCCCTGTCACTATCACCGATTCCCGGGGCATCCCCCCTACCTGTGGAGGGGTTAAACACCTGGCTGCCCACACCATCGCCACCGGGTACTCCCAATCGCAGCGGTGGTACTCCATCTTACCATGCACCACGGGTGGCGTCACGAACTGTCCACACCACTCCCTTGTAAATAAACCCCCTTTATTCCGAGTGGCTGCGCGACCCTGACCCCCGGGTATGAAGACCCCTCGAGCCACCGGGGTGGCACAAGAGCAATCCGATGTTTTATCAGTTTGCACTCGTCCGTGCAAAACGCAAGTGGAACAGTACCCTTAAGATCTAAATTGTAATGTTCTAAATAGCCCAGTTGTAAATTCCCATCTAAATATCTAGGATGAATAACAGAGGAACGGTATAACACACAGAGATGTTCTCAGAATACAATTTTTGTTTCCCCTAAAATTGACATGTCAGGACCTGTCCTTTTAAAAAGATTCTGTTTCCTACGGCAACAGATTAAGATTTTTTTTCCTTGAACTGTTCCTATAACTAAAAACGTAAAAAATGTATATGTTTCTTGGTGCCACCATGGTACAGTTCTTCATCAGATTGCTATCCCTTATATCAGAGCAGCATTAATTTTGTATTAGGCCATTTTTGTGGAATAGTGGCAACTGCAATACAGAGGTAAAACAGAAGTAATAACAATTCTGGGGATTCCGACCTGTTCCATGTCCATATACAGTCATTACTACCCACACTGAGCCTTTTGATACCTTACTTGACTTTAGTGTCTGCAGTTTAAACATATGACTCAATATAAATATTTGATGTACAGAAAAGACAGCATAGTTTCTAGGATCTGAAGTTCTCGAGGGGAATGTCAAAGAAAAGCCACACTTAATTCCTCAATGACTACCAGCAATTCACTTATTTGACCAGACGGCTCCATTGCATATAGTAATCAATGGGTCAATCCAGTCTTAGTGCGCGGGATTCCACAGCAAGGCAAATTTACAGGCAAGAGCTCTGTGACTTAAGGATGCTCGTAATGTTGTAGTGTGACTCCGGAGTGATCAAAGTGCTTTCCACAGTCAATATGCATCTTTCTGTTAAGATTGTGTATTTAAATTGAATATATTTCACATATTTTCAAATATCTGGGCTACTTTTTACACTTTTATTTTTCAGTGCACAATGTTTTCTTTCATTTTCTTTTAAATTTAGGAAAGAGTTAAAATGTCTTTAAATATTATTATAATTATTATCATCAATAATAACATAATAATAATACAAATTATTATTATTATTACTATTATTATTTTGATAATTATTATTATTAATATTGTTAATATTCATTATTATTATTTTTATTATTATTGATAATAATAATAATATAATATAGCCAACAATTGTGCTTTTCGGCTACAGAGCTTCATATCATGCATAAACGTAAAGTTAAATTTTCAAAAATTCTGAATATTTGCAGTCACCACTAGAGGGAGCTTAGAAATTGATTGCATAATTTCCCTCAAGATCAATAACATGTATCGTATTGTATCAAATCTGAAATGTATTCTTTAAAGGGAACCTGTCATGTAAAATCACCCTATTAACCTGCAGCTATGGGGTTAATCTGTAGGTTAATAGTGCTCTGATGCCTCGCTGCCTAGAGGAAATTAACTTTATTCCTCCTGGCAGCTTTCAGTCATAGAGTTGTGCATGGCTTAGCTTCAGTCACCGCTCGGTGCATAGTGAGTGGCGGCTGTAACCGCGCCCCGACCAACACTGATGCAATGATGAGCTGGCTGTCAGTCAGTGCTGTGGCATGGCTAGAGTCACTGCTCACTAAACACTGAGTGATGACTGAATGCATGCCTTTATGACTGAAAGCTTGAGGCTGCCTGGAGGAATAAAGTTCATTTCCTCCAGGCAGCTGGGAGTCAGAACTCTATTAACATGCAGATTAAAAGGAATCTGTCAGCAGGTTTTTGCTACCTCATCGGACAGTAACATAATGTAGGCAAGGAGATTCTGAATCCAATGGTGTTTCACTTAGATTACTGGGTGCATCTGTTCTCACATAATCAAAGAATTGAGTTTTAAGCATGTAGCTGAGCTGGGGGAGCTGTCCCGCCCACATCAGGCTCTCAATAGAGATTGTGCTTTGACTGTGAGGTGTCAATCAGAAGACGGGGCGTGTCGGACGTCTCTGCACTTGAGTTTCTAGTCCTGCAATGCTAATCAAAATGTAATAAAGCCATTAGGTGAAGTAAACAATAGCCCACACACAGATAAGAGAAGCACAGTTGCTTTTTGTTTTTTAACCCCTACAGCATACTGTCCTCAGCTTACATAGCAAGAACCTGCTGACAGGTTCCCTTTAATAACAGGTTCTTTAAATGACAGATTCACTCTAAGGGTCCGATTTCCAGTTTTTTGGTGGTGTGCACCTTTTTTTTGTTTGTACCAAATTGACCTTTACATTTGCGCATTTTTTAAGTCTATTTTATATGTCTCAATTTGTTTGGTTTTTTTTGCCACTTTGGGCTTGGTTGATATGGCTGTTGGCCGAACAGTCAGTCAAATTAGGGTTCTGCCGACAGCTATCCAATGTGAATGGGGGTCTTTATTAGTGCATGTGAACTAAACTGACGACGTCGCTCACTAGTATGCTCCTACCCACTCTCTTGTGAAATAGCAACTGGAATTTTTTTTCCTGATTCATCTATGTATACCCCACCATTTAGGAGTCAGAATGACTGTGAAAATTGATCAGTTGCTGATATTATTCTGTACGCTCAAAATCTTGTTTATCTTATTCGAATCACTTTTTTTATTTTTTAATATATATTTTTCTTTTTTCACATTGCAAGTGTTTATTTTTTTCTAACCAAATGATAACGTTTCCCTTGTTTTGTTAAAGAAAATCTATATTCTGTAACTCTAAAGTATTAAATCTGCACCACATTACTACGTAAAAACATTTTGGATGACGGTTCAGAATTTTTTCATCTTGTTAAGTCAATATTCCCTCCTTATAGTAATCTACAATAGTTTTCTCTCGTCATACTTCTGAAGCTTTGAGAGATGTCCATTTTGAGGACATTCTCCAAATTAATATTGACATTGTTGTTCCATCTTCATGTGCTTTGTGTTTGCAGATTCTGATTGGTATTAAAATATAGGTAAAAACGCAGCCGTGTTATACCAGGCAGGATCCTTCCCATTCTTCTCCTCGTGTTGTGGTGTTTCTTTGTCATGCCTTTCTGGAAATGTGAAGCCCCACAGGTGTAGTGTCGGTGCATTACCTTCAGGGACTCCACTCGGCTGGATCTCGTCACAGGTAGGGAATCTTCTATTTGTCGTGACGCCACTCTCAGTATTGCGGTCAGTGGGGACCGCCACTGCAGGTTGAGGGACGCCTGGGGCTGATGGTGAGTGCAGTTAGTTGGAATAGCCTCCTGAGAGTGAGGCAAGCCCCAGGGCCCTGTGTAGGTGCGTAGTACCACAAGGCGCAGAATAACTCCACACACGCAGGATGTCTTTCAGGGGTTTTACTCACTTCAGGTGGCAGGGTGAGTAACCCGGGCGTAGCTGGGATGAACCAGGCGGGAACCAGGTATCCTTCAGGCTGACTTCTGATGGTGACTACCAACTCGCCTTCCTTAGCCCTTGGTGGTTTGGGGTAACCCCGACTTTTAGTCCCTATGGGGGTCACCCAGGGAAGTTGCTGAAGCCTCTCTCCCCTTCGTTTGCCGTTTGCTTGTTGCCTGGGCCAGATCACTCCAGCTGCTTGCCTCCTGTGAACTATGGGCCCTAACTGTGGCTACGTGGCTGCGGCTTTTAGGTGTTGTGGTGTGGGCTTTGAGGGCCCCACACCGGCAGGTTTAGCAGGGAAAGGTGGATCTATCCCCGCTCCGGGATCTGCCGCCCGTTTGGGCCTGGTACTCCCTAGCAGTCTCCTTACTTCCCACTCTGTGCTCTCTCTTTAGCTGGAGATGGGTTTCGGGTAGCACTCCTAGGTGACCGTTCTCCCCCGTCGGTAGCCACTGCGCGGACGCTGTCAGACTGCAACAGCCCCAGGGGTAGGGGTCTGCTCTCCTCGGAGCTCCCTGGACTCTGCACTGAACCGGCTCACTGCTCCTCCTCTCCTGTTCTTGCCTACGCCACCTAGCAACCAGGCTCTCTTACCACACCCCTTGAGAGGAGATGGAGGCTTTTGGCCCCCTCCACTATTCCAGTGGAGGTGAAGGCTTTTCCCCCTCCTGGGATCCCCAGGGGTCCTCTCATAGGTACATGTGTGAGACCTGATCACTATGCGCCTGTGTAGTCACACCTCGGTCAGCCTTTTGGATTACCTGTTTGTACTGTCCCCAGCATGGGTGCAGTACTCAGTGGTGCCTGACCAGGTCAGGGGCGCCACATTCCCCCTTAGTTATCACCAGCACGTCCTCGGGCTGCAAGACAACATTTTAAAATGCTTGCATAAAACATTAAAACATGTAAAACATTTAAAACCACCAGGTACCATACATCACCACCCTCCACCCACAAGTCCGTTAACCCACCCAAAACCCTTTCACGTTGGCCACGCCTTCAGCCACTTCTGGCAGGATGTAGAGGCGGCTTTCCGGGTCTGGTGGTTTTCAGGGCGTACCTGGCCTGGTGAAGCCGCGCCTTCAGCCACTTCTGGCAGGATCCAGAGGCGGCCTTCACAGTTGGTGCTGACCAGGTACCCTCTTTGTGGTGGAGAGCCAGGCCCCATAAACAGGCATGCTCTATGGTTGCAGGTGAGCCAAGGCCCTATATACGGACGTGCTCCCTGGTTGCAGACGAGCCAAGCCCCTAAACAGGCTGACTCTGGTGGTGGTGGTGCCCTCTGGTGTAACTATTTACACTGCGAGAGTTTGTGGCTATAGCCAATTCATAGCCTTAAGGTTCATTTCTCACATTAGTTTATGTGGGCACATTGCTTAAACTTGAAAACGTTGCAAACTTTCAAACTGGTCAAACAGTAACTTCTCTTCTTACTTTACTTTTCTCTACTCCTCCATACCAGGGCTTGGGCCTGTAGGGCTGCGGCACCTGTTGGTTTCTTGATCTCTTTCATCGTCCGTAGTGGTCTCATCAGTGGGCTCTTTGTCTGTTCTTTCTCTGTCTTTCCTTTCTTCTTCTGTGTCTGTTTCTCTTTCTTTAGGACATGGTGTTACATCTAGCGCATACCAGCCTCTTTCGCCTTGATGCATGGTAAACTGCACTGTGTCTCCCATTCTCAGGTTTCTTCCAGGATGTCCTCTGGGCAAATGAGCTCTAACGTCTCTTCTATTGACAAAAATGCCTTCTTTCATACCAGGTGCAACTATAAAGCCGTATCCTGATTTTAGGCTAAAATCTTCCACTACTCCTCGACAAAGGGGTCCTCTGACCTGGGCTTTGGCTCTTCTCAGGAACCGTTTCTCCTCTAGGTCTCTGGCCGTTATTTCATCTCTCTGCTCTGGGGACTGCGGTGCAGGGAAAGACTGGGTTCTGTTACGGCGCCGTGTCTTGCGGACTGGATTCTGCGAGGTACAGCTTACAAGCTCCCAGGTGAGGCTTTTGGGTAGATCTTCTTCAGCAGACGGTGTTAGGTCTTCTTCATCCCAGCGGGAATATGGCAACATCTCCGGCTCTGGGTATGGATCCACTGCTGGTGGCTCCTGAGTCAGCTCCTCAGCTTCCTGGCCTCCCCTCCCCCTTAGTTCTTCTGAGCACTCCTTTGGTGGCAGTGCTGGGGATGGACTTTCATCAGCAGGCCCAGGCGGGGGACTCTTTGGCGTGATTGCTGCAGGGGTTGCCGGAATCCTCTTGGGAGTATGTGGAGGTAGCATGTACCGGTCCACCATCTCCTGTGGGAACTTGGCCTCCAGGTCAGCCTTCAGCTGCCAGTATGCGGGGTCCTCACCTATCAGGGACTTCCTTGCAGGGACTTCCTTGGACTGGGGAGCGGTGTCTGCTCTGGCCTTGCAGGCCGGGGTAAACAATGATACGTCTGTCTTGTCTTGGCGGGCCGCGCCTGGCATGGCGGCGGCCTGGATGGGCGTTTCTGGCGCAGCTTGGATCGGCGTCGCAGCTGCGATGGGGTCTTTGCAGGCTGGGCTGGGCGTCGCTGCAGCGATCTGGGCTTGGCGGGCCGCACCTGACGGGGCTGCGGCCTGGTTCAGCACCTCACTTGCGGCGCGGATGAGGGTCGCGGTGGCAGCCGGTTCTCTGCGGGCCGGACTGGGCGTCGCTGCAGGGACCGGGTCTTGGTGGGCCGAGCAGGGCATCGCTGCGGCGGCCTGAGCTTGGCGGACTGCACCTGGCGTGGCTGCGGCCTGCTTCAGCGTCGCCGCGCCGGACGCCTCTTCAGGGACCGCGGACGTGGCAGCAGGGGTCGGGGCACTCGCGCTGGCAGGGGCATCACTGGACTCACCCATCGGTGGCAGCATCGGGGTCTGAGTCGTCACCGCCCGGTCTGGCACTCGGCGCGCGGCTCTCTCTTCATAGGCCTGAACCGCCGCGGTCATTCCCAGGAACTCCGCACGTCCCTCTCTGATCAGCCTTCCGACCCTGGCCTCCAGTTGATCGCAGAACTCGGCGAGCTCCCGACACCACCAGGCAGCGGAGCCTGGCTCTGGGTCTCTGCATTCAGACGCCATTTTCTCTAACAACAAGCTGCTGGCTTCTTTTCCGTTCCGCCGTCTCTGGACGCTTCCGCTCTCTTCACAAGCGAGGTCAGAACTCTGCAGGGGATCTCTGGGTAGCCACACCTCTTCGTGGGCGGTAACTTCTCCCAGCGCGGGCTGCTGTTGTTTTTCAGCGCGCTTTTCATGGTGGCAATATGGCGGCGCTTCCAATTTTTCAAGCGGACCGCCCAGGCACATGGTCACCTGTCTGAACAGGTCTAGTCCTTATCCTGTTCGTGACGCCAGATGTGAAGCCCCACAGGTGTAGTGTCGGTGCATTACCTTCAGGGACTCCACTCGGCTGGATCTCGTCACAGGTAGGGAATCTTCTATTTGTCGTGACGCCACTCTCAGTATTGCGGTCAGTGGGGACCGCCACTGCAGGTTGAGGGACGCCTGGGGCTGATGGTGAGTGCAGTTAGTTGGAATAGCCTCCTGAGAGTGAGGCAAGCCCCAGGGCCCTGTGTAGGTGCGTAGTACCACAAGGCGCAGAATAACTCCACACACGCAGGATGTCTTTCAGGGGTTTTACTCACTTCAGGTGGCAGGGTGAGTAACCCGGGCGTAGCTGGGATGAACCAGGCGGGAACCAGGTATCCTTCAGGCTGACTTCTGATGGTGACTACCAACTCGCCTTCCTTAGCCCTTGGTGGTTTGGGGTAACCCCGACTTTTAGTCCCTATGGGGGTCACCCAGGGAAGTTGCTGAAGCCTCTCTCCCCTTCGTTTGCCGTTTGCTTGTTGCCTGGGCCAGATCACTCCAGCTGCTTGCCTCCTGTGAACTATGGGCCCTAACTGTGGCTACGTGGCTGCGGCTTTTAGGTGTTGTGGTGTGGGCTTTGAGGGCCCCACACCGGCAGGTTTAGCAGGGAAAGGTGGATCTATCCCCGCTCCGGGATCTGCCGCCCGTTTGGGCCTGGTACTCCCTAGCAGTCTCCTTACTTCCCACTCTGTGCTCTCTCTTTAGCTGGAGATGGGTTTCGGGTAGCACTCCTAGGTGACCGTTCTCCCCCGTCGGTAGCCACTGCGCGGACGCTGTCAGACTGCAACAGCCCCAGGGGTAGGGGGTCTGCTCTCCTCGGAGCTCCCTGGACTCTGCACTGAACCGGCTCACTGCTCCTCCTCTCCTGTTCTTGCCTACGCCACCTAGCAACCAGGCTCTCTTACCACACCCCTTGAGAGGAGATGGAGGCTTTTGGCCCCCTCCACTATTCCAGTGGAGGTGAAGGCTTTTCCCCCTCCTGGGATCCCCAGGGGTCCTCTCATAGGTACATGTGTGAGACCTGATCACTATGCGCCTGTGTAGTCACACCTCGGTCAGCCTTCTGGATTACCTGTTTGTACTGTCCCCAGCATGGGTGCAGTACTCAGTGGTGCCTGACCAGGTCAGGGGCGCCACAGAAACATACAGCCCTTATCCCTGGGATATTCCGGTTATAGGATTGCCTACAGCATGGGTACACACAATAAAAATTTCCTGTTTTCTATAGTTGACTTTTCTGTATAGAATGGGACAGAGTCACCAGAGTCATCACAATATCAATATATCATTCATCACAATATCAGTGGATTCAATGGTTTTAGAGAATATTGCTGAAAATAAGAGTTTACACTCTACAGGAGACGAAAAAAGAAAACACCTCTTTGACCATAAGAGCTTACACTCTACAGGAGAAAGAGAGAGCGGACCCCGCTGACCATAACTGCTTACACTCTACAGGAGAGAGAGCGGACCCCGCTAACCATAAGCGCTTACACTCTACAGGAGAGAGAGAGCAGACCCTGCTAACCATAAGCGCTTCCATTCTACAGGAGAGAGAACAGACCCCACTGACCATAAGAGCTTACACTCCACAGGAGAGAGAGCGGACTCCGCTAACCATAAGTGCTTACATTCTACAGGAGAGAGAGCGAACCCCACTGACCATAAGAGCTTACACTCTACAGGAGAGAGAGCGGACCCTGCTGTCCATAAGCACTTCCATTCTACAGGAGAGAGAACGGACCCCACTGACCATAAGAGCTTACACTCTACAGGAGAGAGAGAGAGAACACCACTGACCATAAGAGCTTACACTCTACAGGAGAGAGAGCAGACCCTGCTAACCATAAGTGCTTACATTCTACAGGAGAGAGAGTGAACCCCACTGACCACAAGAGCTTACACTCTACAGGAGAGAGAGCGGACCCTAGTGACCATAACCGCTTACATTGTACAGGAGAGAGAGAGAGGACCCCGCTGACCATAATAGCTTACACTCTACAGGAGACGGAGGAAGAAAATATTCTGTTGACCATAAGAGCTTACACTCTACAGGAGAGAGAGAGAGGACCCCACTGACCATAAGAGATTACACTCTACAGGAGAGAGAGGACCCCGCTAACCATAAGCGCTTACATTCTACAGGAGAGAGAGCAGACCCCACTGACCATAAAAACTTACACTCTACAGGAGAGAGAGCGGACCCTGCTGACCATAAGCGCTTACATTGTACAGGAGAGAGACAGAGAGAACCTCGCTGACCATAATAGCTTACACTCTACAGGAGACGGAAGAAGAAAAGATTCTGTTGACCATAAGAGCTTACACACTACAGGAGAGAGAGAGAGAGGACACCACTTACCATAAGAGCTTACACTCTAAAGGAGATGGAGAAAGAAAAGACCCCATTGACCATAAGAGCTTACACTCTACAGGATAGAGAGAGGACTCAACTGACCATAAGAGCTTACATTTTACAGGAGATGGAGAAAGAAAAGACCCCACTGACCATAAGAGCTTACACTCTACAGGAGAGAGAGGACCTCACTGAACATAAGAGCTTACACTCTACAGGAGATGGAGAGAAAGAAAAGACCCCATTGACCATAAGAGCATACCCACTAGAGAAGAAAGAGACTTACCCAGTGACTCTGGAGATGGAATACGACTCTGTCGTACAAACTGTGCTCCACTGGGAACCACTGATCTGTGAGGTCTTCGGTACAGACCACCACTGTACAAGGTGTGATAATCCGCTGGAAGTCAGAGCTGCAGGGCATTATGGTGAGGGCTGTGCAGCAATGCAAAAATGATGTGAGCCGCTGTCTGATGCTTCAGTAGTTTGGTAAATGGTGCCAGGCAAGATTTTTTTTTTCAGAACTGTGATTCAAATCTCAAAATATTTGAATTAACGTGAAACCGCAAATTTTAGGAAATTCGGCTTGAACTTGATCCTCTACAGATTAAGGGCAATGGCACCAAATACTAATGAAATGGAAGGAAACTTTTGACTTTGCAGAAAGTAATAAAAATGCATTTAACATTCTCACTCTCATTATTCAGTCATTTGGCAAATATAAATAATTTTGGTTCCTAATTGACCTAAATCTTGAAAGATTTATTCTGATTTCATGTCAGATAGTGAGAAAAACCTGCAGATGTGTCTTTATAGAGAGTGGAGGGAAAAACCTGCAGATGTGTCTTTACAGTGAGTGGAGGGAAAAACCTGCAGATGTGTCTTTATAGGGAGTGGAGAGAAAAATCTGCAGATGTGTCTTTATAGAGAGCGGAGGGAAAAACCTGCAGATGTGTCTTTATAGAGAGTGGAGGGAAAAACCTGCAGATGTGTCTTTATAGAGAGTGGAGAGAAAAACCTGCAGATGTGTCTTTATAGAGAGCGGAGGGAAAAACCTGCAGTTGAGTCTTTATAAAGAGTTGAGGGAAACATCTGGTTTCAGCTGTATAATTATTACAGGTTCTCCTTCTGTTCTGGTTAGTGCCGTGTTCCCACAGACTGAATATCTATCCTGCAGTTACCCACACTTTGCATTGATGAGCGGCAATCACCCCGAAACACCGTGTCTTCAAATTGGGATTCTGATCTGGAATATATCCTAGGACCTAGGTCATATGAAAAGGCTTGGTAAAAGGCCACTTGTGACTTTTAGGATTGCTACTTCCAATAGGTGGAGCTAGAGTTTGTCTCCTTTCCTGGAGAGACAATTTGATTATCTTGCACTTAACAATTCTCCAATTGAACAACTCTTAGGGGTACTTTGCACGTTGCGACATCGCTACTGCGATATCGTCTGGGTCAAATCGAAAGTGACGGACATCCGGCGCCGGTAACAATGTCGCAACGTGTAAAGCCTGGGAGAGAAGATGAACGAGCGTGAAACCGTCAAAAATCGGTGATCTGTGTCACGTCGTTCATTTTCATAATGTCGGTGCGTCCGCAGGTACGATGTTGTTTCGTTCCTGCAGCTCCATACATCGGTGTGTGTGTGTGAAGCTGCAGGACCGACAAACATCTCCTTACCTGCGCCCGTCGTCCACCGGCAATGCGGAAGGGAGAAGGTAGGCAGGATGTTTACATCCCACTCATCTCCGCCCCTCCGCTTCTATTGGCTGGCCGATTAGTGACGTCGCAGTGACGCCAAACGCACCGCCTCCTTGAAGGAGGGATTCTTCGGCAGTCACAGTGACGTCGTCGATCAGGTAAGTGCGTGTGAAGCTGCCGTAGCGATAATGTTCGCTACGGCAGCTATCACAAGATATCGCATGTGCGACGGTGGCGGGGGCTATCACGCTCGGCATCGATATCATCGGCTAGCGATGTCGCAACGTGCAAAGTACCCCTTATTCTTTTGGTGGAGACTCATCACAGATCTGGTCACTTGGTTTTCTATGAGAAATGTGCAGTCTGTGCGGAAGGCGTCATTCACAAGTATAGGAGAGGAACCTGCAGTAAGTGCCACCGAATCATGTCCCCCAACACATTTCTTAACATAAAACTAAAATGGAGAAACCCTTTTACGATCTTCCCTGCAGATATTTTTCACGTTTCATGTGACTTGCTATATGCAACCTGTTGTTTGGCAGAAATGTGCAGTTAGCGTGAGGAACTGGGATAGTGGAAAGATTAAATAAGGACACAAAACCCACACTAGGTGTGTCAGGAAAAAAAATTATAGAGCAAGATAAAACCTGTGAAGGCAAAAAAAGGAAAAGATGAAGCTGAAAATATTATTACATAAGGAGGTGACATTTCATTTCCATGTGTTTCGGTTGAGGCTTGATATGCTGTATCAGTGCTTTCTCATATATTCACCGGCTGAATGCAAGTCATCAGGTCTGAATCTGGAAGAAGTTGAGAGATGAGAGTTCATAGTCTAAGGGGTGCTTTACACGCGAAAGCTAGTGATGTCGTGCACGATAGCACCCGCCCCAGTCGTTCGTGAGACATTTGGTGATCGCTGCCGTAGCGAACATTATTGCTACGGCAGCGTCACACGAACATACCTTTTCAGCGACGTCGCTGTGACCGCCGAACAATCCCTCCTTCAAGGGGGAGGTGCATTCGGCGTCATAGCGACATCACTGCGGCGTCACTAAGCGGCCGTCCAATAGAAGCGGAGGGGCGGAGATGAGTGGCAGGAACATGCCGCCCACCTCCTTCCTTCCTCATTGCCGGTGGACGCAGGTAAGGAGATGTTCGGCGTTCCTGCGGTGTCACACATAGCGATGTGTGATGCCGCAGGAACGACGAACAACCAGCGGCATGCACCACCAATGATATTATGAAAAGGAGCGACATGTCAACGATCAACGATTTTTGACGCTTTTGCGATCGTTGATCGTCGCTCCTTGGTGTCACACGCTGCGATGTTGCTAACGGCGACGGATGTGCGTCACTAACGACGTGACCCCGACGATATATCGTTAGCGATGTCGCAGCATGTAAAGCACCCTTAAGTCTAAAACTAGTCCAGTTTCGAGTTATTGGGTTGTCAGGTCTTGGTGTCACATCCCCACCGGAGTCCGCTCCTGCGACTCCTGCTTTGGTCACCAGGCGCCACCGTATTCCCACTGCAGACAGTGCTAGTGATAGGAGAGGAGTCGTACCAGTGGCTCTGGTGGGCGCAGGCTACGCTCGCTCACTAGACTGCGTTTCCCTGGGACCTGGAGTACCACTGGCTGACTGTGGCGGCATGTGTCTTCCAGCTGAAGTTTCCACCTTTCAAATCAGCCACTGGGAAGACACCACACCCTTCTAATTCCCCCTCCTGTCTGCTGGTCGCTGCCAGATATAGTTTTGTATTCCTGCTTGTTTTTTATTCTCGCTTTGTTCTGACTATTGATCCCTGTGTTTTGACCTCTGACTAGTCTCCTGCCTGCTGTTTTGTACCTTGCTGCCATCTCCGGTTTTGACCTCAGCCTGATTTCCTGACTACACTCATGTGTGCCGATTTTGTCCCTTTTCTGTATCTCCTGATTTGACCCTGCCTGATGACTACTCTCCTCTGGACTCCGCCTTCCACAAGTAGTGATTTCTGGGTCTCTGTGGTAGTTGCAAATTATTGTATGGGGGTTAAAGTGTTTTGGGGTTCTCGGGATCCTGCTTAGTGGGTGACTTTCCTCTAGCCTGTCCGTGACAGCCATTTTGAGACTATGGTTCCAGGCAGTAGTTACACTTGGGCCCAGTGTTGGATTCTATTACCTTAGGTCTACCAGTAAAGATGAGCAGACCTGTGGATGTTTGGGTTCACCGGGTTCTAGTAAAAACTTTGGTTCGGGACTTGACCAGAACTTGACCCTGGATGCCGAACCCCATATAAGTCAATAGAGACCCAAACTTCTGTGCTGTAAAATGGTTGTAGGGATAGGGGGCTGCAAAAAAGAAGCAAAATGGGCGCAATTGCCCTGCAAACAAATATGGATAGGGAATAAATAAAAAAATGACATGGGATCCCACCTGCTTTTGATAACCATAGCAGGTAACACAGGCAGCTGCAGGCTGCAACCCTACCTTGGCTGGTTATCAAAAATAGGGCAGACCCCACGCTGTTCTTTTAAATTTTATTAAATAAACAAATTTTAAAAACCAGTGGGATCCCCTCTATTTTTGATAACCAGCAAAGGTAGAGCTGGCAGCTGAAGGTTGCAGCCCATAGCTGTCTGTTTTACCTGCTCTGGTTATCAAAAGTAGGGGAGACCCAATGTCATTTTTTTTTAATCTTTATTGTTCACAGCACCACGGCAACTTTGGCATGCAAACCGGCAGCCTTTCAACAAACTTTTATTAGCATACAAACAGCACCCGAACTCCGAACTTGGACACTGACTTTTTTTTTTAAGTCCGTGATCCAGACCGACACCCGGACACCCCACTCTTTACAGTTTGGGTTGACTTATCTCTAGTATACTTAACTCCCAAGTGTCCGGCATCCAACAAGAATATGAGATGAAGAGGACTGTTCACACCATAAGGATATTTTTCGTAGCTTTTATTGACATTAAAGCATCGCTGGCGCGTTTCGAGCGTTTCGAGCTGGCAGTAGCTCTTAATCGTAGCATCACTTATCTCTACCTACCACCAATTCTAAAATACCGATACACCTCGACTGTACATTTAGTTGCACCTATGCTGGTTATTGCTAATTTGCCTTGTATAAAAAGGTAGGTATGGCTGTTTCGCATGATCAACACTTTCTCAAGGCATGCTTTGATACCTTGCTAGCCGGGCGAAACGGCCATAGGCTATTGACTCGCCCACCCCAGGGCCTTAGGTGACTCGGTGTCGGGCCGGACTAGTCCGGGGTAGTCAGCGGTGGCGGGGCCCGACTCCGTGACCCTGGTGGAGTCAGTTAATGTGGCGATATTGGGGATAGATGATGGTAATGTTTATATGAATATTCGTGACACCACCTGTGGTAATTTGCAGCTATGGAGCCGCAGCTGCTGGAAGGGACCTCCGGGGCTGATGTTATGGCAGCTGAGGTGTTTCTTGCTCTCCACAGGTAGAGTGGATATCCCAGGGCAACCTTTGGGTGCTTGGTAAAGTCTAAGGTGTTGGTGGACGAGGTGCAGTGTCGACAGGGCTTGCAGTTAAGGTCTTTACTCACTGTTTGGTCTCAATTCGGCAGCTGTCCGGTTGCCCACAGTATGCTGGGATCCACTGTCAGGGACCTCCGCCGATCCCAGGTAGTTCAAGGGCCAGTACCACTGCACCCCTCTTTGTGTCCTTTCCTGACTGACTTCTTAACCTTGACTGTTTAGCTGAGCTGGTCTTGGCCTCCACCACAGGGCCTGTACAAAGGGGGCTAACCGCAGTTGTATCTTGCCCCCTTCACCGGGGATCTGTGGTGGGTTGTGGCCCTGGGCGCTTTCAACCACCCCCGGGCCTTCGGTGTTACTTTTGAGGAATTGTCTTTCAACCCTCAGTCTGGGGACCGTCCCCGAATGCAGCCAGATTCCTCCACCCGATCTTTCAGTGGAACAGGCCACGAGCCAATATGCCCTTCCGTGGCCCTGGGATCCTTTCTTTCTCGGTGTCACCTGGGTCTAACTAGACCCCAGGATCTCCACCAGGAACTTCCTTCTGTCACTTTCTCTTCAGACTTTACTCCTACACTCTCCTGAGGTAACTACCTCCCTCTCCTTCTCCCTCACTGCCTGACCGGCTGACTCCACTTCACTTCTCTAACTGAACTTGAACTTCCTGTTTCCCTTGTCTACTCTGTCTTTCTGACTCCTCACACACACCCGCTAACTAGGCCCCAGCCACACTATTGGGACCAGAAATGGGACTTATGACCCCATGAATACATCTATGGAGGTTGCTGCCACTATCCCTGACCCAGTGTATGCCTACCAATTGGTGTGTGCAAGTTTAGTCTGTGGGCCGGTAGGTGACCCCATTCTTACCCAGGATGGGATATCACACCTCTGGCTGAGGTGCAATATCTCTGTGGCGACGGAAGCCTCAGGGGCACCACACTATCTTCTCCATGCTTCTCCTGACCTGTTTTTGTGCATGCACCAGGAGGTCAGCGTCTTGTCCTGATTTGTCCTAATTTAAACTGTATCTGCATCCACTTGCTTTCAGGCCCACTCATTATGCTCATGAATATTTACTGTACTGTGTACCCGGAAGTAGCAGCGCTGGAGACAGTAGCGCTGGGAACAGGTGAGTTAAAAGTTTCTGATCTCCATGTGCTATCACGGATAGCACACAGAGAAGACACGTGCTAAAATCACGGCTCACAGATGGCCTTCAACACAGACCGTGAAAAATGTGTGTTTTTATCATGGACGTTTGAAGGGGGTCTAAGGCTGTATGATACCGATAATTGAACACAGTAAACCATACGGGGGAGCAATAGTGCCGCGCAGAGCAACATCCAAAGTGAGATTGACCCTATGATTTCAATGGCATCATGTGGCACCCTAAAATAAGTGTGTATTCCGTTGGAGACTTTTGCAGACATTTCCTATTGGATAATATTTTAGACAAGAGTTTGGCGAGGTTTTCGCCAGTGTTGTACCTGGCAGATCTGACCGGAGACAGGATCATTTTGTGGTTCTAAATTCCAGATGGTTCTAAATACTGTGTGATTATGGATCAGTGATTCATGGCCGTCTGTGTCATCTCCAGCACAGAATAAACATCCACGGTTCCATCCTGTAGACACCTTTCTGAGTCAGAGCATAATGAGACGTCTATTAAAAGTAGGAAAAACCCCGAACACTAGAAAAGGTGATTTTTTTTAATGTACCTGCAATAATGTAATATTTCTTAAACAGAGGCCATAATGTGATATCGTTAAATGTTGCAATATACCACATATCTACAACCCTTGTAGGGTTGTAGATATGTGGTGCTCCTGTATGGCTCAATAATATATTTATTCACTTGTACAGTGCCGTTAACTCTATAGCACTTTACTTGCATCATCATCATTGACCCCATTGGGGCTCACAGTCTAAATTCCTCTCCATATGCCTTTGGAGTGTGGAGAAAATCCACACAAACACGGGGAGAACATCCTTGTAGATGTTCCTTGGTGGGATTTGAACCCAGCGCTGCAAGACTGCGGTGCCAACTACTGAGCCACAGTGCCGCCCACTCAATAGCATCTTCCTGCTTTGGCTTATTGAGTTCCCCCAATATAAGTGTCACTAACTGGGGTTCGGGGGCTCCTCGTTTGCCTTCTGGAACAGTTCATCCCCGTACCCGAAGTCGCTCGGTCCAGTTTTCTGAGCCACGGATGCTGACCAGAACTTTTTGGCATTCTGACACTGTCAAAAAGAGCCTACTGAGCATAGGTGGGATTCCTATGGGTCTTCTGCCACTATCTGAGCATGTCAGTGATGTGGCACATTCCTATTGGCCACAGTGATATCATCGGTGATGTGGCACTTCCCCATTGGCCGCCGTGATATCATCGGTGATGTGGTACATTCCTATTGGCCGGTGACGTTATCAGTGTTGTGGCACATTCTTATTGGCCACCGTGACATCATCAGTGATGTGTAGGGCTCTCATTGGCCAAAGGGGCTGGCTACACGTGGTTCCTCCATCTTGTGGGCGGTACAGAGGTGATAAATAGCCCTGACGCCCACATGGAGGTGCGCACTCGTCTTTGTGCATACTGCTGTACACATCTTAGATAGGGTTAGGCGGCGAAGTCCCACGGGACTGACTGAGGGTGAGGAGGCAGGATACGGGTGAGGCATTGCGGTCATATCCATTGACCGAGTTAGGGTCAGTAGCTGGCGAAGCTAGGCTCCAGTTTGGGCGGCTTTGGGACCGGTGGCTAACCGGCTGCACCATATAGCAAGCCGATATAGGAGCAGTACCCTGTACACTCACCACTGCATATACCCTGAACCTCTGCTAGCAGGATATGGCTAGTGTTCTGCTTGTCCGCTCCTATACATACCATGTATGCTACATATATATTACATTCTGTGAAGGAACAAAAGTGTAATGCGCCATATAGACTCTGTGAGTTAAGTCGGTAATTTCTAGCCTCCAATAGGGGTTTTACCAAGTTTGAAAGTTATCGCCAATCTATAGGAAAGAGAATAACCTCCCGACTACTGGGACTGCTGCCGATCCCAAGAACTGGGACTATAAGGAATCTTGTGTGACTGAAACAGGGGCCAATCATATGTTCCTCTACTCCATTTTTTCTTTTTGAGAACGCAATCGATAGCTGAGCACAGCATTTGGCTGGTCTTTGGCACTCCCATTAAGGTCTTCTGGATCAGTGGGGGTCTCATCAGTTGGACTCCGAGCAATCAGCAAATTATCCCTTACCATCTAGACAGGGAATAACTTCCATACTTGGTATAACTTCTTTAAAGGGAAACTGCCAAAAACATGCCTATGGCTGAGAGGCACTATATATTTAAGGCACCTTCCCATTAGGGGAGATGCCTGTACAACGGATTAATTTGCTTAGTATACCAGTCTGCTAGCTACTTGTCAGGTCTCGTTACCTTTGTGTCCGTTTCCTGTACCTGCCTTCTCATACCTATTTGTCCCTTCTGTGCCCACCATTTCTATCCGTACCAACATTCTAGCCTGCCTCAGTCACCTTGCTTGTACCTATCTATACCTGAGTCCATCTCCTGTCCAGGGGGTCAGCAGCCACAGTTCTGGTCTCTGCGCTGGGAGTGGTACCTGGTGTCTGCCTTGCGGAAATCGCTTAGTCAAGCCCCTCCCACTAAAGGGTAAGCCTGGGTCCCCCTGTGGCCCAGTGGGTCCACTAACACTGCTTGCTGCCCCTACACCGGCCGCAAGCCTTACACTTCTCCAAGATGAATACTCTACCATATAATTTTGGGGGAATTTAAATAGAAATGTATAGCTCTTTGTGTGCTTTTGTAATTCAACCCTATTTATTAAACCCGAGAAAGCCCCAATATTTTCATTGTGCAAGTGGAGAACTAATTGATACTATGCAAAAATATTTTCTTATAGCCTTGAGTATGAATTTTCCTTTAAGGATCTTGAAACATCTTCATTTCTGCTTATGATTACTTATATGAAGGTCACAACACCTAAGTTAGAAACCTGTCACCAGTTTGACACTGTGACCCCAAATAAACCTGGCTGCATATTGATCAACAGCTTAGCGTGCCTCCGATGTGGAGGCCTCCGAGGCTTCCTGGCAGAGAATCAAACAAGCAGTGTCCTTTCCTCTCTTTATTGCCACTAATCAGATCATTGCCAGGAAACCCAATTATACCTCCTGGAGCGAAACACTAATATCTATATCGGCCAGAGACCATCCTGAAAAATCATCTGCAGTAGATGTCACGAAGATCACTGATGTGTATCGTCGCTCCTCACTCAATGTTATTTTGACCTATACATGTCTATTATATGGATATGACTGGAAATGCTGCAGGACATATATTGAGTGTATAAATGTTTTTTACATCTATGGATTTGTGTAGGAGTACAGTTTCTATAGATTTCCAGTATAACTATTCCATTAAGTCTATGAGACAGGCCATCATTACTCAGTGTTCCTATAATTGAGACTACCGTCAGATTGCCATGAGTGGTCAACCACAGTGTCACGTCTAGGACTAGCAAGACAAAACAATCACTGATCTTGGGGAGACCAGCCAGAGAAAACACTTCCGGCAGCCAGCAAAGGCGCTCAACACAGTGAAATCCTAGGTGCATTGTCCCCGGGAAGTATGCAAATCAAAAAAGGTCCGTGGAGCCTCTGTTAGGTGTCTCGACACGGAAAATAGCCAGATATCCCTCTGGGAAGGACCTAGCCAAGGAATGGCTCTTTTTAGGAGACCACCATAACCACCATATTAAGTGGCCCTTTTAGTGAATATCCAGCTCTTGACAAGTTTAAAGATATGACAAGGGAAATACCAAGGCCAGGTATCCATCCGTATTGTGGTATTTCCCTTGTCGTATCTTTAAACTCGTCAAGAGTTAGATATCAACTAAAAGGGCCACTTAATATGGTGGTTATGGTGATCTCCTAAAAAGAGCCACTCCTTGGCTAGGTCCTTCCCGGAGGGATATCTGGCTATTTTCCGTGTTAAGACTCCTAACAGAGGCTCCACAGACCTTTTTGATGTACGTTTAGGACTAGGGGAGAGTCCGGCGTGAGCCTAAAAACAATACAACAAGGAGTATACCAACTACAAACAAGGCGGACACTGGAGACACTTTAACAATGGTGGGTCCAAGCGTTAGGGAGAGGTAAGACCTCCTCTACTAACCTGCTGTTATCCCCGCACTCCTAGCCAGTCCCTGTACAGGTTCCTCACCTGTCACTGAGCAGGTACCTGAAGCCCTGAGATGACCCTACAATAGTCCCTGGCAAGAGAGTGGGCAGGTGAAGGACGCTAGTGTGTCGCCCTGGGCAAGCCAGGGGACACAGATAACAACACCACTACACCCCACACTCCAGGTAGGCACATCTGCTAACCAGAAATCCTTGTTGCCTCCCTCCAGGAGTCTGTGATGCACACCAGGGGGTGGGCCAGGCGGTTGGCTCCGCCCACCAAGGAGCTCACAACTCTGGAGGCAGGAAGTTACCAGGCAGTTTAGCCCGGGGAGGGCAAGAGAGCAGATTAGCTCAGGAGGAGCTTGAGTAAAGAAGTGGAGTAGCCCAGGCAGGGGCTAGGGGAAACAACCAGAAGTGAAAGTGAAGGAAAGGAAAGTGGAAAAGGAGGAAAGCAAGAAGTGGTGACGGAGCAGAGAGAAGGAGAAGCCTGAGAGCCCAGCTGTGTGTAGGGCTAGAACAGCAAGGTCAGCGACGGCGGTGACTGTCCGGAGTGGGACAGTTCGGAAGTTCCTGGAAGGACCCCGTTGGCTGTGTGCCCGGTGGTCTGGAGCAGTGTTCCGAAGGACAGTCAGCACCAGGGCAGGGGCCTCTCGGACCCCGGCAAGGCTAGGAGTCGCCCAATTTGCCGAATCCGTCAGCGAAGGGGACGCAGATCCCCCAGCAACAAAGTCCCGATTGACGGCAACAGCCCGACCATTACCGGGGAGACACCGCCACCGCCAAGGCACCAGTTTCCCCAGGGCCAGCGCCTGCGGGCAAAGTGTAGAGCTCCTCCGGCCCAGATTGCAGTCGGGGAGCGGGTAACCGGAGGGAATCCACCGCTACCATCAGTCAAACAGGTGCAAGGAAGAGAGACGTCACCGTCACCTACCGGGAGTGCAGGTGCAACCGTCTGTGGGACCGTCCTACCAGCCGTTGGTTTACCGTACAAACTGTGTCCGTGTCTCAGGCTGAGTGAGTACCACAGTGCCGCAAGGCACAGCGCTGCCCCCGCGTCCCTGCGCCCTCCAGGCCCTACACTTCACATCTCTTCACCGGGCCCCGGGATCACCAACCCCTACCCACGGAGGGGCAACACAACACCTGGCTGCTCCCATCACCATCCCCGGGACCCTCACACTGAGCAGCGGTGGTGCCATCACCACAACCGTGGGTGGCGTCACGAACTATAATCCCAACAAACACCCCCTTTTCACTCACGGGCGAGGAGTGTCGCTCGAGACACCCCGGGATCCGGCACGCAGCTCGAGCCACCAGGAGCAACTGCCGGACCCGAGCAGAAGGGGTGAGCGCGGTGTGCTGACACCCTCCTCCCCGCCCGCGACAACTTGGCGTCACGAACAGGATCTTACCGCTCTGCCGTCAGGTAGAGGTGCGCCTTGTGACCGCCGGAGATATCCGGCAGAAAAATTTCAGAAGCCGCCATCTTTGGCGCGAAAAGTTCCCGCTCGAGCGTCTTCTCGAGCAGTAGAAGCGCGAAGGCCAAAACCCCGCCCCGAGAGAGGAGGGGCCGGAAAGAGCTAAGGGGGACGGAAACAAGATGTCCGCGCCCGACGGAGCCGCTGGAGGAGCGGTGGTCGCAGCCGCAGCGGCACCCGCGGATGGGAATGGGCCTGCCCAGGTCCCGGCCGTACTGGCGGGAGGTGCCGCGGCCCCCGCGCTTGCTCAGGTCATGCCGTTTTCCTTGCCCTATGCGCCCGGAGCTGCCTGGCTACCGCAGTATGACGGGAAACCGGATGCCCTACAGGCCTTCCGGAAAAAGCTTAACCCGTTGCTAGAGCTGTACCCCCTGACTGATAAGCAACGTGCAGCGATAGTGCTAGGCCAGTTAACCGGTGCGGCGGAGCAGGAAGCGGAGACCTGGGCCGAGGGGGACCGGCTCTCTGTAGCCACCATCTTCGAGAAGCTACAGACTGCCTTCGAGACCCGGACAGAAGCTGAGCTGAGGATGCAGTTTTACCAGTGCCGGCAGCGAGCTGGGGATAGCATTCGGGACTATGCTCTACGTCTGCAGACCGCCCTTCGCACGCTAAAGCGGGTGAACTCTATTAATGAGGCGGATAGCAACAAGATGTTAGTGGAGCAATTTGCGCAGGGGATGAGGTCCCCTGAGGATCGTAAACAACTCCGGCTGTGGGCCCTGGAACACCCTGATGTGGACTTTGCCGTGTTAAAGGAGCGGGCTATCAAAGCACTACAGCCCCCAGCTGCTGAAATTCTGGAACCCGTCCCGTGGCCCGTCGAAACAGCTCCCGTTGTGGCGGCCCCAGCCAAACCAACCTCCTTACTACCTGCAGCCTCGAGCAGTACAGTGGAAGAACTGGCAGCCCAGGTCCATCGCCTGGACGGAGACCTTGCCAAAATCCTTGCTGCACTACAACCTCTGACCAGACCTCAACCCCCAGCACAGATACAGCTTGCTGACAGTCCCGAGGATGTTCCCTGGATGCAGCGGAGAAGCACTACCAACCCGCGGAGCAGACTTCCAATCTGCTACAAGTGCCGTAAGCCGGGCCATGTTTACCGACAGTGCCCGTTAAACGAGCAACCCCTGGGGCCCCGGGCCAATCCTCAGGAGTAGAACACCGTGGCCCCCCGGACTGGCGAGACCGATATGTCGGGGCCCGCCCTATCATCCCTGTGGCTGTGGACGGCATACCCGTGATGGCTCTCCTGGACACTGGATCACAGGTAACTACCATACCGTATACCTTGTACCAGCAGTATTGGGCCACAGACGAGCTGGCGCCTCCAGACCCTAGTATAAATTTGATTGCCGCTAATGGACTTCCATTGACCCAGGTGGGGTATAAAGAAGTGGCTATGACAGTGGGGCAAGCTGAACTGCAACATCAGGGCATGATTGTGATCATGAATGAACCCAGTGATCATAACCCGAAAATAGTGCTGGGAACCAATGTGATGGAACACTGCATGGCTGATGTGTTGAACCTTTTGCAACGGCTAGCCGCCACGGCGGCGGGGAGCCGGCAAAGGGCTGTGCAGCGTGAGATCCGCGCTCTGATGTACCGCCAGCATGTAAGCTCAACCGGAGGGGAGATTGGTGGAGTGCGAGTGATGGATGCTGCTCCATTGACTGTGCCCCCTAGGAGTGAGATGATGATCTGGTGTAGGGCAGCAGTAGGGCCTCAGGGGCGTGACTACCCTGCGATGATGGAACCCATGCCTTCCGAGCACTGGCCCACTGTAGTGGCCGCCCGAGGGGTGGTAGATGTGAAGAAAGGGAGAGTGCCTGTGAGAGTGTTGAACTGTGGGGAGGAAGAAGTCAGGCTCCCCCGGTATGCCACCATTGCCAAACTGCTCACCCTAGACCCTCACACTATCCAGGAAGCCCGTCCATCCACACTCCCACCTACCACCAGCACTTCCCCACCCCAGGGGGACACCAAGGAGTGGCACCAACAGCTACATGTGGGCACTGATGATACCCCTACACATCACAGGGCAGGGGTACACAGGGTAGTGCAGGAGTACGAACAAGTTTTCAGTAAGCACCCCCTAGACTTTGGGCAGATCAAGGGGGTCCAACACCACATTCCCACGGGTGAACATCCCCCTATCAAAGAGAGGTATAGACCTATTCCCCCTGCACATTACCAGTGTGCCAAAGATATGTTGAAGAATATGAAGGAGGCAGGGGTTATTCGGGACAGTTGTAGTCCCTGGGCCGCTCCGTTGGTACTGGTCAAGAAGAAAGATGGTACCATGCGGATGTGTGTGGACTACCGGAAGATCAACCAGATAACCCATAAAGATGCCTATCTGTGGGACCGTCCTACCAGCCGTTGGTTTACCGTACAAACTGTGTCCGTGTCTCAGGCTGAGTGAGTACCACAGTGCCGCAAGGCACAGCGCTGCCCCCGCGTCCCTGCGCCCTCCAGGCCCTACACTTCACATCTCTTCACCGGGCCCCGGGATCACCAACCCCTACCCACGGAGGGGCAACACAACACCTGGCTGCTCCCATCACCATCCCCGGGACCCTCACACTGAGCAGCGGTGGTGCCATCACCACAACCGTGGGTGGCGTCACGAACTATAATCCCAACAAACACCCCCTTTTCACTCACGGGCGAGGAGTGTCGCTCGAGACACCCCGGGATCCGGCCCGCAGCTCGAGCCACCAGGAGCAACTGCCAGACCCGAGCAGAAGGGGTGAGCGCGGTGTGCTGACACCCTCCTCCCCGCCCGCGACAACTTGGCGTCACGAACAGGATCTTACCGCTCTGCCGTCAGGTAGAGGTGCGCCTTGTGACCGCCGGAGATATCCGGCAGAAAAATTTCAGAAGCCGCCATCTTTGGCGCGAAAAGTTCCCGCTCGAGCGTCTTCTCGAGCAGTAGAAGCGCGAAGGCCAAAACCCCGCCCCGAGAGAGGAGGGGCCGGAAAGAGCTAAGGGGGACGGAAACAAGATGTCCGCGCCCGACGGAGCCGCTGGAGGAGCGGTGGTCGCAGCCGCAGCGGCACCCGCGGATGGGAATGGGCCTGCCCAGGTCCCGGCCGTACTGGCGGGAGGTGCCGCGGCCCCCGCGCTTGCTCAGGTCATGCCGTTTTCCTTGCCCTATGCGCCCGGAGCTGCCTGGCTACCGCAGTATGACGGGAAACCGGATGCCCTACAGGCCTTCCGGAAAAAGCTTAACCCGTTGCTAGAGCTGTACCCCCTGACTGATAAGCAACGTGCAGCGATAGTGCTAGGCCAGTTAACCGGTGCGGCGGAGCAGGAAGCGGAGACCTGGGCCGAGGGGGACCGGCTCTCTGTAGCCACCATCTTCGAGAAGCTACAGACTGCCTTCGAGACCCGGACAGAAGCTGAGCTGAGGATGCAGTTTTACCAGTGCCGGCAGCGAGCTGGGGATAGCATTCGGGACTATGCTCTACGTCTGCAGACCGCCCTTCGCACGCTAAAGCGGGTGAACTCTATTAATGAGGCGGATAGCAACAAGATGTTAGTGGAGCAATTTGCGCAGGGGATGAGGTCCCCTGAGGATCGTAAACAACTCCGGCTGTGGGCCCTGGAACACCCTGATGTGGACTTTGCCGTGTTAAAGGAGCGGGCTATCAAAGCACTACAGCCCCCAGCTGCTGAAATTCTGGAACCCGTCCCGTGGCCCGTCGAAACAGCTCCCGTTGTGGCGGCCCCAGCCAAACCAACCTCCTTACTACCTGCAGCCTCGAGCAGTACAGTGGAAGAACTGGCAGCCCAGGTCCATCGCCTGGACGGAGACCTTGCCAAAATCCTTGCTGCACTACAACCTCTGACCAGACCTCAACCCCCAGCACAGATACAGCTTGCTGACAGTCCCGAGGATGTTCCCTGGATGCAGCGGAGAAGCACTACCAACCCGCGGAGCAGACTTCCAATCTGCTACAAGTGCCGTAAGCCGGGCCATGTTTACCGACAGTGCCCGTTAAACGAGCAACCCCTGGGGCCCCGGGCCAATCCTCAGGAGTAGAACACCGTGGCCCCCCGGACTGGCGAGACCGATATGTCGGGGCCCGCCCTATCATCCCTGTGGCTGTGGACGGCATACCCGTGATGGCTCTCCTGGACACTGGATCACAGGTAACTACCATACCGTATACCTTGTACCAGCAGTATTGGGCCACAGACGAGCTGGCGCCTCCAGACCCTAGTATAAATTTGATTGCCGCTAATGGACTTCCATTGACCCAGGTGGGGTATAAAGAAGTGGCTATGACAGTGGGGCAAGCTGAACTGCAACATCAGGGCATGATTGTGATCATGAATGAACCCAGTGATCATAACCCGAAAATAGTGCTGGGAACCAATGTGATGGAACACTGCATGGCTGATGTGTTGAACCTTTTGCAACGGCTAGCCGCCACGGCGGCGGGGAGCCGGCAAAGGGCTGTGCAGCGTGAGATCCGCGCTCTGATGTACCGCCAGCATGTAAGCTCAACCGGAGGGGAGATTGGTGGAGTGCGAGTGATGGATGCTGCTCCATTGACTGTGCCCCCTAGGAGTGAGATGATGATCTGGTGTAGGGCAGCAGTAGGGCCTCAGGGGCGTGACTACCCTGCGATGATGGAACCCATGCCTTCCGAGCACTGGCCCACTGTAGTGGCCGCCCGAGGGGTGGTAGATGTGAAGAAAGGGAGAGTGCCTGTGAGAGTGTTGAACTGTGGGGAGGAAGAAGTCAGGCTCCCCCGGTATGCCACCATTGCCAAACTGCTCACCCTAGACCCTCACACTATCCAGGAAGCCCGTCCATCCACACTCCCACCTACCACCAGCACTTCCCCACCCCAGGGGGACACCAAGGAGTGGCACCAACAGCTACATGTGGGCACTGATGATACCCCTACACATCACAGGGCAGGGGTACACAGGGTAGTGCAGGAGTACGAACAAGTTTTCAGTAAGCACCCCCTAGACTTTGGGCAGATCAAGGGGGTCCAACACCACATTCCCACGGGTGAACATCCCCCTATCAAAGAGAGGTATAGACCTATTCCCCCTGCACATTACCAGTGTGCCAAAGATATGTTGAAGAATATGAAGGAGGCAGGGGTTATTCGGGACAGTTGTAGTCCCTGGGCCGCTCCGTTGGTACTGGTCAAGAAGAAAGATGGTACCATGCGGATGTGTGTGGACTACCGGAAGATCAACCAGATAACCCATAAAGATGCCTATCCCTTGCCTCGTATCGAAGAATCTTTGGCTGCACTGAGAACTGCAAACTACTTCTCGACCCTTGACCTCACCAGCGGATACTGGCAAGTGGCCGTGGCCCCCGAGGACCGGGAGAAGACCGCCTTCACCACCCCGATGGGGCTCTGCGAATTCAATAGCATGCCGTTTGGGCTGTGCAATGCCCCCGGGACCTTCCAACGGCTGATGGAGTGCTGTTTGGGACATTTAAACTTCGAGACCGTCCTGCTGTATTTGGACGATGTGATTGTTTATTCCCAGACGTATGAAGCCCATCTGGAGCACCTGGCCGAGGTGTTCGCGTCCCTTGCCAAGTTCGGGATGAAGTTGAAGCCCTCGAAGTGCCATCTGCTGAAACCCAGGGTACAGTATCTAGGACATGTGGTGAGTGCGGATGGTGTTGCCCCCGACCCTGAGAAGATCACTGCCATCCAGAGCTGGCCGAGACCAACCACAGTGAGGGAAGTAAGGCAGTTCCTGGGCCTGGTGGGGTACTATCGGCGTTTTATAAAGGGGTACACGAAGATGGCTGCCCCCATGCAAGATCTCCTCGTGGGACAGACCAAAGGTGGTAGACCCGTTGTAGCCCCACTGTTGTGGGAGGACCAGCATGAAGAGTCCTTTGGCCAGTTGAAAGCGGCCTTGACCGGAGAAGAGGTCTTGGCGTACCCCGACTATGGGCGCCCGTTCATTCTCCACACGGACGCCAGTAACGTGGGGCTAGGAGCGGTCTTGTCCCAGCTCCAGGATGGAAAGGAGAAGGTGATTGCCTACGCCAGCCGGAAACTCCGGCCGACCGAAAGGAACCCTGAGAACTATAGCTCCTTCAAGCTCGAGCTATTGGCGTTGGTGTGGGCTATCACCGAGCGGTTTCGCCACTACCTGGCGGCAGCAAAATTCACCGCGTTTACGGACAACAACCCGTTAACTCACCTGAACACGGCCAAGTTGGGCGCGCTGGAGCAGCGGTGGGTAGCTCGGTTAGCCAACTATGATTTCACCATAAAGTACCGAGCTGGTCGTGTCAACATCAATGCAGATGCACTCTCCCGGATGCCCCATTTGTCAGAAGAGGGGTGTGAGGACGACGACCTCGAGGAGATTGAGTTACCTGCGTTTCACCAGCCGCCTACTGAGAGGATACAGGTATGTCAGCAAAGGGTGGATCTGGACCCGCGGCCCAGTCAGGAGTGGCAGGACGCCCAGGACCAAGCGCCGGCTGTCCGCCTTGTCAAGACTCTGGTGGAACAAGGCGCCATGGGAATGGACCCCAGCGCTCCAGCCGAAGCCCAACGCTTGTGGAAAGAACGGAAACGGCTTTACCTACATCAAGGGAGGCTGTACCGTGAGCTGATCAACCCGAAGACCCATGAGAAAATATGCCAGTTAATCGTTCCTCAGGCTGATGTCGCTACTGTACTGCGGGCATACCATGATGGTGCTGGCCACTTCGGGTGGAAGAAGCTGGAGATGCTGTTGAGGGAGCGGTTCTATTGGAGTGGGATGCGTGAATCGGTGGAAGCCTGGTGTCGAGAGTGCGGTCCTTGTACGCTGAGGAGAAAGGACGAGACTAGCCAGAGGGCGCCGTTACATCCCATCGTCACCCATCAGCCGCTGGAACTGGTCGCCCTAGACCATGTTAAGCTCACCCCTAGCCGAAGTGGGTACACCTACGCATTGACCATGGTAGACCACTACTCAAGGTTTATGGTGGTAGTCCCCGTCAAGGACCTGACTGGTCGAACTGCTGCTCGTGCGTTTCAGGCTTATTTCTGCCGACCTCATGGGTACCCCGAGAAGGTGCTGACTGACCAGGGCCCGGCTTTTGAAGCAGAGGTGTTTCACGAATTCTGCCAGTTGTACGGCTGCAAGAAGATCCGGACCACTCCGTACCATGCCCAAACTAACGGCATGTGCGAGAAAATGAATCACTTGGTCCTGGGGCTCCTCAAGACGCTACCGCTGGAAGAACGGAACATGTGGCCGGAAAAGTTACCCGACTTGGTCGACATGTACAATAACATCCCAACCAGCTCGACGAAGTGTACCCCAGCGTATCTGATGAGGGCTCGGCCTGGCCGCCTGCCGGTGGATCTGGAGATGGGGTTGGAAGCCCCGGAAGCACTCCCTTCAACAGCAGAGTGGGAAAGTCAGAGGAGGGCCCAGTACCGGCAAATCCAGGAGTATGTGGAGAAAAACCTCAGTCGAAGTCGAGAACAGCAAGAGCACCGGTTCAACCAGAAGGCGCCTGCAGGTCCTTTCCAGCCAGGAGATGTGGTGCTGAAACGGAAGAGAAAAGCCCACAAACTGGATGACCAGTGGGAGCAAGTCCCTTACGTCATACAACCCACTGAGTGGGACAATGGGAAGACCTACCTGATCAGTCGTGACCAAGGGGACACCCTGGCCACAGTTTCTCGGGACCATCTAAAGAAATGCCCCCCAGCGCTGAAGGCAGAGGCCGAAGTACCGGTTCCCCCACCAGTGGAAAAGGTAGCAGAAGTAATCCACACTGTAATGGGTGACTTCCCAGCAAACTGGCCTACACAGAACGGCGCGGTGATACTTCCAGTGATACTGTTCCCACAACCCGTGGATGAAGAAGTAGTGGAAGCGGTCAACCGTGAGCCAGAACTAGTGCCAGTGCCCAGGGATGAACCTGTACCCAGCTCCCCTGCACCTCCGCCTGCCCCACACTGTAGCAGGGAGGAGGAACCGATTGTTCCCTCTACCCCACTGTCTAGTACCACTGACACCGGGCCCCGAAGGTCCACCCGTTCCAACCTAGGTAGACCCCCACTTAGGTACAGGGAGACCGTTCTATGAATGAAAAGGGTCCGCGAATGTAAAAGAGTGTTGTTGATGTTTGAAAGTTCTGCAATGATGAAAGATGATTACCCGAGTTTGTTACCTGATTTGCTGCAGTGATTTGCAACCGGCAGGAGCCGGCACCGTTGTCCCCGTGGGGACCGTTTAAAATGCATGGGAACTATCCATGGACAAGCCCGTGAACTCTGCAGGGCAACCACAAACGTTAGTGGCTTGTAAATATGTTGGGTACCGTTACCGTTTCCGCAGGCCGCCTCCGGAGAGGCAGGTTGGAGGGAGGGCCCTGAGCAGAGCAGGCCAGGGCCCAGCCACCAAAGGGACCGGTGGCTACCCTCTGGAGGGGAAGGACAGATCCCGCTTGGGTGACTTGTGCTGGACTGTGGGTCAAGGGGTGCTGCCTGGGTTTTAGGGGCAGCATCAGGGCCAGGTTGCTTGGGTGGGAGAGAGCGGAAACCGTGACCGTACACCGTTGCAACGTTTAAAGTAAAATGTGCCTCCCGTCTTGGGAAGAGTTGATTAAAAATGTTATGCTTATGTTTTGTTTAACCCTGTTATCCCCTTTTTACAGAAAAATAAAACCGGTGTAGGACGGCAGCCCGCGGACGGTCTGCATTTTGCTAAGGGGGAATGTGTCGCCCTGGGCAAGCCAGGGGACACAGATAACAACACCACTACACCCCACACTCCAGGTAGGCACATCTGCTAACCAGAAATCCTTGTTGCCTCCCTCCAGGAGTCTGTGATGCACACCAGGGGGTGGGCCAGGCGGTTGGCTCCGCCCACCAAGGAGCTCACAACTCTGGAGGCAGGAAGTTACCAGGCAGTTTAGCCCGGGGAGGGCAAGAGAGCAGATTAGCTCAGGAGGAGCTTGAGTAAAGAAGTGGAGTAGCCCAGGCAGGGGCTAGGGGAAACAACCAGAAGTGAAAGTGAAGGAAAGGAAAGTGGAAAAGGAGGAAAGCAAGAAGTGGTGACGGAGCAGAGAGAAGGAGAAGCCTGAGAGCCCAGCTGTGTGTAGGGCTAGAACAGCAAGGTCAGCGACGGCGGTGACTGTCCGGAGTGGGACAGTTCGGAAGTTCCTGGAAGGACCCCGTTGGCTGTGTGCCCGGTGGTCTGGAGCAGTGTTCCGAAGGACAGTCAGCACCAGGGCAGGGGCCTCTCGGACCCCGGCAAGGCTAGGAGTCGCCCAATTTGCCGAATCCGTCAGCGAAGGGGACGCAGATCCCCCAGCAACAAAGTCCCGATTGACGGCAACAGCCCGACCATTACCGGGGAGACACCGCCACCGCCAAGGCACCAGTTTCCCCAGGGCCAGCGCCTGCGGGCAAAGTGTAGAGCTCCTCCGGCCCAGATTGCAGTCGGGGAGCGGGTAACCGGAGGGAATCCACCGCTACCATCAGTCAAACAGGTGCAAGGAAGAGAGACGTCACCGTCACCTACCGGGAGTGCAGGTGCAACCGTCTGTGGGACCGTCCTACAAGCCGTTGGTTTACCGTACAAACTGTGTCCGTGTCTCAGGCTGAGTGAGTACCACAGTGCCGCAAGGCACAGCGCTGCCCCCCGCGTCCCTGCGCCCTCCAGGCCCTACACTTCACATCTCTTCACCGGGCCCCGGGATCACCAACCCCTACCCACGGAGGGGCAACACAACACCTGGCTGCTCCCATCACCATCCCCGGGACCCTCACACTGAGCAGCGGTGGTGCCATCACCACAACCGTGGGTGGCGTCACGAACTATAATCCCAACAAACACCCCCTTTTCACTCACGGGCGAGGAGTGTCGCTCGAGACACCCCGGGATCCGGCCCGCAGCTCGAGCCACCAGGAGCAACTGCCGGACCCGAGCAGAAGGGGTGAGCGCGGTGTGCTGACACCCTCCTCCCCGCCCGCGACACTAGCCCTGTCGCGGGCGGGGAGGAGGGTGTCAGCACACTACGCTCACCCCTTCTGCTCAGGTCCGGCGGTTGCTGCTCAGTGGTGGCTCGAGCTGTGGGCCGAATCCCGGGGGTTTCTCGAGCGGCACTCCTCGCCCGTGAGTGAAAGGGATTGGTTGGGTGTGGGGATTGTTTATTGTCCGTGACGCCACCCACGGTTGTGGTGATTGCACCACCGCTGCTCTGGATGGGGATCCCGAGGATGGTGATGCGGAGCAGCCAGGTGTTGTGTTGCTCCTCCGTGGGTAGGGGTTGGTGATCCCGGGGCCCGGTGATGGCTTGGGGGGTGCAGGGCCTGGTGGGCGCAGGGACGCGGGGGCAGCGCTGTGCCTTGCGGCACTGTGGTACTCACTCAGCCTGAGACGTTGACACAGTTTTTACGGTAAACCAAACGGCTGGTAAGACGGTCCCACGGACGGCTGCACTTGCTCTCCCAGTAGGTGACGGTGATGTCCCTCTTCCTAGCACCTTTGTGTACTTGTTGGTTGCGATGGGTCCCCACCGGTAACCCGCTCCCCGGCTTCAAGCTGGACCGGAGGAGCTCTACTCTTTGCCCGCAGGCGCTGGCCCTGAGAAACTGGTGCCTTGGCGGTGGCGGTGTCTCTCTTACACTGGCTGGGCTGTTGCCTTCAATCGGGACTTGGTTGTTGGGAGATCTACGTCCCCTTCACTGACGGATTTGGCAAATTCTGGCGACTCCAAGCCTTGCCGGGGTCCGAGAGGCCCCTACCCTGGTGCTGACTGTCCTTCGGAACACTGCTCCAGACCGCCGGGCACACAGCCTCCGGGGTCCTTCCAGGAACTTCCAAACGGTCCCCCTCCAGACAGTCACCGCCGTTGCTGACCTTGCTGACCTGTCCTGCACACAGCTGGACTACTTCAGGCTTTTCTCTGTCACCACTCTTGCTTTCCTCCTTTACCACTTTACTTCGCTTCTACTTTCACTTCCTTAGCTCATCTTATCTGTTTACTCCTTCACTCCCCTAACTGTTCTTCACTCAAGCCCTGCCTGGGCTAATCTGCCTGGTACTTCCTGCCTCCAGAGCTGTGTCCTCCTCGGTGGGCGGAGCCAACCGCCTGGCCCACCCCCTGGTGTGAACATCAGCCTCTGAAGGAAGGCAACAAGGATTTTTGGTTAGCTTTGGTGTTCCTACCTGGGATGTAGGGTGTGGTGGTGTGTGACCTGTGTCCCCTGGCTTGCCCAGGGCGACACATTCCCCCTTAGCAAAATGCAGACCGTCCGCGGGCTGCCGTCCAACACCGGTTTTATTTTTCTGTAAAAGATAACTTGGTAAAATAATAACATATGTACATTTTTAATAACTCTTCCCTTAAAGGGAGGCACTTTTACTTTAACGTTGCATAACGGTTTACGGTTACGGTTTCCGCTCTCTCCCACCCAAGCAACCTGGCCCTGATGCTGCCCCTAAAGCCCAGGCAGCACCCCTTGACCCACAGTCCAGCACTCGGTACCCAAGCGGGATCTGTCCTTCCCTCCAGAGGGTAGCCACCGGTTCCTTTGGTGGCTGGGCCCCAGCCTGCTCTGCTGAGGGCCCTCCCTCCAACCTGCCTCTCCGGAGGCGTCATTGCGGAAACGGTAACGGCAAACAACATATTTACAAGCCACTTAACGTTTGTGGGTGCCCTGCAAGTTCACGGGCTTGTCCATGGAAAGTCCTCCATGCAAAACTTTTTAAACGGTCCCTACGGGGACAACGGTGTCGGCTTCAGCCGGTTCAATCACAAAGCAAATCAGGAAATGTACTCGGTAATCATCTTCATCATTCTTTCAAACTTTTTCAAACTTTTAAACAAACAACACTTCACACAGACTTCCTGGTGGTCCCAACGGGGACTGGACAACGTTGCTCCGCTGCCCTACTCCAGGCCTTCAGCTCCATCCGAGGGAGGGGGTGCAGGGCTCACTCTGCTCTCCTGGCTGCCCCGCAGTTTCCCATCCAGGGCAAACCACCCCCTCTCTCCGCAGTGTCGGGTATACTGGACGATGTCTCCCGGCATTAGGTTGCGGCCGGGATGCTCCTCAGGCAGGTGGGCATTCACATCCCGCCAGGCCACAAACACTTCGGCCTCCAGGCCCGTTTCATAGATAAACCCGTAGCCCCGGCGGACATCAAACCGCCTCACCTGCCCCTCGTACAGCGGACCCCGGACACGGAACGTGGCCTGGCGGAGATTCTCCTTCTCTCGGATAGCTCGGGCCACCAGCTCGGCCTTCTTCCGTTCCCTCTCAGCGATCTCCAGGCCCAGCGGTACCGGCTCCCTATCCCAATACGGCACTGCTGCGAGCTCCGGCGCACGGGTCGGGCCCCGCGGGACATTTTGGACGTTGCCCACTGTCAGGAATCTGGGCGGCGTGTCCCGCGGTGTCTTGGCCTTGGGCGCTGCCTTACAGCAACAACCCGGCGCTACCTCAGCCGAGGTGTGGGGGATGGGCATAGGGGCTTTCCACTGCTGGGCCTTCGGCTCGGAGCGGGTCATCGGCTCCGGCTTGGGGGATTTTTCAGGGGATGCCTCCAGTTCAACCTTCGGAATCTTCCACGGCAACACCTCCGGTTTAAAACGGGCTCCAGCTACAGGTGGGCCCGCCTGGGCGGGGACGCTGGGTACTGCTACCGGTTGCGGTGGTAGCAGGCCTAATGGCGGGGTCACGGCCTCCGGGACGGGTGGCGAGAAAGGCAGCGGGGGGAGAGGGCTTGGACCGGGCCCCACAGCCGCGATGACCGGCCCTTCAAGGGCATCGGGACGTGGGTCACTCACCCTCCCTTTCTCCGCCTCCTCCTCGCGTCTCCGCACGGTGGCTATAACATCCGCCATGTCGGCCTCCCACTCCTCCATGAGGAGCTGCATCTTCACCTGCAGCCGTTGGTAGAGCTGCGCGGTCCGGATTTCCACCCACGCCGCGGTTCCAGGCGCGGGGGCTACGGTGTCGCGGGACGGCATCCACATGGTGACTTCTTCTCCTTCCAGGAACGGTATGTCCGCAGAGTCCTGGCGTCCCTGCTTTTATAGCTGCAGCTACATGCAGCCAGCCGCCATCGCGTCCCCCTTAGCTCTTTCCGGCCCCTCCTCTCTCGGGGCGGGGTTCTGGCCTTCGCGCCTCTGCTACTCGAGAAGACAATCGAGCGGGAACTTTTCGCGCCAAAGATGGCGGCTTCTGAAATTTTTCTGCCGGATATCTCCGGCGGTAATAAGGCGCACCTCTACCAAACGGCAGAGCGGTAAGATCCTGTTCGTGACGCCAAGTTGTCGCGGGCGGGGAGGAGGGTGTCAGCACACTACGCTCACCCCTTCTGCTCGGGTCCGGCGGTTGCTGCTCAGTGGTGGCTCGAGCTGTGGGCCGGATCCTGGGGGTTTCTCGAGCGGCACTCCTCGCCCGTGAGTGAAAGGGGTTGGTTGGGTGTGGGGATTGTTTATTGTCCGTGACGCCACCCACGGTTGTGGTGATTGCACCACCGCTGCTCTGGATGGGGATCCCGGGGATGGTGATGCGGAGCAGCCAGGTGTTGTGTTGCCCCTCCGTTGGTAGGGGTTGGTAATCCCGGGGCCCGGTGATGGCTTGGGGGGCGCAGGGACGCGGGGGCAGCGCTGTGCCTTGCGGCACTGTGGTACTCACTCAGCCTGAGACGTTGACACAGTTTTTACGGTAAACCAAACGGCTGGTAAGACGGTCCAACGGACGGCTGCACTTGCTCTCCCAGTAGGTGACGGTGATGTCCCTCTTCCTAGCACCTTTGTGTACTTGTTGGTTGCGATGGGTCCCCACCGGTAACCCGCTCCCCGGCTTCAAGCTGGACCGGAGGAGCTCTACTCTTTGCCCGCAGGCGCTGGCCCTGAGAAACTGGTGCCTTGGCGGTGGCGGTGTCTCTCTTACACTGGCTGGGCTGTTGCCTTCAATCGGGACTTGGTTGTTGGGAGATCTACGTCCCCTTCACTGACGGATTTGGCAAATTCTGGCGACTCCAAGCCTTGCCGGGGTCCGAGAGGCCCCTGCCCTGGTGCTGACTGTCCTTCGGAACACTGCTCCAGACCGCCGGGCACACAGCCTCCGGGGTCCTTCCAGGAACTTCCAAACGGTCCCCCTCCAGACAGTCACCGCCGTTGCTGACCTTGCTGACCTGTCCTGCACACAGCTGGACTACTTCAGGCTTTTCTCTGTCACCACTCTTGCTTTCCTCCTTTACCACTTTACTTCGCTTCTACTTTCACTTCCTTAGCTCATCTTAGCTGTTTACTCCTTCACTCCCCTAACTGTTCTTCACTCAAGCCCTGCCTGGGCTAATCTGCCTGGTACTTCCTTCCTTCAGAGCTGTGTCCTCCTCGGTGGGCGGAGCCAACCGCCTGGCCCACCCCCTGGTGTGAACATCAGCCTCTGAAGGAAGGCAACAAGGATTTTTGGTTAGCTTTGGTGTTCCTACCTGGGATGTAGGGTGTGGTGGTGTGTGACCTGTGTCCCCTGGCTTGCCCAGGGCGACACAGCCCCACCACTGTACTGACACAATACACCGGAGAAGGAAGACAGACAGGGGGTAACACAACAACAGACTGCTGCAGTCAGTACCAAGGCTGCAGCCACCACAACAACTTCAGCAGAGGGTTTCAGCAGCTCCTTCCACCTCCAGGAACAGCATTCCAATGGCAATGAGAATAACCAGCACCTTCTGCTGGAAGCAGAGGGTATATAAAGGAACTGGGTGTGGTCCCAAACCAGAAACACCAGATAAAGTGAGACTCAAACACAGAATCTGTCACTTCTCTCATGTAGCAGAGAGACGACCGGGACACACAGCTGTCCATGGACACATGGCAACTCAATAAATCCCAGAGCTTCAAAAATGTTGCCATAAGAATGCCTTTTTTGACAGTCCAATGCCCCTTCGTTAGTCCTTCAACACCCTGTTTTCTGTCCCCAGGTTGTGGTGTGCTTGATAATAGAGCATCCCTACAATGCACAGGAAACCTCCAATAAGCGTTTGATTCCTTGAGTTTTTGGGACCTTTTTTGGCACCAATAGATTTGCCAACTCTTCCAGGAGTCCAAGAAGTCTCCTTTTTTGTGAGTTCCCAAGATATTTTAACAAAGTTGATATATTTGCTCAAGTAGTGGGCAGATTACCTCTTAAAGAGAACTTGTGCCTAGGATAAAAGTGGCCAGTTTATGCTTCTCTTATATTCTCACTGCTCCCCTGAGTATTCTGTTTCTATTTTTTCCAAAATTCACCATTCAGTTCCAGTTTATAGGGCAGTGGGCAGGGAGAATCTGCCAGAGACCAGTCCATCTGATAGTCTACAGTGCAGCTCAGTCCCTAGTGGCTATTAATGTATGTTTTTTGCTGAAAAGTCACAGCGTTTCATAGTGAAACATACCTGGCTGAGTTCATATCACCAGTGCCTGATACATACTGCTCATGGGTTGGGTTAGATTACTTTAAAAGGAACCTGTCCCATGAAAAAACACTGTTAACCTGTAGATATGGGGTTAATCTGCAGATTAATAGTGTTTGGAACCTGCTAGGGGCCTGCACATTGAACTCTGCTGCCGGGAGGAAAAAACTTTAATCCTTCCTGCAGCTGCCGGGTTTCAGTCATGGTGAAGTCACTGCTTTATATTGATAGCGGCGGCAGTAACCACGAATAATGCACTGATTGACAGCTGGTTCTAATGCAAAGCGGCTGTCAGTCAGTGCAGGGGATGGTAACAGCCAGCCCTATTGATACAGAGCGGTGACTGAACCTCCGCTGGTATCGCCCCCATGACTGAAAGCTGAATGCTGCCAGGAGGAATAAAGTTCATTTCCTCCCGACAGCGGAGTTCAATGTGTAGGCGCCGGGCAGGTTCCAAATGCTATTAACCAGCAGATTAACGCCATATCTGCAGGGTAATAGCACTTTTTCACATGCTAAGTCCCTTTTAAGCAGTATTTCTCAACTCCTGTCATCAAGACCCACCAACAGATCATGTGTCAGGTTTTCCTCAATCAGGATTTCCTTAATGTTGCACAGGTGATGGAATTATTCCCTGTCTAATATTGAGGAAAACCTGAAAACATGATCTGTTGGTGGGTCTTGATGACTGGAGTTTATTACCGCATGTCAGATTTAAAAATACGGCTGTCTCCTAAGGCAAAACTAGCCTTAAAGGGAACCAACCAGCAGGATTTTCATATATAAAGTAAAGCCAGTGCTATACTGGTGCTAGGATGCTGAATGTAAGGATAGCTTTTGTTCAGAGATTGGATGTTTTATTTCAGAAATATTTGGAAGTAAAGTTCCAGCAATGCACTGCTATTTGATTGACAGGTGCAACAGGGAGGGAATATGTGGTTCGGGTCTTGCTATCTATTCTTGCTTCATCTGCCTGCCTGGCCTTCCTCCCCTGTCGCCGTCATAGATGTTAATTGCTGTTCAGGCAGATATATACGGGCGGGAATACGTAGCAAGATCAGACCCACATATTCCCTTCCTGTTGCACCTGTCAATCAAATAGCAGTGCATTGCTGGATCTTTACTTGCACATATTTCTGAAATGAAACATCCAATCGCTGAACAAAAGCTATGCTTAGATTCAGCATCCTAGTGCCAGTATAGCACTGGCTTTACTTTATATATGAAAATCTTGCTGGTTAGTTCCCTTTAAGGCTAGTTTTGCCTTAGTAGACAGCCGTATTTTTAAATCTGACATGTGGTAATAATGTTGGAATAATTTTACTTATTCTAGTGATTTTGAGAATGTTTGCCCATGACTCATTGGACGGTACATGATTTTTAAACTTACGTTAAGTTAATATGTTTTCAGATTATTTAAAAAAAAAAATCTAAATTTACAGTTTTCAAACTTGTAATTTATTTGCCTTTTAAACAGGTAATCATACAAAAATTAATAAATATTTACTATATACCTACTTTAAAGCGTAATCGTTTTTAATTTTTATTTAACAATTCAACAGGACACATGAAAATAAGGAACTTTGTAATATACAGTATCTTATCAGATAAATTTGCACCTTTTGCTGTCAGAATTGATCATTGATCATCAAAATTATTCTCAATTCTGAGGTCAAATCTGTATTCAGGGAAGACGTTCCCATTACTGAGATAGGAGGTGGCAGGTTAAGACAAAAAGAGATTCAGGAGGAAAAACAAGAGCAGGAAGGAAGTTACAAAACAACAGGGTTAAAGTCCACAACTGCTCCAAGCAACCTCTATCTACTGACTAACATGGTACAAAGATATATTTCACCTGTATCAACTTTCACCATTAAGTCTGGGACACCACACCTCAAAGACCAACATAGACAAACTATAGTTGGCATTGGTGGAAAGATTCAACCAGCATAAATAGGAGGAGAGCAGATGTGATAGGCCTCCCCACAACATGTGATTTAAAGAGCAAGCAGACCAGCAGAGATTAATTCTTGGTAGCCTGAATTTGAATCAGCACACAGCAGGTCGACGTGAGAGTCTGCCTCTGTTGATCCCAGACACTAGAGAAACCATCAGAATCTGCAATTTTAACAGAGCCGAACGCTGCCATGATAGTTTGCGAAGCTTGTGCAAAACTCCATTTGACACCAACTCTGTACCCTATCAATCACTCAGATGCCATGGTGGCAACTGACTGTGGCATCTAACGGGTGAAACGCCCTTGATGGCTTCTAGCATAGCTGACACCTATGTCTGGTTATGCCAACTCATCTACTGACTGACAACATCGCTGTGCTGAAAATGCGTGGTGGATAAAATTGCAGCCTATGCACGGTGCTCATCTTCATGGGCTTAAGGATAATGTTTGACTTTCCATTAAATGCTTGGTCATACATTGGGAGAGGGTGTCCCATGCTGGACTGATGACCGCTATTTATTGCCTGGTCAGAGACTATCTTATCATGTACAGTTAATTAAAAGCACTGATATTCCTATTCCCTTGATGTGCCCATCTGTCACAGGCATAAAGAGAGACTCAGGGTCAGCTTTTTCATTTACACCTGGACCATGCACTTAAATGTATTTTTTTTTCTTCGGGCACATTAAGGGTTAATTCCTTCACTGGTGCAGCAGCAGACTTTTTCTCAGCTGTCACCACTTAATCACTTCTGTCCTGGAAATAAGCCCTCTGCTTCCTGGGTATTGTGCTGGTTATTCTCTTCAGTTAGGAGCTAGCCTGGGAGCAGAGAGACGTGGTGGTTGCTGCTGTGTTGTCTGCTGCGGTTCATGTAAGTTGAGTGTTTTTGTTCTACCGCCTTTCTCTTATCATTCCTCATCCATATTTTCTTGATTGTTCCTGGTGTAGGTTTTTGGTGTGTATAAGGTTTTTTGTTTACCCCCGTCTGTTGTTCTGTGTTGGTGGGTTGTTGGGCTCTGTCCAGGCTAATCCCTGGGTGTTGGGGACACAGTTGTTAGGGCCTGGACAGGAGACAGGGTCATGTTGGTGGCTCGACCCTGACTACCAATAAGTTTACCGTCAGGATAAGGGGCAGCTCAGGGTCCTTAATCGTAAGGTCAGCCTAGGAGCCCTTTTCCATCCTATTCCGCCATATCTCTCCGTTACACTATCTGTCCCCACGTACACATGGAATCTAATGCAACATAACAGATTTGAAAAGAATCAGACAGATAAGAAAACATTCTTATGTCTCTGTGATGACTGTCACAAGGTGACACTAGACACTACTTGTATGCAGTAAATGTAGAGGTAGTCAGACAGGCCGAGATCAAACCAGGAGGGCACGACAGTACACAGGGGCAGACAGAGTCCAGGTCAAGATATAAGCCAATGGTCAGGGTTCCAGGAGAGGAAGTACAAAATACAGGGAGCAGGCAAGCACGTGGTCAGGAGGAAGTCCGAGGTCAGAAACCGGGAAGTCACAACAGAAACAGGGGAGGACAGGCAGAGATGCATAAACAGCAGTCTGGAGTCGAGAGACCAAAATCTGAACACTGAGCACCACGGGAGCCAACAACACAACTGTAAACAGGAAGTACAACTGGCGACGTCCTGAGCTAACACACTCCTTAATGAAGCAGAGAAACCAACGGAAACGAAAAGCATCTGCGAGAGCACCACCCAGGACCAGCGTGGAACCTAGTGATTGTAAAACAACCAGCAGAGCATTTATCCTGCACCATAAGCAACATATACAGTTCTGCAGAAGAGCATAGGAGAATGATACAGAATGTTCTGCCCATTGGAATAGTAACAGTCACCGCCTGAAATTAAAGACATAAGGGAGTACAGTTCAGGCCTCCTGCACCTATGCTGTGTCCGTACAATATGAAGCTGTGGATGAATGCTTACCATTGCTTGACATGACACATGGGGATGAGTGTCTTTTTCAGTATATATTTTTCATAGTACACAATACCGAAGCAAAATTTCATTTTTATTGTAGGATTTATTTTTTTTGGTGTCCAGTTACGTTACTGCACATGTGGACGCTCTGATTACAGAATTTATGAGCGTTCTGAATCTTTCATGACCACCGATACCAGCTGGGTTGAAGCAAAGCTTTCCAGGCTTGATACGTGTCGTGAGCAGGTTGTTATCACACTTTTTCACATCCAAGAAAGTAATTTTCCCACCGAGCTCAATAAAATGGCATGGCAACTAGAATTATGTTTAATGGTCTGATCCATAATCATTCAAATCCTTAATCTGGCCAATACAGACTGGAAGCTAATTTCCTGTAAAATATGCGCTAATTCATTTGTATAATGCAATGATTTACTCCTCTAAGTAGATTTCTGGTTGAAATTCAGGACCAGAGACATTATGTGAAGATGAAATTGTATGAGGGAATTTATAAAATATAGTAAATGAAATTTCAAGGTCGAGCCAAATTTTGCCCCATGTGATGAAACTAAATGGATATAAAAAGATTGTTTAGGATTGTAAAAGCATTTTCCAAAAACACTGGGTCCGTGGGTTGTGTCTCCTCTGAAGTGAGTGGGGCTGTACTCATATAACAGACACAACCTACAGACATGTGGGTCATTAAGTTTGGAATAAAGCAGCCATGAGACAATTGTTTTACACAGTCTGCTGGCAATCACTTCAGCAGCTCTTTCTTTTTCTCAGACAGTTCAAAAGAAGCTTCTCTCACAAGGAGACAACAAATATGTTGGTTGTAGAGACTTCAAGAGGCAACAGCTTGGTATAAACAGATTATTACAGTTGGTAACAACAACAATGATCGACTATCACTTCTTTACACAGACTGATGGCAATCACTTCAGCAGCTCTTTATTTTCCTTTGGCATCTTCTCCATGCAAGTGCAACACAATAGACGCACAGTACAAGGTTCACCCCTCTTGTAGTCACCTCTTTTAATTGCAGTGCACTGCTGTAGCTTGTCTGACAATCTTCTGCACTCCTGCAGCCCACTCTCTAAGGTATAATGTATCAGTCCATGACGCTCAGGTCAAATCAGGGCAATTATGCAAATCACACTCTGACCTACAGACATGTGGGTCATTAAGTTTGGAATAAAGCTGCCATCAGACAATTTTTTACACAGCCTGCTGGCAATCACTTCAGCAGCTCTTTCTTTTCCTTTGGAATCCTCTCTATGCAAATGCAGCACAGTAAACTCTCAGTACAAGGTTCACCCCTCTTGTGATCACCTCTCTTTACAGTATTGCATTGCTGCAGCTTGTCTGACAATTTTGCACCCGCCTGCAGTCCACTCTCTAAGTTATCATGTATCAGTCCTTGATGCTAAAGTAAATCAGGGTATATTCTCTCATCTGGGAAAATCTGTGTGATTGTGCAAATCATCCTCTGACCTACAGACATGTGGACCGTTAATTTTGGATAAAAGCAGCCATCAGACAGTTCAAAAGAAGCTTCACTCGCAAGGAGACACCAAATTTGTTGGTTGTAGAGACTGCAAGAGGCAACAGCTTGGTATAAACAGATTTAGACAGTTGGTAACAACAACAACGATGATCGAGTAGGATTTGTTTACACAGTCTGCTGGCAATCTCTTCAGCAGCTCTTTAGTTTCCTTTGGCATCTCCTCTATAGAAATGCAGCACAGTAAACTCTCAGTACAAGGTTCACCCCTCTTGTAGTCCCATCTCTTTACAGCAGTGCACTACTGTAGCTTGTCTGACAATCTTGCACACTCCTGCAGCCCACTCTCTAAGTTACCATGCATCAGTCCCTGACACTAAGGCTTAATAGCAGGGGTTAATAATAGCCCACAGCTGCCACTAAGCCCTAGATTATTAATGGGGAGGGTCTATGAGAGCCCCCATCACTAATCTGTAAGTGAAAGTAAATAAACACAAAAACTGAAAAAATCCTTTAATTGAAATAAAATATAAAAAACACCCTCTGCAGGTCCGACGTAATCCACACGAAGTCCCACAAATATTCAGCTCTGCTACATATGAGTCACAGCGTGTGATCATGGAAAATGGCAGCCTACTGTAAGCTCTCACCAGAGAATGAGCCGCGATCAGCGGTGACGTCACTCAGGTTAGCCATGGTCACAGCAGAAAGGTTCCCATGGTCCTCCTTCTGCTATGACCACAACTAACCTAAGTGACGTCACCACTGATTGTGGCTCATTCTTTGTCTGCAGTTACAGTTTGCGGACATGTTCCATGATCGTGTGCTATGACTCAGATGTAGCAGAGCTGAATCATCTGTGGATTACATCAGACCTGCAGGGGTTTTGGGGGGTTAATAAAGTGATGAAAGAGAGTATTTTTTTTTGTATTTTATGTCAAATAAAGTTTTTTTTTACCTTACAGATTATTAATGGGGGTCTCATAGATGCCTCCCATTACTAATTTAGAGCTTAGTGGCAGCTGTGGGCTGTTATTAACCCCTGTTATTACCCTGATTGTCACCGCACCGGGTAAAGCGTTGGGCTTGTTGCATCTAATGGATACGAAAATCCCGAGTGGCTGCAGACTGCTAATTTTAGGCTGTCGGGTGGTCCAATAAGCATGGACCTTACCAGTCTGAGAATACCAGCCCCCAGCTGTCAGGCTTTATCATGGGTGGGTATCAAAATTAGGGGAGACCGCATGTCATTTTTTTAAATGATTTATTTAAATAATTAAAATTAAAAAAGCCATATGTGGTTCCTCTTATTTTCATACACAGCCAAGATAAGTGCACGGCTGGGGGCTGCAGCCTGTAGCCATAGGCTTTATCTGTGCTGGGTATCATAATACGGGGGGACCGTAGGCCAAATATGTTATTTAGTTATTTTTATACCACGATACTGACCCTGCAGACAGCGCCTGTGATTGGTTGCCATCAGACGCTGTCACACAGGCTGGGGGCGCATCTGACGGCAACCAATCACAGATGTCAGGCCGGCCGGTGGGCGGGGAAAGCCGTGCATATGTATGAGCCTAATGAGCAGCCCAGGAAGTGAAGGAGAGGCCACGGGAGCAGCTTACAGCCTCGGTAAGTATGGAGCGGTCACTTCATTCTTATTTTCTTTATTTTTCCTTTATATTTTTAAATTTCTGGAGTGCTGCATCCGGATCAAGCACCTGGAATTCTGAACCCGGGTCCGGCATCTGGGTATCTTTGAAACCGTGCGGATCCGAACTTTTACAGTCCGTGTCTGCCCATCACTAATCATGACAGTAACCCAGGTAATTGCCTTATTGGCCCAGCCCTTACATCAGCCCGGTATAGACATCAATCTTAAAAAAAGACAATAGTGGAGGGTGTAAAATGATAGTTATCACCCTTGTCTTCTTGATCTATATGTTTCACCCCGTATTAATAATGTATATGTTAGGCTTTCGACATAAGAATAGAGATTTGTATATAAATCACAGCTGTCAAGGATGCGGATCTTGATGTGTGAGATCTGGTTGCTGCGGCCATAGAAATGACATCTTAATTGAATAATACTGACTTTATTGAGGTATTGAGTAAGTGTGAGTGATGGGAAAGAAACTGGGAGTGGGAGACAATACATATTACTGAAGTGACACTTGACAGACTTGTATAACTATATTTACACTATACATTATTGTGACATTATTTACATTGATGGTGACTGACACATTATAATACTTTTTCTAGATATTTAGAGAAAAAGGAAAGTTAGTGAAACATATTAACAAAGTACTTAGTAACATGGACGTATAGTGTTAATGTATGTAAGAAGAAGGGCCCTGTAATGTAAGAATAAAGATTAATGGCACATCCTACGTTTCTAATGTGAACAGGCGCAAACTGAACATGAGACAGTTGCACTCTGTAGTGCTATGACATGTGGAACAATGAATATGGGAATATAGACAAGCATTACTGCTATGAAAAACATGCAAATATTGAGATACTTAGTGTCACGGGATCCTTCTCCAGTATCACACAATCAACAGAGCGAGAGATGATTGAACAATCCAAAGAACATTTATTCCAGGCAAAACAGAAAGTCCATAAAAATAATCCACCACACAGAGGGTAAAATAGTCCAAGAACACGGATACAGTCCAGTAAGGGATAAATTTCCTGATCTCTCTGGGGAGCCTTAGATTCTCCCACAGAGGAGAAATCAGTCACAATCCTCCAGCAGCCCTTTCCAAGTAAATTGGGGTTTCTCAATGGCTGTCTCAGGTGCTGCCCGTAGCTGCAGCTTCTCCCCCAGAGGATAATTCTTACCCCTTCTCTCTTGTCTTTCTCAGCCAGAATGAATAATCCCTCAGATAAGCAGAGAGTTTAGGTGGATCCCAGGCCCCCCTTCTGGGGAGTCTCAGCTTCTCCCACAGAGGATAAATCAGTCACAATCCTCCAGCAGTCCTTTTCCAAGGAAATTGGGGTTTCTCAATGGCTGTCTCAGGTGCTGCCCGTAGCTGCAGCTTCTCCCCCAGAAGATGATTCTTACCCCTTCTCTCTTGTCTTTCTCAGCCAGAATGAATAATCCCTCAGGTAAGCAGAGTTTAGGTGGATACCAGGCCCCCCTCCCCCAGACGTAGGGACAAAAGCCCGGCAGGAGGTGATTAACCTGAAAACTGGGCAATGTACACACAAGGAACACACAGAATGGACAGAGCACCACACCTAGAATACGAACCTACACAAAATTATACACAACCCCCCATATTCCACCATCACACTTGGCACACAAAAATGGCCAGTTTTATGTGAACCCAACAGCCAATAGCAAGGCGACCTCTTTTTGTTGGGTCCCTATCAAACTAATGCCTCTTTTTGGGTTAAAGAACCCTACAATTTATGGGTGGATGGGACTCTGCAATGGAGAATTAAAATAGACTGAGGCTGAAGAGCAGGAGTCTGGATGATGGCCACGTTCTGACCGTGCTACGCTGAACCCTGGAGGAATCCCGTCTAGCTGTGAGCTCCCAGCGATATAGAGTAGCTGATACTCGGGACTCACAGTCCTTGCTGGTGGAGCTCACAATCCGGGAATACTAATGGCCTTAATACTGGGCGATATATTGAAACACCCTTAGGACAGGGATCTGCTTTCTCCTCCTCTGCATGTGTTTTCCTTACAGGTAACAATTGTGGCCATGTTTCTGTCCAGAATAACGATAATACCTACAGACATACCATTAGAATAGGAAACTTTTTCCTCTTTTCCTTGTCTCCTCTGACAGGACTGTAATACAGCCATCATTAATAATTTGCCTTAAACAGTCTCCCATTCGTCTCTGGAAATCAGAGTGGACAAAAACTCATCCGTCCAGACAATCCTAGTACCACTACGTGTACAATCATTCATTACATCTCAGTTCAGGGACTAGTCAATAAGAAACCATAATAGGTGGCCGGACTAACAAGTCTTCCTTAAACTACGTTGTATACTAACAAGGGAATAAGCATTGTCTTGACAAACAAGAATAGTTCCATGTGTGTGTTATTTAAGAAGTGATTCGGAATTGATCCCCTGATGATCCCCTGTATTGCGTTAGGGGGGGGGTGAAACGTGTCGGGAGAGTTGGGGGGGTCCATAAGCTAAGTGGACCTCTTGACTCTTACCTAACAGTTCAATACGTATAAAAGGGAAACCATGCCCCATTGAAGAACCTTGACAACTAACGCAATTTTTGTTAATGTTGTTTGTTAATGTGGTTCTGTCTTGCACTACACTCTATCACGTTTTTTCTGGTGATGGTCACCCCCGCTAGAGGTTCACTAGGACAGTGAGGATAAGTCTATCTGTAGCGGATAGAGATTCAGGATATTAGGATACCTTACAGGAGGATAGACTAAAGGCCCCGTCACACTAAGCAACATCGCTAGCAACATCGCTGCTAAGGAACAACTTTTGTGACGTTGCTAGCGATGTTGCTTAGTGTGACATCCAGCAACAACCCGGCCCCTGCTGTGAGGTCGTTGGTTGTTGCTGAATGTCCTGGGCCATTTTTTAGTTGTTGCTCTCCCGCTGTGAAGCACAGATCGCTGTGTGTGACAGCGAAAGAGCAACAACTGAATGTGCAGGCAGCAGGAGCCGGCTTCTGCCGACGCTTGTAACCAATGTAAATATCGGGTAACCAAGAAGCCCTTCCCTTGGTTACCCGATATTTACCTTTGTTACCAGCCTCCGCCGCTCTCACGCTGCCAGCGCCGGCTCCTGCTCTCTGCACATGTAGCTGCAGTACACATCGGGTAATTAACCCCATGTGTACTGTAGCCAGGAGAGCAAGGAGCAAGCGCTAAGCAGTGTACGCTGCTCCCTGCTCTCTGCACATGTAGCTGCAGTACACATCAGGTAATTAACCCGATGTGTACTGTAGCTAGGAGAGCAGGGAGCCAGCGCTAAGCAGTGTGAGCGGTTCCCTGCTCTCTGCACATGTAGCTGCAGCACACATCGGGTAATTAACCCCATGTGTACTGTGGCTAGGTGTGCGCTGGTAACCAAGGTAAATATGGGGTTGGTTACCCGATATTTACCTTAGTTACCAAGCGCAGCATGCTTCCACGTGTAGCGACGCTCCAGCCATCCCTGCCAGTTCAGGTTGCTGGTGGGATCGCTGGAGCGTCGCTTAGTGTGACATCTCACCAGCGACCTCCTAGCAACTTACCAGCGATCCCTATCAGGTTGTATCATTGTTGGGATCGCTGGTAAGTTGTTTAGTGTGACTGGGCCTTAAGTATCCATATAGATCAGGATCACCCTGATATTGACTAAAGAAATCTCTGAACTCTGCCTTCTCTTACGAACCATTTCTCCTGGGCTATCCTCAGGCGAGGGTCGAAAACTGGTCGACACCTGCACTACTTGTGTCTGTCTATATGTGGTCTTGATTACTAGTTGAGAGAACATTACAATTGTTCTGTTTTAAATATTTATCGAATAAAGTATAATTTTATGAGAGTAGTGAAATTGGTGGTTTCTGATAATAATTACTACCTCTAGTATTAACCTTGTGGTTCTTGTGGATGGGACTCTGCAATGGAGAATTAAAATAGCCTGAGGCTGAAGAGCACGAGTGCTCAATCAGAAGGCATGACCCTGTAATCTAGGAAAAAGATTGATGAAACATCGCCTTGCTGCTGGCTGTTGGGCTCACATAAAACTGGGCAATTTTGTGTGCTAAGTATCTCAATTTTTGCATGTTTTTCATAGCAGTAACGCATATTTATATTTCCATATTCATTGTTCCACATATCTTAGCACTACAGAGTGCAACTGTCTCCTTTTTCTTACTATGTAAGAAGGACGACACAGGGATCTCATTTTTGGTGTTAGGGCGGCTTTGCACACTACGACATCGCAGGTGCGATGTCGGTGGGGTCAATCGAAAGTGACGCACATCCGGCGTCACTTGCGATGTCGTAGTGTGTAAATCCTAGATGATACGATGAACGAGCGCAAAAGCGTCGTTATCGTATCATCGTTGCAGGCTCCGACATTTCCATAATGCCGGTGCCGCGACAGGTACGATGTAGTTTCTCGCTCCTGCGCCAGCACACATCGCTGTGTGTAAAGCCGCAGGAGCGAGGAAAATCACCTTACCCGCCGCCGGCGGCTATGGAAGGAAGGAGGTGGGCGGGATGTTTACATCCTGCTCATCTCCGCCCCTCCATCGCTATTGGCCGCCTGCCGTGTGACGTCGCTATGACGCCGCACGACCCGCCCCCTTAGGAAGGAGGCGGGTCGCCGGCCAGAGCGACGGTCGCAGGGCAGGTGAGTGCTTGTGAAGCTGGCGTAGCGATAATTTTCGCTACACCAGCTATCACACGATATCGTACCTGCGACTGGGGCGGGGACTATCGTGTGCGACATCGCAGCATCGGCTTGCGATGTCGCAACGTGCAAAGCCCGCCTTACTCATGCACCACCGAGTGGCATAACTTGACGCTCGTGAGTCCCCAAACCATTGCGAGTCTTTAATTGTATTGGTCCTCTTATATGGGCCCCAAAAATCTTTTGCCCCTTTAGGCTGCAGGACTGGCATACAACTGCATACCCCCGTATACAACAGATTTATACCGCTGATTGGAGGAATTTTCAACTGATCCTTGGAGATGTCAGATCTCAACAAATCTTATATTAAGAATAGTGATCAATGGTTAGGACCTGGACAACCTGTTGATTAAGGATGTGTGTCTCCATAAGCACAATGTATCAGGCACTATAATGCCATATGTCCAAATTTCACTCTGCAACATCAACTGTGCACTATTTTGTGGAAAACGCCGGTGGGGGTCAAGTTTATCATATAGCTATAGGTAAATTCCTGAGTGTAATCTGCAAAATCGGGTAGCTTTTTTGGGATTTCTGCTGTTTTGTCACTTTAGGGATACTACAAATGTTGCCCTTCTCCAGGAAACTCTGTGCACCAAAAGCCAAATGGAGCTTCTTCTCTTCTGAGCCTTGCTGTGTGCCCGAACAGTAGTGTGTTACCACATGTGGGGTATTGCTGTACTTGTAAGAAATAGTGTAATGAGTTATGGGTACTTTTGTTCTTATCAGCCATGGTAAAAGTGAAACATTTTGAGCAAAGTCTTCTTGTTATTGTTACAAATGTAATTTTTCATTTCTACGCAGCCCAATGGTAGAGAATATACTTTTGTGATAGAAATGTTCTTTGCACTCCTAAATTTCTTGAATTGCAAATCCTCTCTGGTAGCTAAAGAAATGAAATCATCCAAGAAGGTTGATAAGTCCCTACCTGAAAGTTCATCCTTAGTCTGGCTATATAAACTGGAATATTAGTCAGCCAATATGTCATGGTCGTCTCCTTGTTGTTGGAGACTAGTGACAGTTTTAGGACTGGAGCCTGTCATTTCCATCTGGCTCTCTACATGTAAATGTTATTTTGTTTCTTTTGGCACTGAAACAGTTAATGTCAGTTTTGATGCTGGCAGCTTTTCCTTCACATCCTAGCTGAGTGTTTCAGCTGTAGCTATTGTGTAGTCACACACTTCAGGTTTAAATAGAGGTGTTTCCCAGCAATCCCTGCTGAAGACACAAACTCATTTGATCTGGCTGCCTTGGAGGAAGGTTCTGCTGTGGAGTTTTCCTGTTCTCAGTCTTTATCCTTTTTGTTGCTTTTCCCCAATTTTTGTCTTATCTTACCTTGTGTCTTGTTAGTGCAGCGGTGAGGTCTAGTGAACCTCACCTGCTCTTCACTAGCCAGGGCATCTTTAGGGTCTTTTCAGGGTCTGAGGTTCCTGCTTGTTGATAGTTGCGGAGAATGTATAGGGACTGGCTAGGAGAGTAGGGACAGCTGCAGGTGAGGATAGGAGGTGTCCCACCTACCCCTTTCATTAGTTCCAGGGCCTCCCACTGTTACTGTTTCCCCAGTATCCCCTTTGTTTGTTGTTTTTTTTTTGTGCTTCAGACGCATGAACGTCTGTAATGCTTCCACCATGCTTGTCACACCTGGTAAGCGTGACACAATAAGGTTACATTATTCAAGGCTAACTCTGATGCCAAGGTACGGAACTGATTGGCATAATATTTCACAGATTTAGTCCGTTGTCTTAGCCGGAGTATAGAGTCAATGGCTAAGTGAACTAGACATTTGTCAAACACTCTACAGAATGCCAAGGCTACCGTGGAAAGCATAAAAAAATTATAGGCCACTCTTGACAGGTCAGTAAAACTTGTTGTGCACAAAGTAAAAAATGTGCAGCTGATCTTCAAGATGAATGCTCCACCTTAGAGCACATATAGAAGAGAGTATCATAGTGATTTTTATCCATCATAAAAAAAATGCAAGTACCTAGGTACCAGACATAGAAAAATGACCCATTGCACGTTTCGCATGTTAATTACATAGCTTTTTCAGGGGGAGATCCCCCTGAAGATGCAATGTAATTAACACATGAAATGCACAATGCGGCATTTTTCTATGTCTGGTACCTAGGTACTTGCATTTTTTTATGATGGATGAGAACCACTATGTTACTCTCTTCTATATGTGCACTTGGTAGACTCCTGATAAGACCATTGTGTCTCATTTTGCTATATAGGATCGTCTTGCTGTGTTTCATATATTTTATGTATTCTTTATTGTTACTATATGTTGTTATATACCCAACTTACGCTATCAATACACTACCTGATTGGCAGTATGCAGTGCATATCTCCTTTCAATCCCTTACATGTTTAGTTCATGTTTATTTTATGTGTACTCTAATAAGATGTTTAAGCACAAATAGAATTCAATTGGACACATTATAATTGACGTGTTAACATTTGAATGGTTTTACCAACATTGTGTATAGCTACTCCCAAAACAAATACAGAAACCAAAAGAACACATGGAGTATTATGCTTAAAAAATGAATATCCAATTTTTATTGGGCACAAGCTTACATTAAAACTATCATAGAAAAATAGATAGAATAGTCCATACAAAAAAAATGAAATATAGAAAAATACAATGGGTGCAAAATTAGGGTAGACCCTATAAAATATATTTTGGTAGTAATAGGATCTATATATCCAAATCTGAGGGTCTCATGGGGTCAAGTATAGCAATGGGCAACTGATATAAATGATCAGTATACAATTATTCCAATTATATATCCCCACTCCATATTAAATACATGGAGGGGGTTCCAACAATGCAGGGAAATTGTTAGCACAAAATGGACCCAACAATATATTCACCCATAAGAGAGGTAACCCCCTCTCCTATGCCACCAAAAAGCCGCTCCGACGCACGTTTCGCGTTAGTTGTAAGTCTCTTCCTCAGGGAGAGGTATATAAATAATTGTATACTGATCTTGTGTCCAATAAAAATTTATAATCATTTTTTAACCATAATACTCTTTGTGTTTTCTTGGTTTCTCTAATAAGATTTTTGTAGTTTTTAGCCATATGCGCCTTCTGGTCTCCTTTTTCTCAGGTTGTTCACATAGCGTGGCTTTTGGGTTTCAATGACTATCATTAAACTTTAATATATATGACCTGAGAAGCTATTTAGTATGTGTCCTTTTAGATTATTCGTTGTTTATATCTTGGGGGTGAAGCAACAGGTGTTTGAGTGATTTTGTCCATTTGGGCAGAGAAGTCAAACTAAAGGGTGCGTTACACGCTGCAACATCGCTAGCAATAGCTAGCGATGTCGTGCGCGATAGCACCCGCCCACGTCGCTGTTTCGTCATGGGGGTGATCGCTGCCGTAGCGAACAATATCGCTACGGCAGCGTCACACGCACTTACTTGCTTAGCGATGTTGCTAGAGACACCGAACAATCTCTCCTTTAAGGGGGAGGTTCGTTCGGCGTCACAGTGGCGTCACTAAGCGGCCGCCCAATAGCAGAGGAGGGGCGGAGATGAGCGGCCGGAACATGCCGCCCACCTCCTTCCTTCCTCATTGCCGGTAGACGCAGGTAGGATGATGTTCGTCGTTCCTGTGGTGTCACACATAGCGATGTGTGATGCCGCAGGAATGATGAACAATCAGCGGCATGCACCACCAATGATATTATCAAAAGGAGCGACGTGTCAACGATCAACGATTTTTGACGTTTTTGCGATCGTTGATCGGCGCTCTTAGTTGTCACATGCTGCGATGTCCCTAACGACGCCGGATGTGCGTCACAAACACCGTGACCTCGACGATATATCGTTAGCGATTTCACAGCGTGTAAAGCACCCTTAAAGGGTACTTTACACACAACGATATCGCTAACGATATATCGTCGGGGTCACGGTGTTCGTGACACACATCCGGCGCCGTTAGCGATATTGTTGTGTGTGACTAAAAGGAGCGACGATCAACGATAACAAAAAAGTCAAAAATCGTTGATCGTTGACACGTCGCTCCTTTTCATAATGTTTTATTTTTTATGGCTCAGCTGACGAGGTCTATTGGATAAACCATAGGTCTGGAAGGACAGTTCTGACCGGAAGTATTGGAGCAGTGAGATACAGTAGAGAAGAATAATCAGACAGCACTAAGGAACAGCAGAGCTGGATAGGCAGTCATGTGCATTGATGTAGCAAAGCCGAGTGTGTATAGTGGCCATAGGCTATGCATTTCCTTCCATTTTCATTAGCCCTACATGATAATATCAAAAATTTCCCATCACATGTGGTGACCATGGATGATGGCATAGATGATATATATTCTTATAATTGCAAACGAAAACGAATAATGACTCCTGGAAAAAACACGTATGTCATGAGACTGACATCCAACCACAGTACACTTTCCACAATAGGACACAGTCTGTAATCTTGGAACATTCATACATTTCACTCGCTTTGTTTGCCATGGATTATCATGTGAGGGAGACAGGTGTTAAAGAGCTATTCAGTGACAGCACCTTCCACCTGTATTAGGCTGAATGAATGTGATCTGACAAGCTCACTGAGCAAGTCATCAACAAACTGGAAGAAATCAGAAAGAGGATATATAACTAATGGGGTTACACGCTTACAATCAGTCAGTCAGTCTGGAGGAAATATGTAAACAAAACGGCTTTTAATAAGCGTCATGTGTAATTATACATTCCATTAAATCCGGAAAATAGACCAGCTTCAACTGCAGATTTCTCTATCTCACTATATATCTATTCATCTCTTAATTTATCTATCTGTGATGAGTGAGTGCGCTCGCTACAGCTCGATATTCGATCAAGCATCAGGGTGCTCTGGTACGTTCGGCACTCGATCAAGCATCAGAGTGCTCGGGTACGTTCGGCACTCGATCAAGCATCAGAGTGCTCGGGTACATTTGGTATTTGATCGAGCATCAGGGTGCTCCGGTACATTCGGCATTCGATCAAGCATCAGGGTGCTCTGGTACGTTCGGCATTCGATCAAGCATCAGGGTATTCGGGTATGTTCAGCATTCAATCAAGCATCAGAGTGCTTTGGTACATTCGGCATTCAATCAAGCATCGGGGTGCTCTGGTATGTTCGGCATTTTATCAAGCATTGGGGTGCTCTGGTATGTTTAGCATTTGATCAAGCATCGGGGTGCTCTGGTATGTTCAACATTCGATCAAGCATCAAGGTGCACTGGTACATTCGGTACTCAATTGAGCTTTAGGGTGCTCTGGTACATTTGTTACTAGATCGAGTATTGCAGGTGCTTGAGTGCCATGCTCTAATCCCTTCCCCGCATGTTTTACGGCTGTTATATTGCCAACCAGCATGCAACGATTGCCTGACCTATACGATAATGCATTAACCATGTTGGCTACTGTCATTACTGTGATTGGCCGGCCACATCGTGTCATCAGGTCTTATATGAGACCCGGGAGTTAGATGCTCTGCATACTCTCTTCTAGAAGAAATTTGGCGAGAGTTGAGTAGGAAGGGGAGCTTAGATTAGAGCAGGGTTTAATTGCTATTGCAGTTATTGTACACTGCTGCTGTACCATTTAAACAAAAATCCTTTTCAGGGCTACATACCGTCCTTTCTCTATTTAACCTGCTGTTACCTGCATTTAGTGTAGGGATAGCAGGTGGAGGAGATAGTGAATAAATAATAATAAAAAAGTGGGGTCCCCCCTATTTCTTGATAACCAGAAAAGGTAAAGCAGACAGATGGGGGCTGATATTATCAGGCTGGGAATGTGCCTGGTTATTTGGCCCCTCCCAACCTAAAAACAGTAGTCCGCATTACCCCTGAAGGCCATGTGCCAAATCTGGTGCTTCATATTGTTTTTTTTCGATTGCCCCGACCAGCTCTTGCAAAGCGCAGCATTGTGCTCTGCTGAGTGTTGTCATCATTACTCGGCACCGGTGAATAGCTGTACTTTACTGCAACTCACAGTTGCCGTAGCTGCATTTGGGGTACATGGACTACAATGCAACTTCATGGAAACATTTTTGATAATAAATTGGTGAATGAGGGATAGTGCAGACGGAATCTTTATTCAAATAAACTATTTTTTCCTGTGTGTGTGTTTTTTTTTTCTTTTAGATTACTGGGTTAGTAATGGGAGTGTCTGACTGACAGACACCTCACCATTACTAACACCAGGATTTGATGCCAACTGACATCACATAGCTGACATCAACCCCCAAAAAGATTACTATGATTGTCATAACGCTAGGGCAATCAGAAAAAGTACGGCAAAACGCCAAAATTTGCACATCTAATATGCAGCACCAATTTTGTTTAGGCTGTGGGCTTCTATTTTTAGGTTGGGAAGAGGCTAATATCCATGGACCTTCCCAGCCTTATAATACCAGCACCACTGATGATATCCCATCTGGCCCCGAGTCTGGCCGCACCAGTGATGACGTCGGCTTCGGCAGTTGGCCCGGCCGCAATGGTGATGACGACTACTCCGGCAGTCCGCCCTACTGCAACGGTGATGGCGTTGGCCCTGGCAGTCCGCCCGGCCACAACGGAGGCAGCACCCGACCGGAGGTCGACCCCGGCTGCGGTGCCAGCTGCTCCCAAGTGCCCCGTCCCGGCTGTGGGGCAGCCGGTGTGCACCTTCGGAGAGGCGGAGCAGGCCACTGATCGGTGGGGCCCACGGCAGTATGAGAGGCCGGTCGTAGCCAGCGCCGAGGGCACCCGAGTGGGCCTGGCTCCTGAGCAGGAGGCGAGGCACGGAATCCATGCCCCGTACTGGTAGAGGCAGCAACAGCAGCTGCGCAGGGGGATCGCTGCCCGAGGAAAGGCTAAAGCGGATGTGCATGCCCGCATTTATACCGAAAAGATCACCTGCGGCAAGCTACCATCGGGGTCTGGAGCGGTGTACCATGTGGAGGTGGTACTAGAGACCCGTGGTGGAGAATGGAGTAGGTAGCGGTTCCCAGGCTACCCAAGTTATGCAAGTCCCCGTTGGGACCGTCTGCTGTTTACAGTTCCCGTTTTACAGTTAAAATGTTCCGTCACAGTTCATGGACAATGGCCGTGAACTTGCAGGCCAGCCCATAAACTATTGGGTTTTGTAAATAGCCCCCGACCAACCTTCTCACCTGCCACAGTCTCTGGAGAGGCTGGTTGGTGGATGGGCCTGTGCTAGAGTCAGCCGAGGCCCTGTCACCAGCAAAACCGGTGACTACCCTCCGGGTCAGGGGTCCCCTCGATGTGGGGTCCCTGAAAAAGACTGCCGGGTAAGGAACTTTTTACCCGGCTCATACGGGCAACACCCGGACTTGTCCTGGACTTGGGCAAGGGGTGCGCATCAGTGCTTAGCGGTGGCACCAGGGGGCAGGTTGTTTTGGGTGGGTGAGGTGAGAAGGACCCAGTCCGTCGCGTCCCAGTTTTATATGTGCAACGTTAAAGAAACATGCCTCCCGTAAGGGAAGAAACCAAAATATGCTTGATTGTAAATATGTTAGTATGATTGTAAGCTGTTTTACCCTTCTTTTATCTTTTCCAGTTAAATAAATGGTGGTGGTCGGACAGCCCGCTGACGGTCTGTATTTAACCAAGGGGGAATGTGACGCCCTGGCAAAACCATGTAGTCACCAATAGGCCCCCGCATTACACCGTTCCCTCACTAGGAAACATACAGCCAACCAGAAAACCCTAGTCACCCCCACTTAGGGAAAGATAGACACACCAGTGGGCGTGACCAGGCAGTTGGGACATACCCACCTAGGGGTCCAGACAGCTCAGGGCAGGAAAAACAGCAGATGAATTTAGATTAGTCTGAAGTTCAGTTTGGAGAGGAGTGTGGGCTGGAGCTAAGTGTAGCTCCAGCAGGGAAGTTCAAGTTGAACGGTACCATGGTTGGAGCCCTGGTGCCACTGGCTAGGAAGCAGACGGTGGTCTCCGTCAGCAGGAGATGGGAAGACGGCTCAGCAGAATCGAGGTGCACCGGGACAGGGTTGTAGCCCGCCAGTACCGACACGGGGAACCGACCCGGAAACCATAGCACAAAGGGGGGTACTCGGACCCTGAAGCCAGAACCCAGAACGAAGCGGACTGGTTAATTCACCGATTGAGGCCAGGACTAGAGGTCCTGTCCCACCTAAAGTCCCTCATAGAAGACAAGAGCCCACCGATAGGGATAAGAGGTCACCGCCAAGGCCCATAGATCCCACGGGCCAGCGTCTGCGGGCACGGCTCCTTAAGCCACATCCAGCCGTGAAGTGGACTCCTGAGTTTCACACTAGGAAAGTCCACCTTGCACAAAACAGTGCAGAGGAAAAGGATAGAGACCACCAGCCGGGTGGGGGACCCGAATGCAACCGGCCACGGCACCAGCCACCATCACCTTGGTTTAAAAGAGACTCGTGTGGTTTATTAACAGTGAGTACACCAACACTCCCTGCCGTCGCTATCCCCTGAACTGACCCACCGGGTCCCGGGGCCACCATCCCTGCCTACGGAGGGGTTAACAACTTGCTGAATAACATCTCCCCCAGGTGCCCCATAACAGCAGTGGTGGTGTCCCACCTCACCACACACCGTGGGTGGCGTCACAAACTTACTACGGCCTAGCCCGTACATCTATGTCCCCCCATTTATTCGGCATGTCCGCAAGACCCCCGGGTCCGGAGACCCTCGAGCCACCACCCCTGAAGGCCCGGATCCGAGCAGCGCTGGCTGCTGGCACGGGGGCGGCACAGTAGTATCAGTGACTTATTTAGAATGAGCCATTCTTTCACAAATGATTAGATTTTATGCATTGGTGGAAATGGGAGTGAATGAAAAAAATCCAAATTTAATGATGGAGAAGTCTGTACCAATACTTTTGTTAATGTAGTGTCAATACAAAACTGTTGGTTCCCAATGGAAGAAACAATTGTGCCATATATGTGAGCCCTTTCAGTTACATAGCTTAAGTTTTGTGGGTCTCATGTTTGTCCAATTTTGCCAAATAAATAGCCCAATCATTTATTGGGTCAGACTTGTAAGTCCCATGAATTCACTCTTGGGTGTTGGGTTGTAGCTGACTTTAATATGCGAACCCAAAGTTTTGGCCCATGACTACAATACTACCTGTAATCTAAACAAAACGACTGACAGCACTCCCAAAATGCAGTCTGAACAGGTGCAAAACTACACATGACTTAATAACAAAAAAATACAGTTGCACTCTGAATGCTAAATCATGCAAACCATGAATGTAAGAATACAGATATGCATTACTGCTCAAGGAAATCTAGGAAAAACTGAGATATTTCAGCATACAAAAATGGCCATTTCTATATCTGCCCAGTAACCACGTCAAGGCATATCTCGTATACTGGGAACGTACACAGAACTGAAGCCTCTCTCTGGGTCACAAACCACCATATGTATGGGCATTTTTGTCTAGATTATAGAGTCGCGCCCTCTGACTGTGCACCCCTACCCCACTAGCCACAGGTGATTTTATTCTGTACAGCAGGTTCCTACATGCCCATAACATGGAGGTTTGTAACCCAGAGAGAGGCTTCAGTTCAGAGTAGGTTCCCAGTATATGAGACACCGTATTTTTTGGACTATAAGACGCACCAGACCATAAGACGCACCCTGGTTTTAGAGGAGGAAAATAGGAAAATAAAATTTTAAGCAAAAAATGTAGTCATGACACACTGTTATGGGGTGAGGATCTGCTGCTGACACTGTTATGGGGGTAATCTCCTTAAATTCTCTAACTCTGGTACCCCATCCTGGTAATGATCCTCCTGCCTTGTGTGTATATATATATATATATATATATATATATATATATATATATATATATATATATATATATATATATATATGTATATATATATATACATATATTATACTTATCCTGGTATAGCCCACATCCTGCTATATACTGCCATCCTGCTATATACTGCCATCCTGGCATGTACTCCCATCCTGCTATATACCCCATCCTGGAATATTGCCGCATCCTGCTATATACCCCATCCTAGCATATGGCCGCATCCTGCTATATACCCTATCTTGGTGTATGGCCGCATCTTGCTATATACCCCATTCTGGCATATGGCTGCATCCTGCTATATACCCCATCTTGGTGTATGACCGCATCCTGCTATATACCCCCATCCTGGTATGTGCTCCCATCCTGCTATATACCCCGACCTGCTATATACCCCCACCCTGCTATATACCCCCATCCTGCTATATGCCGTCATCCTGCTATATATCCATAACCTGCTATATACCCCGTGCCGCGCCGCTTACCTGTGTGGAGCCGGCCACGATCCCTGCAGCATCGCGATGTCCTCCTGTCTATGCGTGGACACGTGCGCACAGCGATGATGTCATCCCTGTGAGCACCGCTATTCTCCACACAGCTGCGGCCGGCAGACAGGAGGAGGTCGCAATGCTGCAGGGAGCGTTGTCGGTGAGTGTACTGATTCACTACACCCCGCACTGATGATGATGCGTGGGAGGCAGTGAATACAGCCGCACATGATCACTCCAGGCTTTAGTTGCCAGGGGTCATCATGCGGGCCGGCTGTTCTCTATGCGCGCATCCCCCGCCCATCACCCCGCCCATCTGTCAGCGCCGGCTTCAGTGCTGCGGGATGATGGGCGTGCATATGAAATGAGCGGGCCCACGTGGTCACGGCAGGCTGCTGCAGCCTGCTCATGCCCCCGATGACCCGCTCCACCTCAGCACCCTCATTCCCCGCAGCCCTACATTCAGACTATAAGATGCACCCCCCACTTTTCCCCAACATTTGGGGGAAAAAAGTGCGTCTTATAGTCCGAAAAATATGGTATGCCTTGACGTGGCTACTGGGCAGATATAGAAATGGCCATTTTTGTATGCTAAATATCTATTTTTTCCTAGATTTCCTTAAGCAGTAATGCATATCTATATTCTTACATTCATGGTTTGCATAATTTAGCATTTCAGAGTACACCTATCTTTTTTTGTTACAATACTACCTGTATTGCCCCTATGGTAACCAACATGTGGTTTTTGTACCTATCTGATTTCAATACTCAGTTTCTGCACACTCAGTGCTCCAAGCAATAAATAAATAATGCTCCATCTCTCATAGCAGAGGAAATATATGTCTACTTCAGCTGCTTGTAAGACACAACAATTAATGTGTATTTTCGCAGATCATCTAAAGTTTTTGTGCTAAAGAAATCTGAGCCAGCAAACAAATCCGCAGCTGAAAACACGTCCTGAATTAGCCCTATGGCCATCCCTCCTTGAGTAGGTCCTTGCCAACCCTCCAATGATGCCATGCAAGTAAAACAAAACCAAATGGAATCGGTGGCAGTTGGGAAGGAAATAAAACGCATATAAAAATAGCTCCTGTGGCCCAAATGAAAATCTCATGATGCTCTACGCCATGTTATTGACACTGAAACGAAACCTCAGTGGGTCACCGACTGTGATATAGCGAGATGTGCTGCAGTCAGGGGCCAGGAAAACACGCTGTGATGACAGGCGATGACTTACAGCCATGGCACGTCTCCACAGCCGTGATTAGACTCAAGTTGTAAATTACAGACAGACATCAGATAATTGCCAGTCAGAAAGCAAGAGACCAGATTTTACGGGTTCAATCTGTTTATTGGATCTGGGGCTGGTGAGTGTTCAGCTGCTCCTGTCTCGTAACTGATAAACCACATTTTCTCCTCCTGAAATACAATTAAATCCCCATATATACAACGCGAATGAGTCCTACAACTTCAAAATTAGAATCATCCTATATTTACCTGTAAAATAACCAGTTGGAAACCAATGAAGTTGTTGTTTCAAAGTTTTCTTCATCCAAGGGAAAAATTCAGTGCAACGCTCGCGGCTGGTGTAGAGGCAACGAGCAGGATTAGTGAACTCACTGAACCACAAGGGGGATCCGGGCTTACCCCTTAGTAGTAGGGGCCATCGCTAGGCGGACGCCAGGTAGCATTCCTAGGGCAGTGACCGGGACTGTGGCAGCTTACCCCAAGGGCAGGTGATGGACTCTGGAATAGAAAGGTACAGGCGGGGCCACTGAGGCAGGCTGGCTGGACAGGTGGGTACAGACAGGTATGGTGGGCACAGCAGGAACAGGTAGGTATGGGAAGGCAGACTCACATATAGGTATAATATGACCTGACAACTAGCTAGACAGACAGGATACTGACTAACACAAGGTGTTACACAGGCACCTCCCCTAATGAGAAGGTGCCTTAAATGCATAGTGACTCTCAGCCATAGGCTGGGAGGCATTTCCTGGAAATAGAGCACGAGCCCTTTAAGAGGAGGGCCGGTGTGTGCGCGTCTTAGGTGCACTCCCGTAAACCCTGTGTGGCATGTAAAGGGCCCGAGAGTGGAGGAAGGCAGGAGAGCATGTGGAAGGACCTCGCGGCAGCAGGGGAGAACGGGACACGGCCGGGGCAATGAGTAAGTCAGCGTCACTGCAGAGAGCTGGCACTACATTCAGATACCTTTTCTAGTTTTGCGTCTAAATACCATCAAGTCAAAAACAAGAAATGTGATCAGCTCACTAACTCATATGATGGATGGATCGAATCCCAGTTCAGGATGGAGACACCCGGGAGGGAAAGAGACATTGAGGTAATTCAAAGAGAATAACTCCACCAACGGGAGAAAGTGGTCATTAAAAATCAATATAGTGGCATGACATGATTGGATAGTACAAAAATATATTAAAACCAACGCATTTCGGCAATGCCTTATTCATGGAGGCGTGTGAATTGTTCACAACAACCACAACAATTGACACACGACCATTAATAATGCTTAGCCGAAACGCGTTGGTTTTTAATATTTTTTCTTCCATCCCAACATGTCACTATATTGCTTTTTAATCAAAATTGAAAGGGCATAAATTGCTGATTGCACGGGATCGGAACACTGGGGTGCCCAACAATCCCAAGACTGAGGCTTTGGAACGCCAAGAGTAGACCTCTGTGGCCACTTCTCATATGGAGGGGAAGTGTCCATGTGTTGCCTCTCTTCCATATTTCCTCAAATTCATCAAAATGGAAAGGGGATAAATTGCTGATTGCTCGGGGTCACCCAACAATCTTGAGATTGGGGGTTTGGAACTCCAAAAGTAGACCTCTTTGACCACTTCTCATATATATGGAGGAGAGGTGTTGGCCCCAGTTCATATTTCCTCAAATCCATCAGAATGGAAAGGGGATAAATTGCTGATGGCTCAGGATGTGAACTTTGGGGCGCCCAACAATCCCGAGATTGGGGCTTTGGAACTCCAAGAGTAGACGTCTGAGGCGCCTCTCATATGGAGGGGAGGTGTCCATGTGTTGCCTCCGCTCCATGACCTGCCTAAGGGACTACTAAGGTCACGCTTGGCAATTTCTGGTAGTCTCATAAACCGTGACTACAGTGGAGGCCACACATGCACATCTCCGCTTCGGTGCAGATTTTGGGTCAGACTGTTAGCAATCATCAAGGTATTTTTGTAATATCGCTGTGCTATTACACAATTTTCTTTGCGTAAATGTTATCGGTTTACCAAGTCAAAAAGGTGCTTTGAAGCCGCTTTTTGCTCAGACCAATAAATTAGGGACCTGATTCTGTTACTATTTTATGCATTCAGAACATTGGAAAGTACATTACAAATTCCAAGGGATCGTTAAAGCTGAATTAAAATCATTATCATTACATGTCTAACTAAACATGGGATTATCGTGCAACTTTTTGCAATAGATACCAAAGTGATAACTCAGACAAATGATACCCGTAATCGTCTGAGTGCTCAATATTTTATAGCACTTGATCCATTCACTTAACTTTACGTCAAATTAGGACAGAATGGACAACGAGCCAAAGCAGACGAGAAATGCTGGCAATTTTCTTCTATCTACTTGAACCTCCAAGTCCTTGATGAGCGGTTTTAGAAGCTGAGGTTTTCGTGGTTTCTCTATATTTTATTTTTCCATTCCAGGAGCAGAGAGAGAAAACACAATTTTATGGTCAACTTTCTGACACCTGTTTGGAAGTCATATAAGGTTAATGGAAAAAGAAATGTCAAAGAATGTATCTGTGAGTCAGACATGACAGAAATATTTAAAAAGAAGTTAATGCACAAAATCTTTATAAGGATCAGTGAATAGTGAAATTTCAGAGTTAATATCCGTTCCAAGCAAAACCATGCGATAGTGTCTGAGAACTGGAAACATACAGGTCTTTACTACAATATTATTCTCCTCCACTTTTCTGATTATTTTTGCACCATTTTTGCAACCTTTCTTATTTTGAATCAGTATGAATGAGTTCATTCTTTCCTTTTTTGGGTGCAGAATACTATTGATGTACCCTATGGGGCACCAGGATGGATATCTCGCACTAGAGTTGTACTAAAGATTTGCATGAACCTGGTCCAATAGCCATGTTGGTAGTCCATGACCACTAGATTGGAGTGCTGCAAATCTCCTGCTTCTGTAACGGGGCTGGACAGCAGAAGATATAATGAAGTTACATCCCACAGTGTCTGCGGGGTACACTGCCATCTGCTGGTCAAGGAGGCAAAAAGAACCAACAGGAACTAAATACTGAAGAGTGTGTTTCCTCTGGGGAAGAGTTTGGAGGCGATGCCGGGTCAGCTGACATATGTGGTGCAGTTGCATAATATAAAAGGCCGGAACAGTGAAGAAGGGGAGTAGTTGGCCTCAGATCCTGTACAAGGAAGGCCATGTGGCAGTGAAGTGTGCTTATAGCCCCATTGCCGCAGAAGCATCCAAAAGTGGTCAGATCCCAAAGAAGAAATCTGAGACCTAAGCCAAATGGAAGATTGGTGACCCAAGCTATGTAGAAGAACTGCTATCAACACCAGTAAAGACCTACACCAGCAGAAACCTGTAATCTATGCCAGTAGAGGCCCGAATACCAAGTACGATCACCAGAGGAACCCAAAGAATGAACACCAAATACCGTTGCTAGAGGAACACGAAGACCGAATACTGTCACTAGAGGAACCTGAAGTCCAACTACCAATGCTGACGATCAAGTACCAAAACCAGAACGTATGCCCAGGTGCAGAATCCAAGTGAGCCGAGTCGTTGCTTCCTGAGGAGAGTTACGGTATCGAGTGAGGACTTAGGCTGCACTTTATATAGCAGAGACAATCAGCTGGTATTGAGAGTGCAAGTAATCCCAAACTCAGACTTGCAGCCTAGTAAGTAGCGTCCTTGACCCCAGTAGGGCCTATGCACTGTTAGTATTGTTTAGATAGGTAGACTGCAGTAATGAATTGAGTGACACTGATGTTTCCCTGATAGAGGGATCTAAGGCACGATATTGCTGACGGTGACCATTAGTGAAAAGAGTAATAACGTTTAATTAATACTGTTATTGCATACCGTCCGCAACAGCCCCCTATTAAATTCATTAATAGTAGCTGCATTTTTTACAGTGAGGAGCACGCCATAGAGACTTTGCAACAAATTCATTAAGTGGTAAGCTCCTTGACGTAAAAAAATAAATTTGGCATAAAATAATTTGGCGATTCCTCCTCCAAAATGCTCTTTATTAAGACATGTGTGTACACAACAATCTCTGAATATCTTTTCTATATGGTACTGTAGCACCCACGGGGCAAGGGGTTGTAGTACTCGTCACCGGGCCTGTAATGTCGGGTCAGGGGGATGTCACGGGTGGCCCTTTGCCCTGTTTCGTGGCCCTGAGATGTACAATAAAGAAGGGGGGGATGATAATGGAGGATGTTTATCTCGTGATGCCACCTGCGGTACGCGGCCAGGGAATAGCCACCGCTGCTGTCGCTGTCCTCCGGGGCTGATGGTTGTAGCAGCTAAGATGTTTCTGCTCCCCACAGGTGGAGCGGGCCCCGGGGAGGATGATGAGGGGAGTAGTAATTGCTGGAGCCGAAGTGCAGGGCGCCGGCGCCAGCAAGGACAGGCGGACACAGTCTCTGCGGGTTCAAGGTTTCATTACTCCCAGTTCAGGTTTACCTGGAAGTTACTGGTCACCGCCGTGATGGGCCCCAGTCGATCCCGGATCCGTTGGAAGTCAGAATCGGTACAGTGGACAGTGGGCCCTTCCTCCTTGCGCCTTTAGAGATGGATCCCCGTGGCCTGAAGCTTCTTGGGGACCCCGGTTCTTGTAAAGTGTTTGCTCCCGTCCCGTATGCAGGTGCTGCGGGTCCGCGGTGAGGCCGGACTTAGATCACGACGGACCCTATCTAGCACTGTGCTTTGGGAACTGTGGTGGCTTGAGGGACATACAATCCCCCTGCCCTTCAGATTTTGGTGGACAACCTGAAGTCTAATCTACCCTAGGATTCTGCACCCTGCTCAGCACTGGTCCCAAGGGAGCAATGAAGCTCTCTCCTCGGCGACTGTACTGACTCCTGCGTCCCGCCAGAGCCAGTGGTAAAACCCGACTGCTCTCTTCCTCTCCTGCTGGAGAACTGCTGACTGTTGTATGGCTCCTAACTCCCCCTGGTGGCTGCTCCTTCCCCGGTTCTCTGTCACTAGTGGGTGGCTGCCCCCCATGTTTGGTGATTGCCTTAAGACCCAATCCAAGCCAGTCCCCAGTGGGGAGGCCCACCTAGTTGCGTGTACTATTTGGTGTGTTGTGGAACCGGTACCGACCTCCTCTGGATCCAGGATGAGTACTGCACCTTAAGTGAGGTGCAGTACCCTGTGACGACTGAAGTGTCAGGGGCACCACAGTACTTTACTTTACTATATTTTTTTCTATAAAGTAACTGTATGTGCGCAAGTCCATAGAAATGAATAATGTAGCTAAAACGTCAGTTTACTGAGTTTATACTCTCTCTTAATTCTTTGTCTAGGAGAATTCAGTCGTAGGCATAGAATTTTTTGTGCTCTGAAGACAACCACTTTTTTACTGACTACACTCCCTTTTTTACAGGTCACCACCCATCCAGGTCTCGTTTCTGCCCCTGAATGTGAATCTTGACTTTGGGTTATGGTGTAACTTCAATGGAGTTGAAGAAGAAACGCTATTTGCTAGAGATTTCTGCCATGCCAAGTAGACTTGACATCTCTTCTAAGACTCTAGGAGGCTATCCTGGGGTATAAAATGAGTAAACATGAACATTATGCTGGTCCTCAGACTGGGGACCCTGCGCTGTCCCTTATCTCAGAGGTTGGCTTGATGGTAGCCTGGTTTGAGCCCCCAGCGTGACCCTGACTCCTGTCCGAGCCCTGTTCTTACTCCCCCTCTCCCCACCGTTGGGGGAGCTTGGACACACCATAATAAGTCCCACAAACAACACAGTCAGGGGAAAAAATAAAACTCGTACACACTGCACACAAACGAGAAACAAGAAACAATACATGTATGGGAATTAAGTAAAAGAAAGGAAATGTGCAACGGGAGAACTTCCACGCCACACAAACAGCAATCTACAGGTCACCACAAAGAGGTTCGCTACCAAGACCGGAATCGCAGGAGCATAAGCTGAAGCTATTATTGGCAGCAAACAAACAGACTCCACAGTCTTAGAGAGGAAATAGCTGAATAGGAATTAGCAACCTGAGTCTCCAATAGCCACACACCACTCCACAGGAATTAACTAACTCCTGCATGACTGGAAAGCAGTGGAAAAGACTCAGCCGACGCCCGGCTCAGGCTGAGCAGCTAGAAGACCTCAGGTTGCCTGTCGGACTTTGCAATGCGAACAGAGTCCACCGCCGCACCCCGTGAGTGTGGACCTGAACACCGCATGACAGAGGCTTCCTCTTTTTCCAAAAACGTCCCGAATTTAGTGGTAGAGTTGACAAGTATGTTCTTCCTCCATGTAAATTTCAATCTATGATTTCCACAGTCCAGGACATCCGCATACTGCTCTTTTGCGTACATAATGCACCTATAATTGACATTTACAGTAAATAAGATTTCTGCAGAAACCAAAAAATTCCAGTGGCCAAGAGCAGATACTTTGTGGCCAACACAAAGCTATACAGTCCTTGATCTATTTGGCTATATTCAATCACTGTTGACTTATCATTGGATTAGTGGTTTGGACACAATCAACTCGGAAGTTTCTGCCAGCCCCAGATGTGGAACTCGAAGCATTTTACTAATTAGCTACAGCATTTTATAGTTCTGCTTTTATGACTTTAAACGTTACGACTCTTTACTTGTTCCACATGAAAAACAGAATTGACTGTTATAAATGGTGCAGAGAAGGAACTGTGCAGGAACTTGTCCTCTTTGACCCTTCATTTTTGATCCAGAATTAATATGGAAGCTCTTGCAGCATCATGCATGACGCGAAAAATTGAGAAACCATGACAAGTTAATAGGTGCAGTTAGGGTGACCACCTGGCCGCATATTATCCAAAACAAGTCCCCCTGGACCAAGGCTCTAAATTGGAATTACTATAATTATAGACAGCCCATCACGTCTGGGCTTTCTATGTAACTTGAACTTGCCTGATTTCACTGGATCCTTCCTCTTCTTTAATAAAGAAGCCTTGGACAAGTCTGCTTTATCAATCTGTCTTAAGAACTCTGGCTGACTTAGCACATGTAGGTCTGTGGACCTCTGACAAGCATGTGCTGAGCTTCCAGATGACTTGCATTCATTAGAAACATTTTCTTGGTCACAAGAAATTTTAATACACAAGATCTGTTTTCAAAGCTGTATACACTTGTGTTCATGCTTATCTTTCCATTTTTCCAACTACGTAGCTCGTTATATTCTACCGGGAGATATATTCATTGGTATAGGTAGCTTTCCTGCTGGGTTCATCTCTCCCCCTTTTGGACCTAGCAGGAGCTCGACTTCCACCCAACTGCTGATCATCAGCATTCTCTTGGTGTTTAAATACCCCTACCTTCCTTGGACTGTTGATATTCTTCAAGTCCTGGGTGCAAGCAGGTGGCTTGTACTCCTCTGTAGTATCGTTGCTGAACTTCTACCTGTGTTATCTGTAGATAAGTAGTTTATGCATTTTCCCAGTGTGTCCTCCTTGTGTCGTCTATAGTGTTTAGTGGGGTTGACGAAGAGCTCTTCCTATCCATTCCCTATTTAGGGCCCAGTGCTAGGAATACCTAGGGTCAGGTATCCAGCTTGGCGCATAGGTGTGGAACCAATCTAGGGTGATGAGGGATCCAAGGGACAAGTAGTAGGTTTGGTCAGGGGTCACCACCTTCCCTTACCCTAGACACAGGGTTTCCCTTCCCTTCCCTTTTGCTGTGCGCTTGGTACTTCCCCGTACCTAGCGTGACCCTTCCATTGTGAAAGCAGGTTCTCTCTGTAGCTGTTGTATAAAGTGGAAAAGCGGAAGAGCAGTTATGTGGTCCAGAAGAGGACGGGAACGGAGCTGGAAACTGGAGACTATGGAGATAGGTAAGTATGTTAACCCCTTTATGACCTTTGACGTATATTTACGTAAAAGGTTGTGTCCCTGCCTTTGATGCAGGCTCACACGCTGAGAACGCATCTTTCCCGGCACATAACAGCTGATTTGATAAGCCGTTATTTGCCTCTAACAGTTGCGGGTGGATTAGAGATCTGCCCACGTCTGTTAACCAGTTAAACTCCGCTGGTAATTTCTGATTTAAAACGCGCAGGCAGGGAGTGCGCCATTCTGAACTCCCATCGGCGCGCCTGTGATGTGATTGCGGGGAGCCGATGGGTTGTCAAGATATCTAGGGGTCAGCTGATGATCCCTTTTTCCTGTCATGACCAACTTCCTGTGAATGCCGACTGCAGCTGCAGCCTACAGTAGGATTCATGGTCCTGCATCTGGTGGAGTGTTGTGCGTCTTTGTTCATCTTCGTAGGAGGCTTCCCCAATACGGAACTCTTCAGACTTGGCTTCTGGAACCTTCTGCATACTTTGAGCTACATGTGGAAGATGTTTATGGGGGAGGGTGTTAGCACTTCTGACCATCTAGGGGGTGATCTCAGGACAGGGAGAAAAATAAGCCACGTGTTTGGTCACTGAGTTGGTGCTGTGACGTGGAGGGGTAAGAAGATTTTGCTGCTTCTGCCAGGTCCTGCTGCCCATGAACGGAGTATAGAGATTGGAGCTGGATACCGATGCTACGGTCGTGAGATCCGTCATCTGGATCTGAGGAACTATCCTATGGACTGTTGTTACCGGCTGGAGTTGGATACATGTGCTGAGGTTGTAATATCCGTTGTCTGGACCTGAGGAACTATCCTAAGGACTGTTGTTGTTGCCGGCTGGAGCTGGATATCCATGCTACAGTTGTGATATCCGTCGTCTGAATCTGAGGAACAATCCTAAGGACTATTGTTGCCGGCTGGAGCTGGATATCCATGCTACAGTCGTGATATCCGTTGTCTGGATCTGAGGAACTATCCTATGGACTGTTGTTGCCGGTTGGAGCTAGATATATACGTGCTACGGTCGTGATATCCGTCGTCTGGATCTGAGAAACAATTCTATGAACTGTTGTTGCCGGTTGGAGCTAGATATATACGTGCTACGGTCGTGATATCCGTCGTCTGGATCTGAGAAACTATCCTATGGACTGTTGTTGCCGGTTGGAGCTAGATATATACGTGCTTCGGTCGTGATATCCGTCGTCTGGATCTGAGGAACAATTCTATGAACTGTTGTTGCCGGCTGGAGCTGAATACACGCGATATGGTCATGATATCCAACATCTGGAGGACCATAATGACTATGGTTGCTGTAAGACCATGTACGTAACAAATAAAAAATGTTGCATCATTAACCTACCTAAGTAATTAATACAACCCAAAATCTCAGATCTTCACAATTATCTTAGAACATTGCACAATTTACAAGATGTCTAGAGACTGTAGATAGTCCCCAGATTACCAGGGATCGTGAACCACATAAATAGATCCCCAGGTCCATTTAAATATGAGGAGAAACCAGTCATCTGTGAAATCATCCATAACATTAGCAACTATGCACAATCTTCCAGATATTCGAAGAATGTAGAGAATGTATTTTGTCCCAAGGCCACGAGGGACAGCAAACTACACTACTAGATCCCCAGGTCAATTGATTCGAAAGCAGAGATTTCTCATCTGTGATATCAATCTATAACATTTGTAAATGGGTCAATCTACAGTCTCTGGAGATCTGGAAGATTTTGCATAAGACTGACCACCAGGAAAAATAAACTACACCACAATATCACCAGATTCATTCAAATAAGAGGAAAAACCTCTAATATGGGATATAAATTTGTTGCTTTAGGAATTATGCTAGATCTCCAGACATGTATCATGCTAAGTACAGGGAAGTACGAAGCAAACGGCAAAAGGGAAGGGAAACCTTGTGTCTACGGGAGGGGGAGATTGTAAACCCTGACCAAACCTACCTCTGTTCCCTGAGGTCTCTCACCACCCTAGATAGGGTCCACACCTATGCGCCGAGCCGGATACCTGACCCTAGCTATCCCTAGTGCTGGGCCCTACATAGGGAGTGGCTGGGATGAGCTCTTCATCAACCCCACTAAACACTACAAAAGACAACAAAGAGGACACACATAGGGAAAATGAATGAACTACTTATCCGCAGATGACTCAGGTGGAAGATTAATAAAGGTACATCAACAATACTACCTAGGGGTAAAAGCCACCTGCTTGCAACCAGAGCTTCAATGAATTGAAAAATGTCATCAGTCCAGGGAAGATGGGGGAATTTAAGCACATGGAGAATGGAGAATACTGATACTCATCTGCTGAATAGGAGGAGGATTCCGCTGTGTCTTAAAGGGGAAGAGATGAAAACCCAGTAGGAAAGCTACCGAATACAATGAATAGAAAGTCAGGGACCATTTTGTGTAGCCAAACGTTACGACCATCTATTGCCAGAAACCACAAGACTGTTACCGTGACACACCCGTGACAATATGGTAGATTATCCCCAGCTACTAGGGACATTAAACTATACCACTAGATCATCAAGACCATTGATATGAAAACAGAAACCTCTCATTTATTTTATCAATTATTACATGAGGAGCTATACATAATCTTCCAGATCTCTAGAGTCTGTGGAATGTAGACTGCCCAATCTTCAGAATTTTCAAAGAGATCTTCCCCAGGCCACCAGGGATGGTAAACTACACCAGGTCCATTTGTGATGCCCTGGTCCCCAGGGGTCACAGGTAACAACACCTACCACATCACACACACACCCCCATCCCTTGTGAGGACTCACCCGTCACCCGAAAGGGAGACCTGATGCCTCCCTCAGGAGCAGTTGGGCACACCAGGTGGGCGGAGTCAGGCGGAAAGGCACGCCCACCGAGGAGACTACTGTCCTGAGGCAGGAAAGACAAAGAGTTGTTGGTTTGGAGGGAGTGTTTAGTGAGGAAGGAGGAAAGCTGTCAGGGACCAGGGTTGGAGCCTGGGATCCCCGTAACGTCAGGCAGGCAGACGGTGGTGGCCGCCTGCAGGAGTACCGGTGTAGTGACCGGCGGAACCGTAAGGACCGGGTCAGGGATGGAGCCTGCCGGACCTGAACCGGGGAGTCAACAGCTATCCGGAGCACCAGTAACCGGGTACTCAGACCCCATCCTAGTTTAGAAGCCACTGAGTTTAGGCAAATTCACTGATTGCAGTCTGGACCTCACGGGTTCATCCTCACCCAAAATCCCGAAAGAAGGCAGCAGCCCACCGATACCGAGTGAGAGCCACTGCCAAGGGCCAAACACCCGACGGACCAGCGCCTGTGGGCAACCGAGGGCTCTTCCGGCAGCTAAACGCTGGGGAGCGGGCTACCACTGCCCAGGCCGGGGAGCCAAAAGTTAAAACAGAAGGTGCAAGGGAAAGGGGCCACCATCAGCCTCACAAGGGACACAAGCAGCCGGCTGCGGGACCCGACCATACCCGAACTTTGGTTTACCAATGACCCCGAGTGTGAATTAATAGTGAGTACACCAGTGCCATCCGGGCACGACACTGCAACGCAGTACGGCACCCTGCACCCCGACATCATCGCCATCTCCCACCGGGCCCCAGGACACACTGCCCCTACCCATGGAGGGGCTAACATCTAGGCTGTGGCTACAACACGGCTCCCGGGAGCCCCTTTCACTCCCGCCGCAGCAGTGGTGCATCCCGTCACCACAACCCGTGGGTGGCGTCACGACTCATCCAGCAACAACGCGGCCTCCCGGCTGCGTACCCTGTCATACACCGCCAGCCCCCACTGCCTCCTCTTAACAGAGCGACGTGGCCCCTGGTTCAGAGGCGCTCGAGCCACCGACAACCCGAGCCCGGACCTCGAGCGGCTCGGCCCAGGCAGGGAGCAGCCGAGCCCCTCTCAGGGCGGTACACATCGACTCTTCTGGCGTCATGAACAGGATTCGTGTGGAAGTGCGCCTTAGAAGTATCCGTCAGCGCCGTCCTGCCGAAAAAGTTGAAGATCTGCCATATTGGGCGCGAAAGTTTCTCGCTCGAGTCGTCTTCCCCAAGCAGTGAAGGCGCGAAAGTGAAGCCCCGCCCCCAGAAGGAGTGCTGGAAGAAAACCAAGGGGGGGGGTGGGTGAAGAAGCTGGCCTCATATAATCCAGGGGATAAGGAGCAGGGAAGCCAGGACCCTGCACCCATCTTGTTCCTGGATCCCGAGCAAGAAGCATGTCCACCCCGTCCACCAAGCCCGAGCCGCCCGAAGCCCTGGAGCCCACGCCCGGAACAGCGGCGTGGGTGAAGACCCGAACTGCCGAGATTAGTCAACGCCACCGGAGCCAGGTCCGCCTCCTGATGGAACAGTGGACCGCAGAGGCGGAAGAGCTGGCGGCGATCGCCCGGGGGCATGAGATGGAGGCCATTTTAGCGGAACTGGTAAGTGACCCACGCCCCTGTGTCCCCACGGGACCAGCCGCTGCGGCTGAGGGACCCGGTCTACCCCCGGCCCCTATACGGTCTCCTCCGTCGCCTGTGCTGACTGCCGCTGCTAGTCTGCCTGGCCCGTCACTCCCCGCGATGGCGGAAGCACCTGAGGCGACGCCTCAAAAAGGTCTGGCGGTCGGAGCGACTAAAGGCACAGCAGGCCCGGAGGCCGATAGCGGTGACTCCGGCCCCGACATAGAACCGGTCTCCGGTTCGGAGGAAGCAGACGAAAATCATCTCAACGGCAGTGCTCCGGCGGCCACCTACATCCTGCGGAGTGGTGGGAATGGATACCGGATGGCCCTTTCCCACCATGTCTGCTGCATGTTAGAAATGTTTGAAGCGGAGGCCGAGTCCGTGTCAGAGGAAGTGCTGGAGTAAAGTTTGGAAATAAAAGGACCCGTCCCCGTTGGGACTTATGTTAACCCCCGTTTAACCCCTGTTGCGTGAGTGACTGCTTATGGACAAGGCCGTGGACTTGCTGGCCACCCAAAAACTATTGGGCGGGCTTGTAAATATGCCCCATCCTGCCCCTTTTGACATGCCTTCCCGTTCCGTTAGCCTCCGGAGAAGCAGATTGGAGGTAGGACCCACAGCAGAGCAGGCTGGGGTCCGGTCACCACCGGGACCGGTAACCATACTCCGGGGAGCCCTCGGGCAACTGCCGGGTGCGCCGCACCGTACCCGTTCCCGCCTGGGTGATCTAGCTGTGTTCCTGTTTCCGGACTGGGGAAAAGGGGTGCTGCCCGTTTCTTAGGGGCAGCATCAAGGCTAGGTTGTTTGGGTGGGAAAGACGGAAGGACATGAACCCATTCCGTTATTAAAGTTATTAAAGTTATGCAACGTTAAAGTAAAATGCCTCCCGTTATGGGAAGACCTTCAGAAACCTTATAAGTTTGTAATAATCTATATATATAATTGCCTTATTCTGTCTGTCTGTCTGTCATGCTCCAAAATTGTGTCCTTACGGTGACACAAAGCTGATTGGCCGCTGGGCTCGCCATGGCCCCGCCCCCCCCACGGATTGGCCTCTCGCCCCGGCTCTCTGCAGGCCCCGCCCCCCTCACGCAATGCACGCTCGCTCTGGCCCAACTGACACGGAGCTCCGACTCCCAGGTGAGTACACACACACACATCAGATCACACTCACTCTCACACACACCTCACACATCACATCCACACACTCACAACATCCTGGGATATCGCTTGCTTCTACACCGGCTCTGTCACGATCCCAGCAGCGCCAGACATAACCTTGCGATGCTGGGATCTTGACGGAGCCCGTGAACGCTGGTAACCATTATACACATCGGGTAACTAAGGTCCCTTGGTTACCCGATGTGTATCATAGTTACCAGTGTACACCGGCTCCCGGTACACATGTGCAGGGAGCCGGCATTATACTCCTCTCCCCCCAGGACTACTCCTCCTATTACAGTCCTCCTATTATACTCCTCTCTGAGTATAATAGGAGAGCTATTATAGCATGGGGGATGTAGCACGATGGGGGGTGCGCAGCATGGGGGATGTAGCACGATGGGGTGCGCAGCATGGGGGATGTAGCACGATGGGGAGTGCGCAGCATGGGGGATGTAGCACGATGGGGAGTGCGCAGCATGGGGGATGTAGCACGATGGGGAGTGCGCAGCATGGGGGATGTAGCACGATGGGGAGTGCGCAGCATGGGGGATGTAGCACGATGGGGAGTGCCCAGCATGGGGGATGTAGCACGATGGGGAGGTGCGCAGCATGGGGGATGTAGCACGATGGGGAGTGCGCAGCATGGGGGATGTAGCACGATGGGGAGTGCGCAGCATGGCGGATGGAGCACGATGGCGGGTGCGCAGCATGGGGGATGTAGCACGATGGGGAGTGCGCAGCATGGGGGATGTAGCACGATGGGGGATGTAGCACGATGGGGGATGTAGCACGATGGGGGATGTAGCACGATGGGGGATGCGCAGCATGGGGGATGTAGCACGATGGGGAGTGCGCAGCATGGGGGATGTAGCACGATGGGGAGTGCGCAGCATGGGGGATGTAGCACGATGGGGAGTGCGCAGCATGGGGGATGTAGCACGATGGGGAGTGCGCAGCATGGGGGATGTAGCACGATGGGGAGTGCGCAGCATGGGGGATGTAGCACGATGGGGAGTGCGCAGCATGGGGGATGTAGCACGATGGGGAAGTGCGCAGCATGGGGGATGTAGCACGATGGGGAGTGCCCAGCATGGGGGATGTAGCACGATGGGGAGGTGCGCAGCATGGGGGATGTAGCACGATGGGGAGTGCGCAGCATGGGGGATGTAGCACGATGGGGAGTGCGCAGCATGGCGGATGGAGCACGATGGCGGGTGCGCAGCATGGGGGATGTAGCACGATGGGGAGTGTGCAGCATGGGGGATGTAGCACGATGGGGGATGTAGCACGATGGGGGATGTAGCACGATGGGGGATGTAGCACGATGGGGGATGCGCAGCATGGGGGATGTAGCACGATGGGGAGTGCGCAGCATGGGGGATGTAGCACGATGGGGAGTGCGCAGCATGGGGGATGTAGCACGATGGGGAGTGCGCAGCATGGGGGATGTAGCACGATGGGGAGTGCGCAGCATGGCGGATGTAGCACGATGGGGAGTGCGCAGCATGGCGGATGGAGCACGATGGCGGGTGCGCAGCATGGGGGATGTAGCACGATGGGGAGTGCGCAGCATGGGGGATGTAGCACGATGGGGGATGTAGCACGATGGGGGATGTAGCATGATGGGGGGTGCGCAGCATGGGGGATGTAGCACGATGGGGAGTGCGCAGCATGGGGGATGTAGCACGATGGGGAGTGCGCAGCATGGGGGATGTAGCACGATGGGGGGTGCGCAGCATGGGGGATGTAGCACGATAGGGGGTGCGCAGCATGGGGGATGGAGCATGATGGGGAGTGCGCAGCATGGGGGATGGAGCACGATGGGGAGTGCGCAGCATGGAGGATGGAGCACGATGGGGAGTGCGCAGCATGGAGGATGGAGCACGATGGGGAGTGCGCAGCATGGGGGATGGAGCACGATGGGGGGTGCGCAGCATGGGGGATGGAGCACGATGGGGAATGCGCAGCATAGGGGATGGGGCATGATGGGGGGTGCGCAGCATGGGGGATGGAGCACGATGGGAGGTGCACACCTCCCCCCAACACACACACACACACACACACACAGGGAACCACAAACACCGCCATACACAGACACCCACACACACAGACAACGCTGCACACACACAACACCCAACACACAAACACCGCGGCATACATAAATATACGCACATACCGCACAACACACACATTGCACAAAACATATCTCCCCCAAAACACACTACACCCACACAAACTGCGCAACACACACACACACAACGCGACAGACACACAGCGCTCCACAAACAACGCAACACACATACAACACCGCTCTCACCCCCCGCCACACCCAGAAAACACCCAGAACATGTACATCATCCTACACAAACACTTGGTAACTACACACAACAACATCTATATATATATATATATATATATAAAATCTATATCTATAACAAAAATCATACATGAACTACACAATACGTAAATTCTAGAATACCCGATGCGTAGAATCGGGCCACCTTCTAGTGTTATTATACTTGTCCACCCGCCGGACCTGAACCGGGGAGTCAACAGCTATCCGGAGCACAAGTAACCGGGTACTCAGACCCCGTCCTAGTTTAGAAGCCACTGAGTTTAGGCAAATTCACTGATTGCAGTCTGGACCTCACGGGTTCATCCTCACCCAAAGTCCCAAAAGATGCAACAGCCCACCGATACCGGGTGAGAGCCACCGCCAAAGGCCAAACACCCGACGGGCCAGCGCCTGCGGGCAACTGAGGGCTCTTCCGGCAGCTAAACGCCAGGGAACGGGCTTCCACTGCCCAGGCAGGGGAGCCAAAAGCCAAAACAGAAGGTGCAAGGGAAAGGGGCCACCATCAGCCTCACAAGGGACACAAGCAGCCGGCTGCGGGACCCGACCATACCCAAACTTTGGTTTACCAGTGACCCCGAGTGTGAATTAATAGTGAGTACACCAGTGCCATCCGGGCACGACACTGCACCGCAACACAGCACCCTGCACCCCGACATCATCGCCATTTCCCACCGGGCACCGGGACACACTGCCCCTACCCACAGAGGGGCTAACATCTAGGCTGCGGCCACAACACCGCTCCCGGGAGCCCCCTTCACTCCAGCCGCAGCGGTGGTGCATCCCGTCACCACAACCCGTGGGTGGCGTCACGACTCATCCAGCAACAACGCGGCCTCCTGGCTGCGAACCTCGTCCTCTACCGCCAGCCCCCACTGCCTCCCCTTAACAGAGCGACGTGGCCCCCGGTCCGGAGGCACTCGAGCCACCGACAACCCGAGCCCGGACCTCGAGCGGCTCGGCCCAGGCAGGGAGCAGCCGAGCCCCTCTCAGGGCGGTACACATTTCTCAGAGCAAAGAAATAGAAAACAATTCTGAAACTTGATCATACATAGTCGAGAAAGTTATGTTTTGCATAACATACAGATTCATCTGTGTTTCCATTTAATACCTTGATGGAAACATAAGCAAGAAATGGCAAAAGCAGCAATTTTTTAGATATTTTATCTGCACTTGACCTTGAGATCTTCAACTATGGAGCAGAAAAGCTGCGCAAGGTGTTTTATATGGGAATTGGCTTTTGATGGAAATCGAGTCACATGGTCTGCGAAGTAGTAGAATTTATCATACACATATTACACTCTGCTCAAATGATTTTCATCTTGGCTTTTGTATAGAGGTCACCTAAATGCCAATAGAAGTGCTTAAGACACGGTAGGAGTAGTAAAGCAGATGTTCTTTGATTCATATTTGTGCTGGAAGTGGTTTATTGGGAAAGCATTTCCAGGCAGCAAGGATGTACAAATGGACAGTGATAGCCCTGGAAAATATGTGCAGGGGTAACTATTTGTGGTGATATATACACATATTGTATGACTTATGCATTTTGCAGAAAGTATGATCACAAGACCAAAAAGACCAACAGCTGTCAAAGCCAGAACATAATAAGAAACCATCCTTTGTTACCTTCCTCGTTCTACGATAATTGTAGTGGAAAACTTTGTTCTTTTGGCTTCTGGCACTATTGGAGTAATAGCTACAAGTCTTGACTTTCTCAATCCCATATAGCTTTTGGTCTGGAAAATTGAAAGTATGCCAACTTTCCTGGAGTGTCTGAGAGACACCTGGAAAAAGGGGAGACCTCCTGAAAGAGTTAGCAAATTTTAAGGGAGCCACCAACGCCTCAAGAGGAATGAAAGGAATTGCAACCTCCTGCTCTGTGGCCTCCCTTCTAACAGTCTCGCACCCCTACAATCTATTCTAAACTATGCTGCCCGGCTAATCCACCTGTCCCCCCGCTACTCCCCGACCTCTCCACTCTGCCAGTCCCTTGACTGGTTTCCCATTGCCCAACGACTCCAGTTAAAAACACTAACCATGACATACAAAGCCATCCACAGCCTGTCTCCTCTTTACATCTGTGACCTAGTCTCCCAATACCTACATGCACGTGTGGCGCCCCTGAGGCTTCTGTCGCCACAGGACATTGCACCCCATCCAGCGGTGTGATGCCCCATTCTGGGTGAGGAAAGGAGTGAACACCGGTCCCCTGGTAAATCTACACAACACCCATTGTTAGGTACACACTGGGACCAGGGATAGTGGCAGTTACCCTCCTATGCTGCATGCTGGGAGGGGCCGTAAGACCCATCCCTGCTCCTATAGGGTACAGCTTAGCAACCGGGGGGTGGGAAGAGCCAGCCGAGTGTAGAGCAGAGAGGAAGGTCAGAGTTTCAGTTTACCTCAGAGAGTGAGAGAGTGAGGAGACAGCATGTAGCTGTGAAAGAGAAAGGAGCTCTGTGAGCTCAGAGTGTCCGCACAGAGAAAGCAACAGAAGAAGGAGAGAGAGTGGGGAAGGAGGAGGAGGTCTGCAGGAGGCAGGCAAGGAGGAGAGAAGGAAAGAGAGCTCCAAGTCAGTCAGGAGCTGAGAAGAAGAAAGAGACGCTTCCTGGTGAAGATCCTGGGACTCAGAGGGTCCAGGTGACACCAAGCAGAGAGAAGAAGGGATTCCAGGGCCACGGATAGCTGTAGAGCTGTGGTGGCCTGTTCCACAGGAACATCGGTGGAGGGATCAAGCTGCAACAGGGGACGGTCCCTAGAAACCGGAGGAGTGCAAAATTATCTCCAAACAGTAAAAACCGAGGCCCAGGGAAAGTTGTAAACTCCCCGGGCCACAGCCCACAGCAGAACCTCTAGAAAGGGGATAATCATCCGACAGGTGACCCCCCAGCCTGGATGCTGTAGTGGAGGCCGAGCAGGTTCATCCTAAAAGAGCTAGGCTTAGGAAGACAGCTGAAGATAGAGACACCTTAGAGAGAAGGGTACCGGTTTTCACTCCAGGAATCACCCAGAAATGGCGGAGGTCCCTGACAGTGGGTTCCAGTCGTTTGAGGGCACCAGTGTGCGCATACCAGGACGTGTGAGTAAAGAACTTGAAACTGCACCCTTGGAGTGGTCTCTGTTATTTTATCTGCTTAGCCTTCCATTACACCATAGACTCTCACGAGCACCAACAATGTGCCCCGGGGCATTGCTCCACCTGTGGGGAGCAGTACCATCATTGCTGCCATATCATCACCCCGGAGGCCTTACACAGCAGCGGCGGCTTAATAGCCGCATACCACAGGTGGCGTCACGAACACAAACTTTATTCATCACCAAGTCATCAGCCATATTTAAACTGACATCCACCAGAGCCGGGCCCCGCCACCACTGACGACCCCCGGACTAATCCGGCCCGGCACCGGGTGTCCTATAGCCCTGGGGTGGGCGAGTCACACGTAACCTCAGATCCTCACAAGATCTCCCTCTCTACTCCCGTCTTATCTTTTCTTCCTACCATCGCATCCAAAATTTCTCCCGTGCCTCCTCCATACTCTGGAATGCTCTGCCACACCACATCAGACTCTCGCCTACCTTGACAAGCTTCGAAAGGAACCTGAAGACCCACCTCTTCCGACAAGCCTACAACCTGCCGTAACCCTCAGTCTGATATAGCGCCGCAAAACCAGTTCTACCCTAACCTACTGTATCCTCACCTATCCCTTGTAGACTGTGAGCCCTCGCGGGCAGTGACCTCCGTCCTCCTGTACCAGTCTGTGCCTTGTATTGTTTATGATTATTGTACTTGTCCCTATTATGTATACCCCTTTCACATGTAAAGCGCCATGGAATTGATGACGCTATAATAATAATAATAATAATGAGACGGAGGTGCCTGGAAAAAAGGAGAGATCTCCTGAACACCTGGAAGTGATGGCAAATATTTAGGGAGTCATCGAAGCCTATCCCAGGATTGTCTCAAAAGTTCCTAGAAAAATGGTTAGACCTTCTGATGAGATATCAAATTTTCAGTGAGCCACCAAAGCCTCTGGGATGAATATCTGGGAGGTTCCTGGAAAAAGGGGAGATCTCCTGGATTCCTGGAAGAGATGGCAAGTCTTTAGGGAGTCACCATGCCTCTGAGAGGAATGAAATAGAGGTTCCTTGAAAAAAGGAAACCTCCCCTAACACCAGGAAGAGGAGGCAAATCTTCAGGTAGTCACCAAAGCCTCTCACAGGATTGCCTCAGACGTTTCAGGAAAATGGTTACACCCCCTGAAGAGATATTAAATCTTCAAGAAGCCACCAAAGCCTCTCAGAGGATTGTCTAAATTAGACATTCCTGGAAAATGGGTAGACCTCATTAAGAGATTTCAAACTTTCAGGCAGCCACCAAAGCATTTAGGAGGTGATATTGTTTAGGTGTCTGAAAAAAAGGGGAGATTTCCTAGACTCCTGGAAGAGATGGCAAAACTTCAGAAAGCCAGGAACCTTTGGGAGGTTCCTGGAAAAAGGGGAGACCTCCTGGAAGAGTTATCAAATCTATAAGGAGCTACCAAAGCCTAGAGGATGAATATCATTAAGGTGCCTGAAAAAAGGGGGTGACCTCCTGGACTCCTGGAAGAGATGACAATATTTCAGAAAGCCACCAAAGCCCCTAAGAGGTTCCTGGAAAAAATAGAGACCTCTTAGTAGAAATCTTCAAGGAACAACCAAAGCTTTTGAGAGGAATATCTCGGAGGTTCCTGGAAAAAGGAGAGACCTTCTAGACTCCTGTAAGAGTTAACAAGTCTTCAGGGAGCCACCAAGACCTATAAGGCTATGTGTGCACGGTAGAATGTACCTGCGGATTTTTCTGCCTGAAAATCCGCGACTTTCGCGGCAAATCCGCTCCCGCGGATTTGCCGCGGATTTACCGCGGATTTGCCGCGGATTTTGATGCGGATTTTTTTTTTTCCCCATTCAAAGCCAAAAATCCACAACAAATCAGCACCAAACAATTGACATGCTGCAGATTTTTCCGGATCAAAATCCGCGGCAAATCCGCAGCGGAAAAATCCGCAGCATGGGCACAGCATTTCCAAAATGCCATTGAAATGGCTTGGAAGTGCTGCTGCAGATTTTCGGCAAATCCGCGGCAAATCCGCGGCAAATCCGCGGCAAAATCCGCGGTAAATCCGCAGCGTGGGCACATAGCCTAAGAGGAATAATATAGAGGTTCCTGGAAAAGGGGAGACCTCCTGGAAGAGTTATCAAATTTTTAAGGTGCGACCAAAGGCTCTGGGATGAATATCTGGAAGGTTCCTGGACAAAGGGGAGACCTCCTGGATTCCTGGAAGAGATGGAAAATCTTTAGGGAGGCACCAAAGGCTCTGAGACATATGTCTAGAAGATTCCAGAAATAAAGGGAGTTGACCAAACTTCAGAGAGCCACCAAAGAATCCCAAAAAGCTACTGGAAAGTAGTGCTTCTGGAAGGTTTCTTTCGCATTATGCTGGGATGTTCTATCATCAGATGGAGAGTTGCAGACAAAAATAATTATTACTATGGTTTTTAGTATATATGAATTCAACGTCTACCACCATCATTCTGACAATTTATCTATTAAATCATGTCGTACAGGACATTCCGTTTTATGATAATTTAAATGTTAGTATTGTTGGACTTTCCAAGGTCAAGGTAAGCCAATCCCTTTTGTGTTCCTTGTTCCAGAGCCCTAAACTGTGAACTAGTTGATGCACACAGCATTGTCTGCTAAAGTGCTGACAAGTCCTTGACGCTTATCTTTTTATCAAAGCTTCAATTTCATGTAATGATTGCATTTTCCACAATAAAATGCTCAGGGAGGAAGCGTCTGAAGCACCACCGAGATTCTCTTTTTCGAAAAAATCATTAGCACCGCAGTCTGAGATGGTAGCTGCTTTTTTGCCATTCTGATTTTCCCTTGTGCTCTCAGCCCTGTGTGAATCCAATGTTAAGTTGAACACTGTGGTTTCTAGAAATTGACAGCAGCAAAGGAGGTATAAGTAGCAAGTCCCTAGAAAAGTCGGTCCACTATCCTTTAAAAGGACGAAAATCCAGAACTACGCGTTTCTAATGATAAACATTCTTGATCATTCTTAATCATGAAACGTGTAGTTCTTTTTTCATTTTGTCTATTGACATTGATGTCTGTATTTTACCTTTGGATGGACTTTCAATAAAGTTCAAATTTATCCACATACCTGTGAAGCTGACTTTCTCTACAGCTACCATTGATTCATTTGCTACTAAGTGCTGGCTTGAGGGTGAGCTGGACTTTTTATTTTTTCTTCATCTCACTATCCTTTGCCCAAGGCAGAATTTACATTGAATTTAGGGCTTAAAGGGAATTTGTAAGCAGGTTTTTGCTACCTAATTTAAGAACAAAATAATGTAGATAAAGCGACTCTGAATCCAACGATGTATAACTTAGATTACTGCAGTTCTGACACAATCAGAGCTTTTAGATTTAAAGAGCTGGGAAAGCTGCCCCTGCCCACACCAGACTCTATAAAAATTGGACATTGACAGAGAGGTGTCAATTAGAGGAGGGGGCGTGCCGGACTGCCATGCACATGACATTGTGGCAATGATAATTAGTATGTGATAAAGCCTTTACTTAAGTAAACAACATCACAAAGCCTGATAAGAGTCTTCAGGTTCCTTCTGAGGTCAGTATTTGGTCTTCGGGTTCCTTCTGGCGTTGATGTTCAGTATTCGGTATTCGTGTTCTTTCTGAGGTTGGTGTTCGGTCTTTGGGTTCCTTCTGGCGTTGATGTTCAGTATTCGGTCTTTGGGTTCCTTCTGGCGTTGATGTTCGGTATTCAGTCTTCGACTTCCTTCTGAGGTCGGTGTTCGGTCTTTTGGCGTTGATGTTCAGTATTCGGTCTTCGGATTCCTTCTGAGATCGGTGTTCGGTCTTTGGGTTCCTTTTGGCGTTGATGTTCAGTATTCGATCTTTAAGTTACTTCTGGGGTTGGTGTTTGGCATTCGGTCTTTGTATTCCTTCTGGGGTTGGTGTTTGGCATTCAGTGTTTAGTCTTTGTATTCCTTCTAGGGCTGATGTTCTATATTCCGTGATCGTTCTTCAGGTTCCTTCTGGGGTTGGTTTTTAGCATTCGGTGTTTGTATTCCTTCTGGGGTTGGTGTTTGGCATTCGGTGTTTGTATTTCTTCTGGGGTTGGTGTTTGGCATTCAGTGTTTAGTCTTTGTATTCCTTCTAGGGCTGATGTTCTGTATTCCGTGATTGTTCTTCAGGTTCCTTCTGGGGTTCGTCGACTGTATATGGTGTTCACTCATTGGGTTCCTTCTGTGGTAATGGTAGCTATAAGCCACTCTGCTGCTCATACAACTGCTCCTTTCCGACTTTTGGTTATCCTTCCCTTCTATACTATCCTGGGTTTTGCATAATTAACAATTGCACCCCAACTACTACCCGACCCAGCGCTTCTTCTAAACTCTTCTTCTAGGAAAGACACACTCCACTTATTAGTTCCTGTCTGTTCTTTCCAACCTGCAAATGACGATATGCACCTCCAGATGCTCTATGATGTTGGTTGGATGCGTTTTTTGTACTCCATCCCCTTACAGTATATCCCAAGTAATAAAGCTTATTCATTCACAATCTCTGCATGCTGAATAATTCTGCAGAAAGCTGAAAATTGCAATACTATATTGTAAGAGAACCTTACTGAGCAATAGTTGTGGACTCTTGGCAATAAGCGGATCACAAAACTGTCCTCCTTAGGTCACCTAGTATCTTTGAGGAAACTTGGCATAAGGTGTAAAATCTCTCTTCAGCGCCACCACAGGATATATTAAGGATTACACACGGTCTGCAGATCTAAACAAGTCCTCCAGGGAGAGACTGGCCAACAGGCTACGGTCCTTAATGGAAGTCAGTCAGCTCCAAAATGCATATTAAAGTAGATGCACAACGATGTAGGAGACACAGCCCCTATAAACATCATAGCATTGTAGATTTTAGTGGTAAGGGGCCTGAGAAAATGACTTTTAAATCATATTCAAATGAGAGGCTGGTGCGTGCTCTTGGCTCAGTGGACCGTTACACCTCCTTAATTTGCATTTTGGGAACTTATTCCGCTTCTGATTGAAGTTCCTCACTCCTTACACCTCAGTATCAGTGTAGAGAGCAGCAGCTCCAGCTCCAGTGAGGAGCCAGGGAGGAGAACGTTCCCACCAACACAACGTGTGCACTATCACTGACACTGTGTGCTTCAGGCAGTGTCATTGTGCACATGCAGACACATGGGCTGGGTTCAGGCAGCGCTCGCTCTGGGCGAGTGAGGGCTGTCAATCATAAGTGGGGAAAGTCCCCAAAATGCAAATTGATGGGCGTAACAGTGCAAGGACTCTTGGCCACACCAAGGGTGCACCAAAGCTCCCTAATTAGCATTTGAATTAAAAGTTATTTTTTCAGGCACTGTACTGTAGGGGGGTCAAGGTTAGGTCCACCCCTGAATTGGTAGCTGGCACACTGATGGTCTATGTATAATGTGTAAATGTATGTAAGTGTAATGTATACAGTTAGGTCCAGAAATATTTGGACAGTGACACAATTTTCGCGAGTTGGGCTCTGCATGCCACCACATTGGATTTGAAATGAAACCTCTACAACAGAATTCAAGTGCAGATTGTAACGTTTAATTTGAAGGTTTGAACAAAAATATCTGATAGAAATTGTAGGAATTGTACACATTTCTTTACAAACACTCCACATTTTAGGAGGTCAAAAGTAATTGGACAAATAAACCAAACCCAAACAAAATAATTTTATTTTCAATATTTTGTTGCAAATCCTTTGGAGGCAATCACTGCCTTAAGTCTGGAACCCATGGACATCACCAAACACTGGGTTTCCTCCTTCTTAATGCTTTGCCAGGCCTTTACAGCCGCAGCCTTCAGGTCTTGCTTGTTTGTGGGTCTTTCCGTCTTAAGTCTGGATTTGAGCAAGTGAAATGCATGCTCAATTGGGTTAAGACCTGGTGATTGACTTGGCTATTGCAGAATGTTCCACTTTTTTGCACTCATGAACTCCTGGGTAGCTTTGGCTGTATGCTTGGGGTCATTGTCCATCTGTACTATGAAGCGCCGTCCGATCAACTTTGCGGCATTTGGCTGAATCTGGTCTGAAAGTATATCCCGGTACACTTCAGAATTCATCCGGCTGCTCTTGTCTGCTGTTATGTCATCAACAAACACAAGTGACCCAGTGCCATTGAAAGCCATGCATGCCCATGCCATCACGTTGCCTCCACCATGTTTTACAGAGGATGTGGTGTGCCTTGGATCATGTGCCGTTCCCTTTCTTCTCCAAACTTTTTTCTTCCCATCATTCTAGTACAGGTTGATCTTGGTCTCATCTGTCCATAGAATACTTTTCCAGAACTGAGCTGGCTTCATGAGGTGTTTTTCAGCAAATTTAACTCTGGCCTGTCTATTTTTGGAATTGATGAATGGTTTGCATCTAGATGTGAACCCTTTGTATTTACTTTCATGGAGTCTTCTCTTTACTGTTGACTTAGAGACAGATACACCTACTTCACTGAGAGTGTTCTGGACTTCAGTTGATATTGTGAACGGGTTCTTCTTCACCAAAGAAAGTATGCGGCGATCATCCACCACTGTTGTCATCCGTGGACGCCCAGGCCTTTTTGAGTTCCCAAGCTCACCAGTCAATTCCTTTTTTCTCAGAATGTACCCGACTGTTGATTTTGCTACTCCAAGCATGTCTGCTATCTCTCTGATGGATTTTTTCTTTTTTGTCAGACTCAGGATGTTCTGCTTCACCTCAATTGAGAGTTCCTTAGACCGCATGTTGTCTGGTCACAGCAACCGCTTCCAAATGCAAAACCACAAACCTGTAATCAACCCCAGACCTTTTAACTACTTCATTGATTACAGGTTAACGAGGGAGACGCCTTCAGAGTTAATTGCAGCCCTTAGAGTCCCTTGTCCAATTACTTTTGGTCCCTTGAAAAAGAGGAGGCTATGCATTACAGAGCTATGATTCCTAAACCCTTTCTCCGATTTGGATGTGAAAACTCTCATATTGCAGCTGGGAGTGTGCACTTTCAGCCCATATTATATATATAATTATATTTCTGAACATGTTTTTGTAAACAGCTAAAATAACAAAACTTGTGTCACTGTCCAAATATTTCTGGACCTAACTGTATGTACCGCCCCGCGGCCTCGGCTGCGACCGCTGAGCCGCTCGGATCCGTGCTCGCACTGCAGGCGGTGGCTCGAGCCTCTCACGGACCCGGGGGTCACGTCGCTCTACAAGGGGGTTTGGCGCTACGCGCGGGGGGGAATGCGGGTGTTTGGTTTTGGGATGATTGTTCGTGACGCCACCCACGGGTTGTGGTGATGGTGGACACCACCGCTGCGGTGAAGGTACGGGGACTCCTGGGAGCGGTGTAGTGGTGCAGCTAGGTGTTGACCCCTCCGTGGGTAGGGCATGTTGGTTCCGGGGCCAGGTTGTGCGAGGGTCGGGGTGCAGGGAGCAGGGTTGCGGTGCGGTGCCGGATGGCACTGGTGTACTCACGATTAAACCACACAGAGTCACTGGTAAACCAAATGGAGGAATGGACGGGGCCCGCAGCCGGCTGCAGCTTCCTAGTCGGGTTCGCAATGTCCGCCTTTCTCCTGCACCTGTGTTTGTAGTGTGACAACTGTGCCTGGGCACTGGTAGTCTGCTCCCCGGCGTGTATGTGTCGTAGGAGCCCCTTTTGCCCGCAGGCGCTGGCCCTTGGATCTCTGGCCTCTGGTGGTGGCTACTATCCAGACGGGTTGGGCTGTTGCCTTCAAATGGGACTTTGGTGGGAATGAACCCCTGAGGTCCAGACCGCAATCAGTTAATTCGACTATGGTGGTGGCGTATAGCCTAGTTCGGGGTCTGAGTACCCTGCCTGGTGCTCCGGTATCCAGTTAGCTCACCGGTTCGGTTCCGGCGGGCCACTACCCTGTCCCGGTCCCTTATGGTTCCGCAGGTTGTATTCCCGGTCTCCTGCAGGCGGCCACTGCCGTCTGCCTGCCTGACTGATCTGGGGTCCTAGGCTCCATCCCAGGCCCCAAGCAGAACTGTACTCCACTACTCTCCACTCCACTGTACTGAACTGAACTGTTTACTGTGTTCCTGCCTCAGGCCAGCAGACTCCTCGGGGAGGCATGTCTTTACGCCTGACTCCGCCCACCTGGTGTGCCTGTCTGACTCTGAGGGAGGCAATCAGGTCTTTGTGGTTGACTGGTGGTACCTTTCTAGTGTGAGGGTGTAGGTGGTGAGTGTTATGACCTGTGACCCCTGGGTTCCAGGGCGTCACATTTAATGTGCATGTGAATTGTATAAAAAGCCACCAGATGGCAGTGTTGTAGCATGGCTGTCTTGGCACTTTGGTGGGCAGAGAGAGAGAAATGGGAGGAGAGTAAGTTATATAAATGGAAGTGATAGAGGGAAGGAAACAGGAGAGTCCCTGAAGAGATTTGCTGATAAGAACCCAAATTGAAGATTCTGAACCTAAGGGTCACCCCTGCGGCCGTGACACATGGGATCCGTCTGGATTGTTCAACTGCATCCCCCAGGGGAGGGGTTTAGTCTGATGGTCGGGGGTTTAGCGTTCGTATCACCTGGCTGCTGATACTTAACAAATTCCTCATTTGCTGAAGGTCAGTGCGCCCTCAAGTAGAAGGGTATGGCAGGATGGCCTGTGCACGGACGGGAGAGCCCTGTCGGTTGCGGTCCTTCTTACTTGTTAGCATCCCCTGTGGGTGGGGTGAAGTGGTTCAATGGACTTCATGACCCAGTCAGTGCTAGTGTGAAGTGTAGTGACGGAAGAAGAAGCCTAGAGGTGACAGAAAGTATCCAGGTGCCAGGGACCGCTGCTAAATTATGTATGGGAAGGAGCCCTTATGGGAAGTGTATTGATACCTGCGAAGCGTGGACTGAGGTGATGTGGAAGATAAGGGAAAATAAAGTTTGCTTGTTTGAGAAAAGAAACAGTGTCGGGACTTTAATTTCTGTGAGTGAGAAAGCAATGTCGCCTGTTGCCTGAACGGTTACGGAGTTCTCCTGTGAGTGGTGCCGCGACGGGGAGGCGAGTGGTTAACGACAGGCTGTGCTGTGACCAGTCGTCACCTGCTACCACGACTATTACCGCCGCCAGTCCCGTGCTATCCTCCACAGTACCACTAAAATGTACAGTGCTAATTTGATTATTATAGGAGCCAAGTCCTCTATTTCACTGTATAGCTGGTTGAATAAACATTTTGGAGGTGACACGCTCCCTTTAATAGAAGAACCCCCTTTAATTTTCGTAATACAAGGCTTTTTGGGGAAAAAAAATGATCCCTTTTTATGCACAAAGTGAACGTCCTATTTATATGGGACAAGTACTGTATATACTGTATATTATATACTCTGCATGAGAGTGGAAAACTTCTCAGTATGAATCAGAAACCACCCAACTCGCTAGATGGAGAAAGCAGTGATTCAGAACAAATGGACATTCTTTTATTTCTCTGCATTGCATCATTCACTGTATGTGACCACAACACATGGAGTGGGGTCCGGACAAAAGTCTTTAGTATGAGAGGTGCAAAGGAAAATGTTGATATTTCTAGATGCCTTAAAACCAGGAAAACACTGACGTCAATATTTTATGATAAAAATTGGAACATTTCCCTCAATTTGTAAAGAGAAGGTTATTGTAGTCAAAAGGAAGATCAGTCAATAGATCATCACGGACTTATCTCTTCAAACTTTCCTTTTACTTAGATGTTCCTGGGGTGAAACTGACAAGAGTCATTTTATAACATTACTCCGAGATCATGGACATGCAGCATTAATACTTTTTATATGACTGTGATAATGTATAGAAAAAACCTATGAAAAACAGTGATTGTGGGGAAAAATGACCATCTTTAGACTTAACTTTAGCGTGTAGCAAAGTGATATATGAGCAGGAGGTCATGGCAAACATATGAGTGCTTTTTTGGTGGGATGTGGCTTATATATAAGACCCCTAATGTAAGGAGACTTTCCACTACTAATGTGATCCCCTTTCTTTTGTCCTAACTCTTCCTACCTAACACTTTCCTAATATAGTTCTGATATCTACTCTGCTCCTGTAAGTTGATCTCAAAGAGGCTCATAAGTACTTTTATTGTTGTTGTTGCTTTGATCCTTCCGGCTGCAGACCGGAATCGGATCAACTGAGCAGGGCCAGCACAGCTAACCCTCTTCTGCTTCTGTTGTGGAACTAAAGTGACAAAAATTTATGGGCCAAGCTGAAAAGGCTGGTGCGAGTAAGGCGACCTACAAACAGGCTCAGTTACACCAGTTCTGTCAGGAATGGGCCCAAATTCCTACCAACTATTGTGAGAAGCTTGTGGAAGAAGATCCAAAACGTTTCACCTAAGTCATACAGTTTAAGGGCAATAGTACCAAATACTAACGAAATGTATGTAAACTTTTGACTTTGCAGAAAGTAATACTGTAAAAATGCCTTAAAACATTCTCTCTCATTATTCTGGCATTTTGGATATATAAATAATTTTGGTTCCTAATTGACCTAAAACGGGGAAGATTTATTCTGATTTCATATCACATACTGAGAAAAATGTGTAGATGTGTCTTTATAGAGAGCGGATGGAAATTTCTGGCTTTAACTGTATAAAACAAGGGTGACTCAATATAAAGCAGGTATTTTGATATGTCTGCCAATCGTTCTGTACTATACTATAATAAACAGAGGCATAGCTAGGGTTTGGGCACATGGGGGGAGGGGAAAGATGGTAAAACTTCTAAATAGGCCCCTTAGCATATTATGGATTGCTATATGAGCACAACAGTACATGAAAACAGCACCAAAACCACCTTCAGTACATGAATGCAATGCCAGAACCACAATCAGTAAATGGATGCCGTGCCAGAACCACAGTCAGTACATGAATGCAGTGCTAGAAGTACCGTCAGTACATGAATGCAGCACCAAAACCACTGTCAGTACATGAATGCAATGCAAGAACCACAATCAGTACATGGATGCCATGCCAGAACCACAGTAAAAACGAATGCAGTGCCTTAACTACCGTCAGTACATGAATGCAGCACCAAAACCACCATCAGTACATGAATGCAATGCCAGAACCACAATCAGTAAATGGATGCTGTGCCAGAACCACAGTCAATACATGAATGTAGTGCTAGAACCACCATCAATACACGATACATCACTAGAAGCTTCGTAAGCGCAGGAGTACATTACCAAGCTTAGTACACAGTGCCCTTCTCCATAATATCCTCAACACACTGCTTATCTAAAATGTCCAACCCCACACTGTTCATCTCCATAATATAACTCACACACTGCTTCTCTCTATAATATCCCTCACACATTGCTCCTGTTCATAATGCTCTCCCCCCACCTACACTGCTCCTTTCTACCATTTTGTCTGCTCCTTTCCAAAATTGTTCCCATTTTCTGGAGTATACAACTATAGACGTGGACACCCAGAAGTAGTAGACTGCGTCTGGGTGTCCGTGTTAGGGCCAGGTGGATGGGCAGACCCAGGAGGTGGATCCACTGGGCCGAACTCCCCGATGAGGGAAAGGAGTCCGGTAGCCGGAGCACTATAGGTAGCAGAACAGTCCGCGCACAAGAGCACAATGGAGAAGTCCCTGGAACCACGGGGTCACTGATGGTGGTCCGGGTGACGGAGCTCAGGTTCGGAAGCCGGGATGATGTCAGGCGGGGTCCGGAACCGTTGGAGCGAGATGACGGGTCACCGCAGGGAACAGAGAAGGTGCGGACTGTCAGGATGGCAGATAGGCAGCGTTTGGGGTTCGGGATACGGCAGGACCGGATGGCAATGCAGGATCGGCTCTAGAAGAGAGAGAGGTAAGTATCTCACAGGAATACAAGGAGACCTGACTCCTAGCTTGGGAAACACGAAGATCAGGCCCCGCCCCCTTGGACATTGCACCCCTTTATACCCCGTACCTGTGTGCTTCATTTCCTGTCAGTGGACACTGGCCCTTTAAGAAAGGGTCAGTGACCGCGCGCGCGCCCTAATGCGCATGCGCGCGGCCCTGGTGCCAGAAGCCAGGGCAGGAAGCTGAGAGGAGGACGCAGCAGAGCCGGGCTGGGGCTAGGAAGCCGACGGGCGCCGGGAGCGGGGACCAGGAGGCCTGGGAAGCGCGGGCGATGGAGGCTGGAGAGCGGGGAGCGTGGCAGGTGAGCCGGGAAGCGGAGCAGAGGACCCGGGGAGCGTGACAGTACCCCCCCCACGCCCCCCTCCCCGCAACCGGGACAGGAAGGCACGGATCAGCGGAGTACCCACATTCTCCCGGGGCTCCCAGGACCTATCCTCAGGACCATACCCTGCCCAGTCCACCAGGAAGAACTGTCGACCCCGTACGGTCTTCATGGCCACGACATCCCTTACCGCATAGATGTCGTCATCGGCAATAGGAGGAGGAGCCGAACTGGCAGCAGCGGAGAAGGGACCAAGGACAACCGGCTTGAGCAGGGAGACGTGGAAGGAGTTGGGTATCCTCATCGTGGCCGGGAGCTGGAGCTTGTAGGAGACCTCATTGATTTTGCTGAGGACTTTAAACGGCCCGATGTAGCGAGGACCCAGCTTGTAGGATGGTATCTTCAATCGGACGTACTTGGAAGCAAGCCAGACTAGATCACCAGGAGAGAAACACGGAGGGTCCAGACGTCTCTTGTCTGCATGTCTCTTCATCCGCAGGGTAGCACGCCCAAGGGACGCCTTGACAGAGTCCCAAATGGTTGCAAAGTCACGGGCTACAGCATCAGCAGCAGGGACATCCGAAGAAGGAGATACAGGCAATGGAACGGAGGGCTGAAGTCCGTAAACGACATGAAAGGGAGAGCTGGAGGAGGACTCACTGACGTGGTGGTTATGGGAGAACTCAGCCCAAGGAAGAAGCGTGGACCAGTCGTCGTGATGGGCGTTGACGTAGTGTCGTAAGAAGGAGGTCAAGGTTTGATTGACCCTTTCCACTTGGCCATTAGACTGAGGATGGTAGGCAGAAGAAAAGTCCAGAGTCACTCCCAGATGTTTGCAGAGAGCCTTCCAGAAGCGGGAGGTGAACTGAGTTCCTCTGTCGGACACGATGTGTGATGGAAAGCCATGCAAGCGGAAGATGTGATGTATATAGGCGTCCGCGAGTTCCTGAGCAGAGGGCAGTCCAGCCATAGGGACGAAATGAGCCATTTTAGAGAACCGGTCCACCACGACCCATATGACTGTGTGTCCGGAGGACAATGGCAAGTCTGTAATAAAGTCCATTGCAATGTGTTGCCACGGAACTGAGGGTATAGACAGAGGCAGAAGACGGCCATATGGCAGGTGTTTGGGCGTCTTGTTCCTGGCACAAGAGGAGCAGGCAGAGACAAAAGAGGCGACGTCCGTGCGAAGGGATGGCCACCAATAATGACGTACAATCGCACTCCAAGTTCTTTTCTGGCCAGCATGACCGGCTGTTTTCGAGGCATGGCCCCAGTGTAACACTTTTTGCCTGTCAGTCTCAGAGACATAGGTCTTCCCGGGCGGTATCTGGGCCAGGGTGACAGGAGCCACCGGAATAATCTTACTTGGACAGATGATGGGTTGGGATGTCTCCTCTTCCTGCTCCATGGGCATGAAACACCTAGACAAGGCATCAGCGCGTACGTTCTTGTTCGCGGGTCGGAAATGGAGCTGGAAATCGAACCGGGCAAAGAATAAGGACCACCTGGCTTGCCGGGGGTTCAGTCGCTGAGCAGACCGCAGGTATTCCAGGTTCTTGTGGTCCGTGTAAATTATAACGGGGTACACTGCTCCTTCCAGAAGATAACGCCATTCCTCCAGAGCCAGTTTGACTGCCAATAGTTCTCGGTCACCGATGGTGTAATTGCGTTCAGGCGCTGAGAAGCTCTTGGAGAAGAAACCGCAAGTCACCATCTTCCCGGAGGAGGACTTCTGCATGAGCACTGCTCCGGCTCCCGAGGAGGAGGCATCCACCTCCAAGGTGAACTGGCGGTTTAACTCCGGACGGTGGAGTACAGGAGAGGAGGCAAAGGCCCGCTTTAGGGAGCCAAACGCGGCGTCGGCCGCAGGTGACCAGTCTTTTGGATTAGCCCCCTTCTTGGTCAAGGCGGAGAGAGGAGCAGTCAGAGCAGAGAAATGAGGGATGAACTGGCGGTAATAGTTGGCGAATCCCAGAAAGCGTTGGATTGCCTTCAGTCCAGAAGGAGGAGGCCAGTTGAGAATGGAAGAGACCTTCTTTGGATCCATCTGCAGTCCGGTATCGGTGATGAGGTAACCCAGGAAGGGGAGAGAAGACTGTTCGAAGACACACTTCTCGTACTTGGCGTACAGACGATTCTCTCTCAGTCTTTGTAGAACCAGTTGCACGTTCTCTCGGTGGGTCTGAAGGTCCGGAGAGAAGACAAGGATGTCATCCAGATATACCACCACACAGACGTAGAGAAGGTCCCGGAACACGTCGTTCACTAATTCTTGGAAGACTGCTGGTGCGTTACACAGGCCGAAGGGCATCACGCAGTATTCATAGTGCCCATCGCGAGTGTTAAACGCGGTCTTCCATTCGTCCCCCGAGCGGATACGGACCAGGTTGTAGGCACCCCGAAGATCCAACTTGGTGAACACGCGAGCTCCTCTGAGCCGATCAAACAATTCGGGGATGAGCGGCAGGGGATACTTGTTTTTTACGGTGATTTGATTCAATCCCCGGTAGTCTATGCATGGGCGTAAGTCGCCCTCTTTCTTCTTTACGAAGAAGAAGCCTGCTCCAGCAGGCGAGGAGGATCTCCGAATGAATCCCCTTGCCAGGCTCTCTGTGATGTAAGAAGACATGGCCCTTGTTTCGGCTGGAGACAGTGGATATATCCGTCCTCGAGGTGGTGTAGTTCCCGGGAGCAGGTCAATGGCACAATCGTAAGGACGATGTGGCGGAAGTACCTCTGACTCCTTCTTATCAAAGACGTCCGCGAAGGACCAATAGGCTGAGGGTAGTCCCGGTAGGGACTCTGGAACCGGAGGTCGCCGGATGGGTTGTATGGTCTTCAGACAGTTCTCATGGCAAGAAGAGCCCCATCGAGTGATTTCTCCAGTGCCCCAGCTGACTGAAGGTTCGTGTGTCCGTAACCAAGGAAGGCCCAGCAGGATTTGATGTGACATGTGTGGGAGGACGTAGAGAGCGATGTTCTCGGTGTGCAGAGCACCGATACGCAATTCAACCAGCCTGGTGATCCAGGAGATGGTGTCAGAGAGGGGTCTCCCATCCACAGAGGCAATCACGAGGGGTTTGTCGAGCGGAGTAACACGCACCTGGTACTTGTCCACCGTGGCCTGCTGGATGAAATTGCCTGCTGCCCCAGAATCGAGGTACGCCTCAGCCGTGAACCGCGTCTCTCCCGTTGTCACTTGCACAGTCCATGTAACCAGGTCTGAGAGAGTCCCAGCACCTAGGGTGGCCTCTCCTACCGACCCTAGGCTTTGGAGTTTCCCGGCCTCTCTGGACAGGAGCGTAGCAGGTGTGTGCCCTCTCCGCAGTAGAAGCAGAGACCCTTGGCGAGCCGCTCTGCTCGACGTTGTTCAGACTGTCGCACACGGTCGACCTGCATGGGCTCATGGACGGAGACACCAGATGCCGTTGACTGGAGTACGGCGGACTTCTGCGGAGGAGAGGAATGCCGTACCGGGCGTCTCTCACGGGACACCTCTTTGGACCGCTCCTGAAAGCGAATGTCCACTCGAGTCGCTAGGGTAATCAGGGCGTCCAGGGTGGGCGGTACGTCACGACCAGCCAGCTCATCTTTGATTCGACCCGAGAGTCCTTCCCAGAAGGCGGCGGTTAGGGCCTCGTTATTCCACCCGAGTTCCGAAGCCAAGGTGCGGAAACGGATGGCGTATTGACCCACCGTCAGAGTTCCCTGACGTAACCGGAGAAGAGATGAAGCAGACGCGGAGGCGCGTCCGGGCTCGTCAAAGGTGCCGCGAAAAGCCTGCAGGAACTCCTGGAGGTTCTTGGTCATAGGGTCCTCCTTCTCCCACAAGGGGTTCATCCACGCCAGTGCCTCGCCCTCTAGGTGAGACATTATGAAGGCGACCTTGGCTTGGTCGGAGGCAAACAAATGCGGCAGCTGCGTGAAATGGAGGGAGCATTGGTTTATAAACCCCCTGCAGGTCTTGGGATCATCGGCGTACCGGCGTACCGGATGTGACCGATGCTTGTAGCGTGTTCAAGCGGGCGTCCACGGAAGTCATAAAGTTCAGCATGCGGGTCTGGACTTCACGCTGGCGTTGGAGTTCCTCATGCAAGGCCGCTAGTGCTTCGGCGGGATCCATGGCCTGATCTTACTGTTAGGGCCAGGTGGATGGGCAGACCCAGGAGGTGGATCCACTGGGCCGAACTCCCCGATGAGGGAAAGGAGTCCGGTAGCCGGAGCACTATAGGTAGCAGAACAGTCCGCGCACAAGAGCACAATGGAGAAGTCCCTGGAACCACGGGGTCACTGATGGTGGTCCGGGTGACGGAGCTCAGGTTCGGAAGCCGGGATGATGTCAGGCGGGGTCCGGAACCGTTGGAGCGAGATGACGGGTCACCGCAGGGAACAGAGAAGGTGCGGACTGTCAGGATGGCAGATAGGCAGCGTTCGGGGTTCGGGATACGGCAGGACCGGATGGCAATGCAGGATCGGCTCTAGAAGAGAGAGAGGTAAGTATCTCACAGGAATACAAGGAGACCTGACTCCTAGCTTGGGAAACACGAAGATCAGGCCCCGCCCCCTTGGACATTGCACCCCTTTATACCCCGTACCTGTGTGCTTCATTTCCTGTCAGTGGACACTGGCCCTTTAAGAAAGGGTCAGTGACCGCGCGCGCGCCCTAATGCGCATGCGCGCGGCCCTGGTGCCAGAAGCCAGGGCAGGAAGCTGAGAGGAGGACGCAGCAGAGCCGGGCTGGGGCTGGGAAGCCGACGGGCGCCGGGAGCGGGGACCAGGAGGCCTGGGAAGCGCGGGCGATGGAGGCTGGAGAGCGGGGAGCGTGGCAGGTGAGCCGGGAAGCGGAGCAGAGGACCCGGGGAGCGTGACAGTCCGCCTCCAGTAATGTATTCTCCCAAAAATGGTGCACAACAGAGCACACGGTGACTCCGTCTGCACCAATTTAGGTCAGTGGCCTCGTCGGCGCAGGCGTCCGAAACCGGTTTTAAGGGCGGTTCGGATTGAAGAGGAACACAATGTGAAAGTGGCCTAACAGCTTAGTTCGCTAACCCCGCATCTGAAGGTTAATAGCATTTGGGGACATGACAGGGTCCCTTTAACTTTAAAGGAGCAGTCAGTCATCGAGAACAGAATGTGGGAGCAATGTGAACGAGTTATCATACATGGTACACATCATGAATTATGAATTTTCAGGACCGTGTCTCCTTAAAAAAAATGCCGTTCTATAAGAAGAGACTCCAGATTGCTGCCTGATGACTTGTCATTGATGTTCGGGGGACTCGCTGTCTGCTGTGCCTAGTGGTTACACTTTACTGTCAGTTTTTCTGCTTTCTACGTTCGTCAGCTCTGCTTGTTCCTTCTGCCTGGGATATGAGATCCGCATATTGCAAGGCGTACACCAAGTGCATGGGGAATAGAGATAATTAAAAGTGACAGAATGTACTAATATCTTATGGGCAAAACCACTCTGTGCCAACCACTGTGTAGCAGAAACAGCTGGTGGTCCACTGAACTGCAATTAAAGCCCAGAACAGAGGAGATGTGTAATAGATTCCTGCGTCGTTATTCTGACAAGTGGAGGGCAGTCATGGAGACATAATGGAATCTGGGAATCTCGCAGCAGTCGCAGTGCCATATCACAAGCACAAAACTTCTTACAGATTGGATGAAAGAGACAAGTCAATAAACCAGGCAAGGTATTGCAGTAATACATTGGACAACTGCATAAATAGCAATTCCCTTCATAATATTCTTCAATGCTTCTATTTTTGCATATCCAGATCCCTATGAAAAATGGAGACCCCACAATTGTCACGTTGTAGGGCACTGTCGACCCCAAACTTGCAAACCTGTCATATAATAGGGGTATTGAGTTATATTTTGTGTACAATGTGTGTATCCGGCCACTAGGTGGCCGTCTTGTGTAAAGCCACATCCCTGGTGCCTGATAGCAGGGGGTTAGTGTGAGAGGAGAGTAGGACACAATAAAAAGGGGGAGTACACAGGGAAGAGCAGAAGAGTTCCTGAGGAGAGTATACTGTGAAGCAGTCCCCAAAGAGAATCTAAGTAATCTGACCCGCTGGGTCGAATCCTGGTACCGGACCCGTGAGGCACTAGTGAGAGTTGGGCTGTTGTTAACCACGTCCTGAGCGGGTGAAGTCTGGACCACTGGGATGGTGGCCACGCCCTGACAGATAACCAAAGAACCCTCTCTATCGGCTGAAGGTCAGAGGGCTACCATGGCAGGAGTAGGTCCTGGCACACCGGAACCAGAGGAGTACTGTCCCAAAGGATCCCATCATAGCTTATAGCTAAATCCCTGAGGGTGGGACGATGGGACCCATGAAGGAATTCTTGAATCTGTGCTGGAAGAGTGAAGCAGGATAGAGGGGATGAGGGGCTCGAAGGCCCGAGTACCAGGGAAGTAACTGGCCGGCAAATTGAATGTAACACCGGTTGCTATTGGTAACCCCGAAGGGGAACAAAAGTGTGCAGTGAGAGTACTGAGAAGATGTTTGCCCCTTGTAACATTTAAAGCATGTGCCCACCTCGGGCGAGAGAATAGACTGATGTGAATTTGCCAAGTAAAGAAATGTTCCTGTTAAAGAAAGATGGGGCTTCTGTGTGGTGTTTGAAGGCCCTGGGACCTTCGGCAGCTGGGAAGCGGTCCCAAAGATAGAGCTATCCCTGGCCTTCCCTGCGTTGGAGAGGCGGATGTGGTGCATAGAAGTGACCTAGGGCTGCGCCGTAGCCAGTCGGCAGTACCTGCCACGGCTGCCGCTGCACCCCACCACCCATCCAACAACGTGTCATTTACAGCGCTCTTGTCCTCTCATTTTGCGAAGGTGCCATTGTCCTCCTGGATGCACCAGTTGCCCCAGAACAACTTTAACCAGTCAGGGTAATTTCAATAACATTTAGGCTATGTGCGCACGTGTGCGTAAATACATGCAGTTACGCTGCGCTTTGTAGCGCAGGGTAACTGCATGCGTCCTGCGTCCCCTGCACAGTCTATGAAGATTGTGCAGGGGCCGTGCGCACGTGGCGTTTTAGAGCGCAGCGCTTCGGCTTCTGCCGAAGCGCTGCGTTCTAAGAAGTGACATGTCACTTCTTCCGTGCGCTTTGCCGGCAGCCCCTGCTCTGTCTATGGCAGGAGCTGCAGGCAGAGCGCATGGAATCGGCTTTTTTTTTTTTCACTATGGACATTTCTGCAGCGATTTAAAGCGCACGTGTGCTCTTCAGATCGCTGCAGAAATTTCTGCAGTGACTGTACGCAACGTGCGCACATAGCCTTACACTGATGTGACGCCCAATGAGGAAACTCAAAAATATATTTCAGCCTAAAAAATTAACCCAAAGTGCCATCCACTAGGACTTTTTTCCTTTCGACTTAACCTCCTGTCCACTGCCTGTTGTCAAGTGTAATCCATATCCATTTGTGTCACCCCCGGTAGACCTCTGATGTCAAAATGGTGGGTCCGATTCGTGATGCGGCCGTACCAGGAGCAAGCATCAGGCTTTTATGATGGGGGTTAAAAATAACATTACAAAAAAAGGTGAAAAGAAAAATAAAATAAATAAATAAATTAATAAATTAATAGTTTGTGACGTCAATTGGGATGTTCGGTTTTGGTATGGCTGGGTACTGTTGAAGGTCCCCAGGAGATAGGTGGTGATGTGCAGTGCCAGAGGGTTGTCCCCTCGCCCCCCCCAACTAGGGATGGTTCCTGTTGAGGTAGGGATGGTGCAGAAGAGAATAATTCAGCCAGAGACAGGACAGAGGGCTTTTACCTTATACTCTGCAGAACAGTCCGGAACATTCCTTACAGCCTTCACAATGATGGTGATCTGACCTGCCTCAATGAGAGTTTGGTTTCTCTGATGTATGGTGGTTGTGTATTCCTCCTGCCGCTACTTCCCTACCTGGGAATAGATGTCTTGAAATCCTGGGATTTTCAAGACAAGGAAACTCTGGATCTTTAATCCCTTCCAGCGAGCAGGTGACTTGAGTCCTGAGAGAAAACTCTCTGTTTCTTCTAGATGTTTTCATACTCAATCACGTTGCTGAACTCCCGGACAATTTCACTGCTCCTTATGAAAAGGCTAATACCAGTCTCTCAGTTTGCCACTGACATTGAAAGTCCTGGTGGCCTAGGGATTGATACTCTGCCAGTTTGTAGCTGGCCCCTCTAGAGGTTTCAACAGTTACCTCAGGACAGGACTGTCTCCATTTTACACTCTTTTCCCACCCTTACCCTGACTTCAACTGCCACAATGAATTTACCTCACACCTAAGCACCTCCCCTCTTTTCTTCTAGGATGCACACACAAGCCTTGTTACCAGCTCAGGTGAACAGCCCCAGTAAGGGAGTGTAGGCAAATGTTAGTATGTAGTGAACACCAGAGAAAACTGAATCTCACTAAAACTGGCAATACATGTTATACATATTGAAATACACATGCAGCCATTTATTTGTGGTGATCCACATTCATCACGATGTAAAGACGAATTGCAGGAAGTGCAGGCCAGTCTTTCAATTCAGGACAGACAAGCTACACAATGCATGCTGGAATATGAGGGAATAGAAAGTTCTAGCACCTGTAGTGCTGGTAGAATGTAGATGAAGAGGATCCACACAGTCAAAAAGAGTGGAAGGCAAGTTACAGATCATCAGAAGTTGGGCAAAACACCGAAGAAAATCTGATCTAAAACACCAATTAAAATCATATCCAAAACATTGAATGACAATACAGAGGGAAAAAAAAATGTCTGTTTTTACTTGATAGAATTCAGTGTGAACTTAGCCTAGTATTGCAATGTGTAGGAAAGGTTTTGATTTTTTTTTTTAACCTTTTGTTTTTTTTTGCATGTGAGAAAATTCCTGATGATAAAAATTGACCAAACAGTGGTAAAAATCTGATCCAAAATTGGTATGGTTTATTCACTTGTGGAAAAAAAACCTAAAACCGGATGTCGAAATGAGACCTCAGTCTCATTTTTTAAAGGGATATTCTGACTTGCACAGTTGTTTTCATGCACTGATTAAGAATACTGGCCGGTCAACTCAGCTAGTATTCAAGAGAGGAAGATACAGACTTTTTTTTAACCCAATAAGTGGTGTACAGGCATTAATTATTACCCCTACCCAATGTGCTGCAGTCTTCTTTTGGAATTGTGGGCCAATAAGGCCAGTAGCAATCGGCAAATAGAAGAAGAATTAAGTGGAGCCCAAGTATCAAAATGACTTAGTCAAGAAGATGAGAGATTGAGGTAGCAGGCAGCCTGTCAGCTAGGTATGGAGAAATATCACACATACAGTGACAGGGAAGGGAAGGCAAAACCTTGTGTCTAGGGAAGGGGGAGATAGTTACCCACAAAACCTTACGCTGCCTCCCCTGACCACCCTAGATAGGTTTCGCACCTATGCGCCGAGCAGGATACCGGCGCTGGCTGACCTGAACTGGGCCCTAGGTAAGGAATGCATAGGATGATCACTTAATCAACCCTACTAAGTTATAAAGAGCACACAGGGAACGCACACAGGGGAAATTATATGAACAACTTATCTCCAGGATGACTCAGGGAGAGTTACAGCAACAAAAACAATGTTTCTTCAGATGAATACAAGCCAACTGCTTGCATCCAAGGCCTGTATAGGAATATAACTCTATCACCAGCAAAGACCAAGGGGAAATATGGGTACTTAAGGACACAAGGGCAAGTGATGATGATTAACTGTTGAAGGGTGAGTGTGGCGCCCCTGAGGCTTCCGTCGCCACAGGACATTGCACCCCATCCAGCGGTGTGATGACTACAATCTACACTACACCCATTGTTAGGAACACACTGGGACCAGGGATAGTGGCAGCAACCCTCCCATGCTGCATGCTGGGAGGGGCCGTAAGACCCATCCCTGCTCCTATAGGGTAGATCAGAGCAACTGGGGAGGTGGGAGGAGCCATCAGAGAGCAGTCAGTGAAAGGAAGGTCTAGTTTAGTCAGTGAGTGAGGAGTGTGGAAGAGAGAGGGAAGGAGGAGGAGGAGGTCTGCATGAGGCAGACGAGAGGGAGAGAAGGAAAGACAGCTCTAGTCAGACAGGAGCTAAGGAAAGAAATAGACGCTTCCTGGTGAAGATCCTGGGACTCAGAGGGTCCAGGTGACACCAAGCAGAGAGAAGAAGGGATTCCAGGGCCACGGATAGCTGTTGAGCTGTGGTGGCCTGTTCCACAGGAACATCGGTGGAGGGATCAAGCTGCAACAGGGGACGGTCCCTAGAAACCGGAGGAGTGCAAAATCATCTCCAAACAGTAAAAACCGAGGCCCAGGGAAAGTTGTAAACTCCCCGGGCCACAGCCCATCGCAGAACCTCTAGAAAGGGGACAATCATCCGACAGGTGACCCCCCCAGCCTGGAGGCTGTAGTGGAGGCCGAGCCAGGTTCATCCTACAAAGGCAAGGTTTAAGAAGACAGCTGCAGACAGAGACACTTAAGAGAAGGGTACCGGCTTTTACTCCAGAAATTACCCAGGATCGGCGGAGGTCCCTGACAGTGGGTCTCAGCAGTCCAGAGGCACCAGTGCGCCTAAACCCAGGAACTGTGAGTAAACAACTTGAACTGCACCCTTGTAGTTGCTTCTGTTATTTCAACACCATAGACACTAATAAGCACCAACAGTGCCCCGGGGTACCGCTCCACCTGTGGGGAGCAGTACCACCACTGCTGCCATTCCATCACCCCGGAGGCCTCATACAGCAGCGGCGGCTTAATAGCCGCATACCACAGGTGGCGTCACGAACACAAACTTTATTCACCCCAAGTCTCCAGCCATATTTAATTGACACCCACCAGGGCCACGGAGTCGGGCCCCGCCACCACTGACGACTCCCGGACTAGTCCGGCCCGGCCCCGGGTGTCTCATAGCCCCATAGCCCTGGGGTGGGCGAGTCATGAGGATATCTGCAGGGTCCTAAAAGGATTAACATAAAGCAGAGATGATACATAGGATTCCATTTGCACCACAGCAGGAAGAAGAGAATGTCAGGGAGAAGTTTGTGTAGCCAGACACTTAGACCTTCTACAGTCAAGCACCACAAGCCTGTCTGTCAACCATGACACACCTACCGTGTTTCCCCGAAAATAAGACAGGTTCATATATTAATTTTTGTTCCCAAAGATGCACTAGGTCTTATTTTCAGGGGATGTCTTATTTTTCCATGAAGAAGAATTCATATTTATTGTTGAACAAAAAAATGAACATTTTTTTATATACGGTACAGTAGCTTTCATCACAAACCAGCATAAACAGACAAACTTTGAATCCTATCAAGAATTTCTTGTTACTGCCATTATTTCCAAGTACAACATGCCCTGGTGTTCTGTTCGGCGGGCCAAATTCCAAACAAAAACTTTGCTAGGTCTTACTTTCGGGAGAGGCCTTGTATTTAGCAAAACCTCTACTAGGTCTTATTTTTAGGGGATGTCTTATTTTAGGGGAAACAGAGTATGTATCATGGGGTATAAAATGTATCATGGGGTATAAAATGTATCATGGGCTATAAAATGACTAAATCGTGGCACCTACTTTATGCCGGCCCTCAGACTGGAGTCTCTGGCTGTCCCTTATCTCAGAGGTAGGCTTGATGTTAACCAGGTCTGAGCCCCCAGCATGACCCTGACTTCTATCTGAGCCCTGGTTCTACAAGCTGGACACACCATAACAAGCCTCACAAACAACACAGACAGGGGAAAACACAAAACTCGTACACTCTGCACTCAAACACAAAGGAGAGAATACGTGTATGTGAGGGAATAAAGTATAAGGCAGGAAGAAAGTAAATGCACAATGAGGAAACTTCCGCACCACTCAAACAGAAAACTACAGGTCACCACAAATAGGTTCGCCACAAAGACCGGAATCACAGGAGCATAAGCTGAAGCTATTATCGGCAGCAAACAAACAGACTCTGCTGACTTAAATAGACAGGAGATAACTGAATAGGAATTAGCAACCTGAGTCCAATAGCCGGAATTAACTGCCGCAAGTCTGGAAAGCAGTGGAAAAGACTCAGCCGACGCCCGGTTAAGGCTGAGCAACTAGGAGACCTCATTTTGCCTGCCAGACTCTGCAATGTGAACAGAGTCTGACGTCCGTAGACCTGAACACCGCATGACACAGAGCCAGGCAGGAGAACGTAGTGTCCCATCAATAGTGGTGTCATGGCAGTCCACCAGGGGCATGACTTGCCTCTATTACAGATACACCATTCATGACCATATAGATGAGGATTTTGGCCAGACTCACGATCCTGAGGAGCATATCTTACACTAAAATGAAAGTTTTAAAATGTATGAGGATATGTAGAGTAAGAATAGGCCATGTAGCAAGTGCCGCAATGGCTGACCTACTGTGTAAGGCCAACTCTGTATTTGGCCAGTGATTCTTTTTTGGGTGCATTCTTGGAAGAGCAGGGAGTTGGAGAATGGGTGGCTGCGGTTGACTTCTCTTTTAACTTCAGACAGTAATTTGAAAGGAAAAGGGAAATCCCACAATGATTTAATTTGACAAAAACGAACCACAATCCAAACATCCGAAAACCACAGAAGATCAGAAGCTCTGGATGTCATCTCAAACGCCGAGGAGCTTTCAACTCCCAATCACGCTGGTCATGGACTGGAACAATGGGAGTGCCTGGGCTCTGCCGCACATACAGACGCGCGGATACTACTGTGCCATCATTTCTACATACTTCATACTACAGGACAGAAGCAAAGTGAGGACAGCGCACGTAATGACTCTCAGATCCGCCGCCTTCTGATGTTTTCTGTCTGTACCTAGCAGAGACACGCCATGTGTTAAGCATGAAATCATGTTTGCCCCAAGTTTACCTCTTTTGTCTTATACATTTCTGGACAGAATTTAAAGGGAAATTGTCAAGATGATTTTTCTATTCCATTTTTCAATGTCGGGGCAGAGACCCTGATTACAGCGATGTATCACTTACTGAGCTGATAAAATCCCTGCTTTCTCTGAATGCTGAGCTCTATATAACCCGGCTAACATAATATTAATATATAATAATATTTGTTCATTTATTCATCACTGATTGGAAGCTTTTTGTGTACCCTCTGCATAGGCAGAAAGCTGCTAATAAGTTTTGGGGGAGGGGTGCTATAGTTCTCAGGACTACATTGCAGCAAGTTTACTAGTCCTCTCATGATTATCTCCTGCTGATAAACCTAATTTTATCAAAACTGCAGAAAGCAGCCTAGTACTTGACACATCACTGGAATCAGGGATTCTGTCTCTACATTATGCTGCTCTCAGAATAGGGGATAACCACCTAGAGACAGATTTCCTTTCAAGATTTTGAAATACCAACTGGGAGCATTAATAAATAGGCCTCAGCCCAGATGTGACTGGTGTATTTACTTTTAAAATCCATATCTAGCTACTGGCGGACACAGAAAACTACAGAAAGCAGCCCAGTAAGTGACACATCGCTGGAATCAGAGTCTCTGTCTCTACATCATGCTGCTCTCAGATTAAGGGGTAAATACCTGGAGACAGATTCCCTTTCAAAATTTGAAAACAAACACAAGCTGGGAACATTATTAAATAGGACTCAGCCCAGATGTGACTGGTGTACTTACTTTGAAAATCCATATCATTCTAGCCACTGGCGGACACAGAAAACTACAGAAAGCAGCCTATGTCGGGGCAGAGACCCTGATTACAGCGATGTTTCACTTACTGAGCTGACAAAATCCCTGCTATCTCTGCTGCATTTCTCTGAATGCTGATCTCTGCATAACCTGGTCAACATCACTGATTGAAAAGCTTTTTGTGTATGCTCTGCATAGGCAGAAAGCTGCTAATAAATGATGGGGGAGGGGTAATATAGATCTCAGGACTACATTCACTGCAGCAGGTTTACTAGTCCTCTAGTGATTATCTCCTGCTGATAAAACAGTGATTTTAACAAAACTACAGAAAACTGCCTAGTAAGTGACACATCGCTGGAATCAGGGTCTCTGTCTCTACATTATGCTGGTCTCAGATTAGGGGGCAAATACCTGGAGACAGATTCGCTTTCAAGATTTTGAAATACAAGCTGGGTGCATTATTAATTAGGCCGCAGCCCAGATGTGACTGGTGTACTTACTTTGACAATCCATATCACACAGAACACAGAAAGAACAGGGTACCTGTGCAATAACAATATTTGGGACTTTTTCCAGTCCAAGAAGTCATAAAAAAGCAAAATTCCACCTGCTTTGGTGATGGTAGCAGCCCCCTTACCTCTTGGGCCCATGTGCAGCCGCACAGGTTGCACCAATGATATGCCCGCCCCTGATTCTAGCTGTGTAATCCTTAATGAAAGTATATACTCAATCTCTGTCCCCCCAGACTGATTGATAGCGCCTCAGTGTCCCACCTCCCTGTTGTCGTTGAGATCTCACACTGCTCAGTACAAGCTGCATATCCTGAATACAGTTGGACTCATGAGCTCTTTCACTTCTTAGCTGCACTTATACAATGCTCATTAGAATATCAGGATTATACAGCTATTTGGATATGGATTTTCAAAGCAAGTACACCAATTCCATTGGGTCTAGGGGATCGATTTAATACCGTATTGTGAAAATTGGTGACAAATCCACTTTAAGGATCTAGAAAAGTACAAGGCTATATTATATGTCTGGCTTATCCTTTTATTCTTCTAGTTTTTTATTTCCTTTACTATGGCTATAAATATGACTTTTTTTTTTTACAGAGTGAAAAATGTAAATAATAGCAGTAAATATCTGCTAGAAAGTGTTGAGGCCTCTCTTGTTCCTTTTACTTAGATGCACCTCAGCTAAACAGCGCACCATGTGGTCAGTTATGGTAATGCAAGTAAAACTTTTATTTTTACATAGTTTATCGGTGTAGTAGTTATTATTGTAGAACTACTTAGAGTTATATAATGAACTGTTAGTTTCTTATACACTATAAATTTTAATTATTTCAGGATATACAGTATGCTTTTTATTAGCGTGATAAAATCTCAAAGCCCAAATTTTGTCTTCATTATGTCCAATATACAGGCCCAGGTCATGTTACAAACAAGTGCCCTGATACACTTAAAGGAAATATGTCACCAGGTTTTTGCTACCTAATCTAAGAGCAGCAGAACGTGGGAACAGAGATCCTGATTCCAGCGATGTATCACTTACTGGGCTGCGTAGTGTAGTATTGATAATATCACTCATTAATGGGCAGGAGATTATCATTACAGGACTACTTGGCGTGCTGCAGGTAGTCCAGCATATTCATGACCTTAATATAACTGCTAGATCTGCAGCAGAGAAATCATTGATTTTATCAAAATGACAGCAAACAGTTCAGTAAGTGACACATCGCTGGAATCAGGGTCTCTGTCTCTATATTATGCTGCTCTCAGATGGGGTAGCAAAAACCTGGTGACAGATGCTCTTTAATAAGGTTGCAGTTGTTTAATTGCTTGTAATATATACTGCAATATATACTGCAATACTACTGTATTACTGAAATATTTAGTACAACTTCTAAGAAGCTCAGCTCCAAAATGAAACTTGAGATAAAAAAACAAAATGAACAGTTAGCCCTGGGTCCTGCTCTATTCCTATCTATATTGAGGTCTGTTGACACATACAGACATTTTAATACTAGGGTTAAACAGCAGTCATTAGAGCTAGCTCTGATCTCAGTTGTTAAAGGGGTTGTCCACTACTAGGGCAAGCCCTTCTGTTCCACATGTTTTCCCCAGGTAATATACAAAAGCCTATACTGACTTCCACAGCCGGCGCGGTTCCAGCGGTGCTGGGCAGGTGTTCTCAGTGCTCATGTGACCTTGTGACATCACGTAAGCCCCACGTCCAATCAGTGTCGGCTTCCTTCTCCCCGCCTTCGGACAAACGAGTTAATCAACAGGAAGTGAGCGCTCAGATGCCACGAACTTACTGTTCATTGCTCCTGTGTCTGAAAGTGAGGAGACAGAAGCCAGCACTGATTGGTCATAAGGTCACATAAGCCCCGGGAACGAAAACTGTGGCATCGCTGGAACCGTGAAGATCAAGGATGTGAGTATGTGGGGGGGGTCAAGTCTACGCCACCCCTCCTGCAGAAATGGCTGGTACACAGAAGGTTTGATGTAATATACTCTAATGTATTGTGTTTCTTGTAAATTGCCACCAGGTGGCAGTGTGGTAAGGTCGGCTGTCCTGGCACCTAGGTAGGCAGAGAAAGGAGGAGGACAGGGTATATATAGGACAAGATGTATAAGTAGGGTAGGAGAGTCCCCAGTAGGAGAAAGAAAGAAGATGCCATATACCATTCCTATAATTCAAGATTCTAAGGGTCACCCCTTTGATCCCGGACATGTGGGGTCCTGCTCTTAAGAGGACTGTGGAACTGTGTTTCCAGAAGCGGGGTTTAGTCTAGTCAGACGGGGAGGTGTCCATTCTTTCCTGGATTCGAAACCCAATGAAATCCCCTGCGAGACCGAAGGTCAGTGGGTCCTGAACATAGAAGGGTAGGTCCTGGCCAAAAGCACGAACGGAGGAGTGCTGTTTCATGTAGCCCTTCCAACGTGCAAGCTAATTCCTCTGCATGGGATGGATAGGCTTAAGGACTATTTGAATCGGTTCATGCAGCGTGACATCAGACGGGAGAATGAGGGTCTTTGCGGTATCTAATGGAGCCCAGGTGCCAGGAAAACGGCCAGACGCTAAATTATATGTAGAAGAGGAGTCTGGATGTAACCCCATGGGGACTAGAAGCGGTGCCCAGGTCAAGCGAATGGAAAATGTCCCTGTTTTGAAGTTCAGTAAAGATCAGCTGTTTAATGAAACCATCCCTGTGTCTGCTTTATTGACTGAGAGAATGAATGGACTACGGATAAAGCATCCCTGCAGTTGAGCGGCGACTGGAAGGCAAGGGGTCACCGAGCGGCTGTGCTGCGGCCTGGTGTCCCCTGCACACACGAATACCACTTTTCCCCCTAGCCATTCTACAAGTATAGGCTTTTGTATATTATTTGGGGGAAACATGTGGAATCAGAAGAGATTGTCCTAGTAGTGGACAACCCCTTTAAAGGCAGGTGCCGACTGTATAAGCCGGCTCCTGAGTCTGCCCCATACTTCTTCACCAGCTCCATGATGGATATACATGTCAAGGAGTGGGAACAGATGAAATCAGTGGAAATATACCTGTATTAATTTCCATTCCTTACATAATGCCAACATATTTCGTATTGCTCACTTCAGTCCTGGCCTTTTGGAGGCCACAATCTTATTTTTCCCAATTTCAGACATACATGTAGCGCCTCACGGGGCAGGTGCAGTTAACGTACTCGTCGCCGGCCCTCGACTGTCGTCATCACAGGCGGCCTTAGCCCGGCTCCGTTGCCCTGAGGAATACAGAAGAAGGCAGGGGAGACGATGATGGGAGTAGTTGTGAGGTGTTTGTCGTGATGCCACCTGTGGTATGCGGCCAGGGAATGGGTCGCCGCTGCTATCGCTGTCCTCCGGGGCAGATGATAGTAGCAGCCAGGGATGGTATCGCTCTCCACAGGTAGTGCGGGCCTTGGGGAGGATGATGAGAGGAGTAGTAGTGGCGGCAGGGAACGGCAGTGCAGGTAATAAAGAGTCAGAGTCTATGGCTGCAGTTCCAGGTTGTTTTACTCACTTTTGTACAATCCCGCTCACCCAGGTAATACCGATCACTTGCAATGATGGGCTCCGTCGAACCCGAATCCCTTTTAGCGGTCAGCCCGGTTTGATGTTCAGTGGGTTTCTTGTAACGCCTGTCAGTAGATCCCCTGGCTTGAAGCTACGAGGGGACCCTGGGTTTCACGAGATGTACTCTTGTTCCTATCTGCAGGTGCCGCGGTTCCGATGTGGGGTCCGGCTTGAAGTGAGGCCCCGGATCCTATATGGCACTGTGCTGTCGGGCGCTTTGTGGTCAGGGAAGCTTGAAACCGTCCTCGTCCAGGCAGATTCTGCAAAACCAACGTGAAGTGTGATCTTCCCTAGGGCCCTGCTGCCCTGTGTGGTGTTGGTTCCGTGGGGAGCAGAGATCCCTCTCCCCGCAGCAACCATGGTGAACTTCTCTTCGTTCCCACTGGAGCACCTGTAAGATGCAACTGCTCCGCTGCTCTCCTGCTGGAGAACTCTCCTAGACTGCGTGCCTTGCGAGGCTGGCTCACTAGTTTTGTTAACTGTTGTGTGACTCCAAACTCCCCCTGCTGGCTGCAGCTCCCCCCTCTTTGGTCCTAAGCTAATGGGACTGGGGCCCCTGTTGAGGGCATACTATAAATGCTTCCTTTGTCGGCGACCCCTTGATTACCCTACCCTAGCCCAGTCCCCAGTCTGAACAGGGCAACCTGATATGTATTGAATGTGTAGTGTGGTGAAACCGGGACTGACCTCCTAAGGAACCGGGTTTAGCATTACACCCAATGTTGGGTGCGATACTCTGTGGCAACTGAAATCTCAGGGGCGCCACATACACAAGGTCATATCTGCAGTTATGAGACTAAATGGGGTTTCCAGAAGAGCTTGCCCTTTGGTCTACCGAATAAAACACCATTATCATAAGATCCGATCAGTTCTTGCAGATCATTTAGTTAAATTAGTGGGTTAGAGACTGTCATCAGTTAGAAAAATGGTCAATTGTGGGACACATGGGTCTCGGAGGCGTGCTAGGAGATGAGCTATGAACTTTCCTGACTAATCATGAGGCAAGATTGAGCTTGCATGAAAGTCAACGCGAGGGTCAAGCATCTGTGAGATGGCATTTCTCATACGAGACAGATCCACATCGCTCAAGACAGACGGAATCTCATTCATTATGTCACCCTTTTATTAAACCTACAGGAAAGAGGAAGCATATTGTCTGTGGTTGTAATCTATGGACTTTTTAGCATCTTAAATCAACTGTCCCGCCTAATTTCCACAGGGAACGTTCTCCCCATATTCTTGGCTCTCTTCCTTTCTCTTTTGGTGTTGGTGCGATTCATCTTTGTTCTCGGCCAGAAAAGATGTTTATTTTTCTTTCCATTTTTTTCCTGTTTGAAGCAATGCTTTACTTATCGCAGAGCTACTGGCAATTAACACAGACTTTCATCATTGTGGTTTGCAGCTAAATTTGGCTCTGGCTTTAATAAATGCATTTTTTATTACTATATGGTCATGTGTGAACGATCCCCAGCAACGATTTTCATTTTTTTGTAATGATATTTTTTGGTTAGAAGAACCTGTTGCATTGAATACGGTGTCTGATCTTCTAGCAGAATGTTATAAAGACAGGAGGAGCTGAGTGGATTGATATACTGGAAATCCCTATATTCTTTATGCTTAGGACTCCTAAGTTAGGAGTCCAGAAGATGGTCCTGCTTAAAGGGAACCGGTCACCAGATTTGGCGACTGTAAGCTGCGGCCACCACCAGTGGGCTCTTATATACGGCATTCTAACATACTGTATATAAGAGCCCAGGTCGCTGTGTAGAACGTAAAATCACTTTGTAATACTCACCTAAACGGTCGGTGAGGTGCAGACTGGTCGGATGGTTGTCTCCGTTCTACATGTCCGGGGCCTCCTCTTTCAGCCATCTTTGTCCTCCTTCTTCTGAAGTCTGGGTGCATGACGCACCCTACATCATGCACATAGGCCGGCATTGAGGTCCTTCGCAGACGCACTACAATACTTCCACCCCCATGCATATGTAACCTGTACGAATAAATCGGAAACCTGCACAAGCAAACTCTGGTGAGTGCCTGATGATTTTTTCCTCAACTACTCTGATGTTCACAAACTCTGCTACATCAATGGCACCGCAGAGTATGAGTTTTTAGGACGATCTATATGCTGATACATGGTGTGGAACAGTGCCCTGATTATCCTCTCTGCACATAACTACAATACTTTGATCTGCCCTACTCAAGGCAGATCAAAGTGCACCTGTGCAGGACCTCAATGCCGGCCTATGTGCATGATGTTGGGCGCGTCATGTGTGGCGCCCTGGACTAGCCAGGTCGTCACAGGTACTACAACACACACCCCCACCCTGAGACAGGCACATCAGCCAGACACAAAATCCTTGTTGCCTCCCTCCAGGGGCTGATGTCCACACCAGGTGGGGTGGAGCCAGGCGGTTGGCCCCACCCACTGAGGAGTTCACAGTCCTGGAGGTGGGAAAGGAAGTCAGATCAGTGAGTGAGAAGTAGAGATCAGTTAGGGAAGTGCAAGAGAGAGGAGAAGTGAGGAGTAAACTGACCGTGTCCGGGTGTGTGGCCCGGGCACCAAGAGCAAGGTTGGCAGACGGGGGTAGCCGTCTGCAGGAGAAGCAGATCAACGCGGAACCGTAGGACCGGGGACGGGAGGTGGTCCGCCGGAGCGAAGTGAAGCCAGCACACACAGGCAGGGCCTGCGGACCCCGACCAGGCTTGGAGTCGCCATTAGAGGTCAAATCCGTCAGGGACCGGAACCCCAGGGGTTTCCTAACAGCCAAGACCCGATTGAAGGCAACCGCCCGACCAGCAAAAGGAAATACAGCTACCGCCACAGCTAGAGTTCCAAGGGCCAGAGCCTGCGGGCAAAAGGGCTCCTCCGGCACATATACACGCTGGGGAGTGGGTTACCGGTGGGAATCCATTGGGACCGAACATACAAAAAGGTGGAGGGAAAGGCAGCCACCACCAACCGTCCGGGAGAAGCCACAGCAGCCGGCTGCAGGACCCGTCCATCCAGCCGTTTGGTTTACCAGAGACTTTGCGTACATTTGTGGCTGAGTGAGTACAACCGTGCTATCCGGCACCACGCTGCGCAGTCCAGGCGACCCTGCACCTTGCCAACCCTGCCTCCCCGTCACCTCGCCGGGCCCCGGGACCACCAACCCCTACCCACGGAGGGGGAAAACAACATCCCAGCTGCTCCCTACCATCGCTCCCAGGATCCCCGTCACCAGCAGCGGTGGTGCCCAACCTCACCACAACCCGTGGGTGGCGTCACGGACCAAATCCCCAAACCAAACTACCCCCTTTCACTCATGGCCGAGGAGCGCCGCTCGAGTCCCTGGATCAGGCCCACCACTCCAAGGGATGGATGGCAGGCGGGTTACGGGGCCTGGTGAGGTGCAGGGTCGCGAGGGCAGCGCTGTGCGCTCACTCAGCCAATGACGAATACAAAGTCTCCGGTAAAACAAACGGCTGGATGGACGGGTCCAACAGATGGCTGCGGTGTTTCTCCTCCCGGCAGGTTGATGGTGACTGCCTTTCCCTGCACCTGTGTTGTGTTACGGTTCCAATGGCTTCCCACCGGTAACCCGCTCCCCAGCTTGGGTGGATGCTGAAGGAGCCCCTTTTGCCCGCAGGCTCTGGCCCTGGGAACTGTAGCCTTGGCGGTGACTGTGTTTCCCTCTACGGTGTGAGCTGCTGCCTTCAATCGGGTCTTGACTGCTGGGAAACCCCGGAGGTTCCCTTCGCTAACGGATTTGACCAGTTTAACGGCGACTGCTAGCCTGGTCGGGGTCCGTAAGCCCTGCCGGATGGTGCTGGCTTCTCTTTACTCTCCGATCCGGTACCGCCGGGCCACCGCCCGTCCACGGTCCATACGGTTTGCTCCAATTAGCCTCTCCTGCAGACGGTCACCACCGTCTGCCAACCTTGCTGTTCCGTCCGGGCTGCACACTCGGACGCCTTCAGACTGCTCCTCTACCACTTCACTCCTCACTTCTCAAACTTCAAAACTGATCTCCCTCCTTTTCCCGCCTCCAGGACTGTGAACTCCTCGGTGGGCGGGACCAACCGCCTGGCCCACCCCCTGGTGTGGACATCAGTCCCTGGAGGAAGGCAACAAGGATTTTGTGTTTGGCTTCGGTGTGCCTAACCGGGGTGTGGGGTGTGTTGGCTTGTCCAGGGCACCACAGTAGCATTACTCACACCAGTCACAGAGTGCGGGTTCCAGTTTCTCTTTATTTACAGTCTGTTCCACATCGCACCCGGGTTCTGGTCCTCGCCGCCTGTAGCCTCTGGTCGGTCCTGGGCAGGTAGGAGGAAGGGTCCGGTGGAGTGATCTGCGGTCCCTCTCTTTCGGTGCATTAATGCCGTCCCTGTGGCATGGAGCATCTTGGGAACTCACCGCCTCTCTGTCTCACTCTTGCCCGGTAGCAGGCACAACACTCTCCAAAGATCCCCAGTCCTCAGCTCCATTCCCTTCCTCAGATGTTGTCAGCCCTGGTCTCGTGGCATCTCCTCAGCAGGGAGCTGTACTGTGGACGTCGTCACTCCCTTGCAGCCTCTAACGTTCTGCCTAAACTTTCTGTCTGCTCTGCACTTCACTCCTCATTTCAGGCCCCCCTCCCATCAGGTTGTCATGGGTACCTGCACACCTGCTCAAAGAGATAGGATGAGTCATGCAGGCTAAAACTATATGCTGAAGAATTTTTAACTCCGTCCTGCCAGTGTGTGTGGACTCTTCTCCTCCTGCCCGGGAAAAATGGAGTAACATTTAATACCCTGTAACGACCCGGTTGCAGGGGCGTTACATATACCTCACTGCCCCTTAGGTGAGTTTATAAAGTCATTTTTATGTTCTACACAGCGGCCTGGGTTCTTATATACAGCATGTTAGAATGCTGTATATAAGAGCCCATTGGTGGTGGCTGCAGCTTACAGTCGCCAAATCTGGTGACAGGTTCCCTTTAAGTAGGAACATCTTCTGGACTCCTAACTTAGGAGTCCTAAGCATAAAGAATATAGGGATTTCGTGTATATCAATCTGCTCACCTTCACCTGTTTTTATAACATTCTGCTAGAAGATCTGTTGACAGGTTCCCTTTAATAAATTTATTTTTTATTACTATATGGTCATGTGTGGACAATCACAGCAACAATTTTCATTTTTTGTGCTCATATTTTTGGTTATAACTTGTTGCATTGAGCATGGTGTCTGATCTTTTAGCAGAATGTTACAAAAACAGGAGAAGCCAAGCAGATTGATATACAGGGAATCCCTATATCCTTTATGCTTAGGAGTCCGGAAGGTGATCCTCTCTGACTATCAACTATCTCACTAAGCATAGGACCACCCACTGGACTTCTAAGTATAAAAAAAGGTGGAAATGAAAATGATCAAACCCCTTCAAAATCCGGCGATTTTCTGCTTCTGGAATCCCTTTGTCTACGGAAGGGGAAGATTTTGACTCCTGATCAAACCTACCACTGGCCCCTGGCTCCCCTGACCACCCTAGATATGTTCTGCACCTATGCGCCGAGCAGGATACCTGACCCTGGCTGATTCTGAAATAGGCCCTAGGTAGGGAACGAATACAAAGCCGACTGCTCACGCTCAAGACCCGTACTGGGTATTAGACCTATCACTAGCAAGTAGTAAAGGGGGTATGAGAATATTTAAAGGGAACCTGTCACAGTATGTTTATAATACTCACCTAACGGTCGGTGCAGAGCAGACTGGTCGGATGGGCGTCTCCGTTCTCTGGGTCTGCACCTCCTCTTTCAGGCATCTTTGTCCTCCTTCTGAAGCTAGTGTGGATGACACGTTCTACATCATCTACACCAGCCGCCATTGAGGTCCCGTGCAGGCGCACTACAATATTTTAATCTGCCCTACTCAGGGCAGATCAAAGTGCGCCTGCGCAAAACCTCGATGCTGGCTAGTGTAGATGACAAAGTTGGAGGACAAAGATGGCCGAAAGAGGAGGTGCAGATCTGGAGAACGGAGACACCCATCCGAACAGTCTGCTTTGCAGCGACTGTTAAGTGAGTATTATAAACATCCGGTGACAGATTCCTTTTAAAGACACAAAGGGAAGTGCTGATGACTAACAACTGAAAAGGTGAGGAAATCTGCAGGGTCCTAAAGAGAAAGGCATAAATCCCAAGCAGGGATAAGGGGAAAGTCAAAGAACAGCTAATATTTGGCTGTGGGATGGCTTATTTTTTGTATCCTGAGCTGACATTTTTACTGATACCATGTTTGGCTAGATGCAATATTTTGATGCAATGTTGCGGAGGCCAAAAAATGTAATTCTGTAGTTTTGGTTTTTTTTCTTGTTACTCTCTTTACCGTACAAATTAATTTATTTTATATTTTTATCAATCAAACATTTCTGAACTGATTAATACCAAATATATGTATTTGTTTTTTTAAAAAATATATATTTTCAATGGGGCAAAAGGGGGGTTATTTAAATTTTGTGTTTTTTTTATATTTTCAAAACTTTTTTTTTTTACTTTTCATTGTTTTTAATAGTCCCCTTAGAGGGACTTGAAATTGCGATCATCGGATCGCTTGTGCTGTACAGAGCACGGCATCAGCACCAGCACCGCTCTGTACAGCAGTAATCACCATCTCCTATGAATGGCGGCTCACAGCTGCAGTTCATGACAGACACAGAGGTCATCAGCTCAACCCATAGGCCACAGGGCCTCTGATGACTGTGGGGAATGAGGCACCCCCTGCCATGTTAAATCCTGCTGTCAGAGATTGACAGTGGGATATAACTGGTTACCAGCCATGGACCGATCTCTGAGCCACCTGTGGCTGTTGGAGGCACATGACGGCTAATTAAATCAGCCGTCATGTGTAGGGAAAGATACAATCTGAGAGTGTGAGCTTGCTTCAAAGGCAGAGACAAGACATATGTAAATATCATGGGGTATGAAATGACTAAATAGGGACACCTATACTAGCTCTCAGAATGGGATCCCTGTGCTGTTCTGTATCTCAGAGGTAGGCTTGAAGATAGTGAGGTCTGAGCTTCCAGCGTGACCCTAATGCCTGTCCGAGCTCTGTTCTTACTCACTCTGTCCCCAACCCTTGGAGCGGGCTGGACACACCGTAACAAACCCCACGAACAACACGGACAGGGAAAAAAGACCAAACTTGTATACAGGGCACACAGACGAGAGACAATATGTGTATGGGAGGAAGGAAGTAAATGCATAATGTGGAAACTTCCACCCAACTCAAACAGCAAACTACAGGTCATCACAAATAGGTTTGCCACAATGACCAGAAACGCAGGAGCATAAGCTGAAGCTATTATCGGCAGCAACAGACTACCAAACCTTAAATAGGGAGGAGACAATTAAATAGGGATTAGCAACCTGAGTCTCAAGGACCCGCACACCACTTCACAGAAATTTATTCCTGAAGAACTTGAAAGCAGTGGAAATGACTCAGCCGATGCCAGGTTGAGGCTGAGCAACTAGGAGAGATCAGGTTGCTTGTCGGACTCAGCAATGTGAATAGAGTCCGCGAGTGTGGACCTGAACACTGCATGCCAGTAAATATATGTCCTATGTCATGAAGGCGTTAACTTCCTTTCAAATCAGAAGAAGGTGAGCAGTGCCATCAGCTCAATACTGGAAGCAACCACTGGAACCCATCCTCACCCAACTACAGTTTTAAGCATTCAGGCCAGAAGTGGTCTTCATTGAAGAATTGAGGCCGAAAAGCTCAGACCTTCAACATGGACAGAGAGGGAAATAACTTAACTGTGCATGAAAACATAGGAGCAGAAATATGTCAACAGGTGTCTGATGAGGTAAAATATTCGGCTGTAACAGAAGGCAGTTTGTCCACCGAAGGGTTGGAGAGAGAGACAATAATGAGTGTCTGCAGCCAACAGTGAAGCATGATGGAAGGTCTACAAGTTTGGAGCTGCATTTCAGCAAATGGAATTGGGGATCTAGTTAAGATTAATGGTGTCCTTAATGCTGAGAAACACAAGCAAATACTTATCCATCATGTAATATGATCAGGAAGGCATCTGATCATTTTCAGTTTTGCAACTTGTCTGGAAATAATGAAAAACTAATTATGAATCTGAAGTTTATGGCTGCATCCAAGTCTGTTTGTAGCAGGAGGATGTAGGTAATTTTTCATTGTCAGATACTGTTATACTGTGCAGGCACCTGTCAGCGTGCAAGGGATAATGTGAAGATAGTGTACGTGGGAGAAGGGTTACATATATAACAGCATTGTGTTACTATTCTTTTAGATAGCAGGTTGTGCATAGTAACTATTCCTTGTAAGTGGTTGTTTATTCAGACTGATGACATGAGAAGATTCCACCGTCATAAAGCGAAAACCATAGATTTATAACTATAAGTAATCCCCTCTAGTATAATGCAGAGTTCTCAAAATCCCTACTGTATCAGCTGTGTATTTTTATGACTTACCGATTAAAGCTCAACTTTGCAGACTTTTCATATTTATCTGTAAAGAGCAAAAACATAAAATATCTGGTTTACTAAAACTTTTTCAAACACTTTTTTAGGGGCAATTCTATTAGGTTATCCCCTACCCACAGGTGTAAGAGTATAATGACAGGACAGGGGCTCCTAGGCTGGCCCTCAGACTTGCCACTTTGCGCTGTCCCTTATCTCAGAGGTAGGCTTCATGGTAGCCAGGTCTGAGCCCCCAGCGTGACCTTAACTCCTATCCGAGCCCTGATCTTACTTCCCCTCTCCCACACCCTTGGGGTGGTGGGAAACACAAAGACTAAACCCCACAAAATGACACGGACAAGGGAGAACGGAAACTCAAACACACAGCACTCAATACACATAGGAGAGACAATATGAGTACTTGGGAACAACGAAATATGGGAGGAAGTAATGCACAATATTGGACTGCTCACACCACTCAGAAGCACAACATGGATCACGATTATCAGGAAAATCACCAAGACCGGGATCGCTGGAGCTTATGCTGAAGCGATCATCGGCTCATACAGGGAGGAAGCCATGTTTAAATAGGGAGGAGACAGCTGCAAGTGGTAATTAGCAACCTGAGCTCTTAGGTCCTGCTCACAAGTCTGCAGGAATTAACTCCTGTAGAGAGGAAGACCAGTGAACCTGAACCAGCTGACGCCCGGCTCTGGCTAAACAACCCAGAAGCCTCAGGTTGCTTGTCAGGCTCTGTAATGTGAACACACTGATGACGCCATGTCACCAGTTGTGTGCAGAGCCAAACATCGCATGACAACAGGATAGTGGATAACTTACCAGTCGTTGGTGGATCATTTGCTGGGGTATGACGCACACCCTGATCTCAATATTGGGTCTCTGGATCTTGGGATTTTATTATAATTTGATTCTCTCATCTCTAGTAGTATTCCATAAAAAATACACATTTACCACCTGAATGTGCCCATAAGTCAAGAAAAAGTGATAGCAGAAAATAGTATAAATCACCCCATGGTAGGGTAGTGCACGAGTGGTGTTCCAATCCTTAATTTAACAATATGAAAACTCGGCACTCCATGGTATATAGGTACAAAAGACAAACGTTTATTTGGGGAATCCCAAAAAGTCCATATTAATATTGACATTTTGGTCTAACAACCGGGCCTTCAGCAGAATGATTGTGCGAATTCCGGTAGTATGGCTTTTTCTTTTCTTTTACATGGATAGTTTTCCACTGGTAACTTTCATATAGAATTGAAAACCTCTTTAAAGGGTTTGTCTATTTCCCCCTCCAAATAACAAAAAATGTATGATAAAGTATGTAAAATAGTTTACAGGGTTATTTCCAAGTTCTCAAGTGTTCCCTCACCCCCAGCAATCCCCATAATCGGGGCTATGAATCCCGGTAAGGAGTGGAGGCAGGTATGTTCAACCTCATCTATATTCATTCGGTATGGGACTGGAAATAAAAAATCTGAGCACCAGGACCCACCCTATTGATACTTTCTAAGATGATATTTTGGGATACATTCTTTAATATCGAGGGTCTGCTATGAAGGACCCTCATCCATACTTTTCTATTATCCAAGCCCTACTGCCAAGTCTCCTTTACTCTACAAAATATCACCAGCTTACCACTTTATTTCCATTTGGCACCACTATCCCAATAGTCAACATTTCCATTATCTCAACACCACTGCCATCCCAAAATAATGTGTAAAGCATTGCAATTAGAAACAAAGTTATGGGAGAGCATGAGACCCCTATATATTGAGAACAACCTGTTGGTAGTGTGGGGACACCGACCTCCTGATGGTGATGTTAAAAGTCAATTTGAGGCATGTGGGAGACCACCCATTGTTGGGAAGTCCAAACCACCTATCGCTGGCATCAAACCACAAGTTTGTGGGGTAGAGGAAACCATTTACTGGTGGCACTTAAGTGAAGGGTGGCTTTACACGCTGCGACATCGCTAGCCGATCCTAGCGATGGCGAGCGTGATAGCACCCACCCCTAACGTTATGGCGATATGTGAAGATCGCTGCCGTAGCGAACATTATCACTACGGCAGCGTCACACGTACTTACCTGCTCGGCGACGTCTCTGTGACTGGCGAACCGCCTCCTTTCTAAGGGGGCGGTTCGCTCGGCGTAACAGCGACGTCACTAAGCAGCCGCCCAATCAAAGCGGAGGGGCGGAGATGAGCGGGTCAAACATCCCGCCCACCTTCTTCCTTCCTCATTGCTGACGTGTGGCAGGTAAGGAGAGGTTCCTCGTTCCTGCGGCATCACACGTAGCGATGTGTGCTGCCGCAGGGACGAGGATCAACTTTGCCAAAGCGACAGCAGCGATAATTGGGAGAGGACCCCCATGTCAACGAGGAGCGATTTTGGACGTTTTTGCAACAATCCAAAATCGCTCCTAGGAGTCACACACAACGAGATCGCTACAGCGGCCGGATGTGCCGCGGCAAATTTTGACCACGCCCCTAGCCATACCCCTAGCCACACCCATTTGGCAGTAAGGGTCATTCAGCAGATGCCGTGGGCTGTTCATTCATATTCATAGCAGTCAGAATTTTTTTTATATTTCTGTGTCACTATATGACATGTTGCTTATTTGTGCCTATCAATCCGTGTTCACACGTTGCATAAATTCTGTTTCTTTTTGTTTCTGTCTGCACCAAACTACACAATAACAATCTTCTCTGTTTTTTCCATTTTTGCTGCATTTTTTCTGCCTTTTCTCCATTATTTAATGCGTTTTTGGTTCAGATGTGAATCTGCGTTTTTAAGTGTTTTTATTGTACAGAGAAGCTTTTTCCTGTATTTTTTAAGCTCCACATAGAAACCTCCAGAGAACCCCTCCCCGCAGAAAACCGCAGAATTCAGGAGCATCTTTTCATGGAACCACATACACTTTACTTGGATAATTAAACACAGCAGAATAAATGTGCAAAAAAACAGCAGAAAAATATGCAGCATTTACACTACATGTGAATATGGACTAATTGTCCAAGCAAAGTGGATGAGACGTCCTGAAATCTCCGCTCATGGTGCGTGGAAAGACGCCGCTGAACGGTGCGGATTTGGTGTTTCTTTCTTTATAAGCTTCAGGATTCACATCAGCAACAAACATGTATCAAATAAGGGGGACAATGTATACAAAATACCGCAAACACGCAATAATCAGAGAACATTGTTATTGCACTCGTGGCGCGGACACCTGCAGAAAAAATGCAGCATTTACGCTATGTGTGAACACGGCCTCAGTGATCCATTTTTATTACATTTTTTATGGGTTTTAATAAAGAAAAATAATAAATTGCGCCTTTTTTTTCCTGCCATTTACCGATCCCCATAAATAATCTGATTGCTGTGTTGTTCAGGTCATTGCGATTACAGGGACACCAAATATGTCCATGTTATTTGCTGATTTGTGATGTTTATTATTTTATAAAAAAAGTGCAATAAAATTACATTATTCTATTTTTTTTTATTATTTTTAGTAACTTTATTAGAAGAAAAAAAATCCTCTTTTCCTCTCCCTCTAGAATACAGGACATAGAGATGCTGCTCTGTACAATGTAGCTGTGTCCTGTGTAATCTGCTGTGTAAGAGGCTGCATTGTAGGTTCATTTATGTGAAATCCTCCATCTGACATCATCAATCCTAGTGGCTCAACAGCTAGAGCAGCTAGGAAAGCCAGGAGGCTGCTGGACACAAGTTTCGAACGTTGCTGGTTTGAATCCAAGGTGGTGAAGATAAAAAAAAAATTGTATTTGTATTTTTTTCCTCATTTCCTTATAGTAGTTTTATGGGAACAAATGAATCTGACTTTTTCACCAACATTGAGATACAGTATCTATCTATCTATCTATCTATCTATCTATCTATCTATCTATCTATCTCTATCCCTCTATCTATCTATCTATGATTCTATCTCTCTATCTATCTATCTATGATTCTATCTATCTATGATTCTATCTATCTATGATTCTATCTCTATCTATCTATTATCTGTCGTGTATCTATATATCCCTCTATCATCCATCCCTCTATCATCCATCCATCCCACTATCATCCATCCCTCCCTCTATCCCTCCCTCTATCTCTCCATTCATCCCTCCATTCATCCTTCCATTCAACCCTCTTTCCCTCCCTCTATCCCTCCATTCATCCCTCCATTCATCCACCTATCCCTCCATTCATCCCTCTATCATCCATCCATCCCTCCCTCTATTCATCCCTCCCTCTATCCCTCCATTCATCCCTCTATCATCCATCCATCCCTCCCTCTATCCCTCCCTCTATCCCTCCCTCTATCCCTCCATTCATCCCTCTATCATCCATCCATCCATCCCTCTATCCCTCCATTCATCCCTCTATCATCCATGCATCCATCCCTCCCTCTATCCCTCCATTCATCCCTCCATTCATCCCTCTATCATCCATCCATCCCTCTATCCCTCCTTTCATCCCTCTATCCCTCCATTCATCCCTCCTTCTATCCCTCCATTCATCCCTCTATCATCCATCCATCCCTCTATCCCTCCATTCATCCCTCTATCATCCATCCATCCCTCCCTCTATCCCTCCTTTCATCCCTCTATCCCTCCATTCATCCCTCTATCATCCATCCATCCCTCCCTCTATCCCTCCCTCTATCCCTCCATTCATCCCTCCATTCATCCCTCTATCATCCATCCATCCCTGCCTCTATCCCTCCATTCATCCCTCCCTCTATCCCTCCATTCATCCCTTTATCATCCATCCCTCCCTCTATCCCTCCATTCATCCATCCATCCATCCCTCTATCCCTCCATTCATCCCTCTTTCATCCATCCATCCCTCCCTCTATCCCTCCATTCATCCCTCTATCATCCATCCATCCCTGCCTCTATCCCTCCATTCATCCCTCCCTCCATCCCTCTATCATCCATCCATCCCTGCCTCTATCCCTCCATTCATCCCTCCCTCTATCCCTCCATTCATCCATTTATCATCCATCCCTCCCTCTATCCCTCCATTCATCCATCCATCCCTCTATCCCTCCATTCATCCCTCTTTCATCCATCCATCCCTCCCTCTATCCCTCCATTCATCCCTCTATCATCCATCCATCCCTGCCTCTATCCCTCCATTCATCCCTCCCTCCATCCCTCTATCATCCATCCATCCCTGCCTCTATCCCTCCATTCATCCCTCCCTCTATCCCTCCATTCATCCCTCCATTCATCCCTCTATCATCCATCCATCCCTCTATCCCTCCTTTCATCCCTCTATCCCTCCTTTCATCCCTCCTTCTGTCCCTCCATTCATCCCTCTATCATCCATCCATCCCTCTATCCCTCCATTCATCCCTCTATCATCCATCCCTCCCTCTATCCCTCCATTCATCCCTCCCTCTATCCCTCCATTCATCCCTCTATCATCCATCCATCCCTCCCTCTATCCCTCCCTCTATCCCTCCATTCATCCCTCTATCATCCATCCATCCATCCCTCCATTCATCCCTCTATCATCCATCCATCCATCCCTCTATCCCTCCATTCATCCCTCTATCATCCATGCATCCATCCCTCCCTCTATCCCTCCCTCCATTCAACCCTCTATCATCCATCCCTCACTCTATCCCTCCTTTCATCCCTCTATCCCTCCATTCATCCCTCCTTCTATCCCTCCATTCATCCCTCCATTCATCCATCCATCCCTCCCTCCTTTCATCCCTCTATCCCTCCATTCATCCCTCTATCCCTCCTTTCATCCCTCTATCCCTCCATTCATCCCTCTATCATCCATCCATCCATCCATCCCTCTATCCCTCCATTCATCCATCCCTCCATCCATCTTTGCAGCTGAATAATCTGCTTCTGGTGTCTCACCTGCAGTATAGAGGTCAAGATAACAAAATCTTCCTATCACTTTCAATAGAGGCAGTAGCTCAGTGGTAAAGCTGCTGCCTTTGAAACAATGAACTCACAGTTCCACGAGTTCGAGTCCCGGCCGCCACCAAAATCCCGAGCCGATTTTAATTTAATTTATTCATTTCACTGAGGGGAGGAGCCGGGACATCAGCTGTGAGCCGCGGGAGTGCGGGACAGCCCTGATAAATCGTGCAAGTCCCGCAGAATCCGGGACGGTTGGGAGGTATGCTCAAGACCCACCAACAGATCATGTTTTCAGGTTTTCCTCAAGCAGGCTTTCAGGATTTCCTTAAGGTTGCACAGGTGATGGAATTATTCCCTGTCTAATATCGAGGAAAACCTGAAAACATGATCTGTGGGTGGGTCTTGAGGACTGGAGTTGAGAAACACTGCTCTAGCCAAAATAATAGTATATGCACACATTTTTCATCAGATTTCACTAAAACAACTACCCAAAGAAGCACTAACTAAATGCTCAAAAAGAATGAACATAAGCATTTCTATGTAAAAAAAACCCCTGCTGTTCATAGGTCCAGTCTTTTGAGAACTATTGTGAGCAAACCCTTTTTCAGATATTTTCTGCTCTGAAGATGCTGTAAATTCTACAGAACAAGGCAATGGGAAGGCTCAGAGAACTACAGTTTTTTTGCCAATTATTTCTGCATGAAAACCATAAGAGGCATCAACATTGTTGTATGGAGTTGTGACGCCCTGGCAAAGCCAGGTTGACACAGAAAGAGTTAATCCTCCTTGGTAATCTGATCCCACACCGGTGCAGCAGGATAAACCACATCCCCCAGGGTAAGAGAAAAGCAGAGCAGAGGGGAGGGGCTGAAGCAGAGTGTTTGGAGAGGCAGACAGAAGAGGAGCCTGGAGTTGTAGCTCCCAGGCTGATAGTGAAGCGTGCTCCGAGAGGGCCGGGACAGGCTGTAGTGAGGAAGGGGCCAGAGGTAGCCGGAGCAGGGTAGTGACCCCTCGGTACCTAGGGTGACCCGGATCACTACAGGGGAGTGGATTCCCCGTTCCCGGCTGAGGAGAAAGAGGAAGAGAGTGGAGAGAAAGGCACCTGGCTGCAGGGAAAGAATAGGAGCTGCTGCACCGTGTGTGGGACACTAACACCCCCATACCGAAGGCTGCGGACACCGGCAATTCCTAGTTTACCAGTGACTCTGTGTGGAATACTTGTGAGTACGCCCGTGCCCTCGGGCACCGCACCGCAGCACTGCGCCCTGCTCCCTGCTTACCCCATTACCGGGCCCCGGGACAACCAACCCCCTACCCACGGAGGGGAGAATCACCAACTCAGCTGCTCCCTGTCACCGCTCCCGGGATCCCCATAAAGAGCAGCGGTGGTGTCCATACAATCACCACAACCGTGGGTGGCGTCACGGACAATAAACTATCTCCCTCACCAATCCCCTTTTTACTGTGGAGCCTGGGATCACAGACCGGGTCACGCCACCGTGATATCCACAGAAGTGACTCCGTGGCCCGGATCTGAGTAACCCCTGGTCCCCAGGCGACACATTTGGCGTCACGAACAGGATCGAACCCATCCAGTTACCTGGAGGAAGTGCGCCTTGCCCCGTCCGTCAGCGGCGTCCCGCTGAGGAAAAATCCCGAAGTCCGCCATTTTAGCCGCCATTTTAGGCGCCAAAAACAACAGCTTGGCGCCTTCTTCTCCGAGCGGCGGGCGCGAAAAAGAGGCTCCGCCCCCTGAGAACGCGGGCGGAAGCGAAGCTCCGGAGGACCGGAAGCGAAAGGGAAACTTTAAAAGTTGCTAGAAGGACTGCTCCCGAGTACCAAGGGGGAGCAGGAAGAAGGAACCGCAGTTTATGTGACTAGGACTGTAAAGGCAGGGACGCCAGGACTTTGCCTAATTCCGTTCCTGGACAAGCAGTAGCCGCAACCCCGATGACATCTTACCCGGCTCCGGCAGTCCGCCCAGCCGCCACGGTGATGACGTCGGCTCCGGCAGTCCGCCCGGCCGCAACGGAGGTGGCACCCGATTGGATGTCTGCCCCAGATGTGGTGCCAGCCGCTCCCAGGTATCCCGTGACGGCTGTGGAGCAGCCAGAGTGCACCTGCAGAGAGGAGGAGCAGGCCAGTGAGAGATGGAGCCCTCGGCAGTTAGCGATGCCGGTTGTAGCCGGCGCCGAGGGCATCCAAGTGGGCCTGGCTTCTGAGCAGGAGGCAGAGCACGGAACCCGTGCCCCGTACTGGGAGTGGCGGCAGCGGCAGTGGTAGTGGAGCATGGACGGCTACCCACAAGTTAAAAAGTTGACTGTTTTATGGACTGTCACCCCTGTTGAGCGCCCTCAAGTTCAGGAGGAGGCCGTCTGCTCCGCAGGTGTGGGGTGGCAGAACAGTTTAAAGTTTTAGAAAACGTACCTCCCGATGTGGGAAGATGTATGACTGTAATGTGTTTATTTTCCCTTTTTCCAATTTAATAAATGTTGGTGCCCAGAAGGCCCGAGGACGGGCCGTGTTTTACCAAGGGGGTGTGTGACGCCCTGGCAAAGCCAGGTTGTCACAGAAAGAGTTAATCCTCCTTGGTAATCTGATCTCACACCGGTGCAGCAGGACAAACCACATCCCCCAGGGTAAGAGAAAAGCAGAGCAGAGGAGAGGGGCTGGAGCAGAGTGTTTGGAGAGGAGACAGAAGAGGAGCCTGGAGTTGCAGCTCCCAGGCTGATTGTGAAGTGTGCTCCGAGAGGGCCGGGACAGGCTTTAGTGAGGAAGGGGCCAGAGGTAGCCGGAGCAGGGTAGTGGCCCCTCGGTACCTAGGGTGACCCGGATCACTACAGGGGAGTGGATTCCCCGTTCCCGGCTGAGGAGAAAGAGGAAGAGAGTGGAGAGAAAGGCACCTGGCTGCAGGGAAAGAACAGGAGCTGCTGCACCGTGTGTGGGACACTAACACCCCCGTACCGAAGGCTGCGGACACCGGCAATTCCTAGTTTACCAGTGACTCTGTGTGGAATACTTGTGAGTACGCCCGTGCCCTCGGGCACCGCACCGCAGCACTGCGCCCTGCTCCCTGCTTACCCCATCACCGGGCCCCGGGACAACCAACCCCCTACCCACGGAGGGGAGAATCACCAACTCAGCTGCTCCCTGTCACCGCTCCCGGGATCCCCATAAAGAGCAGCAGTGGTGTCCATGCAATCACCACAACCGTGGGTGGCATCACGGACAATAAACTATCTCCCTCACCAATCCCCTTTTTACTGTGGAGCCTGGGATCACAGACCGGGTCACGCCACCGTGATATCCACAGAAGTGACTCCGTGGCCCGGATCTGAGTAACCCCTGGTCCCCGGGCGAGACAGAGTTAAAAAAAAACAACCCCAAAACACCAATTAAAAAGATGTCACAAAAAATTTGGAAAAATGGTAAAAAAAACCTGATGTCTTTCAAAAACCTTGAGACAGAGTTCAGAAAAAGATGAAAAATGATACAAATAAACACTTTAAGGGAATAAAACGTTGGTATTTCTTGAAATGTTTTCCTTTTGAGAAACTCGTCAGTAGGGTTGAGGGGATCCTTGGATGTTTGGGTTCGTCGAGTTCAGGTTGACTTTAATTAAGAGTCCGGTTTGGGACCCGAACTTGATCCTGGACCCTGAACCAAATATAGAACAATTTATTAATTAAAAAACATCCTCGAAGTTCCGACTCAATCCAATGGTGAATAAAGACTCCCCCACACTCGGTCATTCACCAGTTTACTAATTAAAAAGAAATCCTTGAAGCAATGGCATAATATCTAGAGAGGTTCAGTTTAGCGGGTTCAGCCAGACTTTAGATAAGGTTCAGTTTGGGACCCAGACTTGACCTGAACCGCATTGGAAGTCACTAATTGGGCAATTCAGATCTCCACCCACATTCAGTCAGCCATAAACAGATCAATTCTGGTAGCAGTTGAGCAAGGTTTTTCCATTTCTTTTGGTGCACACTACTTCGATTGTGCTGTTGTTACCTCCAAGTGGCTAGTGTGGGCTGAGCACCAAGCGTACCCAAGCACAGCGATGTTCACGCAAGTGGTATGCATAAGTAACGCACCCGAACTCCAAACCTAAACTGTATTTTTTTGGGGGAAAGCCTGTGTTTGATACAAACACCGAACCTCGGGTTCGCTCATCTCTAGTAATGTCCCATGATGTCCATCGAATCTTATGGAGCCTCGTTCTCACAATGTTCTTAGAACGAGGCTCAATAGGTCACTCATGGTCAGTGGCAGCCTTTCAACAAGCATTATTCAGCATCCGAACAGCACCAAACTTCAAACTTGGACACAGACTTCTGTGAAAAGTCAAGCCGCGAACATTAGGTATCCGATACGAACCCCGAACTTTGTCTGCTTCACTCACCCCTACTCGTTGGGTTCGCTTGCTTAAAAAAAGACGTTGTGTGAGTGCGGAGCTACAATTCGCATCTCTCACCCTGGAGCCCACTCTTCTCAATTAGGACTGTGTAATGCTTCCTCTTACCTCTGGTGGCACTGCAGAGTAACTCGACACTTGCTGTCAGTATCTTGCACAGATTATTATTGCTGATAGCCGAATTTCTCAGCAGCCGGACAACTGTCATCAACTTACAGATTGGGAGGGGTGGGGGAAGGGCAGGAGATTCATGATACCATTTTTTTGAACATTCTATTACACCTGCTTTATAGAAGGCTTTATTATGGGCCACATGCGCTAGTCTCGGTGTCAGATTACATGTAAGTGCTTGATAAATTGCATTAATAGCGGTTATGGTCTGCAATTCCTTATACCATCAAATGACAGAGCCGTGCTGATTGCCACAGATTCCTGTATATACAGCTGCTGTTAAACTCCCCGGAGTACGAGAATGAAGGAGGGGGGATCGGAGGGGGTGAGATGGCATTTTTTTCAGGTGTCATGGCATTAGCAGCCACTTTAGGAATCCCAGTTACATAGCAACAGTGAAATATTTTTCCATCCACCACGCTGTATGTTGACTATGGTAAAAGCAAGTAACCTGTTCATGTTTTATTAATAATTGATCAGTCTTTTATGAAAAACCTGGGAATGATCAACCGGCGTACAAAGATATGCCACAAAAATATTATATCCAGGATCAATCTTTGTAGGAAATTATTGAATATCTGTAAATTCCAAATAATCATTTCTGATGGAAAAATATAAAAAAATTGCCTCCAATATCCTCTTTCTTTGACCATGTGCTTCATAATAATGGTAGGTCAATGCATAGGAAGCCTCCATTTTTCTTATGGGACATACAGTAATTAAGTCATGATATTTACATTATTAAACTGTGCTCTAAGAACTACTGATATATATATATTTTTTATTTATTTATTTTTTAATTTATTTTTTTATTTATTTATTTTTTTTAATTTATTTTTATTTTTATTTATTTACTTTTTTTTAATGTTTGGTATTTTTGTGAATTTTCTAAAACAGATTTCATGATAAAACCCCTTTGACTAAAATAAGCCACTTATTTCGTAAAGACTGATTAAATAGTTTTTATTTATTTCATTATTTATCAGCCTTTGTAAGATTATGAACCTATATAATGTACTTCATTACCTTAGCTTACTTTTTTTCTCTCAAACTCCATGCTGAAAAGGCTGTTTTATCTGCCTTGTTCATGCACTTGGAGTAACTGTTTTGATTTGCACATTTATCAAATATCGATACTCTTGTCTGAGTGTTATGTGATGTTCGGCTTTGCACACACCTGCTGGCATGGCGTCGTCAGACACTGTTCTCACCACAGAGTCTGACAAGCAACCTGAAACTTCTGGATTGTTCAGCCAGAGCCGAGCGTCGGCTGATTCAGGGTCTCTGGTCTTCAGCTCTGCAGGAGTTAATTCCTGCAGACTGGTGAGCAGGACCTAAATGCTCAGGTTGCTAATTGCCACGTGCAGCTGTTTCCTCCCTATTTAGAGCATGTCTTCCTTCCTGTATGTGCCGATGATAGCTTCAGCATAAGCTCCAGCGATCCCAGTCTTGGTGGTTATCTTGCTAATGGTGATCCGTGTTTCGCTTCTGAGTGGTGTGAGCATTCCCCTGTTGTGCATTACTTCCTCCTCTTTTCCGTTGTTCCCCAGTACACATATTGTTTCTCCTATGTGTTTTGAGCATTGTATGTACAAGTTCCCGTTCTCCCTTGTCCGTGTCGTTTTGAGGGGTTTTGTCTTTGTGTTTTCCGTCCCGCACCGAGGGTATTGGAGAGCGGAAATAAGATCAGGGCTTGGATAGGAGTTAGGGTCACGCTAGGGGCTCAGACCTGGCTACCATCGAGCGTACCTCTGAGATAATGGACAGTGCAGGGTCTCAGGTTTGAGGATCACCCTAGGAGCCCCTGTCCTGTCATTACATACTCTGTTCCCCTCTCCCATGCTAAGACAAAATTTACAAACACTCTCCCTGCCTTAGAATAGGGGATAAGAGCAGAGAGGCACATACAAATGTGCTGATAGTTGATAATTGTGTAGTTCAAAACAGCAACTCTAAGTGCATAAACAAGGCAGTTAAAACAGCCATTTAAGAATGGAGATGGAGAGAAAAGGAAGCCAGATAAAGTAACCTAGTGCATTACAAATATTTATAATTTTGCAAAACCTGAACAATAACTTAATAAAACAAAAGTTTAGATAAAAATACCGAGCCGGCCTCCTGCTGGCAAGGCCCACTACTGCATGTAAGTGCAGCAAAAGTTAATGTGTCATCCACATGATTTGATTACCCAAAGGTCCTAGCTCTATAGCCCATATTTACTAAGACAGTTTTTTTTTATCCGCCAGTCTGAAAAAAAGATGTTGTTGGGAACTTTACCAAATTTACAGATAGGTCTTAGGCACGTGACGGCGACGAGGGGAAGGACTCGTATAGGGACGTTAGGGGAGCTCAGGGTTAAGACACAGGTTAGTGTCAGGAGGTGTCCCAACCTCCGCTCCCTATCTTCAGGACCTTCCTCTCTTTGTCCATTTCCTTTATACCTCTGTGTTGCGAGGTGTACTGGACATTCCCTTATCCGATGGTGATACATAGGGTCTGAGAATTTATTGCTGCTAATGTGCATGTGAATTTCATAAAACAACAGAAAGTAGAAGTATGGAATAACCAAAATGGCCAGTGTGAAAAAGGCAAAACTTCTATTTTTAAAATACAATTTTTTTTATAAAATTGCCAAAAATGTTTAAATAAAAAAATGTAACTTACAAACCTGATTTATACAGTAGGTCATTTTCTGATGACACATTTCCTTATATTTATTATTTATTTGTCTGATACCGTAGAGCCCCCCCATTCCATCCTTTCCTAGAAAACAAGCTCTACATTAGATAGAAAAGTCTTATTTGCTGACAGGGAGTAAATTTAGACAGAATATTTTCGAGATGTTGTTATACAGTAACTTCACCACCTGCTCTGGTGCTAAATCCAGAGATCAAATCTCCATCTGTAAAGCCCGTCTGTAATTCTTATGGACTGAATCTTTGCAAAACCGAAGAATGATTTGTAAAATTCTAAAACACAATTTTGCTAGAAGAACAGAAGCTTGGAGTTACTTTTGGATTATGGGTGGACACACCAGTGGGCGGGACCAGGCGGATGGGAGCGCCCACCTAGGGGTCTTGAGGATCCAGGGAAGGGAACCAAGTAAGAAAGAGTCAGAGGAGAGTCAGCGTCAGACAGTGACAGAGCGTGGAGAGTTGAGTGGAGGAGTAAAAGTCTGTGCCTAGTGCAGGGTAGCCAGGGTAGTGGCCCTGGTCTACTGGCTAGGTGGCAAGCAGTGGACCGTGTCCAAAGGCGACGGGAGTCCGGTCACGGGAAATCCAAGGTGGACCGGGGCAGGGTTGGAGCCCGCCGGTACCGACGGCGGAGATCCAGTCTGAAAACCGTGCACAGGCGGGGTACCTGGACCCTAGTTAGAAGACGGTTGCAAGCCCCTTCTCTAATTAACGAGGTCGGGGACAAGGTTCCAGACGTTGTTCCAGAGTGTTAGCCCAGATAGAGCAAAACGGCAGCCCACCGCGGGGAATAGGGTATCCGCAACAACCCACTGAGATCCCAAGGGTCAGTTTTCGCGGGCACATCTCCCAACCAAAACAGAACCGGGAGAGGACTTCCCCGTTCCACACGAGGTAGTCCAAAGGAGAAGAAAAGTGAATAGTGCCGGAGGAAGGGACATTGGTACACCAGCCGGGTGTGGGAACAGGATACACCCGAAAGCGGCAGCTGGCCACTGACACCTTGGTTTTCCAGCAGACTTGTGTGCAATCATTTAATCGTGAGTACACCAACACCCCCCGGTCCGGCCCGGTACACCACCACCGGCAGCCATCACCTCCTGTGTTCTGGACACTGAGCCCCGGGGCATCCACCCCTACCCACGGAGGGGTCAAACACCTAGCTGCCGCTCCATCGGACCTAGGTGCTCCACAACAGCAGCGGTGGTACCTCACTTTACCACACATTGTGGATGGCGTCACAAACTATCTATAATAATCCCCTGTACACATTACATCCCCTTTTTATTTGAGTGTCCGCATGACCCCCGGGTCTGGAGATCCCTCGAGCCACTGCGGATCCGGATCCGAGCAGCTCAGCTGCTGGCACGGGGGTGGTACAACCCCATGGTATCAGACAAGGGTTAAAGACAACCTGTCACCAGGATTTTCCCTTATAAGCTGCGGCCACCACCAGTGAGCTCTTATATACAGTATTGTAGAATACCGTATATAAGAGTCCAGGCCACTGTGTAGAACGTAAAAAACACCATTATAATACTCACCTAGGGTCCAGTCTGGTGGGTGTCGCTGCTCTCGGTCCAGCGCCTCCTCTCTTCTTGCGTTTGCCATCCTCCTGCCCAGCTCCACGTGGATGACGCGTCCTGTGTCATTCACAGAAAAGCCTCCATTGTGCTCCTGCACATGCACACTTTGATCTGCCCTGTTGAGTGCGCATGAGCAGGCGTTCTTTGAACTTTATTTGCACCTATGCATTACAGTAGTTTGCTTTGCCCTTAGCAGGACAGATCACAGTGCGCATGCGCATTAGCACAATGGAGGCCTTTCTGTAAATGATGAAGGATGCATCTATAGCACCCAGGGGGCAGGGGTCATCAGGACACAGTATCTCGTACCTTAATTACTCGTCACTGGGCTGGTGTGATGATCTGGATGTCACAGTGGCTTGCCCAGCTTCATGCCCCGAGGTCTACACCAATAAGGAATTAAGATGATGGGGGTAGTAGTAGGATGAATGTCGTGACGCCACTTGTTGTACGCGGCCAGGGATTCAGCCGCCGCTGCTGTCGCTGTCCTCCGGGGCGGATGGCAGTAGCTGCCAGAGATGGTATCGCTCCCCACAGGTGGAACGGGCCCTGGGAAGGATGATGAGAGGAGTAGTGATGGCATTTGGTGCCGAGGCGTGGGGCGGCGGCACCGGCAATAAAGAGTCAGAGTCTGCTGTTGCGGTTCCAGATGTCTTCACTCACAGTTCATGCCGCTCGCCCGGGTAATACCGGTCACTTGCCATAATGAGCTCCGCCGACCCCGGATAAGTTAAGAGAAACCACCGGTGTTTGAAAGAAGAAAGTCCTTTTTTAGAGTGGACCTTTCAGCTGTGGGGCACCTGGGCCGAGCGCTACGCTCCAAGCCACAGGTACCATGAAGAGAAGAAAGAGGTGGTGTCGTGTCCCAGAACTGGTGTCCCGAGTAGACTGACTAGTGATTGTGTGAGTTTGTTCCTATTTCTACCCCAAGTGAAACCCGCCCCCCAGGTGGTTGTCCTAGTGACCGGGGAATTCTTATGCTTCATTATGGCCAACCCCCTGCCTACCCTAGCACAGCTGCCCAGAGAGAAGGCTCCTAAGCTTTATGTAAGGTGTGAATGTGGAACACCGGTGTGTAACCCACTCCTTACCCGAGGCGAATACTGCAGCTTAAATAAGCTGCAATACTCTGTGGCAAATGAAGACTCAGGGCGCCACACATCATACACAAGGGGCTGGGCGGGCAAAGAGACGAGGCGCAAGATCAAGACCAGCAATGCCCATTGGATTGGACCAGACCCTAGATGAGTATTATAAAGGTGTTTTTTTTTACATTATATAAAGCGGCCTGGCCTCTTATATACAGTATTCTAGAATGCTGTATATAAGGGCTCACTGGTGGTGACTATAGCTTATAAGGTAAAAACCTGATGACAGAGTACCTTTAAGATATATTTTTCTAGCTCAATATATTTCTTTGTGCCATTTTGTGACACAGAATTAACTTTGTTTTTCTAACGATATTTGTAAAAAAACAAAACTACAGTCCTAGTATTAGGGTCAAATTGTGAATGAAGAATTGAATAATGACCAGTGGTCATTGACCAGTCTAGGCAATGTAAAATTGTGTACTTCAGAAACAACTAGATACTGCCAGAGTGAGGTCCCCATTATGGTACCCCCAAAATGACTTTTTTTTCTACTTTTTTTTATCTAATTTTCTGGTTGTCATTTTAAATAACTAAGAAAAATAAAGTTCATTTTTATGCTGTAAATAATTTATATTTTTCAAAAAATAATTTAGTTTTGTAACATAAAATCCATGGTATTTTTGTTGCACAAACACATTAAATTTTGTAACAAAAGATTGCATTTACCTATTATTTATTTTTTTATAAAAATTCAATGGCATGACAAAATAAATTAAAAATAATCACAGTATGGGTATTTGTTTTTTCCATAAATTCTGTGTCACAGAATATTCTTTTGTAATATTAGGGTAAATTATTTTTACTTGACTTAGAATGGGTTTGTCAGGATTTTTTTTATTACTAATAAAATGTTTTAATATTTATTTTAATTATTTTATTATTTACAGTTTATCAATAAAATATAGCACAATTTCAATTTTAAATGTAAAAATCAATGGAAACTGGAAAAAAAATTAACTAATGGTAAAGTGTTGACAATTGTAGGAATCAAGACAATCCTTAGGAATGGTGGTAAATATCAGCTTATTTGGGGTCCAACTGCTCGTACCCCTTTCTATTGAAGAGGCTCCTTTGCAGCAAAGGGAACAGCACCATGCATTGTGTAGTGGTTGTGATCGGTACTGCAAGCTCCCATTCACTTGAATAAATGAATGAACGGAGGGATAAATGAATATAATTCTTGGCTATAAGTTAAAAAGTGGAGGAATAACTCAATGGCAGGAAAATACCTGTGTAGGAAACAAAGTCCCCTGTGTCACCAAATTGACTTACATGTCACTTGAACATGTCGAAGCTTTACAATGTCTTTCCGCTGGGCTTTACAAGAAGCAGAATTCCTAGGATCAAATGGAGTGTCATTTTTGCTTTGTTCCTTTGTAGTTACCGATGAATTGTACATTTAGCCGGATAACTCTAAAGCCTATAATGCTCGGACTTTCATTCAGTTCAGGGATGTTAAACTCTCTTATAAAGAGAGGAATAACTTAGCGGGATTTTTTTTTAAATACGGATTTTAGAGTATTTGGATCAGTGTTATTCTATTTCTTGCCATAAAGAGAACCTGTCAGATCTAGAAATGCTATTTACCTGCATATATAGTGTTACGGGGGGACTGGCGGATTAGGATAAGGTGGTGTATATCCCAATCGCCAGTCGGGGTCCACCGTGCTCCAGATGACAAAGGAGCTGCTTGGAAACCCGAAGGTTAGGCGGAGAATACAGAGCTGGGTGGCTCTGAACTAATGGGGACCTCATCCAAGTTAAGAAACATTTGGATCAGGAGACTGTGAACCCTGTTAGTGTCACAGGGTCCACACACCCAGCCCTGGAACTCCCTGTTAAGCCACAGGGGTCCTGTGGTACGCTGTCCGTGTGCGTAGGGGCACACTTTTGAACAGGTGGCGCAGCAGCTGCAGCCCAGTTAACCCCACGTGGCTGCACTAACAGGACTGGACAGTAGGAGGGAAGAGTAGCGCCTAACCCTATCGTGCACAGCCATGGGTGTCTTGACATGGCTGGCACCAGACGCCTATCCCTACCTACTGCTTCCAATCTACACTGGCTGTTGCTGCAATGGGCTATACACATGGAGGTGTGCTCTAACTAAGCGTATGTGAAGACTGTGCACCTCCATGTTGTCTCCAGCCCCTTTTATTACCTAGGGTCTACCCCAAACCCAGGGTGGACCACAATGGCACCTCCAGGGGCCAACTGGGGAGTGTCACATCATCAGTGACGTCACCAGCGGCCTATCCTGAACCGCCACGTCACTGATGACACAATGTCAGCCCCGCCCCAAACCTCACCAGTCATCGTCTGACCACCAATGGTGGGATGCCAGGTCATAGGGGTGGGCCACTGCTAGCCAGTCCAGTGTGACCACGTCATCAGGACATCTGATGCTCTCTAGCCTATCAGGACCTGCCACCTTATGGACATGCCCAGTGAAGTTCTTCCTGGACTTAGACTCTAATGCACTAAGTGCCTGAGCATGCTCAGTAGCCTGAACCACAGACTTTGACTCAGAAATCAGACTGAGCATGCTCAATAGGCACAACACAGGACTTAGACACAGCACAAAGTCCAAGTACCTGTGCAAAGAGGCTTTTCACACTAAGTGTGGGAGCATGCTCAGTAGACTGAACTGACAGTAGCCTCAGAAATGGCACTATCAGTCTGAGCATGCTCAGTAGGTGAAACACTAGACAGGCTCTGGCTGGGGTAAATTGGCACACGCATGCGTACTAGCAACCTCTCCACACTTAGACGTGGAGGAGGAAGCAGCCAGCTGGATGACCCGAGGCACGGCAAAAAACGGCGGCCGGCGCCTGGGCGTAACAGGAACCGATTCGTAACATATGGTTTAGTGTTTGAAAAATATTAGCCTGGTTTACTGGAAGTGCGGATATAGGGAGAAAATTAAGTTTGATTCTCCCTGCAGCCACTCACTCTCAGTCATGGGGCAATTACAGCCAGTGTCCACCACACAATGAGTGTACTATAATCACTCCCTGCAGATTAACCTGACAGTAACTTTGCACATAAAAGGCTGCTGAGTAGGCTGTCAATCAATGTTCTGGGGAGTGATTACATCCGAGCTCACTTTATAGTGAGCCGTGATTGTAACAGCTCCATGCAACATCCCGATGACTGGAATCGGTGGTTGCTGAAGCGCCATCGTTCCTTGAGTTGACTTATTGGTGGCAATGCTTTCTAATTTGATTGATTTCTGTAAAGACAGGGTACATCATCTGAAGATCTGTCCTTGGGGACATCAATCCAGTCAAATTGCGTGGGTTAAGGATGTAGCGATCTCAATCCCTCATTCTTGAGTATCTAAACCTCCTTTACAGTGAGCCGTGACTATAACAGCTACTTGCACCATCCAAAGACTAGAATCGGTGATTGCTGGAGCATCATTGCTCCTTGAGTTGACTTATTGTTGGCACTGCTCTCTAATGTGATTGATATCTCTAAAGTTAGGATATATCATCTGAAGACCTTTCCTTAGGGACATCGATCAAGTCAAATTAGGTGAGCTAAGAATGTGGCTATTTCAATCACTCATTCTTGAGTATCTCAACCTCCTTAATAGTGAGCTGTAACAATAACAGCTCTGTGAACCATCTCGATGACTGGAATCGGTAGTTGCTGAAACACAATTGCTTGAGTTGGCTTATTGGTGGCACTGCTCTATAATTTGATTGATGTCTCTAAAGACAGGGTACATCATCTGAAGACCTGTCCTTGGGGACATCAATCGAGTCAAATTGGGTGGGCTAAGAATGTGGTCATCTCAATCCCTCATTCTTTAGGATCTCAACCTCCTTTATAGTGAGGCGTGACTATAACAGTTCCAATGAACGTCTCCATAATTGGAATCAGAGCTTGCTGGAGCGCCATTGCTCCTTGAGTTGGCTTATTGGTGGCACTGCTCTCTAATTTGATTGATGTCTCTAAAGACAAGGTACATCATCTGAAGACCTGTCCTTGGGGACATCAATCAAGTAAAATTGGGTGGGCTAAGGATTTGGCCATCTTGATCCCTCATTCTTCAGTATCTCAACCTCCTTGATGGCAAAAAGTAAAAAAAAAAAAGTGGTGCAACGGGTTTTAAAGTTCTGCAAAGAAATCCATAAGAAAGCACAGGAGGGGCACACAATTGACTAGTGATGGTGGTTTGAAGACCAAAAATCTGCTGATAGATTCGTTGTAACTCTATGGCGATAAATTGCATTTGGAGCTCCATTTCACATTACTATATATTGCAGTGCTGAACTAAATATCAAAAATTGGTAACCAATAACTGACCCATAAGTAAAAGACAAAATAACAAAACTTGACACCAGGCCGCCTCCACCTAAGTGCCGCCTTAGGCACTGGACCTCCTGAATTGATTGTTTATTGCTATGTGGTGAGCTGTATAACAGTGCATTCATTTGTCCTTACATTATAATTCCGTTGACATCACACATCATCATTACAACAGATGAATATATTTATGGCATGACAAATTCAGTAGATATTTGCTAATATTCTGCTAAAATGTATTGGCACTTATGAATAGAGTAAGTGAACTCTTCAGAAATGCAGAGTATTGTGGCAGAGGAGCAAGTCTAAAGTGCATCTCTACGTGCCAAACATGTGCTACAAATCGGCCGCAGTTAATTTAATTTATTCTGGGAGCTATAATGATCCCCAAGCAGCGAACTGTGAATTAGATTGACACATTGCTATAATTAGAAGCCATACAGGCAACAGTAATATATATATATTGTGTAATTCTGCTCTGTTTCCACTGATAACATGCAATTAGTCAAGTTTATGGGTACAGCAGAAATCCATTATATTGTACTTATTGTATATAGCCTTATTTATAGTCTCCATATGTCTATAGGTCTGTATTTATTGTATAGACTCATCGATTGTCACCCTAGGTAAGAGGAATTATCAAGCAAGCGGCGAAAGGTAAGGGAAGGGGGAAATGGTGACCCCCTGACCAAAAATACAGCTAGTCCCTGGGGTCCCTCACTACCCTAGATAGGTTCCGTAGCTATGTGCTGAGCCAGATACCTGACCCTAGGCATCCCTAGTGCTGGGCCCTGAATAGGGAACGGATGGGATGAACTCGTCGTCAACCCCATTAAATGCTAAAGGAAGACACAAGGGGGGACACACGGGGGGGAAAGCATGAACTACTTATCTACATATGACTCAGGCAGGAGTTCAGCAAAGCTTCAGCAACGACACTACAGATTAGAGCAAGCCACTTGCTTTCAACCAGAGCTAAAATGATCTGAATAATATCACCAGCATCAGTCCAGGGAAGAAGGGAGTATTTAAGCACCAAGAGAATACTGATAAGCAGCTGGGTGGAAGGTGAGCTTCTGCTGGGTCCAAAAGGGAGACTCGGGAAGCATTTTGCACAGGCAAACGCTGTGACCTTCTATAGACAGAAACCACATCACTGTCTGTCACCCGTGACACACCTGTGACATCGATATGTAATTAGAACAGGACTCTAACTTGGGGAGCACTCTCCAAGAAGATCCCCTCCGATCCCCATTGGGGATACTGGCAATTGAATATAGCATCTTACTCTTTTGATTGTCCAGTTGGATCCACATAGTCACATATATGAAAATTTATCAACTTATGTGCAATAGGGTCCTGTGGTCTCCATAAATCTCCATGTAGGAGTTTCTAATCTGTTCAGTTGACGTAGTTGGACCGCCACCAAACCTAACAACTGGGTTCCGAAATGTCCTGTTAGATTGGAGTGGTGCCTGTGCATATGTACCAATGCTACGTTTATTGTTTATGGCATCTGTGACAGGGAATCAGGGTAACCGAAGACGGACGCCTAGCTGACCCTCAAACTAGGGCACCTAAGCTCTCCCTTAACCCAGAGGTAAGCTTGATGGTAGCTAGATCTGGGCCCACAGCGTGCCCCTAACTCCTGTTTGAGCCCTGATCTTCCTCCCCTCTACCCCAACCCCAGGAGAGGGCCAGGACTGGACATGCAAACCCCACAAATAACACAGACAGGGGAAAGAACTAAAACTCATGCACACTGCAACCAGGCACAAGAGGGAGACAATACAAACCCAAGAGGAACTATACACAGGAAGGAAATAAACTAACACCGGGGATATTTCCATAGCACACAACTGGTCACCAAGCTCTGGATCATAACAATAAGGACTGATACGCAGGAGCAATGCTGAAGCTATATCTGGCAACCAGGATCCAGAACCTTATAAAGGATGAAGGTGGCTGTGAATGGTAATTAGAAGCCTGAGCTCCTAGCACCAGTTCACAAGCCAGCAGGAATTAAATCGTGCTGCACTGGAGAGCAGTGAAGCAAAACACAGCCGATGCCTATGACAGGCTGTACAACTAAGAGACCTCAGGCTGCTTATCAGACTTTGCAGTGTGAATAGAGTCTGATGCCGCCATGACACCCAGCAAGTGCAAAGCCGAACACCGCCTGACAGTACCACTGTACTTGGCCACCTCTGGAGGTCCTGTAGACAGTGAATAGAGCGGTGGTTATCCATGGCTCCACTGGAGATAGCTGAACACCCCATAGACAATGAATGGAGAAGTGGTGCGCATGCGCCGTTATGACTTTTATAATGGAGAATCTTAGAGCCCCGTTCTCAGGATTGGTACTAACATCAGATTTACTCTTTATTGTCTAAATTGGGAGACCTTGTTTTATAGCAGTAAATCTAAGTATATATATTCAGTACATCATGACATAGTTGGGTTATTTCCTTCTTTCTTCGTGCCTGACACCAACATCCAATTTGCAGAATAAGACTGATAGGACTAAGAAGCTATGAAAACATGGGTTCATCTTGGCTGACTGCTCTGCCAAAAAAGTTGTCTACTCAACTCCCCCAATAACATAACACAGACCCTCCACGGAGACGGATGGTGGGATTACTTGTACAACCAGGTGGAGGGGGGTATATATTGGCAACATATCTGAGCCGGCCTTGTCTATTCACCAGTCCTCTGGAAGTCCAGGAAATTTTAATGAGCCTCTTAAGAAATATTTTGCATAATTGTTCCTCCGATACCCGCGCTGGCACACCTTGCCACTGGATTAGGCGTAGGGCATAGAAAAGTGATTTTTTAAAGTCTTGTATTCTATGTGTGCTGATTAGATGAGAGCAATGCACTGAATTAATGAGATTTGGCAAGTAGACGGCAGCAGCCCACATACATTCACAGTTACCTAGCGTCTCCTCTGACGAGGCAGAGATTTCTCTGCTGGTTCACGAAAAGTGCACTCGGAATTGATTTAAATCAGATATCTGCAATATCCAGCCAAGGAATGCTTTACACCACAACAGCATTGCGTCCCAAACTACCTGGGACCCCGCTAGAACGTAGGAACGCACATTTTTTAAAGATGGCTTCATGTCAACCAGCAGATTGTTAAAATTACACATGGCCCGACGTTGTCCACTGGGGACGTCTTAAAGAGAAGCTGAAGTTCCTCCAGCAAAAGTGTTTACTTCCAAGATAAAGAGAAAAACTCAGCTACTATTTGGAGCCCTCAATCAAAATCTCCCACAGCGCAGTTCACAAGCGAACGGCCTCAGTCATAATAAGAAGATGGCTAATTAAGAAAAGCCTTCGCTGCTGGATGCATTTCTAGACTGAATATTGGTCACAGATCTTCGGGAATAAATGCCGTCTACGAGATTGGAGACACATATGGAGAAAGTCATTTCAACTATTCGTGATGAACTTTTGCTTGACTGTTGATATCATAAACTGCACCAGAGTGTACAGATATAATCCCGCCATTGACATAATAAGACCAAATCTTTTAGTGATGCTGGCGATGATGGGGGAGGGCATCTTCATTTGAGCACTCTACACTGGTGAAGTTACCACTTGCCATTTGTACTCCTGCCTAAGGCACCAAAAGTGCTTGGTTTTCTTATTTGGCTTTCAATAACTGCCTAGGGTGCATGGTCACCTTTAGGGAGCCCAAAAGTTCCCCCCCAAATCATAACTATAAATGGCATGTGTCACGATTCCTCAGTGCAGAACATCTTGCCTTTGGAGATGTTCTGCTGCACTTTCCTGTGTTACTACCTAGCAATATGTTTGACAGCACAGGATTACACCTTCCTTGTAATTGTTCAGGCTTCTTTACTGAGCATGCTCTCCCAGGACATCGCCAGTTGTATTTTCTGGTTCTGCAGTTGTGCTGTTGGTGTTTGTCTCTGTTCTGATCTTTCTTCTCTGACTCCAGACTGTTATTTGACTACTTCTCTGCCCGATCCCTGTTCCTGTCGTGACCTCCTGCCTGTTTGACCTCAGACCGTTACCTGACTACATCTCTGCGTTCTCCCTGAACTTATTTTGGGCTGTCCTAGACTTCTGACCCTTGGATATTGCCCTGACTACACTGTTTTCTCCTTGTGCTTATACATGTCCTCTTGTTATCATACCTTGACTTTTCTGACTACGCTCCTGTCCACACTCCCCGTAAGTAGTGGCTAGCATCACAGTATGTAGTAATGAAGGGATAACAACACGTTAGAAGCTAGGTCACCGTACATAGAAATTTGGGTTCCGCAAAGTAAAGGTCCAAATGGTCCACACCTGGCATCAAATCACCCATCAGATTTCAGTGATCGAGTCTCCAGTGGAGTGACAGATGGCCCCTCATCTAACCACTTAGATGGCATGATCAAGTTTCATCATGGCATCTAAGGGTTTAAAGAGGTTGTCCACTACTTTTACATTAATTGTCTATCCTTAGGATAGGTTATCGATGTCTGATCGGCCAGGGTTCTATACCAGCACCCCCACCGATCAGCTCTTCTCGGTGCCTGCAGCAGGCAACCGGGAATGCTCAGTTCCAGAGCTACTCCATCTTCTGGGTGCTGTACATCCAAACATTGATGACCTATTCTAAGGACAAACCATCAATGAAAAAGTAGTGGACAACCTTTTTAACTATTGTGATCAGAGCTAGGTGGAATCACAGGAATTGAAGGCGGGAAAAAAACAGCTAACGTGTGCTTGCTCTTTGCAATTCCTGATGACTTCTGCTGTACACATATGGTGGATGTTGGGCAAAGTTGGGGATACCAATAAGCGGCAGGGATGTTTGAGACCAAGCTCCCTACTTCATGGGCCACATAGCATTTACATGGCCATGGAAACATTGGCGGTCCACCATTGGCTATGCATAGCTTTACTTTCTGGACCGCTTAATCTGCATTTAGAGCCAGCAGTGTTGTTTGGGAAAAATAGTGGAGTGGTTGTTGGCGCTGGGGCACCTACAAGCCATTTTGATTCAGTCAGGATGTTTCAATAAAGTCTTAGAACAGAGAAATAAATCTAAAGCAAAGTCTATATATAACCCAAAAATGGTATTTAAGCCATTACCCAATAACCAATCGTTACTTACTATTCATTTTCTTTTCTGGTTTTCATTTTTTTTCTAGAGTCTACGAGAATTCTTATGCCCAGAGATTTCCTAGATGTTTGGGGAGAGATCTTTTTCCAAGTGTGCACCGATCCTATGCCTTTTGGCTTCTCGTTTGCCAGAGGATTGCATGCTCCTAAAGATTGACAGAGACATGGTGGTCTCAACTGTCACTCTCCATTGATTCAAGTGGGGGTAACATTGTCTCTGCTATATCGGAAGAACATAGGCACTTTGAAGATAGTGGGATCCAGCAATCTGGTCATTATAGGAACATGTATAACAGGATGGGGCCATTATGGGGACATGTATACCAGGATGAAGCCATTATAGGGGTACCTCTACCAGTATGGGGCCATGAAGGGGACATATATACCAGGATGGGAACATATATACCAAGATGGAGCCATGATGGGAACACTTATGTAAAACCTGGCTCAACTATTAGTCTATCGGGTGCCAAGAAGCAAAAAAGTCAATACAATAATAGAATAGCTTCGGCACACCAAATGAAAAGGAGAACAATTAATAAAAAACCCTCGCTATTTATTGATAAGGCATATGTGAACCAAAAAAAGGTCCAACATTTTGGTATTATTGGAGCCATGATGAGGACATATATACCAGGATGGGGACATATATACCAGGATGGAGCCATAATGGAGACATATATTCCAGGATGTGGACATATATATCAGGATGGGGATAGAATGTGGAAATATACTTGGATGTGGCCTGGATGGGGACATATACTAGGATGGGCCATTATGGGGACATATATACCAGGATATAGCCATAATGGGGTCATAAACCAGGACGTGGCCATGATGGGGACATATACCAGAATGAGGCCATATATACCAGGAATGGCCCATATATTTCAGTATATAGCCATGAAGAGGTCATACACCAGGATGGGGGACTTATTTACCAGGAAGTGGAACAGGATGAGGGACATTACTACAGGATGGGGGTCAGTACTACACAATGAATGGGAAGGGGGTGTCAATTCAGACGTCTTTATAGGATTTAGAATGCTACATCGGCCCATATATCTGACCAACATGTATGGGGGGGGCCTAGGCTCAACCTTTGCACTGGGACCCATCGGACTGTAGTTACGCCACTGCTGCTGAGGCCAGTACATGGGAATGTTATTCCTGCAGCCATATAAACTAAGACTGGGGATAGCACAAGAGTGGTGGTGCTGGGGTGGAGGGGGGATTCACCAATCCTCCCATTTGCTAATTTTTTCTTGATGCCTTTAATGGGGATAACAGATCTTTTTTTTGTCCCGACCCCTCATAATTATCATAAGTAGAGCTCCGCATAGCAGACGTTTTGTATTACACTGACCCAACTAAATAAATGGGTGACCAATACATGATTGCGAAAGCAGCACCTACTCATACGGAAGCAGGTCCTAGGTAGGTAGCCTTGAGAAACACATTTACAAGTGCAATCTGTGATCATTTTTTATTAGGGGATAAACAATAGTTGATGCAAACACTAAAAAATTTACATTAAGAACCTAACTTTTTGCACTGAAGCCAAGAGGCAGGATAAGGCATGTGCCACATGGTTGCAGGAGGGTCACTGTGACATTTAAAACTAATCTTACCCCATTTTCCAGTTATGGCCGAGGCTTTACGTGTGTTTTTTAAGCACAAGATGCTTGGTTCTTGTAAGGCAGTCATTCTTTCCTGTCTGCAGCTACTGCACAAATCTGGCACAAACACTTAAACTGTAGCCGCATTGTGTATTATACTTTATTTCGAGAGATTCCACAGGCATTAAATAATGGGAACGACTCTCTGGATATCATTTTACATAGGTTTATGTTCTAAGGAGAAAAAAAACAATGTAATGCACAGTTCTCATATAGCAGCCGAAGATCACAAAATATTGTGCCACATTTTATTGCTTTATATAGACATAACCGCGACACTTTATATATTTACCGTATTGGAAAGGAACTTTTTGTTACTGGAATTAAATGGAAAGTAAATAATTATGTAGTGAAGAAAAGTAGACATACAATGTGTTCAATATACAGTATAATAAAACATATAATATAATAAGTGCTGTAATTTGGTTTGGAGGCCAAAGCTTCACTTAGAAATTGGGAAGGTCTTAAAGGCAAAATATATAGAACAGAAATAGAGCAGAACTGAAGACGTACAGTTGACGCTGGTACATAGAAGCCGTCTCCTTCCTGAGCAGTATGATGGCTGGACATTCCCATCTTGTTTGTACTTGCGTATAATTGTTTGTACAGATGAATGAGGCATCTTCAGTTATCTGATAATTGCACCCAAGGATGAACCAGATTTGTTCCTGAGATCTTGGCTGATTTCTTTTGACTTTCCCATGTTACACAAAGAAGCAGTGTGTTTCAGGTGTGCATTAAAATACATCCACAGGAGTGTCTCTAATTAACTCAGATGTTGCCAATAAACCTATCAGAAGCTTCCAGAGACATGACATCATATGGGCTGTCCTATATTGTTTAAAGGCATAGTACTCTTAAGGGTGCTTTACACGCTGCGATCTCGCTAGCGAGATCGCTAGCGAGCGTACCCACCCCGTCAGTTGTGCATCATGGGCAATTCGTTGCCCGTGGCGCACAACATCGCTAGTAACAGTCACACGTACTTACCTGCCTAGCGACGTCGCTGTGACCGGCGAACCGCCTCCTTTCTAAGGGGGTGGTTCATTTGTCGTCATAGCTACGTCACTAAGCGGCCGCCCAATAGAAGCGGAGGGGTGGAGATGAGCGGGCCGAATATCCCGCCCACCTCCTTCCTTCCTCATAGCCGGCGACTGCAGGTAAGGTGATATTCCTCGTTCCTGCGGTGTGCTGCCTCGGAAACGTCGAACAACCTGCGTCCTGCAACAGCAATGATAAATGGGAATAGAACGACGCGTCAACGATCAACGATAAGGTGAGTAATTTTGATCGTTAACGGTCGTTCGTGCATTTCACACGCAACAACGTCGCTAACGAGGCCGGATGTGTGTCACGAATTCCGTGACCCCAACGACATCTCGTTAGCGATGTCGTTACTTGTAAAGTGGCCTTTAGTGTATGTAAATGTTTGACTTTGCAGAAAGTATTAAAAATGCCTTAAAACATTCTCTCTCTCTCTCATTATTCTGGCATTTGACAAATATAAATAATTTTGGTTCCTAATTGACCTAAAATGCGAAAGGTTTATTTTGATTTCATGTTAGAGAGTGAGAAAACCTGCAGATGTGTCTTTTTGGTAAACTTCTGGTTTCAACTGTACTTAAAAAGGGCCAAACCAAAAGGTTGCACTTCAGCTCCTTCTTCTTGAGTTGTAGTACCAGACTCTTCCTTCAGATAAGAGTGGTGCTGTTTAGTAGTGGCTGTGATGGATATTGCAGTTTTGTTCCAGTTACAATATCCAGCATGGCTGCTAGTGCGTTTTAGTTTGTGGATCTATTGAAACAATGAAGATTCTGAGTGATCTACCATGATGAAACCTAACGACTCTATAGTCGTTAGGTTTAATTATGGATGATCACTTAGAATCTTCATAGATATTCATAGATTTATAGATTGCTGCCGAGGCATGTTTGGTTCCACGCTTCTGCTGCTGGTCTATAGCCACTATAGCAACACTCATAAGTTTAGACCCCATCCCAGACCCCTAAACAAATTCAAACCCTAGACCAGACCCCAGAATACAAAATACAAACCAAAGACCAAAGAATAAATTCAGACTCCAGACTAAACCCACAGATAAATTCAGAACCCTATATTAGTTGAGATCCCAGAGTACACTCCCCTAAAGTAATCCAGACCCCTAAATTCAGACTCTAGCCCAGAACCTTCCATTTAAGGCTGCTTTACATGCTACAATTTCTCGTGCAATTGCATGTGCGATCGCACCCGTCCCCATCGTTTGTGCGTCACGGGCAATTTGTTGCCCATGTAACACAAAGTCGGTAACCCCGTCACGCGTACTTTCCTCCCGAACGACCTCGCTGTGGGCGGCGAAAATACACTTCCTGAAGGGGAGGGAGGTTCGGCGCCACAGCGACATCACACAGCGGCCGCCCAATAGAAGCGGAGGGGCGGAGATGAGCGGGACGTAACATCCCGCCCACCTCCTTCCTTCCTCGTTGCCGGCGGGACGCAGGTAAGCTGTGTTCGTCGTTCCCGGGGTGTCACACGGAGCGATGGGTGCAGCCTCAGGAACGACGAACAACCTGCATCCAGGAAATTGATCGATATTTTGAAAATGAACGACGTGTCAACGAGCAATGATAAGGTGAGTATTTTTGCTCGTTCACAGTCACTCGTGGCTGTCACACGCTACGATATGTCAAACGATGCCGGATGTGCGTCACTAATGACGTGACCCCAAACGACATATCTTTAGACTTCAGTATAGACCTTGGACTAAATACAGGCCCCAAACCAAACCTTTTTATAAAATAATGACCCCCAGAACAATGCCTGAAAACAAATACATTACCTACACCTGAAAACTATCACAGTCTATATACTAGCTAAATAAATAAATACAGACCCCAGAACAAACTCTCTAAAACAGGCCCAGGCCCCTAAAATTTAGACTCCAGACCAGACCTGTATAATGAGTTGAGACAGCAGACCAGACTCAGAACAGACCAAAATCCCTAAATACAGACCCTAAACTCCAACTGCCCCCTAAATGCTGGGCTCATCAGTCTTGTACTAATCACATCAGCACCACCACTAACCACTGTGATTGTCTGCAGGGGTCACATACTGTAGTCATCAATGCAGTCTTTCAAGAAAGATCGGGAGCAGTGGGAGTATTGTGAACTGGAAAGGTTAATATCAGAATACAGTGGATCGCAAACCAGGAACGAGACCAGACAATGACAGATAACTGGATTTTTATGATTACAGTCAATTGGAATAAGAAGTACAAAGTCAATCATGGAAATAACCACGAAGGAAAGATAACATACACCCGGCCAGTAAAGATCAAGACCACTGTGCTGCCCCAGTGACACTTTCCAATGTATCCGGAAATCTCAGAACAAATTTCCCTAATGTGTGCTCTGCCTAATGCACTGGCACAAATACTACTCTGTTCAGGCAATGAAGAACAATGAGTGCTCAGAAGGACCTGTCGGTGGGTCAGCAGGATGGCTTACAAAGTTAACTGCAATACTAACCTCCCTCTCGCCTGTACCACACACACAGTCACAGGCTACCTGGGTGCTAAACTTTAACAGCATATGCAGTGTACCGTGAGATCAAGCTCAGTTCCTGTCTAAACGGCTGCAGCCCATCCAACCTAGGTTAACTCCAACCGCTAACGGATGTGTGCATACTTCCCTCTAAAAATGTCCGCGAGGGCCTGAGCTCAGGACTTACTGTTCCACTCATCCAGTACAGAGAGTGAATGGCTGAAGGGGGGTATCAGTAGATTCAGACCGAGTATCTGTATCTTTGATGTCTGACAACCATCTGTAAAAGTCCCCACAGTAACGGATTCAACAAAGGGTTTTGTGCCCACATGTCACAGTCGTCTCCCTGTTTTTAGAGACTAGTGACAGCTTTTGGACTAGAGCCTCTCATCTCCATCTGGGACTCTACATTTAAATGTTGTTTTGTTTCCTTTTGTGCTGAAACAGTTAATGTCAATTTTGTTGCTAGCAGCTTCCCAGCAGTGCAGGTCAGCTGCAGCTGCTATGTAGACACACCCCTTTGTATTTACGTAGTAGGGTTTCCCAGCAACCTTTACTGATTATACAAAACCATTGTATTTTGACTGCCTTGGTGGAAGAAGCTGCTGTGGATTTGTCATGAAATCATATCGTCTCCATTTTGGTTGTTATTTCCCTGTTTGTCTCACATACGCTCATGCTGTGTTATTGCAGTGGTGGGCATTCCCACTTCTTAATCAGGACTATTGAGGAGTCGTTTCAGGGCTTCAGGTTCCTGCTCGGCAACAGGTGTGGATCCTGTATATGGACTAGCTAGGAGTACAGGGTACAGCAGCAGGTAAAAAAGGAGGTGTCCTAGCTACCCTCTCAGTAGTGCCAGGGCCCACCGTTGTTATTGTGTTCCAGGTGTCCCCCTTGTTTGTAGTGTTGTTGTGTGGCATTTTGGTTGTGTGTTCAGACATCTGTTGGTCAACACACACCTTCCACATGTAAAACATGACACCACAACATCTGACTATTATGGCGCCCCTGCGACTTCAGGTGCCACAGGGTACTGTGCCTCACCCGAGGTGCAGTATTCATCTCGGATACGAAGGAGGTCGTCACTGGTAACCACCATCAAAGCACTCATTCAATACATAACACGGGAGCCCTTCCACTGAGACTGAGCTAGGATAGGTGCTGGGGTGGCCATCATGAGGTATGGGACATCTTGCCCACTAGTTCGGAAACCCGGGAGGCGGGGCACCCACAGGGAAAGTTAGGAGTTGACACCGCCGGAGTCATGGAACTGGGCGACCCAGGAGAAGAACCGCGGCCCGTTAACGAATAAACCACCGACCCCGTCGGTGCATCACTATGTCTTCTGGATTTCAGTTCTCAGTCTAGCAACAAATGCCCTGCTTCCCGATGTGGCACTAGCACCTCTTACATGCTCAGCAGACAGTCTCTATCTCACCACCAGATCCATTACTCTCGATAAACGGGCCGAGAGCCATTTACAGCAAGCCTGGTCCACACACTGCCGTGCCCCCGACCACACAGTCTTTTGTCCAACCTGCACAAAATTCCCCTGGTGGATACTGCAAGCATTACCTTCACGTACTCACAGTATGGTCATTTTTACCATTTTTCTAGCAAGACTATGGTAAAAAAATATGCTTCATACCACTTTAAAAGCTGGAGGACTTCATCTGTACAGAACGTGCTTCTTTCTGAACCTCTGTCTTTTTACAGACGTCAGTATATACAGTTCAGACAGCAAATGGACTGTAAATTGGTCCTTTGAAGAGTTGAAATAAGGCTGATTTATAAAGATGGCTTTTTCTCTCCGTGTTTCCTTCACAGTGACATTTATGACCGGAAAATTAGAGGAAAATCTGCTATGAATATGTTTTAATAAATCTTATATTTACCATAAAAATGGAAGTTTATATGTTAAATATGTAGAAATTTAAATATCTAATGGTTTAGAAGACAAGGATATGTGTTCAGATTGTAATGTCTATATGTATTTTGGAATGTCTATATCTATATTAAATGAACGTTAGTTCATTCAATATACAAGTTTGAGTTTTGCCCCTCTTTATGGCCAATGGTATGAGGTGGTCTTCACAGAATCACAATGAAAAATGAAATGAGATAAGATAAATCCGAGATGTGTCACCTCTTTTCTCGGGATGCAAATGTAATGGTAAGGAATGGATGTCTATTATAGTATACCAACAAAAAAAGACAGTTGCACTCTAAAATGCTAAAGCTTGTAAACCATGAATGTAAGAATATAGACATGCATTACTGCTTAAGGAAATCTAGGAAAAATTGAGATATTTAGCATACAAAAATGGCCATTTCTGTATCTGCCCAGTAGCCACGTCAAGGCATATATCATATACTGAGAACCTACTACAACGCCTCATTCTGGGTTAAAAACTTCCTTTGTTTGGGCAAGTAGGGACCTGCTACTAGATAATAAAATCATCTATCGCTAATAGGGGAAGGGTGCACAGTCAGAGGACATGACTTCATAATCTAGACAAAAAAACTGACAGAACTCCTACCATGCCGTCTGAACAGGTACAAAACTGAACATGACATGTAATAAAAAAAGACAGTGGCACTATTAAATGCTAAATCATGCAAACAATGAATATAAGAGCATAGACATGCATTACTGTAAAGGAAATCTAGGAAAAATAGAAATATTTAGCATACAAAAATGGCCATTTCTATATCTGCTCAGTAGCCACGTCAAGGCATATCTTGTATACTGGGTGACCATTATCTAATAATAAATGTTATTTTTCAATGGCGGCTTAACTCCTTGTAGATTATGATCATGGAAAAAAACAAAAACTTCTATTGGGGCTCACATGAAGCTCATATTTCTGTCTAGCAGTTACAATGATGCCTCCAGCCAGTTCCAGTGTCTGCACTGGTTGCCCCTCTGTTATAGAAAACAAGAATTGTATCACTCTCACCCACAAACCTATGCTCAGTTTTGCATTTGCACCGTTCTCTTAGTTGTCTGTCACCCAACTTGTGCTCTATATTCTATTAAATTGAGACTAACACCTTCTATAATCCAAACCTCTTTTCTGATGCTGCACCAGATCTCTGGAATGCACTACCTCAGGTAGCTATTTTCAACATCATTAGTTCTAACTGTACCTTAACCTTAAAAATATTTATTTTGAGGCCTATTATATTACTAAATCTTATTCTTGTGGTTTGTACTTCATTCTTTTACATGTTTTCTTAGAACCTGATCCATGTCATGATTTTAGCATAGCTTTGACTCTGCAGTGCCAGTGCATGGAGGTTGTCTCCGAGGTTAGGTCCAAGGGGAGGGGCCTGTTTGGTTGAGCCTCATTCTGGAGGTTATGCCGCCATATCTTGGTGTTGTTACCTTCGGGACGGTGCCAGTAATAGTTCCTGCTCTGAAGAATGCAACTGGTTCCTGTGAGTGTACTCTGATCAAGTCCTGCTAGTATTGTTCTCCATGACCTCCGTCCCTCCTGCCCGGCCTGAACCCCCTACCCTCTTGACTCTAGTCCTGTTCCGTGTCCTCACCTCCACTCCCTCCTCTGTGGATACTTGTTGTCTCTGACCTCTGTCGCTCCTGCCTGGCCTGACCCCTGCCCTCTTGACTCTGGTCCTATTCCGTCTCACCTCCACTCCCTCCTCTGTGCGTATTTGTTCTCCCTGACCTCCATCCCTCTTCCCCGGTCTGTCATCCCTGTTCTCCTGACCCTGGTCCCGTTCTGTGTCCCAACCTCCGCTCCCTCCCCTGTGCTTACTTGTTCTACCGGCCTTCGACCTTGGTTTTGTTCTTTGACTTTGGTTTGCTTACCCCTCGGTACAGACATAACATCCCGGCATAGATCTTGGCTAGTGGGCCTCTATCTTACTGCGCTCAGGAGTTCTTCCTCTACTTGAATCCCAGTGCCCCCTAGTGGTAGCTTTTACAATCCCATTTTTCAACAATATTCCGCACATTCACAGTTTTACTTTGAGTACTGTCTATTCTGGTCATCATGGCAAGCAATGCCCTCTTCCATGTCTTCCTTGACTAATGCCAGTGCACCTTGAGCTGATAAGGCCTCGGGTAACACATTTTGTGCAATCTAGGACAATGCATATGGCAAATGCTAATAGTACAATTCCCCAATATGCTCTAGATTTTTATAAAATAATACATTTAAAGGGACAACCATTATTTTCCATAATATTTTATGAATCCTCCCACAATAAATGGGATACAAGGACTCCCTTTCTAATTATTTTACTTTCCTCTCTCGAAGTAATTGATAGGTCCCAAGGTACAGGAATTTCCGAGATACCCGGGATGACACTTTAAGAAGAATTGTTTATGTTCGTAAAAATTAAGAAGAGCCTAATGCTCGATGAGGTGAGTGGCGTTCGGGATGGGAAGAGGCTTTGTTCCCTAAAATAAGCAGGGAATTCTTTAGATAACCGGAGACATTGACTGAACGTATTTAGTTTTCTTCTGGCAATTGAGCCTTGACCTCTGTATTCAGATATTTAGATGCATTGATAATAGATTGAGCATTCTTCTCCATCCATAACCTTCATGTGTGGGATTATTTGTTAAATCCTTGCTGAATCCCACAGAGACCCTGTTTGATATGTTTAATTGTATGAATCGCGCACTTGCACCAGTAGGGTAACGAAAAGCACCAACCCTAGATATTTCCGCCTGATATTGGAGTCTTTCCTCCTCTTGATCCATGTTAGTTTTAAAGAGGATATCTCTACATGAACAATTATGTTCAAAGGTCATAACGGTATGATCAATGGAGGTCTGACGGATCACCACTGAGCTCCAATCACAAAAATGGGAATAACGTGGTAGTGCCCATGCCCCAATGGAACCTTGAACCAACAATTTAAAATATCTCCTGTGTCCTCTAAAAGGAAACTCCACCTGCTCCAAGCCATGGCCAAATGAAGCTAATGTCGCGGGCGGAGGAGGGGACGCCGCGCTCTCCCACTGCTTGGGTCCGGCTGCCGCTGCGGCTGCTGCGGCCTGCTGCTGCTGCTCGGTGGCTCGAGCGATGGGCCGGATCCCGGGGACTCGAGCGGCGCTCCTCGCCCGTGAGTGAAAAGGGGATTGGGTGTTTTGGGATAGTTTATTGTCCGTGACGCCACCCACGGTTGTGGTGATTTGTTGACACCACCGCTGCTCTGTATGGGGATCCCGGGAGTGATGGTATGGAGCAGCTAGATGTTAGTCCTCCCCTCCGTGGGTAGGGGGTTGGTTGTCCCGGGGCCCAGTGATGAGGTGGGTGATGCAGGGCTTGGTGGGGTGCAGGGACACGGGGGCAGCGCTGTGCCTTGCGGCACTGTGGTACTCACTCAGCCTGAGACGATGACACAGTTCTCGGTAAAACACACGGCTGGAAAGACGGTTCCCACGGACGGCTGCACTTGCTTTTCCCCAGTAGTTGACGGTGACGGACCCTTTTCCTGCACCTAAGATGATGATGGTTGCGATGGGTTCCCACCGGTAACCCGCTCCCCGGCTTGGATATGTGCCGGAGGAGCCCTACTTTGCCCGCAGGCGCTGGCCCTGAGAAACTGGTGCCCTGGCGGTGGCGGTGTCTCTCTGTAACGGTTGGACTGTTGCCTTCAATCGGGACTTGCTTGTTGGGAGACCCAGAGGTCCCCTTCACTAACGGATTTGGCAAATTCACGGCGACTCCTAGCCTTGCCGGGATCCGAAAGGCCCCTGCCACTGGTGCTGACTGCTCTTCGTATACCGCTCCGGTACCGCCGGGCCACCACCCGTCCGCGGTCCTTCCAGCAACCTCCAAGCAGTCACCCCTGCAGACAGTCACCGCCGTCTGCTGACCTTGCTGTCTCTCAGTCCAGGGCACACACCCGGACCAGCAGCAGGCTGTCTTAACTGTCACTTTTCCTTACTTCAGCTCCTCTCCTTTGCTCCTCTACCACTTCACTTCCTTCTACTTCCACTTCCCTAACTGATCTGCCTGGTTTTCCCGCCTCCAGGGCTGTGAACTCCTCGGTGGGCGGAGCCAACCGCCTGGCCCACCCCCTGGTGTGGACATCAGCCCCTGGAGGAAGGCAACAAGAATTTTAGGTTAGCCTTGATGTTCCTAACTGGTGTGTAGGGTGTGGTGGTGTTGTGACCTGTGACCCCTGGCTTGCCCAGGGCGTCACACTAACATCTCCCCTAATATCTGTGTACGTATAGATCTGAAAATAAGGAGCGCTGATAGTGTAACACCAAAGTGATCAGTGGGGTATACCTGGAAAATATACACTCACCTGGATCAGTTGTGACAGTCACAACCACTAGTGCGCATGAGATAATGGCGTCTGCTGCAGCCCCACGTGGATGAGCATACAAGATAAGGCAGAAAAGGGGTTAATGCTGCGCATCAGCCAAATGAAGACGTATAATGTTGATGAAGATGAGTATTCTTTTATTTCATAGGTCTACGCGTTTCAAGGTGACAACCTCTTCCTCAGGACCAATGCATCAACAACAAGTACAACATACATGAAGATGACAGATATATATACACAACTGATGGAAAGAAACGCCCACTGAAAGAAAAAAAAAAAAAAAAAAAAAAAAAAAAAAAAAAAAAAAAAAAAAAAAAAAAAAAAACCAGTGGGAAGATCCTCCAACTGCATGACATGGCAAATTCATAGTAGTACATCAAATTCACATATATTCAAGGATAACATATTATTATGCAAAAAATAATAATATTATAATATCTGTGTAAGCACTTTGGGGTCCATGTGCTCCTTCCATGGGCTACACATCCTAATAGAGGGTATATTTCAGTCAATCCGCTGTAGGATACAGCAGCTCTCTTGGTGTATCGGGGTCCTGTTACTCCAACCACCTTGTACATATATATATATATAAACTCTTATTACTGAATAGTAGGGCTGATTCATTGGTGGAGAACCTGTCAGTACTTAACTGATAGGAAGGGGCGTAATGATCGTGGTTACTGAGATCGCGACCGCAACCCTGCCCGTGCTTTGGGGGGCTCACCAACCCCAGCACCTACTTCAGTTGGATGTGTGCCAAGGATGCAGATTCATCTGAAGTGTACAGCGATGCAGAGACCCGTCGGGTCCGTGCATCGCTATACACACTGCCGACCAATTAGATGCCGGCAGCTGACGTCAATGTGGCAGTGACATCATGTGCCATGGCGCGCGGACTGGCTGAGCGAAGCAAGGTGAGTAAAATGTTTTTTTAAAATGCAAAATGGGAAGCATAAATATAAGAATTTGGGACATATAGTCCAGGATGGGGGGGATACAGTATATACTATAACAGAATACTGTATATAACAGCCCAGGTTGCTCTGTAAACATAAAAAACACCTTTAATAATTCTCACCTAGGGGGCTGTCGGTCTGCTGGGCGTCACCGCTGTCGGTCCGACGTCTCATCCAGTTTGTGTGATCTTCGTCCTCCTGCCCAGCCCCATGTGGAGGCCACCATTGCACTCCTACGCATGCACACTTTGATCTGCCCGGCCTAGGACAAAGCAAAGTTCTGTAATGCACAGGTGCAAGGAAAGGTCAAAATCCGCCTCTGTATGCACACTACAATACATTGATCTGCCCTTGGCAGGGCAGAGCAAAGTGCGCATGCACAGGAGCACAATGGCAGCCTATGTGTGAGTTGGACGAGTCATGCACACGGGGCTGGGCAGGAGGGCGGCAATCGGACAAAATGGAGGCTGCACCGGACCGAGAGCAGCGACACCCATCAGTTATTTAACAATGGCCAAAAAGTTGTGTTTGCAGCACTTTTTTTCCCAATGGATGATTACTAGGCTTGTGAACGTAGCCTTCAAGAGAACCTGTCACCAGTTTTTAACAAAATAAACAAACGTCAGCACCTTTAACTACTTTTGTACTATAGTCCATAAACCTATATATAAGCCATTGACTCCACCTGCATAGTCCCAAAAAATACAAGTTATAGGTTTCCTGCGCCGTATGTAAATCAGCATGGTCCAGTCTGATGGTCATTAATGCTCTGCCTTTATTAATATGAATGATGCATCCTACGTCATTCACAGAGTGCTGCGAACCTTGCGCATGCGCCGTTGAAGTGTAGGCTTGCGCCGGTGCACTCCATTGATTCCCATCGGATCATGTTGCTTGGCATACAATACGGGAGACATATTAAAGGTATTTTTTGGGATATGCAGGGGGAGTTAGTAGCTTATATACAGAATGATGGACTATGTTAATAGATCAGTTAATGGTGGTGGCTTTAAGGCTGCTTTACACGCTGCGACATCGCTCAAGCGATCTCGTTGGGGTCACGGAATTTGTGACGCACATCCGGTCGCTTTAGCGATGCCGTTGCGTGTGACACCTATGAGCGATTTTGCATTGTTGCAATACCGTGCAAAATCGCTCATCAGTGACATGGGGGTCCATTCTCTAATATCGTTGCTGCAGCAGTAACGAAGTTGTTCCTCGTTCCTGCGGCAGCACACATCGGTACGTGTGACACCGCAAGAACGAGGAAGCTCTCCTTACCTGCCTCCCGGCCGCTATGCGGAAGGAAGGAGGTGGGCGGGATGTTCGTCCCGCTCATCTTTGCCCCTCTGCCTCTCATGGGCGGCGGTTCAGTGACGCAGCTGTGACGCTGAACGAACCGCCCCCTTAGAAAGGAGGCGGTTCGCCGGTCACAGCGACGTCGCAGGGCAGGTAAGTAGTGTGACGTCTCTGGGTGATGTTGTGCGCCACGGGCAGCAATTTGCCCATGTCGCACAACCGATGGGGGCGGATGCGCACGCTGGCGATATCGGTACCGATATCGCAGCGTGTAAAGTGGCCTTTAGTTTATATTGGGAAATCTGGTGACGGGTTCCCTTTAAAAGAATGGGAAATCATATATACTTGCTAACTCTTGTCCCCTTCAGTTCAACTTAGATTTTAGCTGACGACAAGATAATTTTCCCGTATAGCACAAGGTCGGTTTCTATTTTTCAGGTCATTCCGCTTACACAGAGATGGCGCGGAGGAAACCGTAGTTTAATACTGTGAAATTAATGAACCGTGTCACATTATGGAAAGCTGTAAATTCAGCTGAAATGTGGAACTATGTCAGATGTTCTCCGGAGACATCTAGGCCTTGTTGGTATTTAAAGGGTTATTAAGTGCTCATGTAACGTCGTGCTAATACTTCTGCAAGCCCCGCTGGACAGATGTTGTATGATCTGTAAAACATGTCAGCAGCATGGGGTTTGCATATCTGTTTCATTTCCTCACATGACATCATAGGAGCTTGCTCACCGTAGTCATCGAACAATATGTAAGCTATGTGAGAAAGTGAGCATGTCGGAAAAAAGAAAAGGCGTCTATGCCAGCTTCCTCCTGGAGACATCTTGTAAGTCCATTACCCCATAAGTCCCTTAGGGAACTGGAATGTTCACTGTACTCAGGTGTATCCTCTCATGGAGTTCACAAGATGCCGACAGTATAAAGTTTTTTAAAATCTTGTATCGACGTGAATTTTGGCTTCGTGTCCTCGGTTCAGGAATGCTGATGTCTACGTGTATTCCTCTGCCAATAACCGGTCAGAAGACAAGCATGATAAAAAAAAGGCAGAACTGGAGAACTACCAAAAGCTTTAAAGGGGTTTTCCAATTATTTCAATAAATAGTTAAAATTCTTCTAAATCCAAAGTTATAAAACATTGTGATATAATGTTATTAGCTGTTTTCATCACATCGTCTTTTAAGACAACACTTTATGCTTCCCCCTCAGTTAGTTTCTCTTTGTTCTCTAATGTAGAGTTTGCTGGTTGAGCATGCGCGGTTGGCCTGTCACACACTCTGAACCAATCAGGGAGCTGAGCTTCAGATGAACGCCCACAGGCAGTACTGGAAAATAGGGAACTGTTGAGCTCGTAGACGCCATGGTGAACCAGTACAGCTAAATTTAGAAAAAAAAGGGAAGCAATATTGCAAGGGCCGTATGAAGTATGGTAAATTCATCTCTCAGGAGGTTATAATATATAAGAATGGCATACACCATAACATACCCTAAAGGTGGGGGATTTGAAAAAAGTTTGGTAACTGTAATGCCCCTTTAAATTAAAGTCCTCCTGATATCTGCGTGTCATGGGTGTGTCACGGGTGACAGACAGCCATGTGGTTCTGTTAATAGAAGGTCACAGTGTTTGGCTGCGCAAAATGTGCCCTGATTTTCTGTTGTTCCTGCTGTTAGCATTCATTGTACTAGGTAGATTTTCATCTATTCCCCTTAAGGACCCAGGGGAGTGCTCCTTCCATCCAGCTGCTGATTAGTATTCACATTGTGCTTAAATACCCCTTCCTTCCCTGTACTGGTGCTGGTGATATTATTCAGTTCATTCAAGCTCTGGTTGCAAGCAGGTGGCTTGTACTGACTCATCTGTGGTATTGTTGCTGTAATTTTGCTGAACTTCTACCTGTGTCATCTGTAGATAAGTAATTCATGGACTGTGTGTCCTCCTTGTGTCTTCTATAGTGTTTAGTGGGGTTGATGAAGAGCTCATCCCAGCTGTTCCCTATTTAGGGTCCAGCACTAGGGATACCTAAGGTCAGCTCGGCTCATAGGTGCGGAACCTATTGAATTTTCTACAAATCAATCAAGAAATAACATCTGGAACACCATTCTGAGTCTGAACTGGGTGCAAAAACCTAAAAAATCTATACTATATGGAGAGAAGGTATGCACACCAGTGACTATGCAAGGGTAATATATGAATTTTCTACAACTGTTACTTATGACTGTTTGTATATGAATCTCTGAATGGTAAAGCGCTACGGAATACGATGGTGCTATATAAGGACTATTATTATTATTATTATCCTATTAGCTAAATGTTAGTATCCATTGCACATGGGTGTGACATATACTTTTTAAGTTTCACATTCTTGAGCTTCTCTGAGTTTTAATTTAAATGAAGAAATCACATTTGGTTCTTATCTAAAATAAACAATGGACTCCATTATACAAAATGTAGTGAAGATATAATCATTATAGATCCTCATTTTCCATTTAACCATAATAAATAGGCTTGTCTTTCATCAGTAGGACGGATCACAGACAGGTGTTTCTGCCGCTCCATGTACAAGTTCCAGAGTAGAATTTATCATTAGTAGAATTTCTAAAAATTAGTTTTGCTTGTGGCTGTTATCAAGTGTTGCACAAGATTTCATCAATATATGTATCCTATTGGATAAATATTAGTATCCTTTGCACCCAGCTTTAATAATCTGGGTGTGACACACTTCTTAGGCCTAAGCCACACGGCGAGAAAATCGGTGCGAGTGGAGTGCGATAAAACATCGCATTCCCCTCGGACCAATTCTAGCCTGTGTGACAGCGCACATGAGCGATTATTTTCTCAGTCCTAATCGGACCGAGAAAACAATCGCAGCATGCTGCAGGTGTAATGCGAGACTCATTTCTCTCGCATCCATTCAAGTGAATGGGGCGAGAGAAAAATCGCACTGCACTCGCGGTACACCGGTGTACTGACAGTGCAGTGCGAGAATGTCAATAGCCGGCTACGGAGGAGAGAGGGAGAGAAATCCCACCTTCCCCTCCTCAGTGCCGGCCCCCCCCCTGCAGCTGAGGTCTGCTCACATGATCGGACCGCAGATGCAAGCACACTCGTATGACACTCGGCTCTTGCTGTGCTGCCAGCGCGAGCCGAGTCTCATGCGAGCATTGCAGTAGTGCCCCGTGTGGCCCCAGCCTTAAGGCTACTTTCACACATCCGGTTTGAGCAGTGCGGCTCAATCCAGCTGTGAAACCTATGCAACGGATGCGGCGAAAACACCGCATCCTTTGCATAAGTTTTTACATGCGGCCCGTCCGTTTTTTTCCGGTTGCGGCATGCTACTGAGCATGCGCAGTGGAAGAAACCGCATGCGGCGGCCGGATGCGTTTTTTTCCGCATCGCGCCGCATCCGGCGTCCATAGGCATGCATTGAAAAATGCGCCGCAGCGGCCGGATTCGCCGCGATGCGTTTTTTTTTGCCGGCGCAAAAAACGTGCCAGGGAACGTTCTATCCAGCCGCGGCATCGGCTAAATCTGCCGCATGCGGCAAAAAACGGACCGAACGCAAGCCCATGCGGCACAATACGGCACTAATGTAAATCTATGCAAAAAAAAACCGCAACCGGCGGCAAAAAAAACGGTTGCGGTTTTTCTGCAGAGCACCGTATTGTGCCGCAGAGCAAAAACCGGATGTGTGAAAGTAGCCTAAGTTTCACATTCTTGAGCTTCTCTTAAGGGTGCTTTACACGTTGCGACATCGATAGCGATTGCTAGCGATGTCGCATGCGATAGCACCCGCCCCCGTCGTTGTGACGATATGTGGTGATCGCTGCCGTAGTGAACATGATCGCTACGGCAGCATCTCACACACATACCTTGTCCGCGACGTCGCTGTTATGGCCAAACAATCCCTCCCTCGAGGGGGAGGTGCGTTCGACGTCACAGCGATGTCACTAAGCGGTCAGCCAATAGAAGCAGAGGGGCTCATTGCAGGTGGAGGCAGGTAAGGAGATGTTCGTCGCTCCTGCGGTGTCACACATAGCGATGTGTGCTGCCGCAGGAATGACGAACAACATCGTACCGGCAGCAGCAATGATATTAAGGAAATGAGTGACGTGTCAACGAGCAACGATTTTTCACGTTTTTGCGCTCGTTGATCGTCGCTCCTTGGTGTCACACTCTGCGATGTCGGTAACGGCCCCGGATCTGCGTCACTAACGAGGTGACCCCGACGATATATCGTTAGCGATATCGCAGCGTGTAAAGCACCCTTTAGTTTTGATTTAAACAAAGAAATAACATGTGGCTCTTATCCAAAATAAACAATGGACACCATTCTACAGAGAGAAGAAATATACGTACACTCACTCAAAATGGAGTGAAAATATAATCATTATGGATCATTATGCATCCTCATTTCCATTTAGCCATAATACTGTAATTAAGTAGAATTTCTAAAATCAGTTTGCTTGTGGCTACAATGTTGTTATTTGCTCGAAAAATATCAGTGTTGCACGACGTTTGATCAATTTGGTGACAGATTCATAAAATGGCAAAAAAATTAAAAGAAATAAAAAAATAAAACACATATGGGAGGAATTATAAGGGGAATTTAGCACAATGTTTAATAAATTTGGTGTTTCTTAAAATACTATACTTCTGTTTAGTAAAGTTAGTCCACCTTTAATGCTCCCCTTCCCCTCCATGGGAAGCTAATTTGAAACCTTTTAGGCAACATTTCAGTCTTAAAGGGAACCTGTCAGCAGATTGGGGCCTATAAGCTTCAGCCACCATAAGTGGGCTCTTATATACAGCATTCCAACATGCTGTATATAAGAGCCCAGGCTGCTGTGTAGAATGTAAAAATCACTTTATAATACTCACCTAAACGGTCGATGCGGTGGAGTTGGGTCATATGGACGTCTCCGTTCTCTGATGCCGGATGGGGGACATACATACCAGGATGAGGAAAATATATACCTGGAAGTGGTTCAGGATGGGGAATATATATATACCTGCAAGGGGGCTTGTGGCGCCCCTGACCTGGTCAGGCACCACTGAGTACTGCACCCATGCTGGGGACAGTACAATACAGGTAATCCAGAAGGCTGACCGGGGTGTGGAACACAGGCGCATAGTAATCAGCTCTCACACATGTACCCATGAGAGGACCCCTGGGGATCCCAGGAGGGGGAAAAGCCTTGACCTTCACTGGAATAGTGGAGGGGGCCAAAAGCCTCCATCTCCTCTCAAGGGGTGTGGTAAGAGAGTCTGGTTGCTAGGTGGCGTAGGCAAGAACAGGAGAGGAGGGGCAGTGAGTCAGTTAGAGCAGAGAACTCCATAGGGCTCAGTGAGGAGCAGACCTGTGGGGCTGTTGCTGTCTAACAGCGCCCGCGCAGTGGCTACTGACGGGGGAGAACGGTCAACTAGGAGTGCTACCCGAAATCCATCTTCAGCTAGAGAGAGAGCAACGGAGTGGGAAGTAAGGAGACTGCTAGAGAGTACCAGGCCCAAACGGGCGGCAGATCCCGAAGCGGAGATAGATCCAGCTTTCTTTTGCTAAACCTGCCGGTGTGGGGCTCTCAAAGCCCACACCACAACACCACAAAAGCCGCAGCCACGTAGCCACAGTTAGGGCCCATAGCTCACAGGAGGCAAGAAGCTGGAGTGATCTGGCCCAGGCGACAAGCACACGGCGAACGAAGGGGAGAGAGGCTGCAGCATCTTCCCTGGGTGACCCCCATAGGGACTCAAAGTCGGGGTCACCCCAAACCACCAAGGGCTAAGGAAGGCGAGTTGGTAGTCACCCTCATAAAGTCAGCCTGAAGGATACCTGGTTCCCACCTGGTTCATCTCAGCTACGCCCGGGCTACTCACCCTGCCATCAAATGTGAGTAAAGCCCTTGAAAGACAGTTCTGCCTGTGTGAGTCATTCTGCGACTTGTAGTACTACGCATCTACACCGGGCCCTGGGGCTTGCCTCACTCTCAGGAGGCTATTCCAACTAACTGCACATACCATCAGCCCCAGGCGACCCTCAACCTGCAGTGGCGGTCCCTACTGGCCGCAATACTGAGAGTGGCGTCACGACAAGAAGAAGATCTCCTACCTGTGACCAGATCCAGCTACGTGGAGTCCCTGAAGGTAATGCACCGACACAACACCTGTGGGGCTTCACATCTGGCGTCACGAACAGGATAAGGACTAGACCTGTCCAGACAGGTGACCATGTGCCTGGGCGGTCCGCTTGAAAAATTGGAAGCGCCGCCATATTGCCACCATGAAAAGCGCGCTGAAAAACAACAGCAGCCCGCGCTGGAAGAAGTTACCGCCCACGAAGAGGTGTGGCTACCCAGAGATCCCCTGCAGAGTTCTGACCTTGCCAGCTATGAGAGTGGAAGCGTCCAGAGACGTCGGGACAGAAAGGGAGCCACAAGCCTGCTGCTGGGAGAGGAGCTGCTGAAAGAGGCAGAGCAGAAACTGAACAGCTTGCTATCAGAGGCAACGGCGAGTCCACAGCTGGAGAGTCGTGCAGAAGAGGGCGCAGAAGAAATGGCGTCTGACCGCAGAAATCCAGAACCGGGCTCCGCTGCCTGGTGGTATCGGGAGCTGGCCCAGTTCTGCGACCGACTGGAGACCCGGGTTGTGGAGCAGATCCGGGAAGAACGAATGGAAATGCTGGAGATGACCGCGGCGGTTCGGGCCTATGAAAGGAGAGCCGCGCGCCGAGTGCCAGACAGGACGGCGATGACGCAGACCCCGATGCTGCCACCGGTGGGTGAGTCGAGTGATGCCCCGGCCAGCGCAAGTGCCCCGACCCCTGCTGCCACGCCCGCGGTCCCCGAAGAGGCGTCCGGTGCGGCGACGCTGAAGCAGGCCGCAGCCACACCAGGTGCGGCCTTCCAAGCCCCAGCGGCCGCAGCGATGCCCTGCTCGGCCCACCAAGACCCGGTCCCTGCAGCAACGCCCAGTCCGGCCCGTAAAGAACCGGCTGCCACCGCGACCCTCATCCGCGCCGCAGGCGTAACGCTGACCCAGGCCGCCGCCCTGCTAGGCCCGGCCCGCCGAGACCCCACCGCCGCAGCAACGCTCGTCCGCGCCGCAAGTGAGGTGCTGAACCAGGCCGCAGCCACGCCAGGCGCGGCCCGCCAAGCCCCGGCCGCCGCAGCGATGCCCTGCTCGGCCCACCAAGACCCGGTCCCTGCAGCGACGCCCAGCGCCACCTGCACAGATTCCATCACAGCTGCGACGCCGATCCAGGCCGCCGCCATGCCGGGCGCGGCCCGCCAAGACCAGGCCGCCGCCATGCCGGGCGCGGCCCGCCAAGACCAGGCCGCCGCCATGCCGGGCGCGGCCCGCCAAGACCAGGCCGCCGCCATGCCGGGCGCGGCCCGCCAAGACCAGGCCGCCGCCAAACAGGGCGCGGCCCGCCAAGACCAGGCCGCCGCCATGCCAGGCGCGGCCCGCCAAGAAGAGATTACCTCATCATTTACCCCGGCCTGCAAGGCCAGAGCAGACACCGCTCCCCAGTCCAAAGAGGTCCCTGCTAGGAAGACCTTGATAGGAGAGGACCCCGAATACTGGAAGCTGAAGGCTGACCTAGAGGCCCAGTTCCCACAAGAGATGGTGGATCGGTATCTGCTCCCTCCGCATACCCCCAAGGAGATTCAGGCAACCCCTGCAGCCGCGCCAGAGAGTCCACCGCCCAGACCAGCTGAGGACCACTCATCTCCAGCGCTACCACAACCAGAGTGCTCAGAAGCACTAAGGGGGAGAGGAGGCCAGGAAGCTGAGGAGCTGACTCCGGAGCCACCGGCAGTGGAGCAATACTCAGAGCCGGAGATGTTACCCTATTCACGTTGGGATGAGGAGGACTTGACACCGTCTGCTGACGAAGATCAGCCCAGAAACCTCACCTGGGGCCCTGCAGGCATTGAGGTAACAGCCCAGCAGAACCCAGCCCGCAAGACAAGGCGTCGCAACAGAACAACGCTGTCCCCTGCACCACAGTCTCCAGAGCAGAGAGAAGTCACAGCCAGAGACCTACAGGAGAAAAGGTTCCTGAGAAGAGCCAAAGCCCAGGTCAGAGGACCCCTTTGCAGAGGAGTAGTAGAGGATTTCAATTTGAGAAGTGGATATGGATTCATTGTAGCCCCTGGTATCAAAGAAGGGATATTTGTCAACAGAAGAGATGTGAACGCTCATCTGCCTAGAGGACACCCTGGCAGAAACTTAAAGATGGGAAATACAGTACAATTCACTATGCATGAAGGCGAAAGAGGATTGTATGCGCTTGATGTAGTGCCATGTCCCAAGGAAGAAAGAAAAGACAGAGATACAGAAACAGATGCAGCAAAGGAAACAGATGAAGATCAAGAAAGAAAAGACAAGGAACCTACAGATGAAACTACCTCAGACGACGACAAAGAGCAAGGAAGCAACAGGTGCCGCAGCCCAACAGGCCAAAGCCCTGGTGAAATGGAGGAGTAAAGTAAAGTAAAGAAAGAAGTTACCAGTTGAAGTTTTGAAAAGTTTGTTTTGCAACGTTTACGTTTAAGCATGTGCCCACAAAAACTATTGTGAGAAAACCATAAACCTTAAGGCTATGAACTGGCTATAGCCACAAACTCTCGCAGTGTAAATAGTTACACCAGAGGGCACCACCGCCACCAGAGTCAGCCTGTTTAGGGGCTTGGCTCGTCTGCAACCAGGAGGAGCCCGTCCGTATATAGGGCCTTGGCTCACCTGCAACCAGAGAGCATGCCTGTTTATGGGGCCTGGCTCTCCACCACAAAGAGGGTACCTGGTCAGCACCAACTGTGGAGGCCGCCTCTGCATCCTGCCAGAAGAGGCTGAAGGCGCGGATCCACCAGGCCAGGTATACCCTGAAACCACCAGCCCATGAAAGCCGCCTCTACATCCTGCCAGAAGTGGCTGAAGTCGCGGCCAACGTGAAAGGGTTTGGGTGGGTTAACGGACTTGTGGGTGGAGGGTGGTGATGTATGGTACCTGGTGCTTTTACAAGTTTTAACATGTTTTAATGTTTTATGCATTTTAAAATGTTGTCTTGCAGCCCGAGGACGTGCTGGTGATAACTAAGGGGGAATGTGGCGCCCCTGACCTGGTCAGGCACCACTGAGTACTGCACCCATGCTGGGGACAGTACAATACAGGTAATCCAGAAGGCTGACCGGGGTGTGGAACACAGGCGCATAGTAATCAGCTCTCACACATGTACCCATGAGAGGACCCCTGGGGATCCCAGGAGGGGGAAAAGCCTTGACCTTCACTGGAATAGTGGAGGGGGCCAAAAGCCTCCATCTCCTCTCAAGGGGTGTGGTAAGAGAGTCTGGTTGCTAGGTGGCGTAGGCAAGAACAGGAGAGGAGGGGCAGTGAGTCAGTTAGAGCAGAGAACTCCATAGGGCTCAGTGAGGAGCAGACCTGTGGGGCTGTTGCTGTCTAACAGCGCCCGCGCAGTGGCTACTGACGGGGGAGAACGGTCAACTAGGAGTGCTACCCGAAATCCATCTTCAGCTAGAGAGAGAGCAACGGAGTGGGAAGTAAGGAGACTGCTAGAGAGTACCTGGCCCAAACGGGCGGCAGATCCCGAAGCGGAGATAGATCCAGCTTTCTTTTGCTAAACCTGCCGGTGTGGGGCTCTCAAAGCCCACACCACAACACCACAAAAGCCGCAGCCACGTAGCCACAGTTAGGGCCCATAGCTCACAGGAGGCAAGAAGCTGGAGTGATCTGGCCCAGGCGACAAGCACACGGCGAACGAAGGGGAGAGAGGCTGCAGCATCTTCCCTGGGTGACCCCCATAGGGACTCAAAGTCGGGGTCACCCCAAACCACCAAGGGCTAAGGAAGGCGAGTTGGTAGTCACCCTCATAAAGTCAGCCTGAAGGATACCTGGTTCCCACCTGGTTCATCTCAGCTACGCCCGGGCTACTCACCCTGCCATCAAATGTGAGTAAAGCCCTTGAAAGACAGTTCTGCCTGTGTGAGTCATTCTGCGACTTGTAGTACTACGCATCTACACCGGGCCCTGGGGCTTGCCTCACTCTCAGGAGGCTATTCCAACTAACTGCACATACCATCAGCCCCAGGCGACCCTCAACCTGCAGTGGCGGTCCCTACTGGCCGCAATACTGAGAGTGGCGTCACGACAAGAAGAAGATCTCCTACCTGTGACCAGATCCAGCTACGTGGAGTCCCTGAAGGTAATGCACCGACACAACACCTGTGGGGCTTCACAGGGCTCATTATAGAAGATATATATACCTGCAAGGGGCCCAGGATTGGGAACATATATACCACGAAGGAGCCCCGGAGGGGGGTTACATAAATACTTGCAAGGACCCATTGATGGGAGATATATCTACCGGCAAGGGGTCCAGGATGGGGGACAAATATACAAGGAACGTGCCCAGGATGGGGGACGTATATAGCTTGAAGAGGCCCAGGATGGGGACATTAGTACAGTATGGGGGACATTACTACATAATGAGCAGGGAGGCTTTATAGGATTTAGAATGCTACAGGGACCCATACATCTGACCAACATGCAGGGGAAGGGCCAGGTATTAATTTGCAAATTTTGCACCAGGGTCCATCAGACTCTAGTTACACCACTGTTGTCTGCAGACCTATTTTTCATGGACTAGTCCCTTGAAAAACATCTTGTGTGCGCTAGGGACAAAATACAACACCCATGAGCTGTGTAACGTACGCAGTCCTAGAATTCAGACCTGGATGATTGATTCTAGTTGAGTAGTGTCCCATTAGATGCATCATTGGAATTGACCACATGTGTTATTTTCATCATAGGTGTGTGCTAACCTATAGGAAAGTTCACAACCCAAGCTTTGATGCCATGTCAGCTGAGTCAATTAGCGTATGGACTCTTTCCAAGGATAAACTTCCTATTTCCCGTAATTGTGAGTAAATTGTGAGTTCAGCATCATTTTCTCAGTAATGAGTCTGGAAAAGTTCATGGTGTATCCTTATGGGCGTGACGACACTTCGCAGCCACCTTTCATGGTGGGATTATACTGGGATCACCTATTAGCATTCCTCAGGAACCACTAAATGAAAAGGATCTTACCAGCAGCGTATTAAGGTGTAGACGTTTTACCACTGGAATTTCCTATGGAATTTCTTTGCTGCAGACAGGTCCTTAGTATAGGTATGTTAAACCAATGGATGTTGTCAGGTGATTTCATCAGCCTCTTGATATTTGATGCTACATAAATTCTTACAAGTGACCACAATTTTTTTTTCTCCTCCTAGATGTGTTATGTTGCTGCCACCCAATAGTGTCAATCATGTGTTTCCATTAACAATACCACTAAAGATGACCATTCGCGAGTCGAATTCAACCAATAATATCCTAAATCTAACTAAATAAATAATCTAACTAATTAATTGTTTAATTAATTAGAAATAAAATTGTTTCAATCCCACCATTGACGCAAAAATTCTTCTGACAACTGGCGGAAAAAATAACATTCCACATAACCAAAAGTAAAAAGAATGTAGAGGTAGTCATCCCTACAATGTTTTATGCTATATGTATGAGTGTAGGTTCCTGATGGAGCGCGCGAAACTTAGCGTGCGGGCTGGAGCATCAGTATATTAAATATCAGATAGGACAGAGTTAAGTCAAGGTAGAAGAGGAGTGACAGGTGCCAAGAGGGTTGTTTAGTTGTGTGGGCCTCATGGGGTACTAGTTCTAGATAGGGTTTGAGTAAGAGAAGATGAGGCCATGGTGTCAGTATCAGTTAGGGAACCCTGAGGTAACCTCAAGAGGTTCGGAGCCTACTACTCACCCCGGCGAGCTTAGAGAATTGTGCGACTAGAGAGCTGTCGGGGCCCAGTAGTGGATGAAGGTGTAAGGAAGAAGGGGGAATGGAGACACAGACCTGGCAGCTTGAGAATGTGTTCCTAGATAGCGGGGGGAAAGGTCGAAAAAGATTACCACAGAAACAGTAGAATCAGAACAATTTGGAGTCAGGTCTTGTCTGTCATAACGGTGTGAAGAATAAACTGAACAATATTGGTTGTCAAGTGAATTCTGGTGTTGCGTGGGTTACTATTTAGTCTACAACAAGGACTGGCAGTGGGGTGATGGACCCCAGCCATTCACACAGGCCGGCATTGAGGTCCTGAGCTGGGCAGATCAAAGTATTGTAGTGTGCCTGCGCAGGACCTCAATGCCGGTGCGTGTGCATTATGTAGGATGCGTCATGCACCCAGGCTTCAGAAGAAGGAGGAAAGAGATGGCCGAAAGAGGAGGCGCTGCACCCGGAGAACGGAGACTGTCATCTGACCATTCTGCACCGAACCGACAGTTTAGGTGAGTATTATAAAGTTATTTTTATGTTCTACACAGCGGCCTGGGCTCTTATATACAGAATGTTAGAATGCTGTATATAAGAGCCCACTGGTGGTGGCCGCAGTTTATAGTCACCAAATCTGTTGACAGGTTCTCTTTAATCCAATCTAGCCCAGGGAAATTTAACCATATCCAGGGGAAACCAGTGACCTCTTGTGGCCGGTTTTTGTACTGCGGCCCACATAAACTCAACCCTGTGATGTACTATACTCACAATAACATTGCTATATCATGAAGCATTGGCCATGAAGGGGACACTTAACTGTTGTTTTTTTCCTTTTTCTTTTATGTCTATTCCTGTTTCCTCTTTCCCTAATTCCTCCCTTTTTCATTGTACTTCTTGTATTAAAATTTGTAGAATGTTAATAAAAAGATGCAAATAAAACAACATTGCTATATCCCACACTACGTTACACCTTATACAATAATAAATAGTAAATATAGTACACTATTATATTGAAATTATTGATGTCTTTGGGGGGAGGTGGGGTACACAAGCGTAGGTCACCCTCTCGTGATGGACGTATAATGGAAGTCAATGGGAAACGCAAACATTTTTTCAAAAATCATGGAAGAATGCTTGAGTTTCCCATTGACTTCCAGTGTTATGATACTCAAGTGACACCTTTCTGAGCATCCAACCTGCTAGTTTCAAGTATGGTGGTGCTTGCTCATCACTGCAGTAGATGAAAATGGCTCTGCCATCGGAGCAAAAATCAGTTTATTGGGGGGCACCTGGTGTTAGACCCCTAACTATCCTTTAGATATGATATTAAATATAGGCTGCCCCTGTGCCAGCAGCCGGGCTGCTCGGATTCGCGGTGGCTCGAGGGGTCTCCGGACCCGGGGGGTCGTGCGACCACTCAATGAAGGGGGGCTATGTACAAGGGATGGTATGGACAGTTCGTGACGCCACCCGTGGTGTGTGGTAAGGGTGAAGTACCACCGCTGTGGCTGGGAGTACCCGGTGGCGATGGTGTGGGCAGCCAGGTGTTTAACCCCTCCACGGGTAGGGGGAATGCCCCGGGACTCGGTGATAGTGTCGGGAAGATGCCATCAAGCCGGTAAGGGTTAATTGCATACTCATGCAGTCCAATAACGCTGACGCCGATAACTGTGGTAAACCAAACTTCTTGATGCCACTGCAGCAGGGAGGGAGCACGCCTGGATCTCGTGCCCGTTGGTGTTGCTTGTTAGCCTGTGATCTTGTCCTTGGCACCTCTTTACTGTATTTGGTCCCTTTCAGCTTAAAACTAAACGGGTCCCGCTCACCCGTATGGCTAACGGAGTGAGCTTGCTCTCAGGGTTCATACTTGGGATTTTCTGGACTATGCAGAGGGAAAGTCCTATCCCCCTCTTTGCGCTAATACCCCGATCTTGGAGCGGGTGGAGAACGGATCTTGAAGGCTCCGTCCTCATCAGGTAAATTACCAGGACGCCTGAAGCTACTTCCTGGCCTAGAGTCCATGTACCCCGTCATGCCCTGGCCTCTGCCCGGTGATGGCACAAGGCCGCAGGCTGTCCTCCTCGACAGTCCGTGCCCCTTGTCACGATCCCCTGCGAACGGGGTCCAGCTCCTACCAGGCCCAGACCAACATCTGCCACCTAGTAACTGAGGAGCCCAGCTCCTGACCTCCTCTCACTTTCACCTCCAACACTACACTGACTGTCTCCTGACACTCCTGACCTTTCCCTTAAACAACCCCCCAAGTGGCCAACCCTATTCCCTTCAGGCTGTCCACTAGTGTGTCTGGTGGGTGTGGTGCAGAGTGTTCCTAGGGTTTTGATTAGCCTGTTCTTAGCAACACCATAGGTTAGGGATCCGTAACCAAGGAGGAGGTGGATATCATGCAGAAGGGCAGATTGCACAATACCCTGTGACGACCTGATAGGCCAGGGCGTCACAAATACCTATGCCCGGACAACGCCTTTAACCCTGCTAGATCTGCATAATACACATTTCATATCCTTTTTTTTATCAGGTCTAGATACAACTTCTGCTGCTGTTTCACCTCTTGCAGATCTGAAGCGGAGATGTTTTTCCCATGGCCGGTGGCGTCAGTTACAGTTTAAAGACAAAAATCTTTTGAGAAATCATCCGGGAACTGTTTACATTACTTCAAGGACGTAGAATAACCACGAGAGGATCTGAACAAGAGAAGAATTAGGACAAGTTTTCTTTGTACGGAAAATGAGATCTTCACGTCTTGTTCTATCAAGGAGTTTGCTCTTATCTCTGCCATCTTACAAGATTCTGCAGGTAACGGGAAGTGTCTTCAGTGTAATACTTTTTAAATGATGTCTCTTCAGCGTACGGCCAAGTCTATTTCAGCTTGATGAGTCTCTTGATATCAACCTACAGAGCGGTGACTTTCCTTCCTTCCTGTAATTAAGCTGAATAAGCTCCTGGATGGGCTCTGTTGATAGCATCATCTTAGGAGCAATACATCACTTGGGAGATATGACACTGATAGGCTCCCTGATGTTAAGCATCAACTTAACCATGGATGTATCCTGCCAGATGGCATGATATCCAATAAAAATATGCCTACATCATACAAGGGAGAAAATAGAAGGGAACATCCACAAACGCTGCTAGGCCCGGACAGGAAGCCGGAGGTTAATTATAGTGATTTGACTCTCGGATGCTGCAGCTTTCGTTTAATATTTCTTTATTATTTCAAAAGTTTTCATATAACAGAAGATAAGAAATGCATAAGGGTCTTTCATGTTACCCAATGTTACAGCATATGAAGATTATAAAATAACCTATGTCTTGAAGTCTCGTAAAACGTATGGTACTATGAAATGTATCGCAAATCATGTGGAAGGTAAAATCTGTAAAACATCCTATAGAACATCTTAATTTTAACATGTAATAATCTTCTATCTTTATATTTATTCCGTGTAAAGTGTTAAAGGCAACTCCTTCTGTATAGTCTGGTTCAATAGGTATGAAAACATGACCCTATGTATATCAATTAGGTGAGAAAGAGATATAGAGAGAGGGAGAGAAAGATAGGTAGAGAAAAAGGGAAAGAGGGGAAGACATGGGGAAATGGGGGGGGAGAAGGTCTGTATTGTGATGCCGCGCCACTCCTGTGTCCGGGAGCCCATCCCGGCTTCTTGAATATTTATTGTGATAGAGCGCCTGTGAGTAACCAGGTTTGGAATTGCTGTGTTTCTCTATACTGAAGCCACGGGTACCAAACCGAGAAACACAAGGAGTCTTTCCCTTCGTCAAACGCTCTCAACTCCTCCAGACGCCGCAGGCTATCCATAGCCTCTACCCAGTCTGCTCTCCTCAATGTACAGGGGGATCTCCAATGCCTCGGTATGATTTGCCTCATTGAAATCATAAAGTACGAGAGCAAGCCTTTCTTCGCCTTGGAGACTGCCCCTGTATACATTGATAAGAGGGCCACTTCCGGTGAGGGTGTCACTTCCGTGTGATGTAAATGGTTATAGAGAGCAAAGACATCTTTCCAAAGACCCTGTATCCCTGGGCAGGTCCACCAGATATGTAGCATTGTGCCCACTGAGGTCTTGCACCTCCAACAGGCGTCAGATACCTCTGGGAACATTTTATGTAGTCTGGCGGGTGTCCTATACCACCGTGAGAGGATTTTATAATTGAGTTCCTGCATTCTACAAGAAATGGTGGATTTATGTGTTAGGTTAAATGACTTACACCATTGTGCCTTGGGAAACGTCTGGCACAATTCTGTTTGCCAATGTCTAACGTAGTCAGGCAAGTCGTCTCCTCCACCCCCCTCGGGCACTGCTATGTTGTAGATTATTGAGACTATGTGAGGGGGTGTTTCTCTAAGGAAGCATAGTTTTTCAAATGGAGTCAGATCCTTATGTATCTCAGATCCCGGAGCCAGAGAATCTATGAAACTACGTAGTTGTAGATATTGGAACCAGTAACCTGGTTCCCGTGGCCGGTCTCCAAGCAGGGATATCAGTGGTTTGCATCCCTGTTGGGTAATTACGTCTTTAACTCGTGGAATCCTTCCCATTGGCGTTGAAATCAGTCTGGGATGAGGTTCGTGAAACCAGCATTGAAACGCGGGGTTGCCCACCAGAGGCGTCATAGGACCCGGTTCTCCTGTCAATCTATATCGTCTATTGGCTGTCCTCCACGCTGTAGCCAGGGACAAGAGGATCGGGGAAACTCCCAGGGTCCCAAGGTTAGTTCTAGATGACAACCAGAAGATTCCGTGTGCCATATTCGGGCATAGTTCACATTCAATCTCCACCCACAATTTTCTGTCTTTACTGTGCAGGAGATCCAATATGCAACCACCCACCGCTGCTGCGTGATAAGCTTTAAGATCCGGGAGCCCCGCCCCTCCGTCCCAGCGAGATTTAGTCAGCATTGAGTATTTCAGTCGGGGTTTGGTGCCACGCCATATAAAATTGCTGATCATCTTCTTTAACTTGAGGAAGACATTTTCTCCTAGGTTCAGTGGGATAGTTTGAAACAGGTATAGTATTTTAGGTAGGACATCCATTTTAATTGTATTGACCCTGCCGAACCAGGAAATGGGGAGGTTATGCCATGCTATGAGGTCTTTGTGGATATTTTTTAAAAGGTCTGGGAAATTGTGATTATATAGATCTTGGTGGTTGGGAGAAACCCTGATCCCCAGATATTTAATGTAATTGCTGGCCCACTTAAAGGGGAAGGCGGGTTTGAGAGTATTCTCTTCTACGGATGGTAGCGATACATTTAAGATCTCTGTTTTTTGTAGGTTTACTTTAAAATTGGAGAGTCTGCCAAAGATCTCAAACTCCTGCAGTATGTTGGGCAAACTAGTCTTCGGCTGTGTCACATATATCAAGAGATCGTCCGCAAATAGTGCTAATTTATGAGATGTTTGTCCTATCTGTATCCCTTTTATCGAAGGGTTTTCCCTGAGTGCATTTGCTAAGGATTCCATTACCAGGATGTATAGGTATGGCGATAGGGGGCATCCCTGTCTGGTACCGTTTCTAATATTAAATGGAGCTGACAGGCGTCCGTTCACGCCCACTTGTGCCGTTGGTTCGTGATATAATGCTTTTATCCATTGTAGTAAGCGCGAACGGACGCCGATTGCCTGCATCGTGGCTTCTAAAAAAAACCAATGGACTCTGTCAAATGCCTTTTCGGCATCTACTGTCAAGAGGCACATTGGGATTTGACGCTGACGTGCCTGGGCCACTAGGGACAGGGTTCTAATAGTGTTGTCCCGTGCCTCCCTCCCTGGGACAAATCCCACCTGGTCTTTGTGGATTAGTTTGGGTATGAGGGGGCCTAGTCTCAGGGCTATCATTTTAGAGTACAATTTAATATCCACATTTATTAGTGAGATAGGTCTGTAATTAGAGCAGGTCAGTGGGTCCCTGCCAGGCTTGGGGATTACAGTTATTCGGGCTTGGAGTGTCTGTTTAGGGAACTGGCATGTGTTGGTTATGGAATTGAAGGCTTTCAGCATTATAGGGCTGCAGGCCCCTCCACATATTTTGTAAAACCGGGGGGTGAACCCATCAGGACCAGGGCTTTTACCCACTTTAAGGGTTTTAATGGCATCGCTTAGCTCTGTGTCTGAGAAATCCTCGTCTATGTCTTCAGCTACCGCATCTTCAAGGGGGTCTGGGGCATATTTGTTTAAGTATTCCCAAATGTCGCGATGTCTCGCATCAGGTGATGGGGTATGTGGGGATGGGATGTTATAAAGTTTTGTATAGTAGTTTCTGAATTCTTCTAATATGTCAGGGGTGGAATGTATCTGGGTACCTGTCTGTGAGTTTAACGCTAATATTGGGGTTTGTGCCTGTCTGGGGTGAAGGGTCCTGGCTAACAATCGTCCACTTTTATCTCCAAACTCAAAGATATTCCTACGAAATTTATCTCTGATACACAGTGATTTTCGGTCAAGGATAGATAATATTTGGTGGCGGATAGTAGAAATTTCCGTTTTAATGGTGTCACTGGATTTGGTTTTGTTTATCGTTTCTTTATGGCCTAGTTGTGCTAACAGTTCTTTTAGTTCCCTTGCACTTTCTTTTTTAATTCTTGATCCATTGGATATGCAGACCCCCCTGATCATACATTTCAACGCTTCCCATTTGACCGGGGCAGGTGTGGGATCTGCCATATGATCTATTTTGAAGTTTGCAATGGTTTTATGAATATCCTCCAGGCATTGTTCATTCTTGAGCAGGTTGTCGTTCAGTCTCCATGTGTGTCCCACCCCCCCCATATCTCTCACCCCAATTTCCCCATATACTGGTGCGTGGTCCGACCAAAGAAAAACATCCATTGAACAACCCGGGGATTTGTCTAGCAGGTCGTGGGATATGAAAATGTGGTCTAGTCTGGTGTAGCTATTATGAACTGTGGAATGAAAACTGTAGTCTCTGACTCCGGGATGTAAGACCCTCCAAAGATCGACTAGTTTAAGGGATGTTAGTTCTCGTTTTAATCTGCGTAGTGCCGAGGAGGGGATTGCAGACCTACCAGAGGACGAATCCATGGCTGGATCCAGCACAAGGTTGAAGTCTCCTCCCAAGATGATACAGGTGCCACCCGCAAACTCTGCCAGCTTCTCCAGAGTCTCCACTCCAAAGGATACCTGGTCCTGATTTGGGAAATAGATGTTAGCGATTGTATAAGTATTATTCAGGAAAGATATTTTAAGAAATAGCCAGCGTCCCTCCGGGCTAGTGAGCGTGTCGAGAACTGTTGGCTGGAATGTCTTGTGAAAAGCAATGGAAACCCCACATGCCTTCTTGTTGGGGTGTGGGCCATGGAACCATGTCGGGTAATTCTTGGTTTTACAGTTGGGAGTGTTGGAGGCTATGAAGTGTGTCTCTTGAAATAGGGCTATTTTAACTCCCTTCCTGTGCAGGCGATATAGGATCTGACTTCTCTTTTCGGGTTTATTTAAGCCTTTAGTATTGTAAGTGCAAAAGGTGAGGTGCGACATCACAGAAAAGGGTAGGCAGGGTATAGGGAAAACCAAGGGGAGAAGAGAAAGAGCAGAGATAAGATAGTGGTGAAAGGTAAAATTAGATAAGCTAAGTAGGACTAGGGTGCCTACTGATCTTAGGTATCTACTGGTAGACTATTGTCTAATGTGGCACTCTGCCACGTCCCTAATAGAGGTGCGGGAAAGCCTACGGTCTTTCAGGAACTCCCTTCTGCGGAGAACGCCCACAAGTAATATGAATAACAATCAACGTATACAGTCTAGTAGTGATTAATCACTTTTCCATTCCCCTCCCCCACACCCCCAATTACTTGGTGTGTTTTGGGTATGGATCGCACATCGGGAGGAGAACACGAGGCTATCAACTCAATATAAAATGCCATTAAACCAGAGCTCAGTATCAGATCCAGATGTAAAGAATGAAAGGGGGAGCAACAGATTGAGTGAGACAATAAAAAAAAAAAAAAATAAATAAAATAAATAAATAAATATGAAGTGGTGTAGGGCAAAGGACCAGGGGGGAGGACGTGGGGAGAAGTGGGAGGACGGAGTGTAGGAGGCGTATGGAGTGGTGTATGTAGAGAGCATGTCTAAGAGGGGGGGAGAGGAAGGAGGTAGAAATTAGTGTAGGGCATGTGTCCTTTGTAAGTATGTGTGCTGGGGAGGGAAAATGGGTTGAGTAGAGTTAGTTTGTAGGAAGTAGTGGGATGCTGCAGCTTTCAATAGGTCCAAACCTGATAGTACTAATAATGCTTATCAAGAACCAAATAAATATATAAATCATAATTTACATGATATGTTTATTTATTTTAATTTACAGTGGTACCTCGCTTAACGAGAATTTCACTTAACAAGCAAAGCTTTCTGTAAATTTGTAACCTGCTTTACGAGAAAGCTTTACTGTACGAGCGAAGTCCTCACCTTGCACACTTCCGATTCCATACATCCACCGCGCTCTAACCCGCTCTTACAGTCCACACAAACACACACATGTACGCACAAACACACACAAACACAAACGCACGCACACACATACAGTATTATGCTCACCTTACCTTCCGTTCCACCGCCGGTCTCATGGTTCTTGTAGTTCCTGGGTACATCGCAACGTCCTTGCGGCGAACTACAAGACCCTTGAGGCCGGCGATGGAACGGAAGGTAAGGTGAGCATATAATATAACATAATATAGTGTACCTTCCGTTTCATCGCCGGCCTCCTGGGTCCTGTAGTTCGCCGCTGCGCTCCAGTCCACGCTGTGTATCGGCATCCATAGCGACGAGGGAGGAACTTCCTGTCGCCGCTACTGAAAGGCAGCGCGCTGGCCAATCAGAGGCAAGCGGCTCTGCCTTTGACGTCAGCGCTCTGGCCGGGAAGTTCCTCCCTCGTCGTTATGGTAACGCGATACACAGCCCGGCCCTGTACCAGAGAACAGCAAGTCCCAGGAGACCGGTGATGGAACGGAAGGTAAGGTGAGCATGTCGCGGGCGGGGAGGACGCCGCCGCTGCTGCGCTCTTGCTAACGCTCGGGTCCGGCGCTGCTGCGACTGCTGCTCGGTGGCTCGAGCGGGGGGCCGGATCCGGGGACTCGAGCGGCGCTCCTCGCCCGTGAGTGAAAGGGGTGGTTGGTTTGGGGGATTAAGTCCGTGACGCCACCCACGGGTCGTGGTGAAGATGGGCACCACCGCTGATGATGACGGGGATCCCGGGAGCAATGGTAGGGAGCAGCTGGGATGTTGTTTTCCCCCTCCGTGGGTAGGGGTCGGTGGTCCCGGGGCCCGATGAGGTGACGGGGAGGCAGGGTTGGTGAGGTGCAGGGTTGCAGGGACAGCGCGATGCGATGCCGGATGGCACGGGTGTACTCACTCTGTAAGAGATGCACGAAGTTCTCGGTAAACCAAACGGCTGGATGGACGGGTCCCGCAGCCGGCTGCTGTGTCTCTCTCCCCGGACAGGTGATGGCGGTTGTCTTTCCCTGCACCTTGATGTTCTCGTTTGACTACTATGGATCCCCAACGGTAGTCCGCTCCCCGGTGTATAGGTACCGGAGGAGCCCGTTTGCCCGCAGGTGCTGGCCCTTGGGTCTTTAGCCTAAGGCGGTAGCTGTATACCCTCACGGTGTGAGCAGTTGCCTTCAATCGGGACTTTTGCTGTTAGGAAACCCCTGGGGTTCCAGTCACATTCGGATCTGACTATTGTCGGCAGCTTCAAGCCTGGTCGGGTTCCGATGGCCCTGCCTGTGTGTGCTGGCTTCACTTTGCTCCCCGGTCGGTACCGCGGCGGGCCAACGCCCGACCCCGGTCCTACGGTTCCGCGTTGCTTCACCATTCCTGCAGACGGCCACCACCGTCTGCCAACCTTGCTGTCAGTGCTTGGGCCACAAACCCAGACACCCAAGTACTTGCTCCTCTCACTTCCACCTCCTGGATTAATCTGTCACTTTTCCCGCCTCCAGGCCTGTGATCTCCTCGGTGGGTGGGGCCAACCGCTTGGCTCTGCCCCACCTGGTGTGGACATCAGACCCTGGAGAGAGGCAACAAGGGTTTTGTGTTTGGCTGGTGTCCCTGTCTAATGTGGGGGTGGGGTGTTTGTGTGTTATCTGTGATGACCTGGCTAGGCCAGGGCGCCACAAACATATAATATGTGCGTGTGCGTGCGTGCATGTGTGTTTGTGTGTGTTTGTGTGAGTTTGTGTGTGTTTGTGCATGTGTGGAATGACAGAATAGGGCACCAGGATGGGAAATTTAACACGTTGTGGAATGAATCATTTGCATTGCAATGATTTCCTATGGGAAATCTTGCTTTGCCTAACGAGTAACTTGGTTAACAAGCACAGTCCCAGAATGGATTGTTCTCGTTAAGCAAGGTTCCACTGTATTTATTCTATCTAAGACGCACTTATACACTAAAGCCATACACTACAGAGGGGCCCTACAAGGAATGTCTGCATGTATATCTCAATGTATATAACATGTAATGCAAGCTATAATGATATTTGGTTTCTCTGCTGTTCACTGCATACACACATTTGCCTACACTTCCCTATTGGGGCTGTTCACCTAGTCGGAAGAGAAGGCTTGTGGATGAGCCCTAAAAGGGGAGGGAGGAGTTTTGAGTGTGAGGAGAAGTCAGTGTGGTGTGTGGAGAGTGTAAAATGGAGATGGTCCTGGGCTGAGGTGGGTTTTGAATTCTCTGAAAGGGCCAGCGGGGTATCAGTCCCTAGGCCACCTAGACTTTCAGGGTCAGTGACAAACTAAGAGACTGCTGGGAGCCTTTTTATAAGGAGCAGGGAAATTGCCCAGGAGCTCAGCGACATCATTGAATCCGAAAACGTCTACAAGCAATAGTAAGTGTTCCTATAGGAGTTGCCTGCTCACTGGAAGGGATCACGGATCCAAAATTTGTCTATCTTGGAAATCCCACGATTTCAAGATACCTTTTCCCAGGAGTTGAAGTAGCAGTGTGAGGATTACACTACAACACAGCAGAGAAACTGAACTCTCATTGGGACAGGTCAGACCGCCATCCTAGTGTATGCTGTATGGAATATTCTGAACTGTTTTGCAGAACTTAGTAAAAGGTAAAAGCTCCCTGTCCTGTCCCTGGCTGATTATTCCCTGCTGCACCATCCTTACTCCAACTTCCCCAGGAACCAACCCTAGTGAGGTGAGGGGATAACCCTCTGGCACTGTGCATCATCACCTAGCTCCTGGGGACCTTCAGCAGTGCCCGGCCATACCAAAGCCAAAAAACCCAACTGGTGTCACAAACTGTTTATTTATTTTTCTCTCCCTATTTATATTGGCTGACAATCCAGTGGAAGGGAGTGTAAAGGCTGCTTTACACGTATCAATTTATCGTGCGTTCGCATGTGCGATCGCACCCGCCCCCATCGTTTGTGCGATACGGGCAATTTGTTGCCCGTGTCGCACAAACTCAGTAACCCCCATCACACGAACTTACCTCCCGAACGACGTCGCTGTGGGTGGCAAACATCCTCTTCCTGAAGGGGGAGAGACGTTCGGCGTCACAGCGATGTCACACAGCGGTGGGCAATAGAAGTGGAGGGGCGGAGATGAGTGGGACGTAAACAACCCGCCCACCTTCTTCCTTCTGCATTGCTGGCGGCCGCAGGTAAGCTGCAGTTCATCGTTCCACGGAGCGACGTGTGCTGCCTCGGGAACGATGAACAACCGAAGCACAGAAGGACGTTCGATTTTTTGAAAATGAGCGACGTGTCAACGAGCAACGATAAGGTGAGTATTTTTGCTCGTTCACAGTCGCTCATTTGTGTTACACGCTACGATATATCAAACAAGGCCGGATGTGCGTCACTAATGACGTGACCCCGACGACATATCATTTGATATATCGTAGCGTGTAACATGCCCTTTAGAAAATCCTAGAGATTGGCGGCACGTGTTGTCATCTGACAGTTCCCCTTTTCTGCAGCAGTGGACTCTATGACCCTGGGAAAATGTCAGTTTTTCCTCTCAGTCGCCAGCCTCTGACTTCCTTTATAAACTTCACACTGGAGTGGTTTGGGTGTGGTTTATATTTGTTCCTGGCTGTGGTCTGCAGCGGTTGTCTCCTCTTGTTCCAGAGACTTCTGAGATAGCTGCTCCTAACATAAGTGTTTGACTTTTGCTCTCTACCTGAGCTCAGGGGGTAGCATTTGTGTTTCCCCTGCATTGTTTCCTTTTGTCTCCCTTAGCGTTAGTAATGTTGATGAAGAGCTCATACCCACCATCTTTACTTAGGTCCCAAATCAGGGTTTGCCTAGGGTGAGGTATCCAGCTTGGCGATAGAAGAGGAACCTGTATAGGGTTGGTGAGGGCAGTGAGGGTGAGCTGTAGGTTATTGTCAGGGGTCACCACTTTCCCCTTACCCCAGAGATAAGGCATTCCTTTCCCCTTCCCACAAAGCACCTTCTCCAGCTGCTGCTGCCACAACCATCAATTTGTCCATCCATCCATCCATCCATCCATCCTGGACAGAACCTCTACACCTGCTGCCGCAAAGTATCTTCATCAGCTGCTACTGCCGCCTCCATCTATCCATTCCAGACGGAGCTTCTACACCTTCTTCCGCTGTCACCTACCACCTGTGACTGTCGCTCACATACCCCTGGAGGCAGACGACGCAGTACCGATCTTCCCGAGTGGCACCCAGACCAATAACTGCAGCGTAACACCTCCACCATTAGGGGCTCTGGAGAAGACCAGGTTCAGGTCCGTAGTAAAGCCCCTCCGGGTTTTCTGTGTGTTGTGGCCCAGTGGGTTTACTAACATCGTTACTCGCCCGGCAAGCATAATAGTACTATACGGCTGGTATAGCTTCTATCCTCGGCAGTGACATCAACCCTTCCCAACAGAAATTAATAATATTATCACTTTACACAGGGTGAGCCCTACTTACTTTCTTATCAGGATGACTTAACTATCATCCTAAGGGTTACTTTAATTTATCCCTATCATTTATCTGCAAATGAAGGCTCTTGGGTTATCATGATCAGGATCAGGTGTTAATGAGCAGCATTAGACAGGGAAGATCTTATTGAAAGTCATCTATGTAACAAAACCAGGATTTCCTCCGGTGCCCTGTACGCTGAACTGAGAAATATCTGGAATTTTTTGGACTTTCAGCTCTGACATATCCAAGTGGTTGACTAAATCGTGTTTGAAACTTCTGTCGAGAGCTCACAAAAGGTGCGTGTCTGCTCCTTTAAGTCCGGTTTGGGTCTTGGCATCAGACACAAAAGATAGCCCTTAATGGATTTTGTTTTATCTCCTTCCAGCACTCAGTACACATATTACTATAAACTTGATGCCCTGGAACAGTCTTGCTAATTGCACCAGTTCATTGGTACATATAATTTAATGGGGGCGCATAAGAACAATTCTTGGCATGCATTTAATCTTTACGAGACAGATTATCATCTCATGTAAAAGTGGAATCCAGACTGGTGACCTCTGCAGTTATGGTGGAGACTACAATGCATATCAAAGCGCATTCATTTCTCGGTTTTCATGAGATCATCCTCAGAGTCTTCATTAAGGTGGATATCGCCAAACATGTTGGTGTGAAGCTCTGCCAATGCTGTATCATCACCTTGTCTGGAAAGGTCATGATTGCGTGCACACCGCTGTGAATGAATAGTGGTGAATGATAGCTGTACGCAGATTAGGACGGGCTCAGATACGTCAACTGTTCTCTAATTTTACAGTATTTGGACAAATGGACATTATAGGATCATTTGTCAGGTTCCGTTTCTGCAGAATCTTAATGCTTTTAACAAGTGTGTGCCCTAGATTGACCCTGATTCAACAAGGCCATCTATTTTGTCCCGTGTAGGAGTCAGATGCCCCCGATTCATTAAGATGTGGACTTTATCCCACATCTTACTCCAATCAGTAGCTAGAGTAAGATTTTTGGTATAAGGAATGCCACAGCTCATCATGAATAGGTGTTACGCCCCCGCTGAGCACTGTCCTACCCCAGCTCTTCTCGTTTTGGTGGAGCTAAGAAAACTTGCATAACACTGACAGAATTTGCATCATTTTTTTGCAAAAAATTTGTGACTTTATAAAAGCAATTCTGTTGGTTGGATGAATCGGGGTCATTGTGTCCAAGTGTGCAGGGTCTTGCCTGTTCCTTGATTGTGTTGAGATAATATGAAGGCTTGTCTGCTTTGGCAATGACTATCAGTCAACTGATTTCCATCCAGGATAGCACACTTTGAATATGACAGAGTCCTTTAGTATGTCACAGGTGTGTCACAGGTAACAGACAGTCATGTGGTTTCTGGCCATAGAAGGTCACAGCGTTTGGCTGAGCAGAATGGTCCCTGACTTTCCATTGTTCCTGCTGCCAGTATTCATTGGTATAGGTAGCTTTCCTGCTGGATTCAACTCTCTCCCGTTTGGACCCAGCAGGAGATTACCTTCTACTTAGTTGCCATATTCTTTATGGATAACAGTCCTCCTTCTATTCTGGGAACATACAACACATCTTTTACTGGCATGGCTAAAATCTGTCTAGCTTTACTAGGTTTCATGAGGCTTCCTTGTCTTTTACATTCTGAAGTTACTATGCTTCTGACTCGCCCACCCAGGGCTATGGGACACCGGGTGCCGGGCCGGACTAGTCCGGGGGTAGTCAGTGGTGGCGGGGCCCGGCTCCGTGGCCCTGGTGGGTGTCAGTTAAAATGGCTGGTGACTTGGGAGTAATTAAAGTTTTTATTTCGTGACGCCACCTGTGGTTTACGGCTATTAAGCCGCCGCTGCTGTGTGAGGCCTCCGGGGTGATGATATGGCAGCAATGGTGGTACTGCTCCCCACAGGTGGAGCGGTGCCCCGGGGACACTGTTGGTGCTTATTAGTGTCTATGCAGAGAAATAACTGAGGCAACACCAGGGGTGCAGTTTCAAGGTCTTTACTCACAGTTCTTATCAAGGCCTGCAGGAGCCTTTGGACTGCTGGGACCACCGTCAGGGACCTCCGCCGATCCCGGGTAGATCTGGGGGTTGATGCCAGTGCACCCCTCTAATTGTGTCCTTTCTCAGCTGACTTCACTGGCCACCAGCTCTGAAGCTATCTGTGGCACTGGAATCCCTTCGTTCCCTGCTTGGTGTCACCTGGACCCTCCGAGTCCCAGGGTCTTCACCAGGAAGCGTCACTTTCTTCTTTCTTTAGTTCCTGCCTGACTAGAGCTCTTCTTCTACTCTCTGTTTCTCTCCTTCTCTGTTGCTTTCTTTCTCTGTTGCGGACACTCTGAACTCACAGAGCTCCTTTCTCTTTCACAGCTACATGCTGTCTCCTCACTCTCTCACTCTCTGAGGTAAACTGAAACTCTGACCTTCCTCTCTGCTCTACACTCGGCTGGCTCTTCCCACCCCCCGGTTGCTAAGCTACCACCCTATGGGAGCAGGGATGGGTCTTACGGCCCCTCTCAGCATGCAGCATGGGAGGGTTGCTGCCACTGTCCCTGGTCCCAGTGTGTGCCTAGCAATGGGTGTAGGGCAGTTTTAACTGTGAACTGGCATGTACCCCTTTCCTTACCCAGGATGGGACATCACACCTCTGACTGGGGTGCAATGTCTCTGTGGCGACGGAAGCCTCAGGGGCGCCACACTTCTATCAGAAAGGTAAATATTTTCCTTATAAATTAAAGAGGACAAACCACCAGGATTTCCTATATAAACTAAAGCCAGTGCTATACTGGTGCTATCATGCTGATTCTATACATACCTTTAGTTGTGAGATCGAATGTATAGTTTCTGAAATATCAGCAAGTAAAATTTGTGAAATGCACTATTATTTGATTGATGGCAGCTACAGAATATCTAATACGTGGGTCGGGTTTTGCTAGTTATTCCCACCCCTGTCTGCCTGTCCTTCCTCCCCCCTGTCTCTGTTATTACAGGGGGAGGAAGGATGGAGGAAGGACAGGCATGCAGACAGGGGCAGGAATAACTATCAAAACCCAACCCAACTATTAGTATTCTGCAGCTGCTATCAATCAAATAACAGTGTATTTCAGAAACTATATATCCGATCTCACAACTGAAGGTATGTATAGAATCCGCATGATAACGCCAGTATAGCACTGGCTTTAGTTTATATAGGAAAATCTTGGTGGTTTATCCTCTTTAAGTCAAGTTCTGTTGTAAAGCCTCTGTTTTCAACCATACAATGCCTAACCAGTTGTCACTTCAAAGTCGGCATTCTATACACGCATGAATCCAAGTTATCCGCTGTGACTTTCCATTCAGTCCTCCTTGAAAATCATCTCTGGTCTTCTGTTTCCGTACTTTTACAGTGTTTTCCCAAAGGTCCTTGTTTGTTACATCCAAAAATACACTCTAGTTTCTTTCCAATGTGTATCCATCACCCCAAAAGTGCCACTCCTCATAGAGTCCTGCACAAGCTGTTCTCCTTTCTGGAATTTATCCACAGTCCTGCTCTATACCAATTCTAGTACCAGTTCTGTCCCAGGCCCTGTCTATAGTGCATTAACCAGTTCACTATATGTGCCAGGCAAACTAACACCATCAATCCTGACTTGCTGTGCCTATGCTGCTTCTTTTTTTCCTTGCAGATTTTGTTGTAGAAAAAAAGAAGCAGCATGTCAATTGTTTCTGCATTGCTATAATCTCCAGCAATGGTTTATCGCTAGAGGGGATTATAGGGCAGCATTTTGCCTCACACATCGTGCATACAGCATGGTGTTTGTGGCTCTCCATAGTTAAGTAACTCGTGGTCATCATGGTGACAAGCCAGGGTTACCATGTGCATGGTGTATGAGGCTCTCCGTAGTTCAGTAACTCAGGGTCATCATGATGTTGACCCAGGGTTACCGTGTGCATGGTGTGGGAGGTTCTCCGTAGTTCAGTAACTCGGGGTCATCATGGTGACGGACCCGGGGGTTACCATGTGCATGGTGTATGAGGCTCTCCGTAGTTCAGTAACTCGGGGTCATCATGATGTTGACCCAGGGTTACCATGTGCATGGTGTGGGAGGTTCTCCGTAGTTCAGTAACTCGGGGTCATCATGGTGACGGACCCGGGGGTTACCATGAGCATGGTGTGTGAGGCTCTCCATAGCTCAGTAACACAATGTCATCATGGTGACAACCCAGGGTTACTATGGGTATGGAGTGTGATGCTCTCCATATTTCATTAACTCGGGGCCATCATGGTGACGACCCGGGATTACCATGGGCATGGTGTGTGAGGCTCTCCATAGCTCAGTAACCTGGGGTCATCATGGTGACGACCCAGAGTTACAATGGGCATGGTGTGTGACGCTTTCCGTAGCTCAGTAACCCTGGGTCATTAGGGTGATGACCCACGGTTAATTTCTATCCCTGCCTCCTGAATGCTGCAATCACATTGATCGACGTGTTCAGGGCGGTTAAACTACTGGGAGTGGCGTGGGCATCGCTCTGGGTAGTGAGACCCGGGGTACACCAGCAGAATACCCGCGATCACCATGGCTAAAAAAAAGCAGACAAAAAAGCAGGGAAAAACGTACAAATGCAATAAAAAAAGTGTGTTTTTTTCATCTGTTGTTTTCCTGCCCAAACATGCTTTTTTATGTGCAGAAAAGAAGCACACAAAAAAGCAATGTGTGCACGTAGCCTAAAATACCATAACAAGTAATTATCCTTTTCCTGACATATGACATCCTATTGTGTCATATGTCAGGTCCCCATCTTTGAATCTAAAGAAGTAAGCTTGCACGCTTACCTACAGACGATTTTACCACTGCAGGCAATCTCTTATAAGTGTTTCTTTTATGGCTCTTTATCACAATTTGATCTATATCTCTCTTTAAAAACCATCTGTACTCCTGATGAAGGTCAAAGTCAATGACCGAAACATTGTCCACTCACTTTGGGATTGCAAATAAATGTTCTGTCTCATATCTACGACTGCTTAGTTGCTGGGATTTATATGAAATATTCCTACACGTACATTTATAATCAAGAATGTTTTTATTTTATTGACCCAGATAAAAAGAAAATGACATTCTGGAAACATGTGCAACGGGACCCATTTGTTCTCCTTTTGTAAAGAATTGTTTATTTTGTAAGAGGAAACCATACTTCTGTGGAGATCGCCTCGGATGATTACCTCGTTCTCCAGTTCTTCTACCTTCAACCAAAAATCACACACCTAATAAAATATTTGTAGGGATTAAACAAATGTTTCCTGTAATAGGTACAACAAGAAGACAAGACGTCTCTTTGTGCACAGAAATACACAGATATGACCTCTGGAATGATAAGCTTGAAAATAAATTGCTGGATTTTCCCCAGTGTTGAAGAACATCTTGCAGATTTATTTGGGATCTTGCCTGTTCGAGCTTGCCTACCTAATATTTCTTGTTTTGCCCGTCTTTGATACTAGTAAAATTATCATAACTTGATCTGTCTGTCCATGTCAATCAAGATCTCCATATCCTATTGTGCTTGTTGTAGTAATCACAATCTTAGATTTAAGGAGAAAACCCTTTATGCCTCTTGACGAACTGGGAGGTGAAAAATGATGGTAGCAACATATTCATACTCAGAAACTAAAGATTTCCTTAAGGAATGTCAAGAGACATAAAAGGGTGGAGACATCTGACAATTACAGGATATGAAATGGAGTGTGAAATAAGTGGGCAAAATTCTATTGGTGCTGTCATGGGAAGATATGACCCATTATTGATGTAATGAACATGTCAACTTAAAAGGTCTACAATGGACGGAGATAGCGCCAGCCAATCTGAACTCAAAAGGTCTACCATGGATGGAGATAGCACCAGTCAATCTGAACTCAAAAGGTCTACCATGGATGGAGATAGCACCAGTTAATCTGAACTCAAAAGGTCTACCATGGACGGAGATAGCACCAGTCAATCTGAACTCAAAAGGTCTACCATAGACGGAGTTGGCACCAGTCAAACTGAATTTAAAGGTCTACCATGAACGGAGATAGCACCAGTCAATCTGAACTCAAAAGGTCTACCATAGACGGAGATGGCACCAGTCAAACTGAATTTAAAAGGTCTACCATGAACGGAGATAGCACCAGTCAATCTGAACTCAAAAGGCTACCATGGATGGAGATAGAACCAGTCAATCTGAACTCAAAAGGTCTACCATGGATGGAGATAGCACCAGTTAATCTGAACTCAAAAGGTCTACCATGGACGGAGATAGCACCAGTCAATCTGAACTCAAAAGGTCTACCATAGACGGAGTTGGCACCAGTCAAACTGAATTTAAAAGGTCTACCATGAACGGAGATAGCACCAGTCAATCTGAACTCAAAAGGTCTACCATAGACGGAGATGGCACCAGTCAAACTGAATTTAAAAGGTCTACCATGAACGGAGATAGCACCAGTCAATCTGAACTCAAAAGGCTACCATGGATGGAGATAGAGACAGTCAATCTAAACTCAAAAGGTCTACCATGGACAAAGATGGCACCAGTCAATATGAACTTAAAAGATCTACCATAGATGGAGAAGGCACCAGTCAAACTGAACTCAAAAGGTCTACCGTGGATGGCGATAGCACCAGTCAATCTGAACTCAAAAGGTCTACCATGGACGGAGATAGCACCAGTCAATCTGAACTCAAAAGGTCTACCATAGACGGAGTTGGCACCAGTCAAACTGAATTTAAAAGGTCTACCATGATCGGAGATAGCACCAGTCAATCTGAACTCAAAAGGTCTACCATGGATGGAGATAGAAACAGTCAATCTAAACTCAAAAGGTCTACCATGGACAAAGATGGCACCAGTCAATATGAACTTAAAAGATCTACTATAGACGGAGAAGGCACCAGTCAAACTGAACTCAAAAGGTCTACCATGAATGGAGATGGCACCACTCAACTGCTTAGTACGTTTCAAGGACTTCCTGGTGTTCAGTGGCTAGAGTATGATTTCTGGAGTAAGGAACGCAACAGCTTATTAATTAGATGAGCTATGGTGTCACACCCCCACTCCACAGCGTCCTACGCCAGCTATGCCCGTTTTGGCAGAGCTAAAAGAAACTCACATAATGCCTGAATTTGCAACATTTGTCAGAAACTCTGAAACTGAAGGCTATCTGCTTTGTCAATGGCTATAAATCACCTGCTTTCTATTCAGGATAGCAAAGTTGGAGAGCAGCGGCACCTATTGGACCTGACCGCCCCCTAGGTAAGTACTGTATTACAAAAGTGTTTTTTACGTTCTACACAGCGGCCTGGGCTCTTATATACAGTATTCTGGAATGCTGTATATAAGGGCCTACTGGTGGTGGCTGTAGCTTATAGTCACCAAATCTGGTGATAGGCTCCCTTTAAGTAGTCCTATAAAACATTATTAAGTAATGTTAAAATACCAAACTTCCATCATATCTGATGTTGTTGTTTGGTGATATACCAGACTATGGTTAAGTTTGGATATCTGCATAGGTTCTAGATTTTCAGAGATGAGAGTTAGTTGGTAGATAAACCAAGAAGGAATAATTAAAGAGATTTCAACCATGTATTGTAATGAAGGTGACTGCGTGCTTATTGGATCTTTTCTATTTTTAAGTGGGAGTGTTAGGTGTAGACCCAAAATGAAGACATAATCTTAGGATAGTCCATCAATGCCATGCATCACGAGTAACCCATCTAAGGTCCTAAAACCTTTCATACTAGCTACAGAGGTGGACCCAGAATGTGGGAGTTTTAGGAGTAAACCCAAAATGATGACAATCCTAGAATAGTCTATCAGTGCCATGCATCACAAGTAACCCATCTATGGTCCTAAAACCTTTCATACTAATTACAGAGGTGGACCCAGAATGTGGGAGTTTTAAGGGTAGACCCAAAATGATGACATAATCTTAGGATAGTCAATCAATGCCATGCATCATGAGAAACCCATCTATGGTCCTAAAACCTTTCATACTAGCTACTTAGGTGGACCCATAATCTGGTAGTTTTAGGGGTAGAACCAAAATGATGACAGAATTTTAGGATAGCCTATCAATGCCATGTATTACGAGTAACCCATCTAAAGTCCTAAAACCTTTCATACTGAGGTGGACCCAGAATGTGGGAGTTTTAGGGGTAGACCCAAAATGATGACATAATCTTAGGATAGTCAATCAATGAATGCCATGTATCATGAGTAACCCATCTAAAATCCTAAAACCTTTCATACTAGCTACTTAGGTGGACCCATAATCTGGTAGTTTTAGGGGTAGAACCAAAATGATGACAGAATTTTAGGATAGCCTATCAATGCCATGTATTACGAGTAACCCATCTAAAGTCCTAAAACCTTTCATACTGAGATGGACCCAGAATGTGGGAGTTTTAGGGGTAGACCCAAAATGATGACATAATCTTAGGATAGTCAATCAATGAATGCCATGTATCATGAGTAACCCATCTAAAATCCTAAAACCTTTCATACTAGCTACTTAGGTGGACCCATAATCTGGTAGTTTTAGGGGTAGAACCAAAATGATGACAGAATTTTAGGATAGCCTATCAATGCCATGTATTACGAGTAACCCATCTAAAGTCCTAAAACCTTTCATACTGAGGTGGACCCAGAATGTGGGAGTTTTAGGGGTAGACCCAAAATGATGACATAATCTTAGGATAGTCAATCAATGAATGCCATGTTTCATGAGTAACCCATCTAAAATCCTAAAACCTTTCATACTAGCTACTTAGGTGGACCCATAATCTGGTAGTTTTAGGGGTAGAACCAAAATGATGACAGAATTTTAGGATAGCCTATCAATGCCATGTATTACGAGTAACCCATCTAAAGTCCTAAAACCTTTCATACTGAGATGGACCCAGAATGTGGGAGTTTTAGGGGTAGACCCAAAATGATGACATAATCTTAGGATAGTCAATCAATGAATGCCATGTATCATGAGTAACCCATCTAAAATCCTAAAACTTTTCATACTAGCTACAGAGGTGGACTCAGAATATGGTGGCACAATAGATGAAGATCACAGTGAACTTTTCTTGACGAAAATGGTTACTCAGTACCAAACAATTGTCACAGAAGTACAGATTTTCTCAGAACGAGTTAATATACGTGATTGCCTGGATCTGTATCTGACTTTTTTTTCTGTTGAGTACATCCCTAGCCTGAGGTAATACTATTCATTTTCTTTCACGGAAGGTATATTCAGACATACAGAGACTTTTTTAATCAGCTAGAGACAAGATGAGCTACAAGGGATTAATGAGTCAAACTAATGCAGATGGCTGTTCAAAAAGCTGAGAACAAAAATCTTAATAATTTAGTCCATGAAAAAAAACAACTATCTTTCTCCTCTTACATGTATAACGTGAGCTATGCCAAGTGTGGTGTTGGTATGGATCCATACTCCTTTCACCTTTGACAGGAACTGTTCATTATTTTGGCAGCGATAACCAAGAAAAATTAAAAGGCTCTGAACATTAGCCTATTGTGCTGGATGCCAAATTATACTTGTACTGTCCTTCCACAGGAAAAGAGGTTAAGTAACACTCAAAGAAACCTCCTCGTGAGATCTACTGTGTTTTCGGTGGAGTGGCTATGGAAATTAATCTTCACGTACATTAAGAGTGTATTTTGCCATGACATATAAGATGTTCTTCAAGCTTTATTATTATACGGATTGAGTTTTCAAATATTGTGTCTTAAAGGGATGTTCCAACAAATAACATGTACTGGACTTGAGTGTCTCCATCAGTCCTATAAATGTTGAATGAAGTGGCAGCGTGGATGCTCTACTGCTATTTCATTACAGGTTCTTCTCACCGTTGATGTGCCATGAGGATGAATGGTGGTCTTAGGACTGAGCTACTAAAGAATGGGTCACCTAACTATCAGCTATTCTGTCAGGCTGAATAGTTTTACTCCCTAGTGTTGGTTGGCAGGCTTTACTGAACATTTAGCAATAGAACTGGAACCTCAACAATCCTACAAATCACATGTGGGCCTGGCAAGGCAAGAAAGCCTTCAATTATGGTGTAACTCACAAACCATGCATCTAATACTCACCAGGATTTTCCTATATAACCTAAAGCCAGTGCTATACTGGCACTATCATGCTGATTCTCTACATTCCTTTAGTTGTCGGCTCGGATGTATAGTTTTTGAAATACAAGCAAGTAAACTTTGTGAAATGTACACCTTTTTGATTGGCAGCAGCTGCCGATCAGCTAATAGCTGGGGTGTTTTTTTTTATAGAGATTCCCGCTTCCCTGCCTGTTGTTCCTCCCCCTATCTTTTATTTATATTAATTCTATTATAGAATCGTTTTATTAAGTGCCTAGAAGGACCTGTGCTGACGTCATACCCATGTGACCACATGGGGTGCCTCAGCAAACATAGCTGATACCTGAAAGCAACATTATTTTTCTGTTTGCTAAGGCTCCGCCCCCTTCTGGTTACATGGGTATGACGTCAGCAAGGTCCTTTTAGCCACTTTACATTATATATTATTTTTATAATTAATGAGATCTTCTGTGGACTCATTCACACTAGAAATGCTGCTGTAATTCCTGAATTTACTATATATATATCTTCATTTCCTGTGTGTGTCACTTCTTGCTCTCTGTTTTCTGCTGTACCTTGTTCCCATTGTCTGCTTGCTGTCCTCATCCTTGATGTTCAATATGCCATCTGGCAAATGCTTCCCTCTGTGCCATCACCTTCCATCCATATGGTTTACCATGACCTGCTGTTAGGGCCAGGTGGACGGGCAGACCCAGGAGGTGGATCCACTGGGCCGAACACCTTACTGAAGGCAAGGGGTCCGGTAGCCGGAGCACTACAGGTAGCAGGACAGTCCGTTCAAAAGAGTGGAGTGGAGAAGTCCCTGGGACCACGGAGTCACTGATGGTAGTCCGGGTGACGGAGCTCAGGTTCGGAGGCCGAGATGTTGTCAGGCAGAGTCCGGAACCGATGGAGCGAGAGGACGGATCACCACAGGGATCAGAGATGATACGGACTGACGGGATGGCAGACAGTCAGCGTTCGGGGTTCGGGAATCGTCAGGACCGGATGGCGAGGCAGGAGCGGCTCTAGAAGAGAGATAGGTAAGCATACCAGCAGACGCAAGGAGACCTGACTCCTAGCTTAGGAAACACGAAGAACAGGCCCCGCCCACTTGGACATTAAACCCCTTTATACCCTGTACCAGTGTGTTCAATATCCTGTGAGTGGACGCTGGCCCTTTAAGAGAGGGTCAATGACCGCGCGCGCGCCCTAATGCGCATGCGCGAGGTCCGGGTTATCAAATGATAAGTTGTGAAGATTGATCACCACAACTGCCAAGATTTTGGACACTTGAGAAGACACCCTTCATTTGTTTTACAAAAGATCTCCCTTTTTCATGTCCTCCAGAAGTCTTTCATTTACAAATCACCCAAGTTGGGATCAGAAATCAAACAGGTCTGAAAGATTACAGACTTAGTACTCATATCAACTGACTAGACTTTTCTAATCAATGTATGATCTCACTATTGCAACAGTAGTCAGCCATTTTGAACAAATTGAGTCAACCAATAAGTCAACTCCACCCACATGCACATACACTTTTTCTTTGTTTTCCTCACTTTTTCCTATCTGTTTCTTTATTTTATTTTGTGCCAGACTTATGTATTAAAATTCTGACTACACAGGACTTGCTTGTAGTCTGTAACTGTACAAATACATAAGGAGAAACAGGTGAAACAGACAGCGAAGGCCAGTGCGAGGACCTGACACGGCATCATGAACAGCATAAGGAAATAAAGTCCAACACTCTTGAAAATGTGGAAAAATGTAAGATTCACTTCTTTATTATCATAGACAAATTTAAAACATCAGGCACATGTCACATAGGAATATATTTCTGAAGCGTTTCGAGTACATAGAAACACAAAGATCTGCCTAGAAGATGGGTACGTAAAACAGTCAGAGATTATTTTATCAAAACTGTGATGCTCTAACACTAGGTGTCGCTAGATGCACTAGTGGACGAGAAGTATGATGTTTGAACACTAGATGTTCCGAAATACATTAGTGGAGAAATAGTCAAGCAAGTAAAATGTCAGGAGCAGGAATTTGCGTCAGTTACAAGGGAGAGAGTGGAGCCAAGGTCAGGATACAATCCGGGGGTCTGGAAGCCAGGAAGACAAGTCAGGTACAAAGGTAGAGAGAGGAGCCGATGTCAGGTTACAAGCTTGGGGTCTGGTAGCCAGGAAGACACATCAGGTACAAAGGGAGAGAGCAGAGCCAAGGTCAGGATACAAGTCGGGAGTCAGATAGTCAAGTCAGGGTCGAGGAAATAGGAGGAGGGTACTAGGAATGAGGTAGCGGGACAAGATCAAGATGGTCACTTATGGGAGCTAGCAACAACTGCTGCAACTCAGGAACTATCCCTGATGGTGTTCCAAAGTAGCTCCAAAATAAAGCAGAGCAATTACCCAGACTCTAACGAACAGGCCCCTTCAACAGGGCTCGAGACCGGGAACAACCAGTCCACCGGAGAATAATACTAAACCAAGCATCGGCTCTGCAGGAAAGCAGAGCACCACCAAACAGAAACATGACAAAAATGATTTGCAAAGTTTCTTCATTGCCTCTTTCATTGGATTACAATACCATTCAGGTGTCATTGAAATAATTTCCATCCTACATTTTGTCCAGATGTGAAAATAATTGCTAAGCCATAATATCGTCAGTGGTTTATCAGGTTGCATTACTGTTAAAAAAAAAAAAAGAATAACCAGTAAATTTCTTCAGTATTTTAGGATGAGATCAAGAATTTTTCCACAATTTTTCTTTTCTTTTTTTTTTGAGTAGTCAAATCACAAGATGTCACTTAAAGCCTGCATAACCGAAGCTAAGAAGCCCCTCTCCGAGCCTTGAGGTCTGACAACACACTGCAGAGCTTAGTTTCAATCCCTTGTAGGAAAAAGCGAGACTTTAAACATTTAATCTGATGTTGAGCCTTTAAAAGCTTATCAATTAATTCATAAAATAACACAGAAACCAGCGTCTAAACGGCAACGACTTAACGGAAACAATGCCGCTGACTCAATCTGCAAAAATGAACCTTCTCATGGTGGTGATTCCAAGAAGGCTTCTGGAGAAGGTCTAGCGCTCCTTATAGATAATTACATAGTACATTTATGGGGGCTCGATGGGGTTACATATGGGTGAATAACACAACTGATAAATGGTGTAATGTTGTAAATGGACCATAGGGATCAGTATTAGGACTAATTCTTTTTATTTTTTTGTGGACGGGATGCAGAGCAAATTGTCAATCCTTGCTAATGACGCACAACTTTGTAGAATAATAAAAACTGGGCTAGACGTTACACTATTACAGAACCATCAAGATTAACTTTCTGCAAGGGCAAGCACATGAATGAGGTTTAAAGGGTTTGTCCATTACTGAATAATCCCAGTTTAATCAATTCAGGACCCCATATATTAAAGACCCATAAAAAATGTGTATACTCGCCTCCTGGATTGGCACTGTTCAAGCAATATCAACACCATTGTTTTCGGAAAAGGTAGTAATGGCAAATACTATAACAATATGTAGCAGCATGTTTATTCACTCTCTCCATCAAAAAAACATATCCCTAGTAGAAAAATGGCAATTCCTATAAGTATGAAAAGATCAAGGTCAAGAAATTCTCAATAGGAAGTGCAGAGGTGGCAGTTGTGTCATGCTCTCTAGCAGATAATGATCTTAAGCGTTATAACATGGTAGGTCGGGGGAGTGTTGTAAATTGAAGTTTGTGGGCCCCAATGTATAATATCCCACAGGGTCCCAACTCTCACGGAATTAAAATAGTATTGCCAATTTTATATTAGCCAAAGTGATTGTTTAGGCCCCCTAGATTCCAAGGTCCAGGTATGACTGTGCCTTCTTTACCCATCAAAGTTATACCCTAGAGTGGGAGACTTGAAACAAATTTTCCATTTGAGCTCAGCTTCTCTGGTGAAGTGGATCCTCCAAACCCAAGGTTTGGGTGGACACATGGGCCACAGACATTGGTGCAGCAAACAAGTGAAGTACGCGGGAAACAGGTAATTGAAGTGTTGGAGGCCGCAGGCAGACAGGAGACCAGGAAACAGGTAGCATAAGCACTGAAGGCTGCAGGCACACAGGAGACAGGGAACCAGGTAGCAGAAGCACTGAGAAGGTCGCAGGCAGACAGGAGACCAGGAAGAAAGCAGCAAAAGCACTGAAGACCGCAGGTAGACAGGAAATCGGGAAGCAGGTAGCAGAAGCGCTGAGATGGCTGCAGGCAGACAGGTGACTGGGAAGAAGGTAGCAGAAGCACTGAAGACCGCAGGCAGATTGGAGATCAAGAATCAGGTAGTGTGACGCCCTGGGAAAACCAGGTAGTCACAGATTACTGTACCCCCCACCAAGGGTACAGAAATCACCTCCTCCTTGGGAATTAACATCACACATCCCACACATAGGAACATCAGCCACAGATCCTAGTCGCACCCCCCATGCCAGCCAGGACACACCAGTGGGCGGGACCAGACGGATGGGAATGCCCACCTAGGGGTCTTGAGGTGACAAGGGGTGGGAACCAGTCAGTTTAGTTAGAGTTAGAGTTCAGTTGAGTTGGAGTTTGGAGTTGGAGTGAAGTAAAGTTGAGGGTTGTAGCCCGCCGGTACCGACAACAGGAATCCGGTCCAGAGACCGTGCACAGGCGGGGTACCTGGACCCTAAGACGAGGCAAGCTTCAAGCCCCTTGTTAATTGACCAGCGAGACAAGGTACCAGGCCTTGTTTCCAAGAAGAGAAGCCCAAAAAGAGCAGACCAGAAGCCCAACACGGGGGATAGGGTGTCCGCCAAGAACCCATTGAGATCCCACGGGTCAGCGTCTGTGGGCAACGGCTCCTCTCTGCACACAAATCTGCAGGGGAGCGGATTTCTCCCGTTCCAAGCGGGTTTAATCAACACACACCAAGACACAAGTGCAGGAGGAAGGGTCCCTACCTTACCAACCCGTGTGCAGGACCAGTACACCCCTCCAGTGGCATCCGGCCTTGGTTTACAATACAGACTCTGTGAGAATCCTTCTTAATTGTGAGTACACTGTTGTCATCCAGTCCGACCTGAGGACGACGCCCCAGCACTGCTCCATACCAACACCCGGGCCCCAGGACTGCACCTCCTCCTACCCGTGGAGGGGATACCACCTTGCTGCCCCCACACCATCGGTCCTGGACACTGACCACGAAAGGCAGCGGCGGTGCCACCATCCCATCACCGCAATCCACGGGTGGCGTCACAGACAATCTCCCCTGTAAATACCCCCTTTTTTCACTGTTGCAAGGACAGGCGATCGCACGAGCCCCGGGTTTGGTCACCACTAGAGCCCAAGACACGGTCCCGGACCCAAGCGTCCCTCGAGCAGCCCCGGTTGCCGCAGCGGAGGCGGCACCCGTCCGTGACAGTAGCAGAAGCACTGAAGACCGCAGGCAGACAGAAGACCAGGTAGGAAGTACCAGAAGCACTGAAGACCAGAGGCAGACAGGAGACTGGGAAGCAGGTAGTAGAAACACTGAAGACCGCAGGCAGATGGAAGACTGGAAAGCAGGTAGCAGAGGCACTGAAGGCCGCATGCAGACAGGAGACCAGAAAGCAGATAACAGAAACACTGAAAGCGGTAGACAGACAGGAAAACAGGAAGCAGGTAGCATAAGCACTGAAGGCTGCAGGCAGATAGAAGTGTTGTGAATGTTAGTTATGTTTTGGCTGCTGGGAGGCTCCCTCTGGTGGCCAGGAATGGTTTGGACTTGGACCAGGTGTGTTGTGCAGTGGGTGTTTCCTTTGCTAACTCTCTGCTTATTTAAGTCCTAGTCTGATTGCAGACTGTGGCCGGATGTCAGTTGTTCTTTGTATCTCCAGCGTGCTTAATCCTGCTTTACACCACATCTACTCCAGATAAGTGCTTGCTCTTTATTTATTGTCTGGTTTTTTTGCTTATCTGGGTCTGTCATTTGTTGTGGTTGGTTTCAGTTTATTTCCTTCCAGGGATTTTCCCCCTCATTGGATTGTTGAGGAACTCCCTGCAGTTCTGTGTGGAGTATAGCTCCTTTGGGTCCATGTGTTTGTGGCTTGTTGAATTTGTTATAATTCTTGTTTTCTGTTCATTGGTATCACAAGGGCACCTGGTATAGGACGGAGTTCAGATCGAGCGATCTGAGGGCCTTTTTGTACTATCAGGAAGTTGGTATTTTGCAGGGTTTTTCTCTGGTCACCATCAGTCCCCTTTCCTGTCCTTTCCTATTTTAGTCAGCAGGGTCCTCACCTTTTGCTATTCCTGTCATCTACCTGTGTATTGTGTTTTTCCTATATCACCGCAGTCTTTGAATGTGGGGGGCTTGCTATTCTTGTCTATTTTCTGAGGCAGATAGTTATTCATCTTTCCTACATTTAAGATAGTTAGTTCTCCGGCTGGGTTCGCGGTGCACAGAATGTTAGTTCACCCCTCGGCTACTTCTAGTTGTGATGGTTAGTAAGGGGATGGCGGCCAGATTAGTTGCCAATGCTCTTGTCACCTTTTGCTAATGATTTGTGGTGGTCTTCCATGGTTCCGGATCATAACATAGAAGACTGAGAACAGGCAGCAGACATACTGGAAGCTAAAGGAGGCTGGGAAGCAGGTAGAAGAAGCACTGAAGGTTGTAGGCTGACGTAGCTTCTAATGGGGCTTCATGGTTACTCGTCACCGGGCCAGAGGTTTCATGGGGTTGCTGTGACCTACCTAACCCGGCTCCGTGGCCACAATGGCTACATGTAAAGACAAGTGCAAGGGTGTCCGGTGTAAAGGGGGATGGAAAGAGGCTGAAGGGTACCTGAAAGGCGTCACCGGTTGCAGTGGTGACTGGGGTCTCGGCCGCTGACCCCTCCTGCGACTTTTCCTCTCCCAGGGGCGGTGTTGGATGGGAACAGGGGATGCTTTCAGCGCCACCCATGGTGTTCTGCCAGGAATTAGCCGCCGCTGCGAGATGTCGTTGCACTCCTCTGGGCTGATGTTAATGCAGCACAGATAGTCCAGCTCTCCACAGGTGGAGCGAGCCCCAGGGAAGATGAGGACAATGGGGACAGCTGATGGCGCTGAAGCGTGGGGCGGCGGCGCCGGCAATGACAAGGATGACACAGGAGGTTGTGGTTAAAGTTCCATTTACTCACAGTTCTTAAAGCTCCCCGGAGGTGCCACTTTCCGCTGCCATGGATGGACTTCAGCTGGTCCTGGGTGAATCGGAGGCAATCACCCGTGTCTGTGGAAATGTGTAAGACCTTCCTCCTTGCGCTGACTCGTGGCTCCCCGTGGCCTGAAGAAACTTGGGGACTCCGCTGTCTGTGTTAAGTTTCCCGTCCCGTATGCAGGTGACGTAGGGGTCTGGCTGTAAACCCGACCCCGGATCCTATATGTCACTGTGCTCCATGAAAGTGGGTGGGGGGCGATGGGACATGAAATTCCCAACCCCTGCAGATTTGTTAGAGTCTATGAAGGTTTCCCCAACCGACGGTTTTGCACCCCGACTGCGCTGGCACTGTGGTAGCGTTTATGCTCCCCCCAGCTGCCATGTCTCCTGTGTCTCACCATCTCCACCGGTTGCCTCTGTCTCTCACCCTCTTCCAGTCAGAGCTATAGAAGTTGTTTGAAGCATTCTCTTTAGTAGCCGTGGTACTACAAGTCCCATGATGTTCTGGTACTCTCTCCTCCTTCCCGAGATAGCTCCTAGGCATGCATCCCGGGTGGTCTCCCTGAGGGGAGCTCCCCCCAGGGGACCTGTTACTCCTTTGCTGTCTCAGACTGTTCTCCCCTTAAAGTGAAACTGTTTGTCTCTTTCTACTCACTCACTGAGAGCAGCCCCCACCCTCTGGAATAACTCAGCAGTGCTGGGGGAATTACCTGTTTCTATGGTGCCCACCTGCGGTCTGGCTTCCTGTATGTGGTGACTCATGCTAGATGTTCTGTGTAAGTGGCAGAAACCAGTGGTTAACCTCTTCTCACCGGGGGGGGGGGGGGGGGGGAGGATTACAGCTTGAAACAGATGCAATTCCCTGTGGCGACTGAGCCTCAGGGGTGCCACAATGACACAACACAGGAACACTAAAAGTCTTAATACTAAAGGAGGCGTTACATGCTACGATTTATCTGGCGATCTGTCGTCGGGGTCACGGTTTCTGTGACGCACTTCCGTCATCGTTAGCGACGTCATTGCGTTTGACACCTACGAGTGACTCTGAACGATTGCAAATAGGCTGAAAATCGTTGATCGTTGACACGTCGTTCAATTTCAAAATATTGTTTGTCGTTTGGAACGCGGCAGACATTGGTACATTTGACACCCTGCCAACGTCGAGCAACATCCACACGACCGCCTTGGTCAAAAAATATATCGCTGAACGATGTTGCGTCGTTTGTGAGAACGTTACGTGTGACCGGTAATAAACGACGTATGAGCGATCTCTGCAAATCGTAACTACGATCTGGGCGTGTCACATCGCTCATGAGATCATCAGATAAATCGTAGTGTGTAAAGCGGCCTTTAGACACAGGTGTGTGTCTTGGTCTTGGTGAGCCTTAACCCCTTCACGACCGCGGGCAGTAAAATTACGTCCTATTTTAACGTGACTTAACGACCAGGGACGTAATTTTACTGCCTAAACTTCATTTGATTGCCGTGGCCATAGCAACGGCTTTCAAATGATGTCCCCTGCTGTTTCTTACAGCAGGGGACCTTTGCTTGACCCCAGGGGGGGTGGCATCGCCACCCCCTATCGACGATCGATGTGATTGGCTGTTCAAATCTGAACCGCCAACCACATCGATCGCACTAATTTCGGCAAAAATAATGCCCAAATTAGTGCGATCCTGTGAGATCCAGCTATGAGATGCCGCAGCTGCTGCAGCATATCATAGGTGGACCTCAAACATGTCGCCCCCAGCCCCTGCAGCACTGATTGGAGCGATCGTGCTATGACGCGCAATCGCTCCAATCAGTGTGCAGTGGGGCGGTCTGATCTGCCGGTGGCCGCCCTCCCCAGGCCTGTACTGCTCTGGGGACCCTCCCCCAACATGGCTGCAGCGTGGAGTGGCTGGTACTTTTGGTACCACGCCACCGCTGCTGCCGCCGCAGACGCCGCCTCTGCTGTCACCGCGCCAGCTCCAAATGTAAGTATTGCGCTCCGGCGATGGCCCCTGCGCGCTCCCGTGAAGGCCCCTGCGCGCTCCCGTGAAGGCCCCTGCCCGTGCCCCCCCAGATCTGCCCCCCTACGCCCCGATCTGCCCCCTACGCCCCGATCTGCCCCCCGGCATCCCGATCTGCTCCCCACGCGATCTGCCTGCCTCCTCTGTCATCTCTATTCTGCTTCCAAGGTTCCTTCCTTCTGCCTTTGCTTCTCCGCCCCCTCTGCTCTCCCTCTAACCCCCCCCCCCATCTGCCCCCCCCTGCCCCCCCCCTCTCCCCCCCTCTCCCCATCCCCCCCTGCCCCCCCCCCGACGTCCTCTTACCTGCCTTCACGGGTCGTCCGAGGTCTTCACTGGCCCGATCACATCTGCCTCCATCGCTGGGTCCTTCTGCTGATCTGTCCAACGTCCTGCCTGCTGCTGGTGTAAAGCTGTCTATCTCACTGCCTTCTTGTTCCTCTGCAACTCTTCTGGTCAGTGATCCTCTTGGTACTGTGAGTATAACTTTTTTTTTTTTTTCTTGTATCCTGTCCATTTTTACACTTCATCTGTCCGTGCGTCCCGCCAAGCGCTGATCAGGGATGCAGATAACGGATCTGCATCCGTGGTCAGTTTTTGGCATGACTTTTTTCCGTATTCGCGACGCTTTTTGTATCGCGTCCGTCCGTGCGTCCCGCCGAGCGCTGATCAGGGATGCAGATAACGGATCGGCATCCCTGCTCAATTTTTGGCGTGACTTTTTTCCGTATTCGCGACGCTTTTTGTATCGCGTCCGACCGTGCGTCCCGCCGAGCGCTGATCAGGGATGCAGATAACGGATCGGCATCCCTGCTCAATTTTTGGCGTGACTTTTTTCCGTATTCGCAACGTTTTTTGTATCGCATCCGTCCGTGCGTCCCGCCGAGCGCTGATCAGGGATGCAGATAACGGATCGGCATCCCTGCTCAATTTTTGGCGTGACTTTTTTCCGTATTCGCGACAATTTTTGTATGGCATCCGTCTGTGCGTCCCGCCGAGCGCTGATCAGGGATGCACATAACATATCTGCATCCATGGTCAATTTTTGGCGTGACTTTTTTTTTTACGTATCCCCGACGCTTTTTTTATCGCATCCGACCGTGCGTCCTGCAGCGGCCGATCAGTGCACTGCGTCTGTGCGTTTGAAAAGTCAAATGGCGCTCCTTCTCTTCTGAGCCCCGCCATGCGCCCAAACAATTACTTTCCACCACATATGAGGTATCTGCGTACTCAGGAGAAAATGCACAATACATTTTATGGTGCATTTTTTCCTGTTACCCTTGTGAAAAAAAAAGCTACCTAATTGAAGCAACCGTTTTGTGGTAAAAAAATTTTTTTTCTTTTCACGGCTCAACGCTATAAAATTCTGTGAAGCCCCCAGGTGTTCAAAGTGCTCACCAAACATCTAGAAAAATTATTTGAGGGCTCTAGTTTCCAAAATGGTGTCACTTGTGGGAGAGCTCCACTGTTTAGGCACCATAGGGGGTCTCCAAACGTGACATGGCGTCCGCTAATGATTCCAACCAATTTTGCTGTCAAATGGCGCTCCTTCTCTTCTGAGCCCCGCCATGCGCCCAAACAATTACTTTCCACCACATATGATGTATCTGCGTACTCAGGAGAAAATGCACAATACATTTTATGGTGCATTTTTTCCTGTTACCCTTGTGAAAAAAAAAGCTACCTAATTGAAGCAACCGTTTTGTGGTAAAAAATTTTTTTTTTCTTTTCACGGCTCAACGCTATAAACTTCTGTGAAGCCCCCAGGTGTTCAAAGTGCTCACCAAACATCTAGAAAAATTATTTGAGGGCTCTAGTTTCCAAAATGGTGTCACTTGTGGGGGAGCTCCACTGTTTAGGCACCATAGGGGGTCTCCAAACGTGACATGGCGTCCGCTAATGATTCCAACCAATTTTGCTGTCAAATGGCGCTCCTTCTCTTCTGAGCCCCGCCATGCGCCCAAACAATTACTTTCCACCACATATGATGTATCTGCGTACTCAGGAGAAAATGCACAATACATTTTATGGTGCATTTTTTCCTGTTACCCTTGTGAAAAAAAAGCTACCTAATTGAAGCAACCGTTTTGTGGTAAAAAAATTTTTTTTTCTTTTCACGGCTCAACGCTATAAACTTCTGTGAAGCCCCCAGGTGTTCAAAGTGCTCACCAAACATCTAGAAAAATTATTTGAGGGCTCTAGTTTCCAAAATGGTGTCACTTGTGGGGGAGCTCCACTGTTTAGGCACCATAGGGGGTCTCCAAACGTGACATGGCGTCCGCTAATGATTCCAACCAATTTTGCTGTCAAATGGCGCTCCTTCTCTTCTGAGCCCCGCCATGCGCCCAAACAATTACTTTCCACCACATATGATGTATCTGCGTACTCAGGAGAAAATGCACAATACATTTTATGGTGCATTTTTTCCTGTTACCCTTGTGAAAAAAAAGCTACCTAATTGAAGCAACCGTTTTGTGGTAAAAAATTTTTTTTTTCTTTTCACGGCTCAACGCTATAAACTTCTGTGAAGCCCCCAGGTGTTCAAAGTGCTCACCAAACATCTAGAAAAATTATTTGAGGGCTCTAGTTTCCAAAATGGGGTCACTTGTGGGGGAGCTCCATTGTTTAGGCACCTCAGGGGTTCTTCAAACCCGACATGGCGTCCGCTAATTAGTGCAGCTAATTTTGCGTTCAAAAATTCAAATGGCGCTCCTTGCATTCCGAGCACTGCTGTGTGTCCAAACATTTGATTTCAACCACATATGAGGTATCTGCGTACTCAGGAGAAAATGGACAATATATTTTATGTTGCATTTTTTCCCAATACCCTTGTGAAAAAAAAAGCTACCTAGTTGAAGCAACAGTTTTGTGGTAAAAAAAAAATTTTTTCTTTTCACGGCTCAACGTTATAAACGTCTGTGAAGCCCCCAGGTGTTCAAAGTGCTCATCAAACATCTAGAAAAAATATTTGAGGGCTCTAGTTTCCAAAATGGGGTCACTTGTGGGGGAGCTCCATTGTTTAGGCACCTCAGGGGGTCTTCAAACCCGACATGGCGTCCGCTAATTAGTGCAGCTAATTTTGCGTTCAAAAATTCAAATGGCGCTCCTTGCATTCCAAGCACTGCCGTGTGTCCAAACATTTGATTTCCACCACATATGAGGTATCTGCGTACTCAGGAGAAAATGGACAATACATTTTATGTTGCATTTTTTCCCGATACCCTTGTGAAAAAAAAGCTACCTAGTTGAAGCAACAGTTTTGTGGTAAAAAAATTTTTTTTTCTTTTCACGGCTCAACGTTATAAACTTCTGTGAAGCCCCCAGGTGTTCAAAGTGCTCATCAAACATCTAGAAAAAATATTTGAGGGCTCTAGTTTCCAAAATGGGGTCACTTGTGGGGGAGCTCCATTGTTTAGGCACCTCAGGGGGTCTTCAAACCCGACATGGCGTCCGCTAATGAGTGCAGCTAATTTTGCGTTCAAAAATTCAAATGGCGCTCCTTCCCTTCCGAGCTCCGCTGTGCACCCAAACAATTGATTTTTACCACATATGGGGTATCGGCGTACTCAGGAGAAAATGCACAATAAATTGTAGGGTGCACTTTCTCTTTTCTTCCTTGTGAAAATGAAAATTTTATGGCTAAAGTAACATTTTTGTGTTAAAAAGTAAAATTTTCATTTTTTCCTTCCACATTGCTTTGGTTCCCGTGAAGCACCTAAAGGGTTAATAAACTTTTTGGATGTGGTTTTGAGCAGAGTGAGGGGTGCAGTTTTTAGAATGGGGTCACTTTTGGGTATTTTCTGTCACCTCGGTCTCTCAAAGTCACCTCAAATGTGATGTGGTCCCTAAAAAAAATTATTTTCTAAATTTTGTTGGAAAAATGAGAAATTGCTGATGAACTTTGACCCCTTCTAACTTCCTAACGAAAAAAAAATTTGTTTCGAAAATTGCGCTGATGTAAAGTAGACAAGTGGGAAATGTTATTTAGTAACTATTTTGTGTGACATATTTCTCAGATTTATGGGCATAAATTTTCAAAGTTTGAAAATTGCGAAATTTTCAAAATTTTCGCCAAATTTCCTAAATTTTCACAAATAAACGCAAAAAATATCGGCCTAAATTTACCACTGACATGAAGTACAATATGTCACGAAAAAACAATCTCAGAATCGCCAGGATCTGTTGAAGCGTTCCAGAGTTATAACCTGTCAAAGTGACACTGGTCAGAATTGCAAAAAATGGCCCGGTCATTAGGGTGTTTTAGTGGCCGGGGGTGAAGGGGTTAAATAGCCCCAGGCAGAAAGTCACATGGGAGCACCGGACCAGGGTGAGGTGAGCAAAGCCAGGATTCGAGACAGATGTGTAACAAATATCTACCAGTTTTTAAAATGTAATCAGGGACATACAGTACATACAATGTATTACATACAGTGGAGGCTAGTACAAAGCAGTGATGGTGCAATGCTGTCAGCAGCAACTGAAAGCGTAAAACACCCTAAAGATGCATAATACTCCTTTTAAACCTTTTGATTACTTTTAGTAAGCCAGTCTCCAAGCAGATGTCCTAAGAAGCATTACAGCACATCATATCTACCAACAATAGTACAGAAATTTAGGGACATCTTAGTCCAATCCCACTTGGGACTACCTAAAAACCCCCATTTGTGGCTGAGGATTGTGTAACCTTTGCCCCTTTTTGAGAAGGGATACCACCAATTTGCTATGACTACTTCCCAAAAATCTTGGGAGGGATAGCATGTAATGTTAGAGCCCTGGCACTTTCCCGGTGTAATGTCCTGGAGGTGGATTCACGGGACCGTGCACCGGACTCCCCCAGAGAGGCAACCCGGAGCTAACCCCTATACAGGAACTGTCCGATCACCCCACCAGAGGGCCTAGATGCACGGTAGCCGGAACACTAGGGGTACGGAGTACGGGTCCTATAGAAGTCTGTACGGGAGATGACTAAGAGTCAGGACGGATGACTTGAACTGGGTACAGGTGCCGAGTATTAATAGCAGAGGGGGTCCGGATCCAGCGAGATGTGCAGGCTGAAGTATCCAGGTGGGATCCAGGATCGGTGACGAGTTCAAGCTGATGGAAGATGGCGGGATCCACAGCAGACAGTCACCGAGACACCTCCTGGGAAATCGGCACGCTGGACACAGTCGGGACGGCAGACGAGCACTGCGGAGGAGACAGGGTTAATCTGGGTACACAAGACAGAGGGAACTGAACACCTAGCTACAGGAACACGTTGAACAGGCACCTCCGACATGGAAAAGGAAGTCTTATATACCCTGTACCTGTAATCAGCCATATCCTGTTCTCGGGACGCTGGCCCTTTAAGAAGAGGTGAATGAGCGCGCCCGCGCCCTAATGCGCATGCGCGAGGCCCGAGTGCCGGAGACCAGTGCAGGAAGCAGAGAGGAAGGTGAAGGAGATGCAGGGGAGCCAGGCACAGAGTCCTGGGTCGCAGCGGGACGCCGAGAGCGGCGGACGGGAGGCATGGAGCATGAACAGGAGTGGGAGTGAGAGGGGCAGCCGCGCGCAGGAGGACTGGATACCGGAGCGGTGAGTAACAGGCGGCGCCGGGATCCGGGGAGCATGACAACCGGGTACACCAGGTGCTGACGCCGGAACTGGTTAGGCCTATCTTTTCCAGTACCCTATGGTCATCCACTGAATCCCATAACCATTGGATATAGGCTACAAGTTCTGTAATACTGAACATTTCCTTCTATAGGCGCCGCTAACATATTGTTGGGCCTACATAAATGAAAAAATCAGAAAAAGAAAAAACGCAGCCGCAACTTTTGAATGCATCATAACACTTGTTTGGCCACACTATTTATTGGTTGATTATTGTCATTCAACATTGTGTGGGCTTATGCCAAGCACATGTACAAGGATCTACATTGTATTAATAATTCTGCAGATCTAGCTGGCAAACCCTCAGCGCGGACACCTGGTGCACAGCTGATTAGGTTCCCAGATGTACGGACTCTTCCTGCCCTTATAAATGCTAAATTCTCACTTTTCCATTTCAAAGATACGCTATTAGGTGGGTGTGCATAAAAAATGTAATTTCCCTGCAGTATTAAATGCTGTTACCTTGTACTTGCATCGTGCAATGCAAAGGGACAATAATTGATTTCTTTGCTGGGTTTAATATTTGCATAAAATACTATAACGTCCTGGGGGTGTTTTAAATATCCCTCATATACCATAGATAGAGCTTATCTGCGCAACACAGACTCGCAGCAAAAATCCCAACAGGAAAATTTCCTGGAAATGCCAGTCTTGAAGCAAATCTTTATATTACCATAAATGTTATAGAAAGTCTTTTATTATTGAGCTTACTTCTTCCTTATATTAGCATGGCTTAAAGTTATGGAAGCAACACTTCCAATTCTGTGCTTTTGCTGCAGAACGTAGAGGAAATTTTCCAAAAATCCATTTACACCAGTCGATCGATCAGCAGTTATTTTATGGCCTGTATGTACTGTGCTGGACGATCAATGATACCTTGCATTGGCTGCCTTTGTTCTCAACAGTATAGGTCCAATTCACACCGGACAATTGGCTGACGAGAACAATGATCTCTTGTGCAAACCTATTGATTGTTTCGCACTTTGCTTCCTCATAGGGTGTCACGGTCGTCCCCCTTCTGTTTTGAGACTAGTGACAGCCTTAGGACTGGAGCCCCCCTTCTCCATCTAGACTCTTCATTTAAATGAGGTTTCCTTGCCTTCGGCGTCTCAAGAGAAAATTTTTGCTTTGTTGCCAGCAGCTCAGAGCAGGGTAAGTCAACTGTTGCTGCTTTGGGCCCACACTCATTTAGTTTAAATACTGGAGCCTTCCCAGCAGAGCTTGCTGCTGTTAGAATCATTTCCACTTGGGCCAGGCTGGTGGAAGGAACTGCTGAGGTTTCGACCTGTGTCCATCCACCTGCTACCTTTTAGTCCATCTTCTACGGTGAAGTTTCGTGTTTTGTATCCTTCTACTTATTCCTCCCGTCTGTCTTTCCTTTACCTCTGTGTTATTAGTTTAGTGTACTCGTCGGCCTACTCACTAGACAGGGTATGTTTAGAGTCAGCTGAGGGACCCCGGTATCCTGCTCGACGACAGGTTGAAAGAACATGTATAGGAACACTAGGGAGCTCAGGAGTCAGCTTGAGGTGAGTGCAGGAGATTCCCCCTCACCCCTTTCCCTACTAGCAGGGACCTCCATTGTATGGTGATCCCGGTATTTCTCCCTTTTTTGTGGTGTTTTTTGGTAATGCGTCAGATGCCCGTTGGCCTGATCGCATGTGTGATGCATTATATATGAACATATTCTACTCCGTGTTTGACATAAGGTGATCTCCACCCTATTTACACTGCAAGATCATTCTGAAAGTAGCGCTCCTAGGAAGGTTCATTCATGATAATGGTGACGTGTACATGCCCTTTTGGACTGGCTGTTGTACACCAATCTACGTACCGAGTAAACTGGAGTTATATTTTACACATTTATTAAGAGATATAGGCTTCTTAACAAATGTTTGTGTGACGCCCTGGGCAAGCCAGGGGTCACAGGTCACAACACCACACGCACCCCACATTCCCTGCAGGTACACACAAGGTCAAAACTAAAATCCTTGTTGCCTTCCTCCAGGGGCTGGTGTCCACACCAGGGGGGTGGGCCAGGCGGTTGGCTCCACCCACCGAGGAGTTCACAGCTCTGGAGGCGGGAAAACCAGGCAGTTCAGTTTAGGAGGTGAAGGAGTAAACAGGGAGAGTAAGAGGAGAGTTGAAAGTGACAGAAAAGTGACAGCAAGAAGCCTGAAGTTAGTCCGGGTGTGTGCCCCGGACTGAGACAGCAAGGTTGGCAGACGGCGGTGACCGTCTGCAGGAGAGGCTGCTCGGAGGTTGCCGAAAGGACCGTGGACGGGTGGTGACCCGGCGGTACCGGAGCGGTATACAAAGAACAGTCAGCACCAGGGCAGGGGCCTTTCGGATCCCGGCAAGGCTAGGAGTCGCCATAATTTGCCAAATCCGTCAGTGAAGGGACGACTGTCTCCCAACAACCAAGTCCCGATTGAAGGCAACAGTCCGACCGTTAAGGGGAGACACCGCCACCTCCAAGGCACCAGTTTCCCAGGGCCAGCGCCTGCGGGCAAGAGTGGAGCTCCTCCGGCTCATATCCAAGCTGGGGAGCGGGTTACCGGTGGGAACCCATCGCTACCAAACAACTACACATAGGTGCAGGGAAGAGACCGTCACCGTCAACTGCAGGGGAAATCAGCGCCGTAACCGTCCGAGGGACCCGTCCAACCAGCCGTTTGTTTACCGAGAACTGTGTCGTGTTTACTGGCTGAGTGAGTACCTCCGTGCCGTGCGGCACAGCGCTGCCCCTGCGCCCCTGCACCTCCACAGGCCCCATACCCGCCTGTCCACCATCCAATTCCATCACTGGGCCCCGGGATCACCAACCCCTACCCACGGAGGGGCAAAACAACAACTGGCTGCTCCACACCATCACTCCCGGGTTCCCCAGCCAGAGCAGCGGTGGTGTACACTCAATCACCACAACCGTGGGTGGCGTCACGGACAATAAACAATCCCCACAACCAAACCCCTTTCACTCACGGGCGAGGAGCGCCGCTAGAGTCCCCGGGATCCGGCCCATCGCTCGAGCCACCGAGCAGCAGCAGGCCGCAGCAGCCGCCGCAGCCGGACCCGAGCAGTGGGACCCGAGCAGTGGGAGAGCGTGGCGTCCCCTCCTCCGCCCGCGACATTTGCATTGCTTCTTTTGTCTTTTGCCTTAAGGCCGCTTTACACGCTACGATATCGCTAAAACGATGTCGTTGGGGTCACGGAATTTGTGACGCACATCCGGCCGCTTTAGCGATGTCGTTGTGTGTGACACCTATGAGTGATTTTGAATCGTCGCAAAAACGTTCAAAATCGCTCATTGGTGACATCACCCCCTATTCCCAATTATCGTTGCTGCTGCAGTAACTATGTTGTTTGTCGCTATGTGTGACACCGCAGGAGCGAGGAACATCTCCTTACCTGCGTCCCGCCAGCCATGAGGAAGGAAGGAGGTGGGCGGGATGTTCGTCCCGCTCATCTCCGCCCCTCTGCTTCTATTGGCCGCCTGCCGTGTGATGTCGCTGTGACGCCGCACGACCCGCCTACTTAGGAAGGAGGCGGGTCGCCGGCCAGAGCGACGTCGCAGGGCAGGAAAGTGCGTATGACAGGTGTCAGCGAGGTTGTGCACGACGGGCAGCGATTTGCCCGTGTTGTACAACCGCTTGCGATCTCGCTAGTGATATCACAGTGTGTAAAGCCCGCTCAAGACTTCTCCCGAGCTGCACCAATCCTCTGGAATGCTCTACCCCAAAAAGCTTTGGCTTTGATTGGCGGCCCGCTTAGTGATGTTGCTGTGACGCCGCACGAACCTCCCCCTTAGAAAGCAGGCGGTTCGCCGGTCACAGTGACGTCGCTAGGCAGGTAAGTAGTATGACTGTTCCTAGCGATGTTGTGCACCAAAGGCAGCGATTTGCCCGTGTCGCACAACCGATGGGGGCGGGCACGCACGCTAGCGATATCAGTAATGATATTGCAGCGTGTAAAGTGAGCCTTAGTCGGCTTTGATAACTTATCATTCGATAACAATCTAGCTCCAGGTTCCTCATCCTCCTTCTTTGTCCAATCCTATGTCTACTCTTTCCTTTCTTTACTATGTATACAGTAAATATGGCTTTATTCAAACAGACATGTTTTCATAGCTAACGCCTAATAGCACAATGGCCATTCAGCGAGGTGAGTTTTCGTCCTGAAGAAGGCGAAAGTATTTGCAGAAACGCGTTGACGAATAAAAATCACTATTTTAATACTTGGATTGGATTAGTTGCTTATGGCGACACGGCATTTGCCCCATCTCTTCCTTCAGCTTTCACAGTTAGACTTCCAGTTTCCAGATGGACATCACATGCTCGCGGTATCAGGCCTTACATAACTTTGTCTACTGTGAACACATATAGAGATGAGCAAAGAAGCTTGAAAGAAATTGAAGTCTACACTAGTTTTACAAAAATTGCCATGTGCCAAAATCTGGAATTTTACTAATTTGCTTCTGTGTGAATTCTGACTCTATACACGCTACGATATCGTTAACGTATTATCGTCGGCGTCACGGTGTTTGTGACGCACATCCGGAGACGTTAACAACATCGCAGCATGTGACACGTACGAGCGACCTTAGTTGATCGCAAAAGTGGCCAAAATCGTTCGCCACGGAGAGGTCGTCCTGAATCAAAAAATTGTTAATTGCTTATTAGCAATGTTGTTCGTCATTCCTGTGGCAGCACACATCGCTATGTGTGACACCACAGGAGCGACGAACATCTCCTTACCTCCGTCCACCGGCAATGCGGAAGGAAGGAGGTGGGCGGGATATTACGTCCAGCTCATCTCCGCCCCTCCGCTTCTATTGGCTGGCCGCTTAGTGACGCCGCAGTGACGTCGCTATGACGCCGAACGCACCTCCCCCTTGAGGGAGGTATTGTTCGGCGGTCATAGCGACGTCGCTGCACAGGTTTGTGTGTGTGACGCTGCCGTAGCGATAATATTCACTACGGCAGCGATCACACAATATCGCACGTACGACGGGGGCGGTTACTATCGTGCTCGACATCGCTAGCCGATGCTAGCGATGTCGCAGCATGTAAAGCCCGCTTAAAGGGCCATTATAAGTTTTTTTTGTTTTTTTTTTTAAAATACTCATACTCACATTAGAGTTCTCCACTCCTCATCATCACCATGTCTTCTTTGCATCTTCTGATCACCGGCGCTCACACTTAAATTGGGCAATTCTGCACATGTAGTGACATTGTGATATATCGCGCACTTGAGCAGAACCCTCATGGACCTCTTCAGATCCATAAGTCCCAGCTCAGTATGAGAAGTCAAAGAGATTTCAGCACAAGCGGTGGGAATCAGAAAATGTGCTGAGTACCGGACAGGTGACGTTGAAGAGCGGAGGGACCGGAAAGGTGAGCGATGAGTGACTATCAGGATTTTCTTTTTACGTATGACATTTATTATGCTCTGGGGTCTATGATTTGATTCTGTGTTTTGTGAGACCGATACATTGCACAATTAAATATTTGCATTAGTTCAATTAACAGAAGTGCTGAGTTTATTACTTACATCCCTTATAGCTGTGATCCCCCAATCTTTCTGAGCTTCAGAGCCACACTCAGCTCTGAGAGAGGGTTGTGAGCAACATCCAGCTCCCGCTCTTCACATTAGACACCTAGAGCCTCCATCACTGGTATCATGACAGCCAAAGCTTCCACGAGCCACACATCATGGGCCTGTGAGCCACACTCAGCTCTGAGATAGGGTCATGAGCCACATCCAGCTCCCGCTCCTTACAGTAGACACCCAGAGCCCCCATTACTGCTATAATGACAGGCAAAGCTTCTGCGAGCCACACATCATGGGCCCACAAGCCCCCTTCAGCTCTGAGAGAGGGTCATGAGCCACATCCAGCTCCCACTCCTCACAGTAGACACCAAGAGCCTCCATTACTGGTATAATGACAGCCAAAGCTTCCGCAAGACACACATCATGGTCCCGCAAGGCACATTAAGCTCTGAGAGTAGGTCGTGAGCCACATTCAGATCCCACTCCTCACAGTAGATACCCAGAGCACCCATTACTGGTATAATGACAGCCAAAGTGAGAGGGTTGTGTGGCGCCCTGGACAAGCCAGGGGCCACAGAGAACAACATCCACACACCCCACACTCCCAGCAGGTACACCGAAGTCAGAACACAAAACCCTTGTTGCCTTCCTCCAGGGGCTGATGTTCACACCAGGGGGTGGGCCAGGCGGTTGGCCCCGCCCACTGAGGAGTTCACAGTCCTGGAGGCGGGAAAAGTAGACATATTAGTTTTGGAGGTGAAAGTGAGAGGAAGAAAAGTGGTAGTGGAGCAACTAACAGACAGCGTCCGGGTGTGTGGCCCGGGCGAGACAGCAAGGTTGGCAGACGGTGGTGACCGTCAGCAGGAGTGGCCTATCGGAGTCTACCGTAAGGACCGTGGACGGGCGGTGGCCCGGCGGTACCGGACCGGTACGCAAAGAGAAGCCAGTACCATCTGGCAGGGGCTTACGGACCCCGGCAAGGCTAGGAGTCGCCGTGAATTTGCCGAATTCATTAGTGAAGGGAACCTCCTGGGTTTCCCAACGACCAAGTCCCGACAGAAGGCAACAGTCCAACCAAAGTGAGGGAGACACCGCCACCGCCAAGGCAACCGTTTCTCAGGGCCAGAGCCTGCGGGCAAAAGGGGCTCCTCTGGCCCACATCCAAGCCGGGGAGCGGGTTACCGGTGGGAACCCATTGGAACCGTTTACAGTACATAGGTGCAGGGAAAGGCAGTCATCACCAACCTGCCGGGAGACAACAACACCGCAGCCGTCTGTGGGACCCGTCCATCCAGCCGTGTGTTTTACCGAGAACTGTGTCCTCATCATTGGCGAGTGAGTACCACCGTGCCGTGCGGCACAGCGCTGCCCCCGCGAACCTGTACTTCACCAAGCCCCGTAACCCGCCTGCCATCCATCCCTACCCCATCACCGGGCCCCGGGACAACCAACCCCCTACCCACGGAGGGGAGAAATAACAACAAAGCTGCTCCCTGTCACCGCTCCCGGGATCCCCGTCCAGAGCAGCGGTGGTGTCACTAATATCACCACAATCGTGGGTGGCGTCACGGACAATAATCAAAACCCCCACAAGCAAAATCTTCTTTTCACTCACGGGCGAGGAGCGCCGCTCAAGTCCCCGGGATCCGGCCCACCGCTCGAGCCACCACCGAGCAGCAGCGGCAGCCGCAGCAGCAGCAGCGGCCGGACCCGAGCAGTGGGAGAGCGCAGCGTCCCCTCCTCCACCCGCGACAACTTGGCGTCACGAACAGGATCCTACCGTTCTACCGACTGGTGGAAGTGCGCCTTGTGTGACCACCGGAGGTGTCCGGCCAAAAAATTTGCGAAGCCGCCATCTTGGGCGCGAAGAGTTCCCGCTCGAGCGTCTCTTCGAGTAGTAGAGGCGCGAAGGCCAAAACCCCGCCCCTGTAGAGGAGGGGCCGGAAAAAGACTAAGGGGGGCGCGGATGGAAGAATGGCGGCGTCCTCGAATTGGAGCGCGGGAGTGCCCGCTACCGGAGCGTCCAAGCTCTGGGGGAACCGAGGAGGAGTAGCCTTTGAAGACTGCGGCCCGGGTGAGCTCCCTGCCAGGACCGCTGCGTGGCTGGAGCGGGAGCTGGGCCGGTTCTGCTTGAAGGTGAGGGCGCAGAGTCTGCAGCAGCTGCTGGACTGAAAGGCGGAGATGCGCAGGATGGTTGCCGTAGTGGGGGCCCGTGAGCAAGGGGCCGCTGCGGCCGTGCCGCGTCGCGACCAGTCCACCCAAACCCCAGAACCAGCCCTGATTGCATGGGAGCCGGGGGCCGGTACCGCAGCCGGAGGCCCAGAGAGAATGTCGCTGATGGAGGAGGGGGTTCCGACCACGCTGCCCCCGCCACCGTTCTTAACGGCTGTCAGTGGTTCTGGTCTGAACTGCCTGTGGAAGGAGAACCCGATGTATCGACCGGTCCCCGAGTGGGCCGACCCCCTGCGGTGGTAGCCGCTCCAGAGTCAGCGGAGCTCCGCTGCAAGTTGTCCCCGTTGGGACCACCAGAGTACCGTTTACAAGAATGATAAGTACAGGATCAACCGAGATGTCATCTGATTGCTGCTGATTTGCACCGGTTGTTGCCGGCAACTGGTCCCCGTTGGGACCCCCTTCACCATTTTTGCATAAGGAACTCCTTATGGACAGGCCCGAGAACTAGCAGGGCAACCACAAACTTGTGGCATGTAAATAAATATGTTGTTGTGGCTTCTACCGTTACCGCCTCCGGAGAGGCAGATTGGAGGAAGGGCCCGCAGTGGAGCAGGCTGGGGCCCAGCCACCACCGGAACCGGTGGCAATCCTCTGGGGGTTTCAGGGGATCCCCATGGACGTGGGTCCCCTGAAAAGGACAGAACCCGCTCGGGCAACTTGTGCTGGACTGGGGTCAAGGGGTGCTGCCTGTTTGCTTAGGGGCAGCATCAGGGCCAGGTTGCTTGGGTAGGAGAGAGCGGAAGCCGTAACCATTACGCAACGTTAAAGTAAGAGTACCTCCCGATGTGGAAAGATGTTAATATAATTGTTATGTGTTACCGTTTTCTATTTTTCAGTTGGTGAAAATAAAACCGGTGATGGACGGGCAGCCCGCGGATGGTCTGCATTTAACTAAGGGGGAATGTGGCGCCCTGGACAAGCCAGGGGCCACAGAGAACAACATCCACACACCCCACACTCCCAGCAGGTACACCGAAGTCAGAACACAAAACCCTTGTTGCCTTCCTCCAGGGGCTGATGTTCACACCAGGGGGTGGGCCAGGTGGTTGGCCCCGCCCACCGAGGAGTTCACAGTCCTGGAGGCGGGAAAAGTAGACAGATTAGTTTTGGAGGTGAAAGTGAGAGGAAGAAAAGTGGTAGTGAAGCAACTAACTGACAGCGTCCGGGTGTGTGGCCCGGGCGAGACAGCAAGGTTGGCAGACGGTGGTGACCGTCTGCAGGAGTGGCCTATCGGAGTCTACCGTAAGGACCGAGGACGGGCGGTGGCCCGGCAGTACCGGACCGGTACGCAAAGAGAAGCCAGCACCATCTGGCAGGGGCTTACGGACCCCGGCAAGGCTAGGAGTCGCCGTGAATTTGCCGAATTTGTTAGTGAAGGGAACCTCCTGGGTTTCCCATCGACCAAGTCCCGACAGAAGGCAACAGTCCAACCAAAGTGAGGGAGACACCGCCACCGCCAAGGCAACCGTTTCTCAGGGCCAGAGCCTGCAGGCAAATGGGGCTCCTCCGGCCCACATCCAAGCCGGGGAGCGGGTTACCGGTGGGAACCCATTGGAACCGTTTACCGTACATAGGTGCAGGGAAAGGCAGTCATCACCAACCTGCCGGGAGACAACAACACCGCAGCCGTCTGTGGGACCCGTCCATCCAGCCGTGTGTTTTACCGAGAACTGTGTCCTCATCATTGGCTGAGGGAATACCACTGTGCCGTGCGGCACAGCGCTGCCCCCACGTCCTGCACCTCACCAAGCCCCGTAACCCGCCTGCCAACGATCCCTACCCCATCATCGGGCCCCGGGACAACCAACCCCCTACCCACGGAGGGGAGAAATAACAACAAAGCTGCTCCCTGTCACTGCTCCCGGGATCCCCGTCCAGAGCAGCGGTGGTGTCACTAATATCACCACGACCGTGGGTGGCGTCACGGACAATAATCAAAACCCCCACAAGCAAAATCTTCTTTTCACTCACGGGCAAGGAGCGCCGCTCGAGTCCCCGGGATCCGGCCCACCGCTCAAGCCACCACCGAGCAGGAGCAGCAGCAGCGGCCGGACTCGAGCAGTGGGAGAGCGCAGCGTCCCCTCCTCCGCCCGCGACAGTTGCAAGCCACATCCAACTCCTGCCCCTTTCTCCTCACAGTAGTGAAACCCAGAGATCCCATGACCAGTATAATGACAACCAAAGTTTCCGCGAGCCACACAGCATGGACCCGCGAGCCACAGGTTGGGAACCCCTGCCTTATAGAGTGGCTCTCTATTTTAACTCATATATGGTGGACAGACCCGAATAGAGGACCCTTTGTATGACATCTACAAGGCTCCCCATATGGGACAACTTATGGAGAATGGAAGAAATTGGAAAAATGAGGAAAGTAGTTGATTTGTCCATGTTGTTATGCGATATTCAATGATTCCAGAATTGCAAAAAATAATATTTACAAGGGATATAAGTAAATGTGATGGGTGTGCAGATGAGAATTCAAGCGGCAGTCTGGAAGAAGAGTTCCAGGGAGCGGACATGTGGCTCAAACATGTGCATTGTCTAGCTGGGGCTGTAATTGTCATACACCTGTGAATTCGATTTAGGAAAAATAACATTGACGTGTCTAATATTACATTAATTAGAGCCTCGGTTCTCCACTGGTGGTACACGTACCCTGAGGGGTGCAGCAGCTAAATATATGGTGCTCTCCCATCTAGTAACACAGATAAATCATTAATCCTTATACCATACACATCAGTCTTTATTTTATAGGATATTTATAGTATATAGTTATATATGTAGCTGAATATAAACTATATAAGATGGAGTAAATAAAATGTTATATTTTGTCCATCCGAAAAAGTTGTGTTCTCTGTATATTTTCAATGTATCAGACATCCATAGAAAAATATGATCAGCATCTTTCCTGGAATAGCGTCCATTTTACCCATAGGCTGTGTCCGGTATTGCAGTTGTTACTCACCTGTCCCGGTGTAGCAGGCCAAAAGGTCAAATTAACTCCTTCCCAGATTAAGCCCAGGTATAATTTGGCCCAGGCTACAGTATCCCTGGGGATTAACTGTCCTAGGCGAAACTGTGAGGCACTTTGTAAATTAGCCTAGGCGAAACTATACTTCCTTCAGGCCAGAATATACCCATCTAATGTGGAACTCAGGTATAGTCTGGCCCAGTCCACTCTATACCCTGGGGGATAAACTCTATACCTGGGGGTGTAAAATAGTACAGTGCTTAAACTGGTCTGACAGTAGGTGGCGCTGTCCCATCATCGGTCCAATCTCGGATCACAGTGTATGGACAGTCCCACGTCTCTATGAGACTGTCACCCTCAGGTCTGGAGACTCACGTTCTTCCTATTGTGATGGAGTTACTTAATCAGCTTGCTCCTTGAGGTAAGGACAGGAACACTTACTTAAAAAGTCCAGTAGGTTTATTCAGCAACACATAAACCGCTCTCCAGTAACATAACACAAGCCATCGTCCAGCTTCAAAGAACATAAACATGGTATCACACTCCATTTCACTGAGGATCCACCTTCACAGGTTCGGATATTACTTCTCCCCAGATGTATCCCTGTGGAGGTGTAGCAGTCTCCACAGATACTTTAGCCGGTCAGGATAAAGTAATCTGCTTTCTCTCTCAGAGGTTCCTTTTAGAGGTATAGCAACCTCCACACACTGACCATGTGTCAAACAAACAGACACCATTATAACATATGAGACATACCCATAGGTGGAGTTATATGGATAAGCATACACACCCTATGTTTTGTAGTACTACAGGTACCAGAGTCCCCATCTTACACTGTACATTGTGATCCGAGGTCACGGACATCTGAAAGAGCCCTTACTGGGCCAGTGACATGATCACAAAGCCCAGTAGCTCCAAAACTCCATAAAAGACATGATTTACTAGACTGAGACAAAAAAGGCAGATAGGCTCCATCAACACCAGCTTTTTGACCATGTCCAAGTAGTAACATGAGATTTTTATTTTTATACATGGGGAATATAAAAAAAATTTAAAAGAGAAAAATATATATTACTAAAATGCTAAATTTACAGACTACACAACCACCATGAGTATGCTACATTTTACAAGTAATCCTCTTTCTCTCTCAGAGGTTCCTTCTAGAGGTATAACAGCCTCCACACTGACCATATGTCAAAAAAACTGACACCATTATAACATAAGAGACACACTCATGGGTGGAGGTATGTGGATAGCCATACATGCCCTAATAAGTCTTGTAGTACTATAGATACCACAGCCACCATCTTACACCGAGATCCCAGACATCTGAAAGAGCCCTTACTGGGCCAGTAACATGAACCCAAAGCCCATTAGCACCAAAACTCCATATTAGACATGACTCACTAGACTCAGACACAGAAAAGGCAGATAAGATCCATCAACAGCAATTTTTTTACAATCTCCAAGTAGTAACATGAGATTTTTTTTTATACATGGGGAATATAAAAAAAACTAAAAACAGAAAAAGATGTTTTACTAAAATGCTAGATTTACAGACTATACAACCACCATGAGTATGCTACATTTTACAAGGTAATCCTCTTTCTCTCTCAGAGGTTCCTTCTAGAGGTATAATAACCTCCACACTGACCATGTGTCAAACAGACACCATTATAACATATGAGACACAACCATGGGTGGAGGGTTGTAGATAGTGAATAGCCATATATGCCCTAATACGTTTCATAGTATTACAGGTACCAGACACAGAAAAGGCAGATAGGCTCCATGAACACCAGCTTTTTCACCATATCCAAGTAGTAACACAAGATTTACTTTATTCATTGGGAATCTAAAAAAATAAAAAGAGAAAAATATATTTCTAAAATACTAGATTTACAGAGTACACAACCACAATGAGTATGCTACATTTTACAAGTTAATCCTCTTTTGCTCTCAGAAGTTCCTTCTAGAGGTATAACAACCTCAACACACTGACCATGTGTCAAACAAGCAGACACCATTATAACATATGAGACACACTCATGGGTTGAGGTATTTGGATAGCCATACACACCCTATTAAGTCTTGTAGGACTACAGGTAGCAGAGCCACCTCTTACACAGAGATCACGGACATCAGAAAGAGCCCTTACTGGGCCAGTAACATGAACCCAAACCCATTAGCACCAAAACTCTATATTAGACATGACTCACTAGACTCAGATACAGAAAAGGCAGATAAGATCCATCAACAGCAACTTTTTGACAATGTCCAAGTAGTAACATGAGATTTTTTTTATACTTGGGGAATATAAAAAAACTAAAAAGAGAAAAAGATGTTTTGCTAAAATGCTAGATTTATAGACTATACAACCACCATGAGTATGCTACATTTTACAAGGTAATCCTCTTTTTTTCTTATAGGTCTCTTCTAGAGGTATAACAACCTCCACACTGACCATGTGTCAAACAGACACCATTATAACATATGAGACACAACCATGGGTGGAGGGTTGTAGGTAGTGAATAGCCATATATGCCCTAATAAGTTTCATAGTACTACAGGTACCAGACACAGAAAAGGCAGATAGGATCCATCAACACCAGCTTTTTGACCATATCCAAGTAATAACACAAGATTTATTTTATACATGGGGAATATAAAAAAAAATTAAAAAGAGAAAAATATATATTACTAAAATGCTAAATTTACAGACTACACAACCACCATGAGTATGCTACATTTTACAAGTAATCCTCTTTCTCTCTCAGAGGTTCCTTCTAGAGGTATAACAGCCTCCACACTGACCATGTTTCAAAAAAACTGACACCATTATAACATAAGAGACACACTCATGGGTGGAGGTATGTGGATAGCCATACATGCCCTAATAAGTCTTGTAGTACTATAGATGCCACAGCCACCATCTTACACCGAGATCCCAGACATCTGAAAGAGCCCTTACTGGGCCAGTAACATGAACCCAAAGCCCATTAGCACCAAAACTCCATATTAGACATGACTCACTAGACTCAGACACAGAAAAGGCAGATAAGATCCATCAACAGCAATTTTTTGACAATCTCCAAGTAGTCACATGAGATTTTTTTTATACATGGGGAATAGAAAAAAAACTAAAAACAGAAAAAGATGTTTTACTAAAATGCTAGATTTACAGACTATACAACCATCATGAGTATGCTACATTTTACAAGGTAATCCTCTTTCTCTCTCAGAGGTTCCTTCTAGAGGTATAATAACCTCCACACTGACCATGTGTCAAACAGACACCATTATAACATATGAGACACAACCATGGGTGGAGGGTTGTAGGTAGTGAATAGCCATATATGCCCTAATACGTTTCATAGTATTGCAGGTACCAGACACAAAAAAGGCAGATAGGCTCCATGAACACCAGCTTTTTCACCATATTCAAGTAGTAACACAAGATTTACTTTATTCATGGGGAATCTAAAAAAATAAAAAGAGAAAAATATATTTCTAAAATACTAGATTTACAGAGTACACAACCACAATGAGTATGCTACATTTTACAAGTTAATCCTCTTTTGCTCTCAGAAGTTCCTTCTAGAGGTATTACAACCTCCACACACTGACCATGTGTCGAACAAGCAGACACCATTATAACATATGAGACACACTCATGGGTTGAGGTATTTGGATAGCCATACACACCCTATTAAGTCTTGTAGGACTACAGGTAGCAGAGCCACCTCTTACACAGAGATCACGGACATCAGAAAGAGCCCTTACTGGGCCAGTAACATGAACCCAAACCCATTAGCACCAAAACTCTATATTAGACATGACTCACTAGACTCAGATACAGAAAAGGCAGATAAGATCCATCAACAGCAACTTTTTGACAATGTCCAAGTAGTAACATGAGATTTTTTTTATACTTGGGGAATATAAAAAAACTAAAAAGAGAAAAAGATGTTTTGCTAAAATGCTAGATTTATAGACTATACAACCACCATGAGTATGCTACATTTTACAAGGTAATCCTCTTTTTTTCTTATAGGTCTCTTCTAGAGGTATAACAACCTCCACACTGACCATGTGTCAAACAGACACCATTATAACATATGAGACACAACCATGGGTGGAGGGTTGTAGGTAGTGAATAGCCATATATGCCCTAATATGTTTCATAGTACTACAGGTACCAGACACAGAAAAGGCAGATAGGATCCATCAACACCAGCTTTTTGACCATATCCAAGTAATAACACAAGATTTATTTTATACATGGGGAATATAAAAAAATAAAAAGAGAAAAATATACTTCTAATATACTAGATTTACAGACTACACAACCACAATGAGTATGCTACATTTTACAAGGTAATTCTTTTTAGCTCTCAGAGCTTCCTTCTAGAGGTATTACAACCTCCACACATTGACCATGTGTCAAACATCAGACATGACTTAATAGTCCAGCTTTTAAACCATGTCCAAGTAGTAAAATTAGATTTCTTTTATACATAGTGAATATAAATTAAAAAAAAGGGATATATCACTAAAATGCTAGATTTACAGACTACACAACCACCATGAATATGCTACATTTTCTACGCAGTCATGACTACTGTTTCCTTCTTTAATTGCGGCTATTTTTGCAGTATCACGTGCATTTCTATTAATGTCATTTTGTTTTGTGCCATCTGTGAGAACATGAATGCTGCGACAACTATTATTTTTGGTTTCGAATATTTTTTGAATATAATTAAAATATCTTTCTTGCTTTACAAATTTGATTTCAATGACTCAGAGCAATTTATCTGCTATTTATATTTGCCTCTTTTAAATGTCATGTCAACCTGTATTTGCGTTGGTTTCATTTGTTTTTAATCTGTAGAGCTGTTCCATTTTATTTAATCATTTTAGCACATGAGAATCTTGTAGGAAAATTGAGAAAATGTTTTAATCACGGTTTTTCGAATGCCTTAAAGGAACTTGTCAAAAACCAGAAAAACATTGTTAACTTCTTCCAGGAATAGCGTCACCATGTCTAGCATTGTGTCTCCCTTCTATTGAAGTGATTGGTGCCGAGCTGCAGTACCACCAACAGCCTGTAGACAGGGGTGGCGCTGTTTTTGAAAGAAGGCCGACAAGTTTTTGTAATTCTGCATCATTCTTGTATTTTAAGTTTTGCTGGTATAAAATGTATTAAAACATTTTCTTTTTTATAAAATAAAAAATCATAATTGCACAAATGAGACAAACCCAAAATTTGTGCTTTTGGCACAATTCTGGTGAACAGTCCCTAAAATTCAACAGGTATTGTTAGCAGAAAAAGGTGAACTAATCCACCTGATACCAAGAATTGGTGAACCGACCACCATTTGTGATTTACTTAACACTAGAACTACTGGACTCGTGGCACCTATATAGAAATACATGGTGCAAAGTAGTCAAAATGACTACCTCAGTAGTTCTAGTGTTAAAGAGGTATTCCAGGATTTTCCATCTATGGTCTGTTTTTAGAAGAACCCACCAATGTGTGGTTGTCAGGGGTCCAGACTCCTGTACCATGGTTACAACTACTCATATAGTGATAGTTAGGGGCTCATGGTGGTAACCATGCATATCTAAGGTTCTGCAATGTTCTGCACATGAGGTAAGTGAAATAGCTAATCAGGAGAACTATACTACAGTGCTAAATTGAGGTATTTGATATTATTATTACACCTACAACATATTGGGATATGATTTTGGAGATGGGAATAACCCTTTAAGAATATGGATGACTACATGGTACTAGTCTAAAACTCAGATTTTATCAAAACTAAAGCAAGCAGCCCAGAATGTCACACATCTTTTGAATCAGGGTCTCTTCTGACTTCCTGCCTGAAAAAGCACCCAGGTGTATGTGTGTGTGTGTGTGTCTGTCTACCTGCTGTCCGGTCGCAGACAGGATGTCAGAAGGACAACTTGGAACATCGCACCGATAACGGAAGTGGAATTGACTCACCAGCACATGCGCAGTAGATTTCATGGAGGAGGGTGTGAATGAACGCAAGCTGAAGAACACTCTACTGCGCATGCGCAGGATTTGCCAGCTGTGACTGATGCTGAGAGGAGGTGACAGGAAGGATAATGGAGCACGGAGGTGGGGATTTTTTACAGGGAGGCAAGTAGTCGAAGCACAACGCCCAGTAACCGAAGCACAACGCCCAGTAGCCGAAGCACAACGCCCAGTAGCCGAAGCACAACGCCCAGTAGCCGAAGCACAATGCCCAGTAGCCGAAGCACAATGCCCAGTAGCCGAAGTACAACGCCCAGTAGCCGAAGCACAACTCCCAGTAGCCGAAGCACCACACCCAGTAGCCGAAGCACCACACCCAGTAGCCTGGTAGGCTAATTTTCATATAATGATCTAGAGTAATATTTGTGGAACAAGACGTCTACTATGAGGCATAAAGGTAAGACAACTTTCACCATCCTGTAGAAAAAAACACCAGCTCACCCATTTGGAGTTCCATAAGAATCTGACCGGTGCACGGACATCAGCAGGACCCACTGAAGTGTGAATATGAAGAAAGGAAATTCCAGCATACAGGTTCCAGATTATTTTAAAAACGAATTTCTTTATTGCAAAATGATTAAAAGGTCATTCCATATGTATAAAAACAAGTGTCAATTTTCAAACAGGTACGCGTTTCGGAGGATCACCTCCTTAGTCTGAGACAACACCATTCAAATGAAAAGCCTTTAAAAAAGGTCAAGGGGGAGGGGAAAATCACAAAGAAATGACATCACATGTGTAGAAACACGACTGAGTAGGTAGCACATAAAATAGACTTTTTACAATACATTTGAAATTTCATTTTTCCCATTGAGCCCATACGGCATTCTGCTATTAAGTAAAATTATCCATTTTGCTTCGCAGCGGTGTAACAATTTTGTCAAATCGCCACCCCTTTTAGGGAGGATCACTTTTTCTGCAGCATTCACTTTGAGCGATGTCAGATTGCCGGCATGCACATTTAAAAAATGTTTAGATGCGGCAGACGAGCTCCGTGTAGTGGTATGGTTTACATCATAGACGTGCTCTGAGATGCCACGGCGTAATGTACGGGAGGTATTTCCCACATACTGGACGTGGCAGCTCGTGCAGGTGATGATGTAGACCACCGCAGCGGCACCGCAATTAATAAAGGACTTAATGGTAAATTCTCGGTTATTAGTACAAGATGTAAATTTGGTGGTATTAAACATAAACCTACGTAAACCACAATTTTTTTGAGCACACTTGTGTCTAAGCGTAATACTACAATAGCAAATCGCATCTCACCTAGTGACCACACAATGCTCAATAAGAATATAAGTCACTGTTCACATAATTGGCTAAACCAAAAAACCGAATATAGATACAAAGGTAGAGTATAATCATCAAAAACCGAAAATTCCTTTTACCTTAAAATCATAATATTTATTGGACATATATGCCACAAACAGAGTACATACATACATAGAAAAATAAAATTATATTAAATTCTTATTTTGAAAGAAAGGCGAGAAAAAATCCTTTTCCTCTCTCACCCTTCCTTACATACGGAGGTCGGCGTTCTAATTGGTCATAACGCCCCCGTTCCTTGTCGACTGACGTCCTATACTGACCCTCCACTCACTCTCAAAAGACATACAGTGTGTCTAAATAGCAGTGGGTAAGGTGCAACACCAAAGATAAAGCCCACAAGATTATATATACACATAAGATGTGCAGAGGAGGAAATTACGTCCGTCACTAATCATCTCTCGTGGACTAGTAGGGATGGGCCAGACTACGTCCTCAAGTCGACACACAGTAAATATCAAATATTGACTTAAGCTGGTTTTTGTCCAGGATTCACCCTACGCGTTTCGCCCCTTTAGTTAGCAAATAGGGGCTCATCAGGGGTATGTGTCGACTGTGTGTCGACTTGAGGACGTAGTCTGGCCCATCCCTACTAGTCCACGACAGATGATTAGTGACGGACGTAATTTCCTCCTCTGCACATCTTATGTGTATATATAATCTTGTGGGCTTTATCTTTGGTGTTGCACCTTACCCACTGCTATTTAGACACACTGTATGTCTTTTGAGAGTGAGTGGAGGGTCAGTATAGGACGTCAGTCGACAAGGAACGGGGGCGTTATGACCAATTAGAACGCCGACCTCCGTATGTAAGGAAGGGTGAGAGAGGAAAAGGATTTTTTCTCGCCTTTCTTTCAAAATAAGAATTTAATATAATTTTATTTTTCTATGTATGTATGTACTCTGTTTGTGGCATATATGTCCAATAAATATTATGATTTTAAGGTAAAAGGAATTTTCGGTTTTTGATGATTATACTCTACCTTTGTATCTATATCCGGTTTTTTGGTTTAGCCAATTATGTGAACAGTGACTTATATTCTTATTGAGCATTGTGTGGTCACTAGGTGAGATGCGATTTGCTATTGTAGTATTACGCTTAGACACAAGTGTGCTCAAAAAAATTGTGGTTTATGTAGGTTTATGTTTAATACCACCAAATTTACATCTTGTACTAATAACCGAGAATTTACCATTAAGTCCTTTATTAATTGCGGTACCGCTGCGGTGGTCTACATCATCACCTGCACGAGCTGCCACGTCCAGTATGTGGGAAATACCTCCCGTACATTACGCCGTGGCATCTCAGAGCACGTCTATGATGTAACCCATACCACTACACGGAGCTCGTCTGCCGCATCTAAACATTTTTTAAATGTGCATGCCGGCAATCTGACATTGCTCAAAGTGAATGCTACAGAAAAAGTGATCCTCCCTAAAAGGGGTGGCGATTTGACAAAATTGTTACACCCCTGCGAAGCAAAATGGATAATTTTACTTAATAGCAGAATGCCGTATGGGCTCAATGGGAAAAATGAAATTTCAAATGTATTGTAAAAAGTCTATTTCATGTGCTACCTACTCAGTCGTGTTTCTACACATGTGATGTCATTTCTTTGTGATTTTCCCCTCCCCCTTGACCTTTTTTAAGGGCTTTTCATTTGAATGGTGTTGTCTCAGACTAAGGAGGTAACCCTCCAAAACGCGTACCTGTTTGAAAATTGCCACTTGTTTTTATACAGATGGAATGACCTTTTAATCATTTTGCAATAAAGAAATTCGTTTTTAAAATAATCTGGAACCTGTATGCTGGAATTTCCTTTCTTCAATTTTCACCATCCTGTATACCCATAGTAAGAGCTCAAAACGGTCAAAGGGGGTGACAGATTTAAAGAGGTTGGCCACCACTTTTACGTTGATAGCCTATCCTTAGGATAGGTCATCAATGTCCGATCGATTGGGGTCAAAGGGGGTGACAGATTTAAAGAGGTTGGCCACCACTTTTACGTTGATAGCCTATCCTTAGGATAGGTCATCAATGTCCGATCGACTGGGGTCAAAGGGGGTGACAGATTTAAAGAGGTTGGCCACCACTTTTACGTTGATAGCCTATCCTTAGGATAGGTCATCAATGTCCGATCGACTGGGGTCAAAGGGGGTGACAGATTTAAAGAGGTTGGCCACCACTTTTACGTTGATAGCCTATCCTTAGGATAGGTCATCAATGTCCGATCGACTGGGGTCAAAGGGGGTGACAGATTCCTTTTAAAGTAAAAACAAAAACTAAAAAGAAAAGTTTGAATCCTGAACAATAACGAGTTGAGCTTTCTAATATATCAATGAATTAACGAGCTGTCTGACTATTTAACTAACTAAGTTGCATTTGGTGACAGATAAAAGGGAAGTTCACTAGGAATATGGGTTATGGAGAGAAAAAATTGGGTCAGATCCGGGACGAGGACACATACACGTTAACTCTCTGCTGACGGACCTGGAACTTGCCGAAATCCAAGGAGAAGAAAGATGTCTTTCATCCTCTTCCCTCACATAGATCTTGTATTCCTTTTAATCTAGTTGTGCCAGGAAACTTCTGTTTGTTTTTATAAATGGGATATTTATGGAGACTTGGGGTCAAAGTATTAGAAAATTACAAAGTTAATGGCGAAATACAAACAGACTAGTTAGAGTTTCTCAAGGAAATGACATCTTTGTCCTTACTACTCTTGGGAGTCTTTTCTGTTATTACTAGAATAACACAGTTATTCTAAGCATAAAATTTGCTCCAATAACCCAGTGAATAAAGCACTTGAATCGTTAATGTCTGTAGGATTTTGTCTGCGCTACGTCCTGCGTGATTCCTTTATGGCACTAGAAAAATATTTTATTATTATTATTTTTTTATACTATTTCCCACCTCTGACTCCATCACTTATAGGTCTAAATGGAATGAAAAAAGACCATGTATAATGGGAACTTCTACTGCACCTTTATGGCAACATATAAAATATGACAAAAGTCACAGCGAAAATTAAAAAAAAAAGCAAAAGCAAATTTTGCATGGCGCTAGTGTACCAGACAGATCAGAAGTTTTATCCCCTTGGGGATCTTAGGTTTCCTCATATATTTTTTTGTTATCTACAGATTTTTTCTCTCCAAACTGTTAATTGAACCATTCCTTATATCAAAGGGAAAGTTCTTGGAATGGACAAGGATAAAATTACCAAGTAATTGTCTTTGGCATCTGTTCTTGATCATACCAGCCAATTTTTCAGTCATTACACCAGGAAAGGGCCCAGGATGGAGACATTATACCAGGATGGGGGCCCAGGATGGAGACATTATACCAGGATGAGGGCCCTGGATGGAGACATTATACCAGGAGGGGGACATGATTACTCTTAGGTGCCAAATTGGACACATTAAACCAGGAAAAGGCCAAGGATGGAGGACATTATACTTGGAAGGGGCCCAGAATGTGGAATATTATTGCAAGAAGGGGCCAGGATGGGGGACTATTGTATAAATGGGGCAAAGGATGGAGGACATTATACTTGGAAGGGGCCCAGAATGTGGAATATTATTGCAAGAAGGGGCCAGGATGGGGGACTATTGTATAAATGGGGAAAAGGATGGGGGACATTATTAGAGGAAAGGGCCATGATCAGGACTATTATTACAGGATGGGGGACATTATTGCATGAGAGGGCAAACACGAATGTTTTCACAGCATCTGGAACATTACAAGGGTCCATACAGCTGACTAACATGCAGGTGGGGGTCAAGGTCCAAATTTTTCACTGTGGCCTATTGGACTCTAATTACGCTACTGGTTGTAAGGCACATGCTTTCCTGAAGAGAGGAGGAATGGTAACTCAAGTCTGCCATTTTGGTGAATGACTAGAATTATATCATCACCTCTATTACTATCCTATGAATTGAGGATACATTTCTTTTCAGGGATTGTGGGGCTGTGCTGGTGATGGGAGGTGCCTGTTCACAGGTGCCTCATTCCAGGTGATTGCTCCACTTCATTAGGGAGCAGTCTCACCCGGAATGCCACCAGTTGTAGTACCTGCTCTGCAGTGAGTGTTCTGGCTCTTGTGTGTGCTCTGTTCTGATCTTGACCCCCTACCCTGGATGTATGTTAACCTTCTCCGCCTGTGCCCCTGACTTTGATGTTACCCCCCTGGCTTATGACCTCTGGCTCTACCCTGACCTCAGCTCTGCTTTCTCCCTGTGTACCTTACATGACTTCCTGGCTTCTGACCTCCGGCTCGTACCCCGACCTCGGCTTTGCTTTCTTCCTGTGTACTTTATGTGACTTCCTGGCTTCTGATCTCAGGCTTCTACCCTGACCTCGGCTCTGCTTTCTCCCTGTGTACCTTACGTGACTTCCTGGCTTCTGATCTCCGGCTTGTACCCCAACCTTGGCTCTGCTTTCTCCCTGTGTTTCATACGTGACCTGATGGCTTCAGACCTCTGGCTTGTTTGACTTCCCCACCACTAGTTGTATCTAGTGACACCTAGCAGTTGAACGTCACAGTATTCAAGTACAAAACGATCGTGTTCAACCTGAACTTTTCAATTATATTTTTATGGGGAACAGAATTAATAAAAAATAGACATTTAATCACCTACTTAGACACATAAAGTCTAAAATGTGCCCAGAATGATCAATAATAGATAGTTCAGAGCGCATAGGCTGCCATTTGTCTTAGTAGCGCAGGTCCTGTTTACATTGGACAATGTGCTGCCAAAAACGATGATCATTTGGGCAAACCAAAAGAATATTTCACCCAATGAATAAGCAATTTTCTCATTCATCAGGTTATTTATCTACAGCCTGTTTACACTGCATGATTATCTGCAAATGAGTGTTCCTACAACTCTCTTTCCCAATAGTCATGGAGTATACACGTGCTTTACATCTATGCATTACTCAACCATCTCAGATATCATTTCGAGCTTTTAAGAACCCAGTTTTCTTGTGACTATTGTTTTAGTGGTGACATCCAGCTTTCTTTCTCTGCCTCATTTGTTAACACTTTCTCCATCTCTTTCTACCACACACAAAGTTCATTGTTTAAACTCCTCAAACCTCTCCTCTCCGTCTCTCTGATGCCTTTTGTTATGGTGACCTAACACATCTTTGAGAACTGTTCCAGTTGGTTTACCAAGAAAGGTCATTTTTCTTTAACTACTCAACACTATACTAATAAATCCATTCAGACCTTGCCAAAAAACATAGAAACAGTTCTGTGCTGCGGTCAAATCTTAATCTACTTCTTATTTTGATAGGTACGGAGGCCCAGAACGCAACTTTTTTCTTGCCTAAAACTATGACACATGGTCTTTTTCATTCCCATTCCGACAAGGTTGTTTGTTTCCGAGTCAATGGACGGATTAGGTCTATAAATGGAATCACTAGTTGATATCGTGCCGCCTACAATCTGTTCTGTCTTCCCCCAAGGGATGTATTTCTAGGATTAGAAAATCTGTCAAACCATTAAAACCAAAATGGCTAACTGCAAGCGGTTCCACCAATCTGGAGGAAGACAATAAATCAAGAGCAATTGCTTGTAAATTACAGAATTCAATTTGGGTGTAGAGCCAGGTACATAATTGAACATTGGTCTGGTCATAATTCAGTAATCAAACAGCACTTGGTAAATGAGGAGTCCTGGAGGCATATCCACATTGTGCTATGTTCCAGCTCTCAAATTGATAGGACAACTGTTACACAAAGTCTACCGTGAGGCCCTACGGATACATTTCCAAATGGATCTGTCTCCATCCAAGCCTTTCATACTTTGTTTAGCCAGATTATGTTATTTGCAGTCAAATTCAAAATTGCTTTATTGATAGAACCAAGTAAATGTTGACATTGCCAATGAAAGTGGTAAAAATGGGGATAGAGTCTCATCCAGGGTGGGGATAGGAGCTGATCAAGGGTGAGGTATAGAGTCTTATCCAGGGTGGGGATAGGGGCTCATCCAGGGTGGGGGATAGAGGCTCATCCAAGGTGGGGATAAGGGCTCATCTAGGGTGGGGATAGGGGCTCATCCAGAGTGGGGGATAGAGGCTGATCCATAGTTACATAATTACAGAGGTTGAAAAAAGACCTAGGTCCATCTAGTTCATCCTTCCTCCACCAATTAAGATAGAGGCTCATCCAGGGTGGGGGATAGAGGCTTATTCAGGGTGGGTTAGTGGCTCATCCAGGGTGAAGATAGGGGCTCATCCAGGGTGAAAATAGGGGCTCATCAAGGGTAAGGGATAGAGGCTTATCCAGGTTGGGGATAGGGGCTCATCCAGGGTGGGAATAGTGGCTCATCCAGGGTATTGGATAGAGGCTCATCTAGGGTGAGGGATAGAGGCTTATCCAAGGTGGGGATAGAGGCTCATCCAGGGTGGGAATAGAGGCTGATCCAGGGTGGGGGTAGGGGCTCATCCAGGGTGGGGGATAGAGACTCATCCAGAGGGGGAGATAGGGGCTCATCCAGGGTGGGGGATAGGGGCTCATCTAGGGCAGGGATAGGGGCTTATCAAGAGTGAATGTTATGACTCTGCAACGTATGCCTAAGCAACGGTAGTCTGGTCCCCGGCATGCTGGGTGTCGGGAGAGCCCTGTTTGCCCGCAGACACTGGCCCTTTGGGTCTCTATGCTTTGGCGGGGGCTTTACCCTAATGGTTGGGCTGTTGTCTTTAGTCAGGTCTTGTGTGGAAAGGTCCTTAAGTCCAGTTCTCAATCAGTTGATTTGACTCAGCCCTGTAGTTTCTGGGCTTCGTGCTGGGTCTGAGTACCCGTCCTGGTCCTCCGGTTTCCAATCGGTTCCCCGGTTCGGTACCGGAGGGCCACCGCCCAACCCTGGTCCCTACGGTTCCACCGGCTGTAATCCCAGCTCCTGCAGGCGGCCACCACCGTCTGCCTCCTTGCCAGAGGTGACTGGGCTCCAACCCAGCCACCTGAGTAGACTATTGGCAGGCCTTGTCAAAGGTCTGCCCTTGAACTTGACTTCCCTTGGAGCTACTCTCTACAACTACTGTTTTCCCGCCTCCAGGCCTGTGAACTCCTCGGTGGGCAGAGCCAACCACCTGGCTCCATCCCCCTGGTGTGGACATCAAAACTGGAGGGTGGTGACAAGGGTTTTGAAGTTTGTCTGCTGTCACCTTTTTAGGGAGGGGTGTGTGTGTGCATGGGACTACCTGGGACGACCTGACTAGTCCAGAGCGTCACACAGGGAGTTATGTTTTTCAGGTATTTCAGTGAAAATATAGCTTGAAGAGCTGGCCCGGGACAGTAGGGAGAGATGATACTAGTCAAGCCGGCTACTACCTTCTCCACCCCAGGTGAATTGCAGGTCAATGAACCCACATGGGAGAGACCTGTCAATCTGGATTTAGGCACACTGGACTAGTCAAGTTTCTCTGTATGATCCCAGGCCGATTTTTCAAACTATATATTCTCTGAAATTCCATAGAGCTTCAGAGTAAATTAAATAATACGTGGCTAAAATTGTGTAGCCAGGTTCTGATTTGTGTTACCCATGGTTTTGGCAGCATGTACTAAGTGACATATTCCCTTTAACATGTTCCATTGCCCCCACATTAGGATGTCATCCAAGACCATGTAATTCACATATTGTCATGCGTGTGCCCCACTCGGGGGAGCCTTCTAGCAAGTCAGAAGCCAGAAGGTCACAACGCCTTATTATGTGCAGGTCTGCAGCTTGTGTTTAAATGTAACTGCTTTTTTTGGTGCTGTAGGGGTTAAGGCCTCTTTTCTGTCTGGCTATGCTTCTGTAGCCTTCATCTCAGGTGCATCTGCTTGTGATCACTACCCTTCACTATAAAAGGGACACATGTCTTACCATCTGATGCCAGTTATAGAATCTTCATTTCTAAGCTGTCCACTTTGGAAGGAGCCTGTTTCTGGAAGAAGCTGAGGTGTCATGACAATTATAGCTGTGGTGCATCGCTGCATTGAAGGAGTTTGGAATGTTTTCCTTATTGTGTCTATATTTACTATCTGTCTTCCTTCCTGTCAGGAACAGCCGGGGAAGTCCCTCAGAAATCCGCAGCTGTTCACTGATTTGTTACACACGACTACTCTCTAGCGCCCCCCTTGTCTGCAGGCCACTTTTGGTACTGCAGGACAATGCATAAGATGAGGCTGCTGAGCTGATAATGCCAAATATTGGAGGTCTCACAGCAAGGGTAAATGTATATCTCTGATTCCTGCTAATGGAATATTTATATACCTCGGTACCCTTAATGATAGCACTCCAATAATTCTATGCAATAACAATTACGCTGCCACCACCCAGACTTTCTACAGGTAGCTGGGAACCCGTTTCAGATAGCATAAGGCCCTTCGGGGTTTTGGATTCGTATATAAAGCATAAGGAAAGAAACTCTTAAATTTTTATATATTTAATCCGAAAATAGGCAGTGTTTAAAGAATATACAGGAATTTACAAAAGGGAACAATACACATTACGGCATAACAGTTACATAAAATAAAAGGTATAAACGTGAAACTTACTAAGCTTGTGCCATAGAAGTGACGTCTGCTTAGGGAGTGGAGGGAGCTCCAAGAGATGTTAGAATCGGCCAGCATCACCCTTCATGATGCCCTCCTCGTGCTGACTGGGCCCCCAAGACAGGAACTGTCTCTTATGCTCTTGCTAGCCCCCCTTGCCTGTGACATCATTTTACAGTCACTTGTAGGCTGGGCTTGAGATGGTCACAAAGTTCCATAATTCTAGGGTTTTTCATATCTTTGCCCCTGGGTCACACAGGTGAAAGATATTAGCGTCATATTTAATATCTCGATTTTACAGTTACATTGATACCAAACACAACGCCTCTAGCACAATTTTACTGGCCAATACTAATTTGTCGTGATTCCGTCGATCTCCTCGTCAGGTGAGACGGTGCGCTGGGTTCCGCACGACGCAGGGATTCTGGCAATGTGTTTTTCATCTTTCTAGCATTAAAGTTGCACTTCAACACCTGCTTTGGGAGTTTTCCCGCCAATATTACAAAGAATTGTCTTTCTCTGCAGCTTTTGGCTTTGGTTCTACCATCACCCAAAGTCATAAATACCTTAAGCTTCCAGGCCAATCAGATAATCGTCATGACGATCTCTGGCTGATGGTGGACAGGAGGGGGATGGAGACCCTTCAATAGTTCTACATGACACCTCCCCTTTTTTGAGGTAGCATGGGAGATTGATTTGCCAATCGTCTCCTAAGCCTACCTCGCTGGCATCCCCCTGCCGGGACAGCCCATCAGCGTTGCCATGCTCAACACCCTTCCTGTGTTGAATGGTAAAGTCATACTGCTGTAGTGCCAAGCTCCACCGCAGTAGCTTACCATTGTCGCCGGCCACCCGATGTAGCCAGCTGAGAGGGTTGTGGTCTGTCACTATGGTGAAGTTGCGTCCATATAGGTAGGGCTGCAGTTTCCGCAGGGCCCACACTATAGAGAGGCACTCCTTCTCCACAGTGGCGTAGGCCACTTCCCGGGATAAGAGCTTGCGGCTGAGAAACATCACCGGATGCTCTTCTCCCTTCCCATTTACCTGGCTGAGTACTGCACCAAGGCCAAACGCACTGGCATCTGTCTGAACTATGAACCGTCGGGTGAAGTCCGGGGCTTGTAGGATTGGGGAACTGGCGAGGGCAGCTTTTAGTGCCCTGAAGGACCGTTCACAGTCATCTGTCCAGGTGACTACTTGCGGTAGCTTCTTTTTGGTGAGGTCCGTCAACGGCTTAGCAAGAGCACTATAGTTAGGAACGAACTTCCTATAGTACCCTGCCGTACCCAAGAAGGACATCACCTGCTTCTTTGACTTGGGGGTAGGCCAGGAGGTGATGGCATCAACCTTCCCTGGCTCTGGTTTCAGGGTCCCGCCACCCACTCTGTGTCCAAGGTACTGTACCTCCGTCATGCCGATCTGACACTTCCCTGGCTTTATAGTCAGACCAGCGCTTTGGATCCGCCTGAGCACCTGCTCCAGGTGCCCCAGGTGTTCCTCCCAAGTGGGACTAAAGATGGCAATGTCATCCAGGTAAGCTACTGCAAACCCTCCTAGTCCCTCGAGCAGCTGGTCGACCAATCGCTGGAAAGTGGCAGGAGCATTTCTCATGCCAAAGGGCATGACGAGGGATTCATACAGCCCGAATGGGGTGATGAAGGCGGACCTTTCCTGTGCTTCCTTGGACATAGGAATCTGCCAGTACCCTCGACTCAGGTCCATGATGGTCAGGTACCGGGCCCCGGCTAAGCAATCCAGTAACTCATCGATGCGTGGCATTGGGTACGCATCGGGTGCTGTGATTGCATTTAGCCTCCTGTAGTCCACACAAAACCGGGTTGTCCGGTCCTTTTTGGGAACCAAGACTACAGGCGAGGCCCATGCACTTTTGGACCTCTGGATCACTCCCAGGACTAGCATTCCATCGATCTCCCTTTTTATGTCCTTTTGTACCTCTAGAGAGACACGGTATGGGGGTTGACGAACTGGGGAATGACTCCCGGTGTCCACCTGGTGGGTGGCTAGGGATGTCTTCCCTGGGACATTTGTGAAGGTCATCAGGTAGGGCCGGAATACCTCCCGCAGCTGGGACTTTTGGTCCAAGGATAGCTGTGGGTTGAATGCCGCCTCCTCGATAGACCCTCCATCCCGGGCTGAGGCGAGCAAGTCCACCAAGACTTCACTTTCGCCTTCCTCGGGAAGACTACACACAGGAAGAGCAAAGGCTTCCCTGTCATGATGAGCTTTCATCATGTTGACATGGAAGACCTTTTGCCTCTTCCTGGCATGGTCGATGGTGACCACATAGTTTACGTCATTGAGGCGCTGATGCACCAGGTATGGACCCTCCCAGGCCGCCTGAAGCTTGTTCTGGGTCATTGGGACCAGGACCCACACCTTCTGACCCACTTCATACACCCGCTCTCGAGCGTGTTGGTCGTACCATCGCTTCTGGCTGGCCTGGGCTTGCGCCATATTCTCATGCACCATCTGCGTCATTGACTGCATCTTGTCACGGAGCCGAATGACATACTCCACAACGGACACTTCTGGGGAATTCAGTTCCTCTTCCCAGGATTCCCTTACCAGACCAAGAGGCCCCCGGACTCGTCTGCCATACAGGAGCTCGAAGGGGGAAAACCCCGTTGAGGCCTGTGGTACCTCTCTGTAGGCAAACAGCAGGTGTGAGAGATACCGCTCCCAGTCGCGTCCATGGGACTCAACCAGCATCTTAAGCATCTGCTTAAGTGTACCATTAAATCGCTCACACAAACCATTGGTCTGTGGGTGATAAGCGCTTGATATCAGATGCCGCACCTGCATTTTCTTACAGAGAGCCTCCATTAGACGAGACATGAACTGAGTCCCCTGGTCGGTAAGCATCTCCCTGGGAAATCCTACTCGGGAGAATATGGTCAAGAGGGCATCTGCCACCTTATCGGCTCTAACTGAGGACAGAGCCACTGCCTCCGGATACCGGGTAGCATAGTCTACCACAGTAAGGACGAACCGTTTTCCAGAGCTGCTGGGGACGGCCAGAGGCCCGACAATGTCCACAGCGACCCTCTGGAAAGGCTCCTCTATCACCGGCAAAGAGATCAGGGGAGCTTTGGGAGCAGGCCCTGACTTTCCCACTCTTTGACATGTGATGCAGGAGCGGCAGTAGTTGGCAACATCTGTCCCCATTTTGGGCCAATAGAAGTGGTGAGACAGCCGGGCCTTGGTTTTGCTAACCCCCAAGTGTCCGGCGAGTGGGATCTCATGGGCAATCCGCAGCAACTCACTCCTAAAGCGGTGAGGCACCACCAGCTGTTTTTCCTTCAGCCACTCTTGTTGGGGGTTACAGGGAATTGTCTCCCGGTACAACTTTCCCTGGTCCCAGAATACCCTCTCCTTATCGGTCTCGGAGGAGGGCTTCTCTGCGAGGTCCCTTAACGTCTCTAGACTGGCATCAGTTCGTAGAGCCACCTGAAACTCTTGGCTAGAGGCAGCCAAAAGTGACGTTAAGGTTCCAACCTCACCGGGACCCTCTGGGACCTGCTCTGGGTCCATCACCAGTTCCGTTATCCCTCGGGGTGAAGAGGTGTCAGAAGGCAGGGTTTCATTTGCGTTCTGGGCACTCTGACTGCGGGTGACAGCACCGATGAAGGCTGTCTCCCCGGGGAATAACCACTCTTCCCCATCAGCCTGACAGGTACTACTGGCTGTGTCACTGTCCGCTGTGACACTGCTCAGCTGCATTTGACCACTGTCCTCGTGGTTCTCATGTCTGCCTCCATCTCTGTCAGCACAGACACTTGCTACCTTGGGGTCGTTCTCAGCCACGTCACCCTGCCGCGTGGCATGGCTGAGTTCCCCTGTACAAACCTCCACTTTATTACCATGCACAACATTTGTAATTACGTTCTGGGTATCCGCATTCGGGTCGCATGACTTATCATTAACATTTGCATCACATGACTTATCAACAACATTTGTATCACATGACTTTTCGGATTCGGGAGGATCATCAGGGAGAAATTGTGCAACTAATCGCCCCAGATCAGTCCCCAATAAAACATTGGTTGGTAGATGTTCATCCACCCCCACTTCCCTCAACCCTCTCCCAGCACCCCAGTCGAGGGGAATCAGGGCCATTGGGAAGGATTGGTGGACACCCCCCGCCAAGGCGACAGTCAGGAGTTTTCCCGGGATAAAGTTTTCAGGGGGTACCAGTTCAGGGCGGACCAGTGTTCTGTCGGCCCCAGTGTCCTTGAGCCCCACAGTGGGGGTTCCGCCTACGGTGACGGGGTGTAGGTTTTCGCAGGCCCTACCACCCGCCTTCCTTGCCAAAAGGACAGTTCCAGTGGGCCCTTGGGCCTTGAATGTGGGGTTCCTCTTCTGCCTCTCTGGGCAACCAGAGCTGAGGTGTCCAGGCAGGTTGCAGGAAAAACACCTGCGAGTGTCAGAGGTGGGCCGGGCACTGGTGGATGAAACAGGACCTACGGGAGGTCGGCTGGTAGGGGCAGGGGTGGTTGTAGTTGTCATCTTACCCCCTTTCCAGCTAGTGGTGGACGGCTTCCGCACCTCCGATGCACGGTTGGCCACATAGGCGTCGGCAATCTGGGCTGCTTTTGAGGCCTCCTTGGGCTCTCGGTCCATAACAAACTGTCGGACCTCCACAGGACAGACATGTAGGAGTTGGTCCTTCACCATGAGGTCCTTTAACTCCTCAAAGGTTGTAACGGACAGTCCTTGGATCCACTGGTCAAAGGTGCGCTGGAGCCCACCCTCCAAATCGCTGTAGCTGTCATGAGGTCCGAGCTGGAGGGTCCGGAATTTTTTTCGGTACACCTCCGGAGTCAGCTGATACTTCCGTACTAGGGCCTGCTTTATGGCCCCATAGTCTCCACTCTGCTCTTGAGGGAGACTGGCAAACGCGTCCAGGGCCTTGCCTCGCAGCCCTGGGGTTAAGTATTGTGCCCATTGTGTTGAGGGCAACTGGTACTGCAAGCAAGTCTTTTCAAATCCCCTCAGAAAGGTGTCCAAATCCCCGTCCTTTTCCATCACAAGAAAGTGCTCCGGTCGGGGCTTAAAGCTGCTGGCATTATTGGACTCACCGTTTAGTGAGGAAGATGTCTGCTGCCGGGCTTTGAGGATATTCAATTCATGGTCTCTCTGGGCTTGGCGCTCTCGCTCGGCTCTCTCAGCCTCTCGCTCGGCCTGAGCCTGGCGCTCGGCTCTCTCAGCCTCTCGCTCGGCTCTCTCAGCCTCTCGCTCGGCTCTCTCAGCCTCTCGATATTGCTGAATGAGGTTTAGCCGTCCCTGCCGGTCATCTGCAGCGAATTGTTGTAGAGCCATCTTCAGGAAAGAGTCCATGTTGCCCCGGTCACTGCTCTGGCTTGCAGTTGATGGTGGGGACTCTGCAGAAGCACTATCCTGGGCTTGGCTTGCCTCCTCTTCTCCAGCACTGGGGGAATGAACGTGCTCTGCGTCCCATTGTAAAAGTTCTTTAATGAGGTCCTGCCTCGTTTTGCCATGGCCATCAATCAACTTGGATCTGCAGAGTGCAGCAAGAACCTCCTTCTTCTGCTGATTGTACCAGGCTTCTGACACAGCCTCCATAATTGCCAAATAAAAGATAGGATAGAAAACAAGAGAGAAGGGGAGGGGGTAACTGCTACACGTACAGTATTGTTCCAGGTATATTTAAACACTGAGTTCAATCCTCAAAACTTTTGCAAGTTTTTAGTGAAAGGGATGATTGCTCAAACCAGATCACTAATGCTTTATATATCCCACCGCTTGCCACCAATTTGTCAGGAACAGCCGGGGAAGTCCCTCAGAAATCCGCAGCTGTTCACTGATTTGTTACACACGACTACTCTCTAGCGCCCCCCTTGTCTGCAGGCCACTTTTGGTACTGCAGGACAATGCATAAGATGAGGCTGCTGAGCTGATAATGCCAAATATTGGAGGTCTCACAGCAAGGGTAAATGTATATCTCTGATTCCTGCTAATGGAATATTTATATACCTCGGTACCCTTAATGATAGCACTCCAATAATTCTATGCAATAACAATTACGCTGCCACCACCCAGACTTTCTACAGGTAGCTGGGAACCCGTTTCAGATAGCATAAGGCCCTTCGGGGTTTTGGATTCGTATATAAAGCATAAGGAAAGAAACTCTTAAATTTTTATATATTTAATCCGAAAATAGGCAGTGTTTAAAGAATATACAGGAATTTACAAAAGGGAACAATACACATTACGGCATAACAGTTACATAAAATAAAAGGTATAAACGTGAAACTTACTAAGCTTGTGCCATAGAAGTGACGTCTGCTTAGGGAGTGGAGGGAGCTCCAAGAGATGTTAGAATCGGCCAGCATCACCCTTCATGATGCCCTCCTCGTGCTGACTGGGCCCCCAAGACAGGAACTGTCTCTTATGCTCTTGCTAGCCCCCCTTGCCTGTGACATCATTTTACAGTCACTTGTAGGCTGGGCTTGAGATGGTCACAAAGTTCCATAATTCTAGGGTTTTTCATATCTTTGCCCCTGGGTCACACAGGTGAAAGATATTAGCGTCATATTTAATATCTCGATTTTACAGTTACATTGATACCAAACACAACGCCTCTAGCACAATTTTACTGGCCAATACTAATTTGTCGTGATTCCGTCGATCTCCTCGTCAGGTGAGACGGTGCGCTGGGTTCCGCACGACGCAGGGATTCTGGCAATGTGTTTTTCATCTTTCTAGCATTAAAGTTGCACTTCAACACCTGCTTTGGGAGTTTTCCCGCCAATATTACAAAGAATTGTCTTTCTCTGCAGCTTTTGGCTTTGGTTCTACCATCACCCAAAGTCATAAATACCTTAAGCTTCCAGGCCAATCAGATAATCGTCATGACGATCTCTGGCTGATGGTGGACAGGAGGGGGATGGAGACCCTTCAATAGTTCTACATGACACTTCCCTTATTGTAGTGGTGAGACTAGTGTACTTGCTGGCCATCTCCCTAGCCAGGGTGATTTCAGGGTAAGCAACGACCTAGGCACTTGATCAGCGACGAGGGGAAGGACTCATATAAGGACATTATGGAGTGCCAGGAATAGCCTCAGCTGAGTGCAGGAGGTGATCTCCTTCTGTCTAATGCCAGGACCCACCATTGTATTGTGTTACCGGTGTACCCTGTGTGTTGCGGTGCTCGCTGGGGGTTCCCTTGTACCTGAAAGAAAATATAGAATGTTATTGTTTGAATTTTCCTTATATGAACACTAGTGATGAGTGAACACTATCATGCTCATGTGCTCGGTACTCGTTAAGAGCAGTTGAATGCTCAGATGGACACGATTTGACTACCCGAGTAAACCAGAAGTCAATAGGGGACAGAAGCATTTTTCTGGGAAATTCGCTGGAAAAATGTTCCAGTACGTCATTGACTTTCATTATACTCAGGTGCTTTAATTGCGCCCGTCCGAACATCCAACTGCCAATGAGTACCGAACACCCGAGCATGGTAGTGTCCGCTCCTCACTAGTTACGAGTACCGAGCACCCGAGCATGGTAGTGCCCGCTCATCAGTAGTTATGAGTACTGAGCACCCGAGCATGGTAGTGCCCGCTCATCACTAGTTACGAGTACGGAGCATGGTAGTGTTCTCTCTTCACTAGTTATGAGTACCAAGCAATCGAGCATGGTAGTGCTCGCTCATCACTAGTTACGAGTACTGAGCACCCGAGCATGGTAGTGCTCGCTCATCACTAGTTATGAGTACTGAGCACCCGAGCATGGTAGTGCCCGCTCATCACTAGTTACAAGTACCGAGCACCCGAGCATGGTAGTGCCCGCTCATCACTAGTTACGAGTACAGAGCACCTGAGCATGGTAGTGCCCGCTCATCACTAGTTATGAGTACTGAGCACCTGAGCATGGTAGTGCCCGCTCATCACTACTTACGAGTACAGAGCACCTGAGCATGGTAGTGCCCACTCATCACTAGTTATGAGTACTGAGCACTCGAGCATGGTAGTGCCCGCTCATCACTAGCTACGAGTACCGAGTACCTGAGCATGGTAGTGCCCGCTCATCACTAGCTATGAGTACTGAGCACCTGAGCATGGTAGTGCTCGCTCATCACTAGCTACGAGTACTGAGCACCTGAGCATGGTAGTGCTCGCTCATCACTAGCTACGAGTACTGAGCACCTGAGCATGGTAGTGCCCGCTCATCACTAGATACGAGTACCGAGCACCTGAGCATGGTAGTGCCCGCTCATCACTAGTTACGAGTACTGAGCACCCGAGCATGGTAGTGCCCGCTCATCACTAGTTATGAGTACTGAGCACCCGAGCATGGTAGTGCCCACTCATCACTAGCTACGAGTACCGAGCACTGGAGCATGGTAGTGCCCGCTCATCACTAATTAACACATTTTTATTTTTTTAAATTTATATTAACTTTTCCTCTGGAAAATGATATATATCTCACCTGTCCGAAATTTCAAAATAATTCATATTCCATGGGTAGCGTTCAGATTAGGAGAATTGTATTGCACAAGACTTTATGTCTGTCATACAGTATATACACTTGTTGTAGCAGCTTGGGTGGCAAGTTAATAAACAATCTGCAGTATTTTAGCAGCCATCGGAGGAAGATGAAAGGGGCTTTTATATACCCTACTGTGCCGTACACCCATTAACTCTTCGTGAGGTTTGATTTTGCATATACTGAGCGTGATGCACGTATTACATGTCAGCGGGAAGAATAGCATTACCTTATCAGCCTATTTTACTATGTAAACATCACCTATAATATTTAATAAGCCCTTTGATATTGCAGGCAAATGTGTTCCATCTATTAGCATTATCAACCGTGTGTGGTCCGGGCTAAATTGCCATTTCCTTTCATTAGACCTTGTAAAACAGGTCTCCGTTTATATACAGTCTTGTGTTTGATTACATTTGAAAAGACTGTGTGCTTTACATGGGAATTATCGTCAGCGTGTGATATGAGGAGGCCATTAAGGTTTAGAGATTTGGTTTATATTCTGGCGGAAACAATGAGAGCCATTCTTTCAGTCATTAATAAAGGGAGAAGCCACCGTTGAAAACAGATTCAAGTTCATGTTTTATCTTTCAGACTCCCCTGGATGATATTCAACAGCGTAGCCATTAATGTCTTCACCTAAAGTCTAATTCCGCTCAAAATCTAAAAACGATCCACTGATTCCAATATAACACTACTCTACCATACTTACAATATTTTAGAAACCCAAGATCTGAGATGTTGTATGGCAAGGTTCTCACTGTAGAGTTGCTTTGCCATGTGCCGGGTTTTGACACTGACGAAACTTCGGAAGACGCTGATCATTTTCCAAGCAAGGATATGGTGGGTCTGGAAAGTTATTATGGTCATCTCTCTGCTGTTTTGAGACCACTGACAGCCTTAGGACAGGATTTTCCTATCTCCATCCAGATTCCTCATTTATACGAAGTTTCTTTTCCTTTGGTGTCTCATGAGTTAATGTCAGGTTTTTTTGCCAGCAGCTCATGATAGTGCAGGTCAGCTGTAACTGCTTTGAGCCCACGCCCATTTAGGTTAAATACTGGAGCTTTCCCAGTAGTCCTTGCTGCTGTTAGAATTAATTTCTACTTTGGCCACCCTGGTGGAAGGAACTGTTGAGGTTTCCTTTCCTTTGGTGTCTCATGAGTTAATGTCAGTTTTTGTTGCCAGCAGCTTTTAGCAGTGCAGGTCAGCTGTAGCTGCTTTGAGCCTATGCCCATTTAGGTTAAATAGTGGAGCTTTCCCAGCAGTCCTTGCTGTTGTTAAAATTCATTCTGCTCTGGCCATCCTGGTGGAAGGAACTGCTGAGGACTTGTCCTGTGTCCATCCATCTGCTACTTCAGAGTCTGTCTGTTGCTGTGAAGTTTTGTGTTTTGCATCTTTCTGTTTATTCCCCTGTCTGCCTTTCCTTTCCATCCATATTTATTAGTGTAGTGGGACTGGAACCAGGTGCCAACAGGCAGGACAGGCTGGAAACCAGGCACAGGCAGGGACAGGACTGGAACCAGGTGCCAACAGTCAGGATAGGCTCGTAGCTGGGCACGGACAGGACAAGACTGGAATCAGGTGCCAACAGGCAGGACGGGCTGGCAACCAGATACGGGCAGGACAGAACTGGAATCAGGTGCCAATAGGCTGGACAGGCTGGTAACCAGGTATGGGCATAAACAGGACTGGATACAGGACAGGCCAGATGGGACAGGTAGGAACAGGACGGAACGTGACCAGACGGGGCTGGTGACCTGACAACTGACTAGACATAAATAACTGACTAACAGAATCTGTGGTGTTGAACAGGCCACTCCTCTAGTGGGAGATTGCCTTAAATACCCAGTGCCTCTCAGCGATAGGCTGAGAGGCACCTCCTAGGCGTGGCACGCTAGCCCTTTAAGAGGAGGGCAGTGGCGCTCGCGTATGCCCTAGGAGCACTCCCGGAGGACCTGTGATGAGCGCACAGACTCCGGGAGGGGTAAGGAGAAGAAACCCAACTGGAGGAGCAAGCAGGGACACTTTGCAGCGTAGTGACAGTGCATCCCCGCAACAGAGGAGAGACAGGGATGCAGCGTTACAACCTATTTGTTGGGTAGGTAATCAACATGAGATTGGTGTGGGCCTGAAATCGCCACAGATGAGCTAAAAAATGCCTTGACTTAAAGTGACCAATATATAAGAAGGAATATAAAAGCCCCATGTATTACTTAATGAGTATTGCCCTTTATCTGCCATTGACTTGATTTAGTCACCAATTAGATTATCAATTGTTGAGTCCTGGACAACCCCTTTAAATCAATGGGTTCAGACAATTTCTATCTATTGCTGATCTGGCTTAAACTCGACTGCTATCAGGTCTTTAATGGGTAATTAAGCTTTATTTAACTGAGACCAAATTTTAGCAAAAAATACATAAAAAAGTGATAGTGTGAAACATTACGCAAAATAGTAATATACACATAACACTGCCAATTATTGCACTTTATTAATCATTTTACACATGACTGCAAAGATTTACAACTCCAATAATCTCTGATTGTATTGACAGATCATTACGGTTCACTTCATACGGCAATCAATATAATTGGGTAATTCTGCTGAGTACATAATGTTCTACGATGATCAAGATATCCGCTGGATGTCAGATCAGGACAGAAACATATTACTTTATAATAAACCTAAGGTTTGTAAAAATTATTTCCGCTAAAATAAAAATTTGAAACTGTTAAAAATTCTTCAGTTTCTTAGTTTTCATCTGTTACGTGGAAAATTGGGCGACAACCAACCCTGACCACCATTACACCTTCTATGGGACTTATCAGCCAACTTTCATAAAGTCTACTATATCTGGTTACATACATGCAGCATAGTCACCAGGGTAAAAGCAACCACTATGGTCACAAGCCAAGGAAATGGAATTTTGAGTTTAAGTATAGGGAAAAAAATTGAAAAGAGTTAATGGGAGAAGAAAAGACTAAATAGAGCCCAAAATAATTATTCCACTTTAATTCCCAAACCTCATTAATTACTGATTATAATGGATTGGGGGCTGTTATACGTAAATGTAGCACTAATTGGTCATGGGGTCTCATAGGCGTTGTAATGATGGGTTCGCCAGGCAAAAAAAAGCGTGATCAGTAGGGTCCAAGCCTCAGAATTAAGCACAGTGGACTTGTAATTACTTATTTGGCCTCAGGACACTTAGATGAGTGACTGTCCCTGGTATTTTAGCACTGGCCCTTTAAATAAGGAAGCTTAAGTGAACCACTTCTTCTAAAATACCATTTAATTTGCGGGGGTCCAGGTTGTTCAACTGCATAGATCACACATGGATAGCCTATCCTAATGATAGGTAAGCAATTGTAAAACTGTCACAAATATTACTTTGGGATAGCGAGGGACTGTCCCTTACTCTAGGGGACCCTAGGCTATCCCTCTCCTCCGGATTACTCCTAATGGTGGAGACGCCAGAGTCCTGTGCCGTACTATACTTCTGAGAAATACTACTCTAATACAAGATTCAAAAAGTTAGCCAGCTCACCTGTGCCTGGGCTTCACCCATGTGGAGCACAGATATACACCCTGTTCGGTGTGAAGAACAAAATGACTACTACTCTAATATCCCTCCCCACCCAAGGAGGGATAGGTAGGAGTGAGATGGTAAACAGATAAGGACAGATAAAAGAAAACTTAAACTATGACGCGCTGCACACAAATAGCACAAGACGAAGAGAGACTCAGGAGAAAAAACAGAGCAGGAGGGTAGCAACAAAAGGCAACAAGGGTTAAGTCCACAACAACAACAAGTATTGCACCAGATAGTCTGGCTCATCACACCTCCCCAGATAAACTATAGCTGTCATAGGTGGAAGGATCCAGCTAGCATATATAGGAGGGGAGCAGATGTGATTGGCTCTCCCACAGCAGGTGATCAAAGGAGACAAACAAGCAGAGTAGCAGAGATTAACCACTGCTATTCTGCCTCTGAATTAGCACTAGGCAGGTTGATGCCCGAGTCTGCATGTGTAGTTCACAGACACCAGAGGAGTTATCAGAATGTGTAGTCTGAAAAGAACCCGACGCCACCATGACAGTTGGCGAAGTTTGTGAAAATCTCCGTACAACAAAATCCCTTTAAAGGGAAGTGATCATCAGAAAATGACAAATCATGTTTTTTTTTATTAAAGATATATTTTTATTTTTTTTTTATTATCATCTCTATTAAAAATAAAAAAAAGCAGACCGGAAGAGGGTGGGGGGAGGGGAAGGGGAGGGAGGATGTGTGAGGACTACCCACACAATTTATGTTTATGAAAGTTTTAAAATGCAATAAAAATGTATCTGATTTAAAAAAAAAAAATAAAAAACAGAACTCTTTCAAGTTTCAAATATATTAGCCACAATGGTCAGATGCCAACCCTATCTTTTGTATTGATGGACCTAATAAGCGTGTGCAAAGGTTATGTAAAGGAAGAAGGAGCAGGCTAGGAGTGCTGCATCATTTATTGTGATGATTAATCCATTGCTATAGAAGTGTTAGGCGGGCTTTGCACGCTGCGACATCGCAAGCCGATGCTGCGATGCCGAGCGCGATAGTCCCCGCCCCCGTCGCAGCAGCGGTATCCTTGTGATAGCTGACGTAGCGAACATTATCGCTACAGCAGCTTCACATGGACTCACCTGCCCTGCGACCGTCGCTCTGGCCGGCGACCCGCCTCCTTGTTAAGGGGGCGAGTCGTGCGGCGTCACTGCGACGTCACACGGCAGGCGGCCAATAGGAGCGGAGGGGCAGAGATGAGCAGGATGTAAACATCCCGCCCACCTCCTTCCTTCCGCATATCCTACGGAAGCCGCGGTGACACCGGTAGATGTTCCTCGCTCCTGCGGCTTCACACACAGCGATGTGTGCTGCCGCAGGAGCGAGGAACAACATCAGACTGTCGCGTCAGCGTAATTATGAATTACACCGAGGCTGCACCGATGATACGATTACGACGCTTTTGCGCTCGTTAATCGTATCATCGAGCCTTTACACACTACGATGTCGCATGCGATGCCGGAAGTGCGTCATTTTCAATTTGACCCCACCGACATCGCACCTGCGATGTCGTAGTGTGCAAAGCCCGCCTTAATTCTCATTGCAATCCTGCCTCTGACGATAAGGAAACTGCTGTAAACCCTTCCTGAAAGGACAGAAAGTATGAGACTAAAAAAAATCTCCAATGCAGCGTTGAAAAATTGCAAAGATTACTATTTTTATTTGAAAAATGATTGTAATATAAAAAAAACTATTGAATAATATTTTAAAATAATATATGTAACAAAATAAAAAACTGATTGAACTCTTTCCAAACAGCCAATTTTCGTTTTTCTGTTTTGTTTTTTTTTATACCCCTTTTTTCAAAAGCCATAATTTTTTTCTTTTTCTGTCCACATAAACCTATAGAGCTTGTTTTTTTGTGGGACGACTTAAATATTTGGATGACATCATTCATTTTACCACATAATGGACTGGAAAACCGAAAAAAAATCCAAGTACGGTGAAATTGCCCCCCCAAAAAAATTGCAATTCTAAAATGTTTTTTTTTAGGGCAGGAACTGTCTTTACATTGTACATTTAGCAAAAAAAAAAAGACCTGATAATATTATTCTACTATCTAATTTATTTATTTTATTAGTGAAAAAAATAGGAAATTTGTAAAAAAAAAAATAATAATTCAATGGCGTAACTTGAAACTCATAACCCCAATGAAAAAGCCCCAGCAGGGCCCCCAATTATGGCAAGTCTTTGATAGCATTGGTCTTTTCCTATAGGACAAAATGACTTTTTGGGCCCCTTAAGCTCCAAGGACCAGGTATAATGGCAACCCCTGCACCAATTGTAGTTATGCCTCTGTTTACACGGATTCTATTTTGGGATAGATAGGATATTTTGATTTCTTACAGTATTTTCTTGCGGTGTTGCGGCAACTAAAAAGAACGCAATTTTGGTGTTTTGGTTTTTTTTCTTTGTGTTTACTGAATGGGTTGATTAACTTTATATTTTGATAGATCAGATTTTTATAGACATTGTGATACTAAATGTATATATATTTTTTTTCTATTTTTAATGGGGGGTAAAATGAGGTTGATTTGAACTTTTATGTTTATTTTATGCTGTTATAGGCAAATCCTGGGTGCGTGTCAAAGCTGTTATTTGCCAGGTATGGGGCGGGCTCACCCCTTGAGCCCGCACTATACACCTGCTTCGGTATTGACCCGTACATGTACAGTGGATGTCGATAAGGGGATAAACGCTAAAGGGGGCTTTACATGCAGCGACATCTCTAGCGATGTCACTCGTGAAAGCACCCGCCCCCGTCGTTTGTGTGTCACGGGCAAATCGCTGCCCATGGCGCACAATATCGGTAGTCACCGTCACACTATACGTACCTGCCTAGCGACATTGCTGTGGCCGTCAAACTGCCTCCTTTCTAAGGGGGCGGTTCGTGCGGCATCACACGGCAGCCGTCCAATAGAAGCGGAGGGGCGGAGAGCAGCCGAAAGAAAGAAATGCCCACCTTGTTGCCAGAGGACGCAGGTACGGTGTTGTTCGTTGTTCCTGGGGTGTCACACGTAGCGATGTGTGCTGCCGCAGGAACGACGAAGAACCTGCATCCAGCACCATGAACGATATTTGGGATTAGAACGACATGTCAACGATCAACTATAAGGTGAGTATTTTTGATCGTTAGCGGTTGTTTGTACGTTTCACATGCAACAACGTCGCTAACGAGGCTGGATGTGCGTCACGAATTCCGTGACCCCAACGACATCTCGTTAGCGATGTTGTTGCGTGTAAAGCGGCCTTAAGTGATTTTCTGATGATAATTTAAGAGTAGTGAGCTATGACTGTCATGTTCCTGTCCCCAAAGACACCAGTCGCGTTATTGTCTTGTCGTATAGTGTAATGCGAATAATGTCTTGCTTCTATTACATATAATGTGTGGATTGTATTGCATAATGTGAATTGTAAAGTAATGTGATATATTGTGATGTGTTCCTGTGATATGTAGTGTTCATGGTGTAATGTGTAATTTATAGCAGTATTATGTGTAGTTGTTGGACTGTAGGGTCGGCAAAGGTTATGTGTTGGGACTAGCCCACCATGGGAGAGGTCAAGTGAAAGGGAAACGGACAGTTCATTCCAGAAGAGGTAGTAAGCAAAAGTGACTTATGTATAGACAGTAGGTAGTTTATTTAATCGTATGAACGTATATCTTACCATCATATAAAAATAAACACCAGACAATAGACAGTGATTGAAAAATATCAAAAGGATAAAAATCAAATTTGAATATCAAGATTTTCTATATATGCAATAGCGTTATCATTTACAATATAGAAATCCTTCTTGTCACCATGGTAGGATCTCAGGGGGCACTCCTCAACAATGTGCTGGATAGTTTGACGATCTGCTCCACAGTCACAGGTCGGAGAGTCATATTTTCTCCACTAATACATAAAATCTGCACAGACGACAAAGTTTGTTCTGATACGATTTAGAGTAACCCATGTTTTCCTTGGTAGATTGAAGCCTGGTGGAGGGTTTTGTAAATTAGGGAACATTTGGGGATCACCGTCTACTACATTGACCCAAAGTTCTCGCCATTTCTCCTCTAAATTGAAGTCTTGTTCATGCAAGGTGATTGCAGTTCGGATGGGTGGATGTCTTGATTTCAATCGTTGTATTGTAACATCTCTGATATTTTGATGTATTGGAAGTTTTTCATTATTCACTACTTTAGTGTATTCTTTAAGTAGGAGCTTTTGTCTTCTTAGATTTGCGGGTGCGATATGACTCAGCACAGGTAACCAGTGACTAGGTGTAGGTCTAATAGCACTAGATATTATACGCAAAGAGTTGTTCAGCTGAGTGTCAATTAAGTTTACATGACAGCTATTTAACCATGCTGGAGCACAGTATTCTGCAGCAGAGTACACCAGAGCAAGAGTAGATAACCATGCTGGAGCACAGTATTCTGCAACAGAGTACACCAGGGCAAGAGTAGATAACCATGCTGGAGCACAGTATTCTGCAGCAGAGTACACCAGGGCAAGAGTAGATAACCATGCTGGAGCACAGTATTCTGCAACAGAGTACACCAGGGCAAGAGTAGATAACCATGCTGGAGCACAGTATTCTGCAACAGAGTACACCAGGGCAAGAGTAGATAACCATGCTGGAGCACAGTATTCTGCAACAGAGTACACCAGGGCAAGAGTAGATAACCATGCTGGAGCACAGTATTCTGCAGCAGAGTACACCAGGGCAAGAGTAGATGACCATGCTGGAGCACAGTATTCTGCAGCAGAGTACACCAGGGCAAGAGTAGATAACCATGCTGGAGCACAGTATTCTGCAGCAGAGTACACGAGGGCAAGAGTAGATAACCATGCTGGAGCACAGTATTCTGCAACAGAGTACACCAGGGCAAGAGTAGATGTTCTCAAAACAGATGTTCCCGAGCCCCAGGAGGATCCACAAAGTTTCTGAATAATATTATTACGTGCTTTCAGTTTCTGTGCCAATTTATCCAGATGGGATTTAAAAGTTAGACTTCTATCAAGGGTTACACCTAAGTACTTAGGATTGAAATTGTGTTTAACAGATTGACCTTCAAATTGTACTTTAAGTTCAGTCTTGGCACTTGCATTGTGTAAATGAAAGCAACAAACTTCCGTTTTTGATGGGTTAGGTTTTAATCTCCATTGTCGGAAGTACTTTCCCATTACACTAAGATCTTTTGTAAGAACATCCTCTGCTTCCTCCATTGTTTTGCTTACCATAGCAAGTGCCCAGTCATCGGCATATCCAAATTTCCGTGACACTGTTTTAGGAATATCAGCTAGGTACAGGGCAAACAGGAGAGGTGCCAGCACTGATCCCTGGGCCAGTCCGTTGTTTAAAGATTTCTTACAACTGGTTGAATCGCCCATAATAAGATGAAAAGTTCGATTTGCAATCATATTGTTCAAGAGGTACATCATTTTCTTACATGGAATCACCTTCAGAAATTTATATAAAAGTCCTTCCCTCCACACAGTATCATATGCAGCAGAGATATCGATAAACGCCACTGAAACTTTCTTGTTCTTCTGGAATTCAGCTTCAATGAGAGTTGTCAAAGCTAAGACTTGGTCACAACAGTTTCGAGCAGGTCTGAAGCCGGCTTGCTCTATAGGTATTGAGTCGAAAATCTTTAGACTGATCTTGTTATATATTAAGCGTTCTAAGAGCTTATATAAGCAACTCAGCAAGGCAATGGGTCTATAGCTTGATGGATTATCTTCAGGCTTCCCAGGTTTTAACAATGCAATTATTTTGGCATGTTTTAATTTACTAGGGACTTGAGCATTCTCCATAATATCTGAGAAGAACTTTGCCATCCATTTTTTCGCATAAGGTCCACAGTTTTTGAGAAATTCAGGATGGATCCCATCAGAGCCGGGAGCTTTGTTAATTTTAGTTTCAGCAAGGGCAATTTCAATGTCACAGGTTGTAAAAGCACGTGAGTATTCTTCAGATGGCGCCACTGATGATTTTAGTAGCTTAAACTTACTTTTAACTTCTATGGTGTGAGCTCGGTCTTTTGGGCTTCTTGAGATGTTTACAATATGTGCTGCAATTTGATTTGAAGTTATAGAATTCGTTTTGTGCTTTACTTTACGATTTCCTTCTAGTTTTCTTAAAAGAGACCATGCTTTTCTACTGGACCTTTTAAAGTCCAAATTCTCAACTGTTTCCATCCATTTAATACAACGTGTTGCATTCAGTTTGTTCAACAATTCCTCACCAATTTCCCCATCTTCACTCTCAAGAAATTGTCTGTACAGTTGTTCACATTCATCAGACCATCCTGGGATATATTCTTTGCGAAAGCCACGTGGTATTGATTTCTTTGCAGCTGTAATAACTGCTTTACAAAACCGTTCATAATTTTTACTGATTAGAGGTATCCAGCCGATACACTTATCAAGGTGATCTGCAAACTTCTTCCAGTTGGCTTTGGCAAGGTTCCATCGAGGACGCGGATACAACATTACAAGAGGAATAGATACTCCAATGGTGATGATGACAGGGCGATGCTGGCTACGAGGGAAATGTTTGACAACACCGAGATGTAGACAAAGGTTGATTGTTTCTATTGTGTGAGACAAAACATAAGTTAGGATTGTATCTCTCTGCCAGGCTGCTGACTGGAAAGTTGGAAAGTCCTTTGCATCAAAAACGAGGAATATATTATGCGCTTCAGACCAGTTTACCAGATACTCGCCATTGTCATCGTTGCTAGCATATTGCCAAAGCTCGTGGTGGCTATTAAAATCTCCTATGTATACAGTAGGGTGTGGGTGAACATGAATGACGTCTGTGGGCCATTGTACTGCAGGAGGCTTGTAAATATTAACAATTGTGATATCGCCAACTTTGCTCACAACTTCATGGATGTCATTTTCAACAGATGTAGATACAAGCATTGCGTTTTCAATGTTACTTTACACATATGTGGCAACACCGTAATGAGAGTCATATGTAGCACCAATTAGATCAAAGCCATAGATGGAGCCACGAACTAGGAGTTGATCTTCATTTTCAACATGCGTTTCCTGAAGAACATGTACATCTATTTTGTTATCAGTGAGGAACTTGTGGAGGAAAACACATTTTAGGCGGCTGATACCTTCAATATTAATTTGGCAGATATTCACCATGGGTCCAAGATCTTTCATTTGAGGAGTGACATTTGTGACAATACCATTATATTTTTTAGGCATTGTCAAAGTTGTTCCTTTGTTCCTCTGTTGATTATCAGGTATGATGTAAGATATACTGACCAGGAAATCTAGATATAATTTGATTGCTTGGTTATCAAGATTGTTAGTCCTTTAGCGTTTCCCAGGGTGCACCACGTGGAGGCGGACTAACATTGCACCCCAGTAGGTAGTGAAGGATGCATACAATGGGTGGTTTGTGGCAGCAAAGGTGAAAGAGAGGAGACAGAAGGCAAGATAGTGTGAACCTCGAGTGTTGAGACAGACAGTGGGTGTGACCAGCGTCAAAACAAAAGACCAATCCTTGAACGGAGGGGCCCCAGACAATAGAAATCGGAGGACGTGACTCTAGTGGCTTTTCCCCTTAACCGTCAAGATACTGTAGCGCCCCTCAAGCCATCAGGACCTACCCCCAAGGACCCAGAAGACCAGTGCCGGTAACAGCTAAACATTCATTCTAATCCCTGTTTTCCCCATTCCCAAGGACTGGTGACAGGCTAGGGTTGGACCCAATGGATGGCCACCTAGGGGTGGAGTCAATCTAGTCCACCAGATGACAACCAAGGGGGAGGGGTCAGACAGTCGGCAAGTGGAAATGAGAGGAGACGGACGTAACCGTACTAACAGGAGAGTGTAACGGTGACCTGAGGTCCCAGGCATGTAGTTGCCGGTGGAGTACGGTGGAGTACTTCCAGAATCATAGCACCGACGGGGTACAGAGCCCTAGGTCAGGCAAATGCTCCAGGCAGACCTGATAAAATCTGCACAGTGAGGGGATCATCCAGGACCTCACTGACTATAAAGTTCGGGACATAGTAGCAACGGAGAACCGGGGAACACGACCAGAGGAACCGACCCCACAGGGTTTAAGCTACCTGTTATATGGACTGAGACTGAAAGACAGCCAGGAGGGGACCCCAAGACTCTCCAAGCCCCGGGGACCCACCAACCAGAGACATGTGCAGGGGAAAGAAGCCACCAGGTCATCACACTGGCACTGGAAATAAGGGGACCAGTTGTGAGAACCAGCCTTCATCGGGTTGCTAACTTTTAAAACAATGTGAGTAAACAGACCAGTAGCACTGCAATCCCTTGTGTGGCCTACATTCTTTCTGCGCCCAACAACATCATCTATCCCCTGGGGCCTGGACCTACTTGCGGAGGGCCCAACATCCAGGCTGCCACTAACACCCGCCCCAGTGATAAATTGTGCAGCGGCGGCTCCACTAACATAGCCGCAACCCGTAAGTGACGTCACGACAAAAACTCTCTTATCAATCCCCTGTAAATAACCCCCTTCTAAGCAACCCCAGGGTCACGGAACTGGGCAACGGCCACCCAGTGAACTGTCCAAACGTAGCCAGGCCTGGGACTGAGTACCCCATAACCCTGGGCGACACAATACCAGGTATGTCTTAACTGGCGTATGAACGTAGTTGACCCATTTACCGCTAAACATCTGGGAGGGCTATGTTTTAATCTGGTCATGATGGGACCCCTAAGGATACTGGGGAAAGGGGAGGTGACCGTCACAATGTGTGCTGTAACGCTGGACTGGGTTGTGCTGGAACTCTCAAGACCAGGAAGATCTGAAGAAACTCAGTGGAAAGTATAACTGTGTCTGATAATGCTGTGCAAAACTGTAACGTGCTGGAAGATATGTGCCCGCTCTCTGGAGTGTGACGTTGTGACAGAGAAATAAGAATACAGTAGAGAATTGCTATTCAAAGTGAACGGTTACTCTTCTTGTGAGTACGAGGTTTCATCCGGGCCTGGCCAGTGAACATATGGCCTACATGGGTTCACAGCCCACCTGACACAAGTCCACACACCCAGCCAGGAACAGGTATTTTATGTAGCATGCCAGGGCATCTGGAGTCAATCCCTTGCTTACGACTACCACCCAATATCACTCTACAATAATATGTCTTTAAGAAACTGTTGATTTTATTTGGTATTTTTACAACCAAACTGGAGGTTATACTGGATATTTTTTTTCACAATAAGCCTATGTGCACACGCTGCAGATTTGGTGCAGAAAATTTCTGCACCAGATCTGCACACTGTGTCAAGAAACTGCATCAAAACCGAATGCGGTTTGGTGCGGTGTCTTGCCCTTGTATTTAGCCCAAAAATAAATAAATAATTAAAAAAAAAATGTGTGGTCCCCCCCATTTTTGATAGCCAGCTAGAGTACAGCAGACAGTAGACAGCAGCCTGCAGACCGCAGATGGCAGCTTGGCTGGTAATCCAAAAAAGGTCACCCCCCGTTGTTTTTTTAAATTATAAAAATAATAATAATGAAAAAAAATGTGAGGTCCCCTCTAAAATGAATCACTAGCCAAGGTGAAGCAGACAGCTGGGGTCTGTTATTTTCAGGGTAGAAAGTGCCATAGTTATTTGGCCCTTCCCAGCCTAAATATAGCAGGCCTCAGCCGCCCCAGAAGTGGCACATCCATTAGATGCGCCAATCCTGGTGCTTCGCCCCGGCTCATCTTCTTGCACTGGTGCTGTGGCAAACGAGAGAAACAGAGGGAGAGAGAGACGGAGAGTGAGAGCAAGAGGGAGAGAGGGAGATTTACTGCACTGCCACTGTAGGAAAAACATATCTAAACTGACCAAAAATTAGGATTGTGTGAATACACCTCAGGTTTTGCAATGTTATTTTCAAAATAACATTGCAGTCAATGGATGAAAAACGCTGCTAAACCGGACAAATAATTGACATACTGCACATTTATTCTGCATCAAAACCGCACGGAGAAAACCCCACCGCGTTCACAGCAAATCGAAAATCACATAGACTTTGCTGGCTTCAGATTTTGATGCAAGTTTAAAAAAAAAAAAAAAAAAAAAAAAAAAAAAAAAAAAAGCCGCGTCAAAAACCGCAGTGTGTGCACAGGGCCTAATGGTTCATTTATTGGGGGAACGTTAAAAAAAACAAGTTATTTTTTCCTGTATGTGAATAAACGTCTTTTGCACGGCTGTCTTAAAAGATGTTCTTTTGAGCTCACTTGCTTGGTTTTCATTTCCATGATGTCCTCCTCCATATTCATCATTAAGTGACTTGTAACAGCTCATTCAGCTCTTCTGTTCTTTTCCTCCCTCTGTGACACATTTGGCCTTTTGTCATTTCGACATTCTTTCAGATCAACAGTCTATGAAAATTACAGTGTTGAACTTGTAACATCATTCAGTTTTTTAATGACTAACGTAGGCAGAAGAATGAATTTAATCATCTAGCGGTGCTTCGCCATGCACACACATATTAAATGTCCTATCGCGCTGTAAAATAAGGCTGCTTCAACCCCATGCCAGCATAACTTCATTCCATGGAGCAGTTGGAGAGATAATGTATGTCATCACATGAATGGAGAGACACTGCTGAATTGTAACTATCGAGGTTCCGCTAACCCTTTAGCAGTGGGCTATAGATCAAGGGGATAGCGCCTCTATCCTCATGAAGACATCGGACTAAAGGCAAATAGACTGTGGAGTAATAATGATTTTCAGTCAGGTACAGGTAAGAAACATAGGCAATGGTAGAAAAAATACACACCCATAGCACAAACGCATGTATACACTGAACACATACACACACACACACATATACAGTCAGGGCCAGAAATATTTGGACAGTGACACAAGTTTTGTTATTTTAGCTGTTTACAAAAACATGTTCAGAAATACAATTATATATACAATATGGGCTGAAAGTGCACACTCCCAGCTGCAATATGAGAGTTTTCACATCCAAATCGGAGAAAGGGTTTAGGAATCATAGCTCTGTAATGCATAGCCTCCTCTTTTTCAAGGGACCAAAAGTAATTGCACAAGGGACTCTAAGGGCTGCAATTAACTCTGAAGGCGTCTCCCTCATTAACCTGTAATCAATGAAGTAGTTAAAAGGTCTGGGGTTGATTACAGGTGTGTAGTTTTGCATTTGGAAGCTGTTGCTGTGACCAGACAACATGCGGTCTAAGGAACTCTCAATTGAGGTGAAGCAGAACATCCTGAGGCTGAAAAAAAAGAAAAAATCCATCAGAGAGATAGCAGACATGCTTGGAGTAGCAAAATCAACAGTTGGGTACATTCTGAGAAAAAAGGAATTGACTGGTGAGCTTGGGAACTCAAAAAGGCCTGGGCGTCCACGGATGACAACAGTGGTGGATGATCGCCGCATAATTTCTTTGGTGAAGAAGAACCCGTTCACAACATCAACTGAAGTCCAGAACACTCTCAGTGAAGTAGGTGTATCTGTCTCTAAGTCAACAGTAAAGAGAAGACTCCATGAAAATAAATACAAAGGGTTCACATCTAGATGCAAACCATTCATCAATTCCAAAAATAGACAGGCCAGAGTTACATTTGCTGAAAAACACCTCATGAAGCCAGCTCAGTTCTGGAAAAGTATTCTATGGACAGATGAGACCAAGATCAACCTGTACCAGAATGATGGGAAGAAAATAGTTTGGAGAAGAAAGGGAACGGCACATGATCCAAGGCACACCACATCCTCTGTAAAACATGGTGGAGGCAACGTGATGGCATGGGCATGCATGGCTTTCAATGGCACTGGGTCACTTGTGTTTATTGATGACATAACAGAAGACAAGAGTAGCCGGATGAATTCTGAAGTGTACCGGGATATACTTTCAGCCCAGATGCAGCCAAATGCCGCAAAGTTGATCGGACGGCGCTTCATAGTACAGATGGACAATGACCCCAAGCATACAGCCAAAGCTACCCAGGAGTTCATGAGTGCAAAAAAGTGGAACATTCTGCAATGGCCAAGTCAATCACCAGATCTTAACCCAATTGAGCATGCATTTCACTTGCTCAAATCCAGACTTAAGACGGAAAGACCCACAAACAAGCAAGACCTGAAGGCTGCGGCTGTAAAGGCCTGGCAAAGCATTAAGAAGGAGGAAACCCAGCGTTTGGTGATGTCCATGGGTTCCAGACTTAAGGCAGTGATTGCCTCCAAAGGATTCGCAACAAAATATTGAAAATAAAAATATTTTGTTTGGGTTTGGTTTATTTGTCCAATTACTTTTGACCTCCTAAAATGTGGAGTGTTTGTAAAGAAATGTGTACAATTCCTACAATTTCTATCAGATATTTTTGTTCAAACCTTCAAATTAAACGTTACAATCTGCACTTGAATTCTGTTGTAGAGGTTTCATTTCAAATCCAATGTGGTGGCATGCAGAGCCCAACTCGCAAAAATTGTGTCACTGTCCAAATATTTCTGGACCTAACTGTATATATATACAGTATATGTATACACATAGCCACTTCAAACAGATGTGTGAGTAAGGGGTACTTTGCACGCTGCAACATCGCTAGCCGATGATAGCGATGCCGAGCGCGATAGTGCCTGCCCCGTCTCACATGTGATATCTTGTGATAGCTGCCGTAGCGAACATTATCGCTACGGCAGCTTCACACGCACTTACCTGCCCTGAGACGTCGCTCTGGCCGGCGACTTGCCTCCTTCCTAAGGGGGCGGGCCGTGCGGCGTCACAGCGGTGTCACACGGCAGGCGGCCAATAGAAGTGGAGGGGCGGAGATGAGCGTGACGTAAACATCCTGCCCACCTCCTTCCTTCCGCATAGCCGGTGGAGGCAGGTAAGGAGAAGTTCCTCGTTCCTGCGGCTTCATACACAGCGATGTGTGCTGCCGCAGGAACGAGGAACAACATCGTACCTGTCGCTGCAGCGAAATTATGAAAATGACCGACACTACACAGATCACCGATTTACGACGCTTTTGCGATCGTTTATCGGTGCATCTAGGCTTTACACGTTGCGACGTCGTTACTGGCGCCGGATGTGCGTCACTTTCGATTTTCCCCGACGACATCGCAGTAGCGATTTTGCAACGTGCAAAGTACCCCTAAGAGAGTGGATGTACCCCCCAAAGACATCAATGGCTTTGTTATAAATGTGTAACATGTGCCTTCTATGTTATGTTATTGTAAGGTGCTTTATCCCTCATGGCCTCAGTGCTGCCAATGGTTAGAAGGGGTCACTGTTCTCCTGTTCACTAATGGATAGTACTAATTGAGGGTTTAGATCTGGTTAAAGGGAACCTGTCACCGGATGTTTATAATACTTACCTAACGGGCGGTGAGGTGCCGACTGGATGGATGGGCGTCTCCATTCTCCAGGTCAAGTGCCTCCTCTTTTGGCCATCTTTGTCCTTCTTAAACTAGTGTGGATGACGCGTTCTACATCATCTACACTAGCCAACAGTGAGGTCCTATGCAGGCAAACTTTGAACTGCCCTGCTCAGGGCATCATCCACACTATCTTCAGAAGGAGGACAAAGCTGAGCGAAAGAGGAGGCGTGAGACCAGGAGAACGGTGACTCCCAATTTGACCAGTCTGCTCCGCACCGACCATTAGGTGAGTATTATGAATATCTGGTGACAGGTTCCCTTTAACAACCGTTAAACAGATCTAGACACTCACAGTGATCCCTTGTGACCATTGGCAGTACTGCGGCCATGAGGGAGAAAAGGGATAAAGCACCTTACAATAACTTAAACAGCAGGGAAAGGGACAGTTATGGCAGTGTTAACTCCAAAGCCGTCCCACAGTGGGGTGGAGTAAGGGGATATTTGGGAGGAAGTAGTTTCCGGTTCAGTGGTTGTTGTGTAGTGGAAGCAAGAGAAAGAAGTCAAGTAAAGAATGTGGAAGAGTAGACCAGGCTTGAGATGTAGATGTTAAGCGGGCTTTACACGCTACGATAAATCAAACGATATGTCGTCGGGGTCACGTCGTTAGTGACGCACATCCGGCCTCGTTTAACATATCGTAGCGGGTAACACAAATGAGCAACTGTGAACGAGCAAAAATACTCACCTTATCGTTGCTTGTTGACACGTCGCTCATTTTCCAAGAATCGAACGTCCTTCTGTGCTCCGGTTGTTCATCGTTCCCGAGGCAGCACACATCGCTCCGTGTGACACCCTGGGAACGATGAACTGCAGCTTACCTGCGGCCGTGGGCAATGCGGAAGGAAGGAGGTGGGCGGGATGTTTACATCCCACTCATCTCCGCCCCTCCGCTTCTATTGGCCGGCCGCTTAGTGACGTCGCAGTGATGCCCAACGTCCCTCCCCCTTCAGGAAGTGGATGTTCACCGCCCACAGCGAGGTCGTTCGGGAGGTAAGTACGTGTGACGGGGGTTACTGACTGAAACAAATTGCCCGTGCCGCACAAACGATGGGGGTGGGTGCGATCGCAAATGCGATCGTACGAGATATCGACACGTGTAAAGCAGTCTTAACTCTCCAGGGCTGGACAGAGCAAAAGGTGACTCCTACCAGGCAAGCTGTGTGAAAAGTGTGGATACATTGTTAGGCCAGCGGAAAAGGGGTGCTTAGTGAATAAGGGATGCGCTGCTTAAGGACAGTGGCATGGGAACAACGACTCTAAGAGCAGTCCTTGGAAAGTAGCATAGTACTGACTGGGGGTATTATAGGCACAGCGAAACACATGGACTCATGTGGTTTTATATCAATAGGATCTAGACAAACCGGTCGCCTCCTCACGCCGTGGCAGCCTCTGTAGAAGAGAATAAGTCTGTCTGTAACCATCCTGGGAGACCCTGTCTATGTTAGACTAAAAAATAGAAGATGTATTACTTGCTATATCTTGTACTTGAATACATAGAAACTGAAGTTTTTAAAATCTGTTTTGGACTTTTTAATGTGAATGCAAGATGCAGCAGTTCTGCAATACGTGCATTAGAGGACAAGATGGAGGTCTCCGACCAAGAGGTACCGGCACAAATGGGATGCCCTACCACACACCCATCACCCTTTTCTGTATCGTATCGGGGTGAGGAAGGTGAAGCCCTCGTTCATGACTACCGCCCTGGGCACATTTACGCAGACACATAATATAACTACCAGGAGCCCATACATTGTAATGTCTTCATTAACCCCTTCACGACAGGGCCAATTTCCAGTTTTTGCGTTTTGTTTTTTTCCGTTTTTGCTTTTTCGTTCTAAACATACACACACAGACACACACCACCATTCCTTCTCATGTTCAGCCCTTCCAATGGTGACATTATGGTGACATGACCAGTCTGACATGGCAGCTGCACAGTCTTGGATGGAACTACTAAAAAACAAACAAAAAAATATAATACACTTTTTTGAGATGTTTTGCATATCAAAATGGCCATTTTCATACCTGCCCAGTAGCCACGTCATGGCAATCTCATTGTAATGGCTTCTACTCTATTTTATTACCTTTCTCTGGGTTTTAAAACCTACTTACATAGACAAAGAGACCCAGAGAGAGGTAGTAAAATAGAGTAGGACCCAGTACAATTAGATTGCCGTGACAAGGCTACTGGGCAGGTTTGAAAATCGCCATTTTCATATGCAAAACATCTAAAAAAATTATATTTTTTCTTTGTTTTTTAGTAGTTCCATCTAAAACTCCTGAGGACACCGCTGTCATCCCTATGCAATCAACGCAGGCAACTCTCTCACAGCAGCACGTGAAACTGATGAAGGTCCAATACCGGACCGAAACGTTTGTTTAATTTTCACTGAATTTGCTGCACAAATAAATTCCCCTTTTGCATTCATCATGGAGTGCCCGGCTTTTCTTCTTATCTTCTGGATTTGGACCCTATACAGGAGTGCCACAATATTTAAGTTGAAGGCATTTCTTCTACAGATCCTGGCATGATCTTGCTGCACCCGGTGACATAGGTCTTCCTGCTCCTCTAGGATGACATATTCATATGTGCCATCATTAGAAGGTTTGCTGTATCTTCCAGCACAGTCTCAAGAGCATATATCAGATACCAGGATACAGTCATTATATCAGCAAAGCTGGTTATGCCCATAGAATGGAATATATCGGCTCCTTTGTACATAGAGTAAAAGGAGAAGCCAACATCATCCACTAGGACCAATTTGGTGATGGTCTGGGCAGCATAGCCTTGGTGGGTCATACAAACATTTACATGATAGCCTACTGATTGACTGCTGCTAGTTCCCAGGATGAAATTATCAGAGAAACGTACATTGATGTAGTGGGCCATAGGTTCCTCGTAATGCAAGAAAACTCCCAACCTCATGTGGCCAGAGCGTTTAGGCAGTTCCTAGATGATCAAACAATTGATGCCCTGGTCTCCACGGAGCATGGTGCACATACCTGGACATGGGCCATTACACAAGACCTGAATCAAATTTGCTAATCTCTTCAACATTATTTTTCTGTGTATCCAACACCACCAAGTAGCATCACAACATGACCAGGAGCTCTTTCATGCCCTGATCCATTTCTGGGAAGAAATCTTCACTTGGCACCATTTGCTGTCCCACCAGGTATTTTAGGAAGTCCATTCAGGTGTCACGCTAGGTACGGGGAAGTACCAACTGAAAGGCGAAAGGGAAGGGAAACCCTGTTTAGGGAAGGGGAAGATGGTGCCCCTGACCAAATCTACTGCTGGTCCCTGGGATCCCTCACCACCCTAGATAGGTTCCATACCTATGCGCTGAGCCAGACACCTGACCCTAGGTATCCCTAGTGCTGTGCCCTAAATAGGGAATGGATTGGATGAGCTCTTTGTCAATCCCATTAAACACTATAGATGACACAAGGAGGACACTAACGGGAAAAATGCATGAACTACTTATCTACAGATGACTCAGGTAGACGTTCAGCAACAATACCACAGTGGAGTACAAGCCACCTGTTTGCAACTAGAGGTTGCATGAACTGAACAATATCACCAGCACCAGTCCAACAAAGGAAAGGGTATTTAAGCACCAAGATATTGTCGCGGGCGGAGGAGGGGACGCTGCGCTCTCCCACTGCTCGGGTCCGGCTGCTGCGGCTGCTGCAGCTGCTCGGTGGTGGCTCGAGCAGTGGGCCGGATCCCGGGGACTCGAGCGTCGTTCCTCGCCCGTGAGTGAAAGTGGGGATGGTTTTGGGGGTTTATTGTTCGTGACGCCACCCACGGTTGTGGTGAGATTGGTGACACCACCGCTGCTCTGGACGGGGATCCCGGGAGCGATGACAGGGAGCAGCTAGGATGTTGTTTTCTCCCCTCCGTGGGTAGGGGGTTGGTTGTCCCGGGGCCCGGTGAGGGGTAGGGATGGATGGCAGGCGGGTTACGAGGCCTGGTGAGGTGCAGGGTCGCAGGGGCAGCGCTGTATGGACGGGTCCCACAGACGGCTGCGGTGTTGTTTCTCCCGGCAGGTTGATGGTGACTGCCTTTCCCTGCACCTGTGTAGTGTAAACGGTTCCAATGGGTTCCCACCGGTAACCCGCTCCCCAGCTTGAAGGTTGCTGAAGGAGCCCCTTTTGCCCGCAGGCTCTGGCCCTGGGAACTTTAGCCTTGGCGGTGACTGTGTTTCCCTCTCTCGGTTGGACTGTTGCCTTCTGTCGGGACTTGGCTGCTGGGAAACCAAGGAGGTTCCCTTCGCTAACGGATTTGACAAATTCACGGCGACTCCTAGCCTTGCCGGGGTCCGTAAGCCCCTGCCAGATGGTGCTGGCTTCTTTTTGCGTACCGGTCCGGTACCGCCAGGCCACCGCCTGTCCACGGTCCTTACGGCTGGCTCCGATAGGCCTCTCCTGCAGACGGTCACCACCGTCTGCCAACCTTGCTGTTCCGTCCGGGCCACACACCCAGACCACCTTCTGTCTGCTCCTTTACCACTTTTCCTTCCTCTCACTTTCACTTCCCTAACTCTTCTCTTCTCTGACTGCTCTGCTTTTCCCGCCTCCAGGACTGTGAACTCCTCAGTGGGTGGGACCAACCGCCTGGCCCACCCCCTGGTGTGAACATCAGCCCCTGGAGGAGGGAGGCAACAAGGGTTTTTGTCTGACTTTGGTGTGCCTGACCGGGAGTGTGGGGTGTGTTGGTGCAGTGCCCATGACGCCCCGGCCTGCCCAGGGCGCCACATTCCCCTTTAGTAAAATGTAGATCGTCCGCGGGCTGCCCGTCCATCACCGGTTTTATTTTCACAACTGAAAAGATAAACGGTAAAACAGATTACAAGTATACTAACCTCTTCCCACATCGGGAGGCACATTCTTAACGTTACTAAACGGTTTCGGCTTCCGCTCTCTCCCACCCAGGCAACCTGGCCCTGATGCTGCCCCTAAGCAAATGGGCAGCACCCCTTGACCCCAGTCCAGCACAAGTTGCCCGAGCGGGTTCTGTCCTTTTCAGGGGACCCACGTCCATGGGGAACCCCTGAAACCCCCGGAGGATCGCCACCGGTTGCGGTAGTGGCGGGCCTGGGCCATCCCTTTCCTCCAAGCCCATCCTCCAAATCAGCCTCTCCGGAGGCGGCAACGGTAAAGCCATAAAACAACATTTTTATTTACACACCACAAGTTCGTGGTTGTCCTGCCAGTTCTCGGGCTTGTCCGTAGTAGTTTCTACGCATAATTTGCAAACAGTCCCCACGGGGACAACAGTGCTTCGTAGCCAACGGGCTACCACAAACAAAACTGTAGGGTCCCAACGGAGACTTGCCGTAAGGTCCCGACGGGGACTGTCAGCTGGGTCCCAGGGGCCATCCAAAACGCTTGGCTCCGGTACAGCCTCCTCCTGCAGCTTTCCCACAGTCCACCACCGAACAGCACGAGCCCCCAACGCCACCCTCACACAGGGGTGACACTATCCCACAGGACTCCATTTTCAGCTGCCGATGATGCGGGTACGACTTCTCCTCCAACCGGACTCCTTAGCCCTGAGGGCCGTCTGGAACGTCAGCAGAGTCCCAATGGGGACCGACAGCAAGTTAACCGGGAACCGCTACCATGCTCTAACTTTTCTTACTTCAAGGCCGGCCATTTGCAGGGCACTGACCTGCAAAGTGCCCCAGTTGCCGGCAGTACCTGCAGCACGCCATCCACGTGTCTCCGAAGGCTTGAATAATGAGCGGGGCCTCATCTCCCGACAGGGACTCCGTATCTTCCCCTGAACTACTTCCATCAGTCGTCTCCTGTCGCGAGCTGGTGCCCCCGGGGTCTTCCGCGCCGGCCGCCACCCCCATCACGGTCGGGCGGATAGCCAGGGCCGACATCCCCTCTGCGGCAGGCAGGCCGTTGTCAGCTGCCGCGCGGTAAATCACTGCTGCATTCTCGGGGCCCACTGCTCCTGCGACCGGAGTAGGGGCTGCAGCCACCTCACCATCCTCTGCCCCCGCGAGCGCCGCCGCTCCATAGGTCGGCGTGGGGTTAGTATCGAGCTCGGGAGCCGACATCTTCCATCCCGTTCCCCCTTAGTCTCTTTTCCGGCTCCTCCTCTACAGGGGCGGGGTTTTGGCCTTCGCGCCTCCACTGCTCGAGGAGACGCTCGAGCGGGAATCTTACGCGCCCAAGATGGCGGCTTCTCAAATTTTCCGGCCGGACACCTCCGGCGGTAACAAGGCGCACCTCTACCAAACAGCAGAGCGGTAAGATCCTGTTCATGACGCCAAGTTGTCGCGGGCGGAGGAGGGGACGCTGCGCTCTCCCACTGCTCGGGTCCGGCTGCTGCGGCTGCTGCTGCCACTGCTCGGTGGTGGCTTGAGCGGTGGGCCGGTTCCCGGGGACTCGAGCGGCGTTCCTCACCCGTGAGTGAAAGGGGGGATGGTTTTGGGGGTTTATTGTCCGTGACGCCAGAGATTGGTGACACCACCGCTGCTCTGGACGGGGATCCCGGGAGCGATGACAGGGAGCAGCTAGGATGTTGTTTTCTCCCCTCCGTGGGTAGGGGGTTGGTTGTCCCGGGGCCCGGTGAGGGGTAGGGATGCATGGCAGGCGTGTTACGGGGCCTGGTGAGGTGCAGGGTCGCGGGGGGCAGCGCTGTGCCGCACGGCACGGTGGTTCTCACTCAGCCAATGATGTACACAGAGTCTCCGGTAAAACAAACGGCTGGATGGACGGGTCCCACAGACGGCTGCGGTGTTGTTTCTCCCGGCAGGTTGATGGTGACTGCCTTTCCCTGCACCTGTGTAGTGTAAACGGTTCCAATGGGTTCCCACCGGTAACCCGATCCCCAGTTTGAAGGTTGCTGAAGGAGCCCCTTTTGCCCGCAGGCTCTGGCCCTGGGAACTTTAGCCTTGGCGGTGACTGTGTTTCCCTCTCTCGGTTGGACTGTTGCCTTCTGTCGGGACTTGGCTGCTGGGAAACCCAGGAGGTTCCCTTTGCTAACGGATTTGACAAATTCACGGCGACTCCTAGCCTTGCCGGGGTCCGTAAGCCCCTGCCAGATGGTGCTGGCTTCTCTTTGCGTACCGGTCCGGTACCGCCGGGCCACCGCCCGTCCACGGTCCTTACGGCTGGCTCCGATAGGCCTCTCCTGCAGACGGTCACCACCGTCTGCCAACCTTGCTGTTCCGTCTAGGCCACACACCCGGACCACCTTCTGTCTGCTCCTTTACCACTTTTCCTTCCTCTCACTTTCACTTCGCTAACTCTTCTCTTCTCTGACTGCTCTGCTTTTCCCGTCTCCAGGACTGTGAACTCCTTGGTGGGCGGGACCAACCGCCTGGCCCACCCCCTGGTGTGAACATCAGCCCCTGGAGGGAGGCAACAAGGGTTTTTGTCTGACTTTGGTGTGCCTGACCGGGAGTGTGGGGTGTGTTGGTGCAGTGCCCGTGACGCCCCGGCCTGCCCAGGGCGCCACAATATTACTGATGATGATCAGCAGCTGCTTGGAAGGCGAGCTCCTGATGGGTCCACAAGGGAGAGAGCTGAATCCAGCAGGAAAGCTACCTATACCAATGAATACTGACAGCAGGGACAATGGAAAGTCAGGGAGTATTCTGCACAGCCAAACGCTGTGACCTTCTATGGCCAGAAACCACATGACTGTCTGTCACCTGTGGCACATCCGTGACAACAGGTGCACGGCGGCCATATATATTACTTAGCCATATTATAATTTGTCATGATAAAAGTTACAAAAATGGGATCCACTTGTGACTTCAATTTTTATCTTGATTTTCAGGGTTATTTATAATCCGACCCTCAATTGGGTCATGATTTTGGTCTCCGTTGACATCATATTGTTCTAATGAAATCACACAATATATTCCTTAAAGATTTTCAACTTGAATCTTTAGTCCATCAAGATCCGATAAGTCTTCTCTTGGATTTTCTCTTGGAGTCGTAGAGTATTTTGAGCCTTTTGCAGACACAAACTGTATGATCCAGGACAAGAAAATGAAAAGTATGAAAGAAGACGACTAATGACTGCCTAAATGATTAGAAAGTGACATGATATGTTTTGGAGCAGGATAGAAGGAAGGGAGCAGCTTCCTTTTTTATCCTCAGGAAAAGGCCTTCAACCTGTTCGGAGCCTTTGGCACCATCCCAGCAACAACGATTCTTCAAGTCAGTGAGAGGTAGACAGATCAAAGGAATCAATTATTCACGTAATGACCGTGTATTCACAATTAACTATCTAAAATATCCTAATAACTATTATCCTTAGCCATTGGAAATGACTGGGTGGAACTAACATAAGTTTTTTTTTAGAAAATGTTGATGATTGAGTGAAAAATATGACATTATTAGTAAGTGATGACAAATGTGAAGCGTTCCTTCCTGTATTATATCCCTGCTCGTTCCAAGAACTCAATATATCAGCAAAGTGGATTCTGCTGGAATATACTATTTTCAGATCTGCGGATCTAAAGTAGTCAGACATTATTTGCAGAGGAAGGCACTTGTTTGCCGGTGGATGTTTTTATTTCAGTCATGAACACACACACGCTGGCAGGTATCGGTAAATGTGACTTTGTTCCCAGCATGACTGATTTGTCATTGACGAGACTCTTATTGCTTATTATTGAGTGACGGGATGATACAATGAACTATTAGGCAATTATTCCCTACTAAGAGGTGGCCCGATTCTACGCATCGGGTATTCTAGAATTTACGTATTGTGTAGTTAATGTATGATTTTTGTTATATATATATATATATATATATATATATATATATATAGATGTTGTTGTGTGTGGTTACCAAGTGTTTGTGTAGGGCGCTGTACATGTTCTGGGTGTTGTCTGGGTGTGGCGGGGGGTGAGAGCGGTGTTGTATGTGTGTTGCGTGTGTTGCGTTGTTTGTGGAGCGCTGTGTGTCTGTAGCGTTGTGTGTGTGTTGCGCGGTTTGTGTGGGTGTGGTGTGTTTTGGGGGGAGGTATGTTTTGTGCAGTGTGTGTGTTGTGCGGTATGTGCGTATATTTGTGTGTGCTGCAGTGTTTGTGTGTTGGGTGTTGTGTGTGCGCGGCGTTGTCTGTGTGTGTGGGTGTCTGTGTAGGGCGGTGTTTGTGGTTCCCAGTGTGTGTGTGGTGTGTTGTGCAGTGCGTGTGTGGCGGTGTGTGTGTGTGTTTTGGGGGTGCTCCATCCCCCATGCTGCGCACCCCAGCGGCCAATCCGCTGTTTGTCACCGTAAGGACACAATTTTGGAGCAAGACAGACAGACAGACAGAATAAGGCAATTATATATATAGATGTTGTTTGAAGATATAGGCAGAGTGAAAGAAAAATTATTATTATTCTTTAACGGCCTTCAGCTTGATCTCAAGCCATGGCCACCTAATGGATGAACGCTCTGTAGGAAGATTGATCTTGTGCAGCCTAGATAGGTCCACCAGGGTCTTCTCCCCTACATAGGTTCCCTAGGATCTTCTCCACCATTTTCTTTATTGTATCAGGCCATTGAGTTGCTGGTCTTCCTTTTTGCCTTGTTCCTTCCACTCTTCCTACCATGATGTCCTTCTCCAGTGATTGCTCTCTTTGTATGATGTGTCCAAAGTGAGCAGGTCGTAGCTTGGTAATTCTTGTCTGGCTTGATTTGTACCAAAATTGATTTGTTTGTTCTTCTTGCCATCTATGGTATAACATCCCTCTCCGGCACCACATTTTGAAGGTATTGATTCGTCTTCTAAGGGAGGAAAAACTTTTCAGCTCACCCGTATATGTGCTTTCCAGGATCATGCCGGATGCTCGCGGTCCACCGAACAGGCAGGTCCATAATACAAGGTAAGGAGAATGAGAAAAGTGGGACCCAGCACCGATTCCAAGGGTAAAAATCAGAAACTTTATTTATCTTCTAAAAATTCATCATAGTACAGAATGTTCCAAAGGGTACGTCGTTAGGCTTGACGCGTTTCGGACAAAAAAACTGATAAAAACTGTCCTTAATCATAAGCATGTTTTGTCTTCTGTCTTGCTTCTTTATCGTTACACATCCAAATGTTGATAAAGAAAAGACCAGACTATGTAGGAGCCGTGTCTTCATCATCAACAAAATGTTTCTCTTTTTAGAACTTCATTGTTGATTTGTTCATATCTTCTATTCTCCTTTTCACTTCTGGTGTTGTCGCTGCATCTCTGAGTGATCATTGATCCAAGTAGGTTGAAGTCCTCTCCAACTGCTAGTTTTTTGCCATCCAAATGTGTCCCGGTCATACGTGGCAGTAGTCAATATCTTTGTCTTCTTTGTATTGAGTAGGATTCCCATGTTCAAGCTTTCCATCTTGACCCTAAGTCCAAAAAGAAAGAAAAATAAATACTATAAATTAGTATACATCATTATATAATTCTAAAATTAGGATTATAGAAAATTTTAAAGCACTCCAATATTTTTTTTTTATTTCCCCATAGGAGTGCTGCTTTAAATGTAAGTCCCCGCCAACTTGTTTTATACTCACCTGCCACCATCTTCATCTGTTTCCAGCATAGCGCCTATCTGTCTCTGGCAATTGATGACCTGCCAGCTGCTCCAGTATTTCATGGAGGTCACGAATCAATACAACTCGATAAGAACCTCATTCTATCTCTCATAGAGTTACATTGAGCTCTTGTGATGTAACTTCTGACTTCCAACCAGTCAGAAGTTACGAGCACAAGATGGGGCCACGGGACAAGAGTGAGAAAGAATGAATCCACCAGGATGTGAGCATAAGACTGGAGTCAGTTGACTAAGATTTAAAGCGGCACTCCAGAACTGAAAATAATCAAAATGCTGGAGTGGAGCTTTAAATGATTTACTAAGTATTAGGTAGATCTATAAAAAAAAAAATTACTTCTTGTTTGCTGGTTCATTATTTTATTCTCATTTATCCACAATACATTAGAGTATGCAAGTAGATTAATGCTCCCCTAGCTTCTCCTCCGCTTTGCCCTCTGCCAACCCCTTCATTGGCTTCCAATTCCCAAAGAAATATACTCATCCATAATCTGTCGCTTACATAAATCTCCAAACAAATCTCCCAATATCTTCCCACACATGATCTCCGGGCCTCACAAGACATCCTCCTCTTTTTTGCTCTTGTATGTTCCTCAGCCAATTATCTTCGTGACCTTTCCTGAGCATCCCCCACCTTCTGGAAATCTGCTCCACCACATATCCGATTGTCTCCGACATTTGGAACTTTCAGACATAATCTGAAAACTCATCTCTTCAGGAAAGACTACAGTCGGTAATAACCCCTCTGCTATCTCACTACCACCAGAGCTGCTCCAACCCCCTAACTCATTGTCTCCTTCCCCATTGCCATGAGGATTGTAAGACCAGAGGGGACAATGTTTTCCCTTCTGTACCAGTCTGTCACTGTTTGTTTGTTACCAAAAAAGGGGGTGAATTGTCAGTTTACCGGTATATGTGTCTTTTCAGAGCAGATGAGAGTAGGAATAGTAAGTCCTCTGAACCGCATGGAAAAGGGGGTTGAGAATGTTCACAACATGGAGAAGCCAGTAGAGCAAGGTCCAGCGGAAGCAGTTAAATCTCTTGTATGCAAAAAGTATTAAAAAACTATTTATTCAACAAATCTTTAAAATTCCATTCCAATATGTTTAAGGTAAAGCAAGGAGATAGATCTGTGCAAACGTGCAACGACTAAGCGTACAAACAGTGCCGAAACGCATAGCCGTTGCAAGATAGCACAGATCTATCTCCTTGCTCTGCCTAAAACATATTGGAATGGAATTTTAAAGATTTGTTAAATAGTTTTTTAATAATTTTTGCATAAGAAAAATTTAACTGCTTCCGCTGGACCTTGCTTCGCTGGCTTCTCCATTTTGTTTGTTTGTTAGTTTCTTCATAACTATAGCACCATGGAATCAATGGTGCTCTAAAAAAAAAAATGAATGATGCTTTAAATATAAATAATATATATCCACCTAGTGCCTAGGTTGAAAACGTTCAGGGGTAGAAATGAGCAAATTGGTTTGTGGTTCATCTGTCCCACCACTTTAATTTTCCACTCATTCCTCTACTGGGTTCCTCCAGGTTTGTGCTCTTCTGGTCATCCTTCAGTCTGCCTGGTGTTACGGCTAATCTGAGAAAGCCTCTGGAAACACATGACATCATGACATTAGGATTTTCAACTTGAATTTTTAGTTTGATGTGTGATTTAATTTTCCCCTAAAGGGGCATTGTCAAGTTTGAAAGATATCCTCTATCCATTGAATAGTGGATAACTTATCAAATGCATATGGGTGAGCCACTGAGACAACCACCGATCTTGAAAACCGGGGCTCTGAAGAGCCCTGTGTGAATGGAGTGGCGGTCAATCATACGTACTGCCGCTACATTCATTCTTAATGGAACTGTCGGAGATAGCCAAGCGCTGTTCGTGACTGCTCCTCAGCACTCTGATATGTGTGCATTATCACCAGTTGAGTCTGGGTGGAGTGAAAGAAGACCAGAAGAGATCATATCTGGAGGGAACCAGGTGAAGACCAGTTTGGTGCTATGGCGGCGAGGCAAGTGAGCAACGAAGTGAGTATCCTTTTTCATTATTTTTCAACCTCTAAGTTTATTCTTCAGATGCTCAAAATATAACCTTACTTAGGGATCCATGCCTAGTTGTGAAGAATCTCCAAAATCAAGTTTGGATCACAGAACCCTATGATGATCGAAGATCTGTGCAGCAGAATCATGCAAGATTGGTTATGGGTATAGCACAAAACTTTCAAAAAATATCATATCAAGACTGTGAAATAGACATTGTCTAATATTAGAAGTGTAATGCTGTGCTATTTTTCTTTTGAGGCAATGGGGACTGCAGAGAGGCAGATATAGCATCAAAAGACTTAAAAGCATTACTGGTTAAACTACATATCCACGTCCAAAAACAATCCTTGAATTCACCTAACCCACAGCATAAACTGGTTACTCAGGTTGCAAAATATGACATAAACCTTGAGCCAATCACACCCAATAAGATGTTCTGAGATGTAGACCTGGCTTGTAGACCACGAGAGACCTTCAGAGTGTCTCATTTCCCTCACACAAGCAGTACTTTATCTCATACAATCTCCCAAATCTCATCCTTAATTACTAAGAACATCTCAACTGTGGCCACCTTACCCAACGTAGCTTGACAGAAGAACTCAGTGTGTGTGGTGATCACGCTGGCTTCTGAGAGACCGACAATCTATTTCGAGCATAAGGTTGAACTTTAGCTCTCAAACCTATTTACTTTCCACCAGTAAAAAAAGTTGGGATCATCTTGCAAGGTCCTCAGAGAGATTAAAATAAGAAAAATCCGTTCTGAGGTCTGAGACCTCTGACCACTGTCTCTGTTGTTTTATTAAATATTAGTTTTTCGAGTTGTCTCCAGTCAATGTGCCCCTCATCGGAAATAGACTATGGAATAATGGGTTTGATCAAAATAATTGCCCTAGTTATTGCTTTTTAATCGTTCTCCCAGAGATCCCAGCCAGATTAAACATGAAACCAGCATTTACTGTATCGTTGGTAGTATAAAGTTAAGTCATGGTCTATAAACAGTTAGGGGACACACACTTTTTGCTTTTTTTCTTGGAAACTTCTGGAATATTTAAACAGGTCTAAAAAAGGGTTTGATGAAAATTCTCGAAAATAAAAAAAGAGGTCAGTTTGTTTTAAAGTTTATCAGTGTTTTCAGTGATTGACGTTAAAAGCATGAGTTATTTATAAAAGTTTGTTTGCATCAGAGCCCCCAGCGATGCGAGGTAGAATGGATCGGCGGAGATGAAAGGTCACTTCAAGCCAATGACGGGAAGAAGCCACAGTGTGGCGTTCAGTGAAGTGCTTGATAATGTATTTGTTTAGCATATGTAAGTAAGCGGACCCTTATTAAGGTGCATGAATCAAGACGGAGAAGCGGCGGTGATTAAAGCCGTAATCTCACCAAAGAACATAAACAAAGGAAGCTAAAGGACTCTTATGAATTCATATTTCCTCTCTTTTCTTACAGGTTGTGGATAGATGTAGAGGCTTCATTTCATGACCAGACGTTTCCTAGTAAACAATATCTCTCCCACCAAAAGAACGGGAGGCATGAGATGAATTAGTGAAGGACCTTGTTGACATTGTAGGGCTTGAAGCTCAATAAATTCTCAATCAGAGTGTCCTTATTGAGTGCCTATTGCTCTCATCCAAATACACTCAATGTAGTGTGAAGGATCATCATGATCTGTTACAGTGGTGGTCAACCTGACACATTTTCTGGTCTTGGAATGCAGCCCTTGACCCCATCAAAGGGCCACACACAGAGGCATAACGTCTACTGAGTTGCTATGTAAAATATCCAAACAGAACGTCCATTAGAAATTCTAGTGTCTTTCTCTGTGCCAAATGGACTTTTGGGTCTCCTTAAGCACTAAAACGTCAACATTTCTTTTAACTTCTACCTTTGCCTAAAATCACATTCAGACAGGACCTACAGGTACATCTCAATAAATTAGAATATCATCAAAAAGTTAATTTATTTCAATAATTCAATACAAAAAGGGAAACATATTATATAGAGTCATTACACACAGAGGAATCTATTCCTATATATTATATAGAGTCATTACACACAGAAAGATCTATTCCTATATATTACATAGAGTCATTACACACAGAGGGATCTATTCCTATATATGACATAGAGTCATTACACACAGAGGGATCTATTCCTATATATTATATAGAGTCATTACACACAGAGGGATCTATTCCTATATATTATATAGAGTCATTACACACAGAGGGATCTATTCCTATATATTATATAGAGTCATTACACACAGAGGGATCTATTCCTATATATTATATAGAGTCATTACACACAGAGGGATCTATTTCAAGTGTTTATTTCTGTTAATGTTGATGATTATAGCTTACAGCCAATAAAAGCCCACAAATGATTAGCTCAGAAAATTAGAATATTATGCAAGACCAACTGAAAAAATGATTTTAACTCAGAAATGTTGGCGCCTACTGAAAAGTCTGTACAGTAAATGCCTCAATACTTGGTCGGGGCTCCTTTTGCATGAATTACTGCATCAATGTGGCGTGACATGGAGGCGATCAGCCTGTGGCACTGCTGAGGTGTTATGGAAGCCCAGGTTGCTTTGATAGCCGCCTTCAGCTCATCTGCATTGGTGGGTCTGGTGTCTCTCATCTTCCTCTTGACAATACCCCCTAGATTCTCTATGTGGTTTAGGTCAGATGAGTTTGCTGGCCAATCAAGCTCAGTGAAATTATGGTTAGTAAACCAGGTATTGGTACTTTTGGCAGTGTGGACATGTGCCAAATCCTGCTGGAAAATGAAATTTCCAAATCCAAAAAGCTTGTCGGCAGAGGGAAGCATGAAATGATCTAATATTTCCTGGTATACGGCTGCGTTGACTTTTTTCTTGATAAAACACAGTGGACCTACACCAGCAGCACCACGAAGCAACATTTTTCTGTTGGCTGAGAGCCCGCCTATTCTGGTCACATGGGTATGACCTCATACAGGTCCTGCAAGTAAAAGAAAATAATTTGTATAATACTTATGCTAATTCTAACAGGGGGAGGGGATAACTATGAATACCCCCCAGATATTATCTGCTCCTCAGCTGCTGTCACTCAAGAAGCTGATGATTTTATAAACTTTACTTTCTTGGATTTCAAAACCTATACATACGAGCTGACCACTAAATGTATTAAGAGAATCAGCCTGATAGTGCCACTACAGCACTGCCTTTAGGTTATATACGAAAATCCTGGTGATATGTTCACTTTAAGCAATTTCTTCCTCAAAATATCAGAAATTCGGTTGAAAACGTTTTCCTTTAGTGTAGATGTATAAAATATAAAAGTCGGGTTTTCCATTCATGTATTTAATGTTTTTATAGATTTTTTTTTAGGTTGTCTAGTTAATATAGTAAAAGGTAATCAGAATAAATGGTGTTCATAAGTATAACAAGGATGGCAGATGGCCTGTAATGGTGCTGTATGTCATTCACGCACTGACATCTGACTGTCAGGGATAATGCGTGTGGTGCCGACTCTGGCTTTCATCTGAACAATGGCCAGGGCTGAGCATTAAAAGCATCCACCTTTCACTCTTCACAAACATTTTTCAAGTATGTTTTGTGATGTGTACACAGCTGCAAATGTTAGAAAAGGACTATTATTCATTTTTTTTCTTATACAAAAAAAGGCACTGTTCTCATCCAACATACTGAGTTCTGTTAATGTAGTTTTTATTACTATACAGTCTTCTTCATGCTCGTTACTTAAAAAAAACTTACTTTCCCAAATATTGGGACGTCTGCCTTGTCCAAAGTGATGTGAGCTTTCAGTCAAAGGTTTTGGTTACTCCTATGAAATGTATGTTCTTCTAAGTTCATTATTCTAGTATAATGAATATCAAAAGTTTTTTGGTCCTCAACCAAGATGGGGGTTCAGCTTGATTACTGTTGTTTTAATCTTATTAATACAATCCATTCTTTAAAAAAAATTACCACCTTCATGATCAGCTGGTTATTGTTGGTTTGTCCCCCAAAATTCCTGGCCAGATTCATCTCACTAGCCTACCATGGCTGATACAGGAACCACCTTCATGATCACCTGGCTATTGTTGGTTTGCCTCCCAAAATTCCTGGCCAGATTTATCTGAATGGCCTACTATGGCTGATACAGGAACCACCGTCATGATCAGCTGGTTATTGTTGATTTGTCTCTCAAAATTCCTGTCCAGATTCATCTGACTGTCCCACCATGGCCAATACAGGAACCATCTTCTTGATCAGCTGGTTATTGTTGGTTTGTTCCCCAAAGTTCCTGGCCAGATTCATCTGACTGGCCTACCATGGCTGATACAGGAATCACCTTCATGATCAGCTGGTTATTGTTGGTTTTTCCAACAAAATTCCTGGACAGATTCATCTGACTGGCCCACCATGGCCAATACAGGAACCACCTCCACGATCAGCTGGTTATTGTTTGTTTGTCCCCCAAATTCTTGGCCAGATTAATCTGACTGACCCACCATAGTTACATAGTTACATAGTTACTAAGGTTGAAAAAAGACCTAGGTCCATCTAGTTCAACCTTCCTCCACCAAGTTCTACATTTGGTCACAAAGTCATTTATAACCAACAATGTTGTGTGTAGTGAGGAAATCATCCAGCCCTGATATAAAAGCTGTTATAGTATCTGCCATTACTACCTCTTGTGGTCGGCATTCCACAGTCTGACCGCTCTAACTGTAAAGAACCCTTTCCTATTTAGCTGTCGGAATCGCTTTTCTTCCACTCGCAGTGAATGCCCCCTGGTCCTTAGTATTGTCTTCGGAAGAAATAAGTCATGTGCCAGTCCTTTATATTGACCAGACATGTATTTATACATATAAATGAGATCTCCTCTGAGACGTCTTTTTTCTAAGCTAAACATATCTAACTTTTTCAACCTGTCATCATATGGGAGGCCTCCATTCCTTGTAGTAGTCTAGTTGCCTGTCTTTGAACTGACTCTAACTTCTGAATGTCCTTTTTAAAATGTGGTGCCAAAAACTGAATCCCATATTCCAGATGTGGCCTTACAAGTGATTTATAGAGGGGTAGGTAACAATACGTTGGGATCACGGGATCTAATCTCTCTTTTTATACACCCTAGAATCTTGTTTGCTTTTGCAGCTGCTGCTTGACATTGAGTGCTGCTGCTCAGCTTATTTGTAATGAGGATACCCAAGTCCTTCTCCTGTTCTGTAGTCCCGAGTTTACTTCCATTTAATGTATACGCAGATATAGGATTACTCCGTCCTAGGTGCATTACTTTACATTTATCAACATTAAATCTCATTTGCCAAGTATCTGCCCATTTTGACATCTTATCCAGATCTTTTTGTAATATTATACTATCAAGATCTGTTTTTAATATCCTACATAGTTTGGTGTCATCAGCAAAGACTGACACTTTACTATCAATCCCATCCACAAGGTCATTAATAAAGAGATTAAAAAGAATCGGTCCTAGCACAGATCCCTGCGGCACCCCACTGCTGACTATAGCCCATTTAGAGAATGTTCCATTTATGACTACTCTTTGTTTTAATTCTTTTAGCCAATTCCTTACCCAGTTGCATATAGTTTCCCCTAGTCCTTGCTTCTGGAGCTTTAGTATAAGGCTATTATGTGGTACAGTATCAAATGCCTTTGCAAAGTCCAAATAAATCACATCAGCTGCATTACCAATATTCAGGTTTGCACTTACCCCCTCATAGAACCCCAACAGGTTCGTTAGACACGATTTATCTTTCATGAATCCATTCTGTCTGTCAGTTATTATATTATTTTCTGCAACATATTTTTGCATGTCATCCCTTAAAATGCCCTCAAAAACTTTGCATACTACTGATGTCAGGCTTACTAGACGGTAGTTGCCTGGATCTACCCTCTTACCTTTCTTAAATATCGGTACCACATCAGCAATCCTCCAATCCTGAGGCACCAACCCTGTTACAAGCGAGTCTAAAAAGATAAGATACAGCGGTCTGTCAATTATGGAGCTCAATTCCCTCAATATTCATGGATGAATGCCATCTGGCCCTGGGGATTTGTCAATGTTTAATTTACTCAGACGTAGGCGTACTTCTTCTTGTGTTAAATTAATTGTATCGGGTGGTGAACTTTGATTTTTCACTTGTTGAATGATCCCTGGTACAGTCAGTTCCTTGGTGAACACAGAAGAGAAATGCCTATTTAATATCTCAGTCTTTTGTTTGTCCTCTATAACTAACTTGTTATTATATTTTAAGGGGCCAATACTATCCTTTGTTTTCCTCTTGGCATTAATATATTTATAAAAGATTTTGGAATTTATTTTAATGTCATTGGCGATTTTTGTTTTAGTAGCTAGTTTTGCTTGTTTGATTTCTTTTTTGCATTGCCTATTGATATCTTTATACTCCTGAAATGCTATTTCTGTATTCTCAGCCTTCAAGATTTTAAACGCCCTTTGTTTTTGTTTTATTATACTTTGTACAGTCTTATTTATCCACAGTGGTTTCTTTTTATTCCGGGACGTTTTATTACCAGAGGGTATAAGCTTTTTACAGGACTCTAGCAGTATATCCTTAAACTTTCCCCATTTATGTTCGGTATCCCCAGTTACCATGACTTTGTCCCAATCTACACATTTAAGCTCTTCCCTTAATTTGTTGAAATCAGCTTTCCTAAAATTCCAGGTTTTAGCATTTCCCCTTTGAAATGTTTTATTGAATATTACGTTGAAGCTTACCATATTATGATCGCTGGTGCCCAAGTGCTCCCGGACCTGTAGATCTGAAATTGTATCCGGTCTATTTGACAGGACCAAATCTAGCAAATTATCTCCCCTCGTCGGTTCATCTACCATCTGAGAGAGGTAATTGTCTTGAATGGTAGATAAGAATTTACAGCTTTTAGCACAACCAGAAGATTCTATGTCCCACTGTATGTCTGGATAGTTGAAATCCCCCATAATAAGAACCCGATTATTATTATTAGCTGCCTTTTCAATTTGTTCCAGCATTTCACCCTCTATTTGTTCAAGTATGTTAGGAGGCTTATAGCAAACTCCAATTAGCATTTTTCCATTATTCTCCTCCCCATGTACATTTATCCATACTGACTCTACATTGTTGCTGTTCCCCCCAATGTCATCATTCAACACAGGTTTTAGGTTAGATTTGATAAATATACACACCCCTCCACCTTTTTTGTCTTTCCTGTCCCTCCTAAATATACTATAACCCTGTATGTTTGTCACCCAGTCATGGCTTTCATCCAGCCAGGTTTCCATAATGCCCACCACATCATAATCCATGGTTGACATAAGAGTCTCCAATTCATTCATTTTGTTTGCAAGACTTCTTGCATTTGCCAGTAGACATTTAATCCTATTAACACCTTTATTACTCCTAGCCTCCCTACGTTCCTTGCATGTCCCATCCCCCCTAATCCTTCATTGACCCCTACCATCTCACTGTCTCTATCTGCTCTATCTATCCCCTTTTTTGCTCCACTAGCCTCCCTCCCCCCAGATCCTAGTTTAAAAGCTCCTCCATCCGTCTGACCATTTTCTCCCCCAGCACAGCTGCACCTTCCCCATTGAGGTGCAGCCCGTCCCTACCGTAGAGCCTGTAGCCGACTGAGAAGTCAGCCCAGTTCTCCATGAACCCGAACCCTTCCTTCCTGCACCAATTTCTAAGCCACGTGTTTATCTCCCTAAGCTCCTGCTGTCTTTCTAGTGACGCTCGTGGCACCGGTAGTATTTCTGAAAACACTACCTTGGAGGTCCTGGACTTCAGCTTCTCTCCTAGTTCCCTGTAATCATTTTTAAGGACCTTCCACCTGCCTCTAAAGCCTGCTTTACACACTTCAATAGATCTTTCAATCCGTCGTCGGGGTCAAGTTGTAAGTGACGCACATCCGGCATCGTTTGTGAGGTATCTGGGTGTGAAACCTACATGCGATCGATATTGAACGAAAATACGGTGATTGTATACACGTCGTTTATTCCTCATACATTGGACGTTTGGTAGTACGAAACTAGTCAATTGTAACGTGTGACATCCCTCATACGATTGTGATGTCTGAGGCTATGTGCGCAGGTGTGCGCTCTGCACCGCAGCTTAAAAAAGGTCTGCTTCAGAGCGCAGCTGAAAAGCTGCGTTCTGAAGCGCCTCACAATGTCTGTCATGCACTAATCTCTGTCAGTCCGTCACTATCTCTGTCCCTCTCTCTCTGTCCATGTCAGTCTATCCCTCTTACCCCCTCTCTCATATACTCACCGATCCCCGGCCCGGCTCTGCATGGCATTCACACTGCTCCGGCGGCTTTTACTGTTTTGAAAAAGCCGGCCGCCCATTAAACAATCTCGTATTCCCTGCTTACCCCGCCCACCGGCGCTTATGATTGGTTACAGTGAGACACGCCCCCCACGCTGAGTGACAGGTGTCACACTGCACCCAATCACAGCAGCCGGTGGGCGTGTCTATACTGTGTAGTGAAATAAATAATTAAATAATTAAAAAAAACGGCGTGCGGTTCCCCCCCAATTTTAAAACCAGCCAGATAAAGCCATACGGCTGAAGGCTGGTATTCTCAGGATGGGGAGCTCCACGTTATGGGGAGCCCCCCAGCCTAACAATATCAGCCAACAGCCACCCAGAATTGCCGCATACATTAGATGCGACAGTTCTGGGGCTGTACCCGGCTCTTCCCGATTTGCCCTGGTGCGTTGCCAAATCGGGGTAATAAGGAGTTATTGGCAGCCCATAGCTGCCAATAAGTCCTAGATTAATCATGTCAGGCGTCTATGAGACACCCTCCATGATTAATCTGTAAATTACAGTAAATAAACACACACGCCCGAAAAAATCCTTTATTGGAAATAAAAAACACACACATATACCCTGGTTCACCACTTTAATCAGCCCCAAAAAGCCCTCCTTGTCCGGCGTACTCCAGGATGGTCCAGCGTCGCTTCCAGCGCTGCTGCATGGAGGTGACCGGAGCTGCAGAAGACACAGCCGCTCCGGTCACCTCCACGCAGCTAATAAAGAGAGCCGCGCGATCAGCTGATCTGTCACTGAGGTTACCCGCTGTCACTGGATCCAGCGGTGGCCGCGGGTAACCTCAGTGACAGCTCAGCTGATCGCGCGGCTGTCTTCATTAGCTGCGTGGAGTTGACAGGAGCGGATGTGTCTGCTGCAGCTCCGGTCACCTCCATGCAGCAGCGCTGGATGCGACGCTGGAGCATCCTGGATTCCGCCGGACATGGAGGGCTTTTTGGGGCTGATTAAAGTGGTGAACCAGGGAATGTGTGTGTTTTTTATTTCCAATAAAGGATTTTTTCGGGCGTGTGTGTTTATTTACTGTAATTTACAGATTAATCATGGAGGGTGTCTCATAGACGCCTGACATGATTAATCTAGGACTTATTGGCAGCTATGGGCTGCCAATAACTCCTTATTACCCCGATTTGCCAACGCACCAGGGCAAATCGGGAAGAGCCGGGTACAGTCCCAGAACTGTCGCATATAATGTATGCGGCAATTCTGGGCGGCTGTTGGCTGATATTGTTAGGCTGGGGGGCTCCCCATAACGTGGAGCTCCCCATCCTGAGAATACCAGCCTTCAGCCGTATGGCTTTATCTGGCTGGTTTTAAAATTGGGGGGACCGCACGCCGTTTTTTTTAATTATTTAATTATTTATTTCACTACACAGTATAGACACGCCCACCGGCTGCTGTGATTGGGTGCAGTGTGACACCTGTCACTCAGCGTAGGGGCGTGTCTCACTGTAACCAATCATAGGCGCCGGTGGGCGGGGAAAGCAGGGAATATGAGATTGTTTAATGGGCGGCCGGCTTTTTCAAAGCAGTAAAAGCCGCCGGAGCAGTGTGAATGCCGTGCAGTGCCGCGCCGGGGATTGGTGAGTATATGAGAGAGGGCTGCTCAATTCAGTTACTCAGGGGATTAGCGGTCACCGGTGAGTCCTTCACTGGTGACCGCTAATCAGGACGCGACACAGACAGAGCCGCAGCATGACCATGAAGTCGGGTGAAGTTCACCCGAGTTCATTCTGACAGTGCGGCTCTGTCTGTGTCTGCTGTCATCTGCCATTCACCGCTGCTACATGGCTGTCTGTGTCTGCTGTTAGCGGCCATGTAGCAGAGCTGAATGGCAGATGACATAGTAAAAACGCATCCCTACACATTACACACGCTTGGCAAGTCAATAAATAAAAAAAAAAGGGTGCCCAATGCATACGTCACAGAACACATGATCTAAAGGATCGCACACAAAATTGATCAATTTAACATAGACTACTAACGCTTGTGTGACAGCAAATGAATGACCTACGTGCAATCTCATTCAATCGCATATGCGACCTGGGCGTGTCACATCGCATACGAGATCGCATACCTAATTGTAAGGTGTAAAGCTGGCTTAACTTTGTCATTAGTACCAATGTGCACCATGACCGCTGGGTTTTCCCCAGCCCCACCCAGCAATCTGTCTATCCGATCCACAATATGCCGAACCCGAGCACCCGGCAGACAACACACTGTTCGGCATTCACGGTCTCGGCGACAGATGACCCTGTCTGTCCGCCTAATTATAGAGTCCCCTACCACTAACATCTGTCTGGGCTTTGCTGCACTCCTATTTCCCTCCTTCCTACAGCAGTTGTTTTCCTGGTTGCTAGGAGCAACGTCCTGCTGTAGTTACCCTAGTCCTGGCCCTTCATTCCTAATATCAGCCAAACAGGCATATTTACTAGGTTGTGCCAGGTCAGGACAAGGCTCCCTGACACTTTTCCCCCTACCTCTTCTTCTAACTGTTACCCAACTACCTACCTTTGGGTCCTGATCTTCTCCACCTCCACCCTCCTCCATATCACTGGCCCCAGCCAGAGAAAGCTCAGTGAGCTCTAAACTCCTCTCCATGGCCGATACAAGAACCACCTTCATGATTAGCTGGTTATTATTGGTTTGTCCCCAAGAATTCATGGCCAGATTCATCTGACAGGCCCACCATGGCCAATACAGGAACCACCTTCATGATTAGCTCGTTATTGTTGGTTGGTCCCCAAAAATTCATGGCCAAATTCATCTGACTGGCCCACCATGGCTGATACAGGAACCACCTTCTTGATCAGCTGGTTATTGTTCGTTTGTACCCCCAAATTCCTTGCCAGATTCATCCAACTGACCCACCATGGCTGATACAGGATGGGGGAGTTCTAGGGATGTAGTATTAAACTGAATTTATTCGAATGAATGCAACGCATACTATAGGATCATTCATGCCTAAATTGCCAAAGCATGGACAGTTCTTCCAATCTCAGACTTAGGGGTTGGATCCTGAGTGAGGAAAGTCCTGTGTAAAAGTAGAGGCTTCTATGATGTGCATATGTCCTCTTAAAAAATGAATCACTTGCAATGCTGGATTATGGTATAAAAGGGCAGGGACTCCACAAACTGCTGGTTCTCTAAGTGCTCCTGGAAATGTTGTTGTGAGTAAAGCAATTGTTTGGTTAGGGGCTGTGCACAAGGCACAGCTTTGGTGAGTCAGGACTTTGACTGTAGAATTAGTAGCCAGCCTACCTAAGATTTATTTTGTACTTTTTGTATTTTATTTTGGCACCTTTGAAATTGTTCCAGAAAATTAAGCATTTCTCATAGAAAATGATTGTAATTACACGATTTGTTATACACATGTTTATTTCCTTTGTGTATATTAGAATAACACAAAAAAAAACACAGAAAAAAAAGGCAAATTGGACAAAATTTCACACAAAATCCCAAAATGAGCAGGACACAATTGTTGGCATCTTTCCAAAATTGTAGGTAAACAACTTTGTTTCAAGTATGCAATGCTCCTTTAAACTCACCTGTGGCAATTAACAGGTGTGGGCAATATGAAAATCACACATGAAACCAGATAAAAAGGGGAGAAGTTAACTAAATCTTTGCATTGTGTGTCTGAGTGTACCACACTAAGCATGGAGAATAGAAAAAAAGAGCAGAAAACTGTCTGAGGACTTGAGAACTAAAATTGTATAAAAAAAAAATCAACAAACTCAAGGATACAAGTCCATCTCCAGAGATCATGATGTTCCTTTGTCCACGGTGTGCAACACAATCAAGAAGTTTACAACCATTTGCACTGTAGCTAATCTCCCTGGATGTGCATGTCAGAGAAAAATTGATGAAATGTTGCATTGTAGGATAGTCCGGAGCAGCTCCAAACAAGATCCAAAGAAATTCAAGCTGTCCTGCATTGCAGGCTCGGTGCAGCAGTATTAGCACAAACTATCTGTCGACATTTGATTGAAATGCTATGTGAGGAGACCCAGGAGGACCCTACTGTTGACACACAGACATAAGAAACTAGACCGAGGTTTGCCAAAATGTACATGAACAATCCAAAATCTTTTTGGGAAGGCATCTTGTGGACAGATGAGACCAAGATAATGTTTGTTAGTAAAACACATCATTCTATTGTTTACCGAAAATGGAATGAGGCCTAAAAGAGAAGAATACAAGACATAAAGTCACATAGGGTGGAGATTCAAAGATGTTTTGGGGTTGTTTTGCTGCCTCTAGCACTGGGGGCCTTTACTATGTGCAAGGCATTATGAAATATGAAGATTACCAAAGGATTTTGGGTCACCATGCAGTGTCCTGTGTCAACAAGCTGGGTATGTGTCCTAGGTCATGGGTCTTCCAGCAGGACAATGACCCCAAACATACTTAAAATAGCCACCAGAAATGGATGGAAACAAAGCACTGAAGAGATCTGAAGTGAAAGCAATGAGTTCGGATCTAAATCCCATTGACACCTGTGGAGAGATCTTAAAATTGCTGTTGGGAAAAGACGCCTCCATATATGAGAGACCTGGGGCAGTTTACAAAAGAAAAGTGGTCTACGAAGGCTTATGGCCGCTTTACACGCAACGACATCGCTAACAAGATGTCGTTGTGGGCACGGAATTCGTGACGCACATCTGGCCTCGTTAGTGTCATTGTTGCGTGTGAAACGTACGAGCGACCGCTAACGATGCAAAATACTCACCTAATCGTTGATCGTTGACATGTCGTTCCTTTCCCAAATATCATTGATGCTTTTGAATACAGGTTGTTCGTCGTTCCTGCGGCAGCACACATCGCTGGGTGACACCGCAGGAATGAGGAACAACATCGTACCTGCAGCCGTCGGCAATGAGGAAGGAAGGAGGTGGGCGGGATGTTTCGTCCACTCATCTTCACCCCTTCGCTTCTATTGGGCGGCCGCTTAGTGACGCCGCTGAGACACCGAACGAATCTCCCCCTTAAAGGAGAGATTGCCACAGCGATGTCGGTGACCAGGTAATTGTGTGTGACGCTGCCGTAGCGATATTGTTCGCTGCGGCAGCGAACACCCCGTGACGCGCCACCGACATGGGCGGGTGCTATCGCTCACGACATCGCTAGCGATATCGCAGCGTGTAAAGCCTGCTTAATCGACAGGTGGTACTTTTTGTCATGGTCATATGGACATCTTGATGAGACAAACCCCTTCAATCATTATCTTGGTAGTAAGTAGGTAATCATAAGCTCTTATTTCGAAGTTAGTGTAGGCAATGCAAAAATAAAGTATTAAATAATTTTTCACTGAGTTATTTTTTTTTATATAATATGCACGAGGAAAATAATGTGAAAGGACATCTAGTCTTCTTGGACTCTTGGAAACCTGACCAATAGTCCATAAGCCTGATGTGCGGAGAACATGATGTGGTATTTTCTTATCTAGATTACATATATTGGTTTATTAAACATAAAACAAGAAGTACTTATGGTAAAATAGGACAATTGTGAGTAATGCAAACCAGGCTCCTTTCACGCTGCATGATTACAAGTAAAGAAGAGAAAATGCCCCATTAAATTCAGATCCTCAGAGCGTTCTAGCATTACATGTGATCAGAGGAGTAGCATATCATGACATCACCTGAATAAAACAACATTTTTAAGTAGTAGGTAAATACAGCGGGCTTGGAGAATGATGATGAAATAGATATGCTATCCTCTTACCTGAGAAATTGGTCGCTGAGGTTAGACCTTCCCTTAATTGGATTGCTGTAGGGTTGACGTTAGCTCAAAATTCAAGTTCCTGTAATATGATTGTAATTCAGATACATCCATGGTAATTCAACCCTAATTAGTTACCTAAGTTGAATTTTTACTACGATAATAGTGACCTTGAATTGCCCCATGACCATCACTACACGTAGGCACAACAATGGATATCTGTCAGGGCCTGACCACATATGTATAGATTAGATTGTTGGCCAAATATATGACTGCGCTGGGATGTCCGTGAATACTCCAGACTTACTAGGACAACCCTTCTCATTCCACGTTTCCCCCAGGTAACATAAATAAGCCTATACTCACCTCCGCAACCAGTGTGGCTCCAGTGGTGTCGGGGCTTTCGTTCCCAGGGCTCATTGGAGGCTAGGACATCACGCGAGCCCTTTGTCCAATCAGCACAGGCCTCCTTCTCCCCACCTTCAGACAAACTAGTTAATCCACAGGAAGTGAGCGCTGCGGCTACCAATTACTTCCTGTTGATTGCTCCTGTGTCCGAAGGCGGGGAGATAGAAGCCAGGGTTGATTAGACATGCGGCTCACATGATGTCACAACCTCACGTGAGCCCTGGGAATGAGAGACCTGGCACCACTGGAACTACAGCGGTCATGGAGGTGAGTATAGGCTTTTTTTATTTTATTTGGAGGAAACATGTGGAATCATAATTAGTAGTGGACAACCCCTTTAAAGTTATATAAAGAATGGAAACATTAATTCCAAATTGATAGTGGAAAGGACCATGTTCAACTTTATTGACCTTTCAGATTAAATATCCAGAAATAGTACTATAAATCAGTGTACAAAAAGGTCTTCCAACTTGTCAAGACCTACAAATTCTATTGTTCCATATTGTCATAACACAAGGTTCTTGAAGACCTTTCTTTGCATGAGCAGTTGTAATACAGGACAGATGGTGCTGGTCAGGGCCAGATTAAGGTTGGTGGGGGCCCCTGGGCAGAAAATCTGGTGGGGGCCCCATAACGTTAACATTTTTAGCCATAACAGTAGAGCACGAACCGTAGCATTTAGATATAAATCCAATGAACATTTATCTTATCCTGTTCTGCCACATTCAGATTTACAGTGCTACAATAAGCTGGTGCAGAATGGTGGTCTGCATGGATCATTGCAGGCTGTGCACACTAGATAGAAACTGGATTAGTTGAGCAGTAGTCAGACTGGAAACTGTTAGCTCAGCATAGGGAAAATGATGTGGCAAAGTTGAGATGCTGGTACCATGTGGAATGGGTAATCAGTATAGCAGAGCCCAGTGATGTAACAGAGCTGGGTGTGAAAGGCAGTTCAATGGAGAGATGACCAACAAAAGTGGACAATGTAACAGAACCCAGCAATGTAGCAGGGCTGGGTGCTCCAGGAGGCCTAATGTCGAGATGATCATAAGATTTGAGCGATGTAGCATAATCAAACGATGTAGAAGTGCTGGATAAGTCAGCAGGCTTAATGTAGATTTGCTTAGCAGAGTTAAGTGATATAGCAGAACCCAGTGATTTTCCAGAGCTGAGTAAGTCAGGAGACTCACTGTAGTAATGTAGCAGAATCCAGCAATGTAGAAGAATTGAGTATGGTCAGTTGACTCACTGTGGCAATGTAGATGTATTTGAGTGATGTAGCACAGCTGATTATATCTAGTGGTTAGTATACCGAAGCCAAGTATACGTAGACAGGAAATGTTGCAAAGTTGGGGTGTGTATGCCAACTACCTGAATACTCAGCCAGCCTGAGCAGGACCGTAAGGATTTAGAGCATGATCTTATAGGAGCATATAGGGTTACTATGAGAATATGACAAGCAAGAAGGACTGGGAGCCTGGCGCTGAGGCTGGGACAGGTGACTAACCACCAAGCAACTTGATTACGTTGTCATAATTGCATATATCAATAGAATAACAGTGACATCGGTAGGTCATATGTCATCTTTTGGTTGAAAAATAAAGCTCACCTTGTTAGTGACACCACAGTAGATACTGAGTGGGGTCATCCAGTTTAGAAAAGCTCTATTTTTAAGTATATTGTGTCATTAATTCATTGAAGGGATTTTCTCAATACTACAGTGGGTACGGAAAGAATTCAGACCCCTTTAATTTTTTCACTCTTTGTTTCATTGCAACCATTTGGCAAATTCAAAAATGTCATTTTTTTTCCATCAATGTACACTCTGCACCCCATCTTGACAGAAAAAAACCCTGTAATTTTTGCAAATTTATTAAACAAGAAAAACTGAAATATCACATGGAGGATAAAGCGAGCACTAAGACACGTGAAACGCGCGTTGGGTAGCCTCTGCCCGTCCCTCCCTGCAGGTTTACTTCTTTGAGCCGGTTTGTATGATATTTAACTTGATTACGGAACGTTCATATTGTCTTCTATTTATGCATTAGCTAGCTCAATTCCTACTTTGCCCTGCAGGGGGCCGACTGCTGCTCTCCTTATATGGCTCCTAAGCTGACAAACCTCAAACAGGCAATTTAGCCTATATATATATATATATATATATATATATATATATATATATATATACGTGATTTATTAGGACTTTGCCATTTATTTGTATTGTCTTTCTACATATATATTGTAATCCAACAGGATTGTGCTACTCTTCTTTTATATATATATATGTAAACTTTTAGGACACTGCCATTACTCTATTATTTTTGATATTTGTCTGTTTTGTATCTTGCATAGCCGGTCCATTCCTCTATGCTTTTTTTTGTGTCATAATCATGTTTACCTTTTAAACTTGTTAGCAATAAAATTTATATTTTTATTTTCTCAAGTCCACCGTTTTCTCCGTTTTTAATATGTTGCTATGGTGGACATTAACATATTGCATGGGTTTTTCCCTTGATTTTGTAAAATGGGACTGATGGATTTCTTGATTCTAATTGGTGAGAGAGGTAAAGAAGAACCCAAGATCACTGCCTGAGCTCCAGAGATGCAATAGGGAGATGGGAGAAAGTTCCACAAAGTCAACTATCACTGCAACCCTTCACCAGTTGGGCCTTTATAGCAGAGTGGCCTGCGGAAGCCTCTCTTCAGTGCAAGACATATGAAAGCCTACATAGAGTTTGCAAACAAACACATGAAGAACTCCCAGATTATGAGAAATAAGTTTCTCTGGTCTGATGAGATGAAGATAGAATTTTTGGTGATAATTCTAAGCGGTATGTATGGAGAAAACCAGGCACTGCTCATCACCTGCCCAATACAATCCTATCAGTGAAACATGGTGGTGACAGCATTATGGTATGGGGGTGTTTTTTAGCTGGAGGAACATGACGACTGGCTGCAATTAAAGGAAAGATGAATGCGGCCAAGTACAGAGATATCCTGGAAGAAAACTTCTTCCAGGGTGCTCTGGAACTCACACTTGGCCGAAGGTTTACCTTTCCAACTAGACAATGACACTAAGCACACAGCTAAAATATCAAAGGAGTGGTTTCAGAACAACTCTGCGACCATTCTTGACCGGCCCAGCCAGAGCCTAAACCCAATTAAGCACCTGTGGAGAGACCTGAAAATGGCTGTCCACCAACGTTCACCATCCAATCTGACAAAACAATCACTGATCTCGGGGAGACCAGCCAGAGAAAACACTGCCGGCAGCCAATGAGGGCGCTCAACACAGTCAAATCCTAGGTGTATTGCCCCCTGGGAAATATGCAAATCAAAAAAGTTTGTGGAGCCTCTGTTAGGAGTCTCGACACAGAAACTAGCCAGATATCCCTCCGGGAAGGACCTAGCCAAGGAGTGGCTCTTTTTAGGAGACCACCATAAGCCCCCCTCATCAGTGTGTCAAAGAGTTGGATATTGACTAAAAGGGCCACTTAATATGGTGGTGCAAGTAAGAATGGCAGAGCATCCCCAAATCCAAGTGTGAAAAACTTGTTGCATCATTCCCAAGAAGACTCATGGCTGTACTAGCTCCAAAGGGGGGCTTCTACTCAATACTGAGCAAAGGCTCTGAATACTTATGACCATGTGATATTTAAGTTTGTCTTGTTTAATAAATTTGCAAAAATGTCTACATTTCTGTCAAGATGGGGGTTGGGGAGCAGAGTGTACATTAATGAGAAAAAAAATGAACTTTTTTGAATTTACCAAATGGCTGCAATGAATCAAAGAGTAACAAATTTAAAGGGGTCTGAATAATTTCCGTATACACTGTATACAGGGTACAGAAGTAAACTTTCTTTAAGGCCCTTTTGCCAAGTAAGATGACACCGGTATTATAAATGGCACTTGTGGTTTATATTAGTATTGCAATTGGCACTTATTGTCTATCATACAAATTTTACACCCAAATGTCATTGTTTGTTGTTCACTATACTTTTGACGGGGTTCTCTTCATCTCCACTCTCCCCCACTAGGCTGTGCACCGATGAACGGTTCGCCAATTTCATGTTCGAGTGATTTTGGGAGGTGTTCGAGTCGTTCGACGGACTCGAACGATTTGCTTAAAGTTCGGCAGTTTGAGTTACGTTCGAGAATGGTTCGATCACCAAAAGCGTGGCTTTTCACAGTAAGGCTATGTGCGCACGTTGCGTATCTGCATGTGTCCTGTGTCCTCAGCACAATCCCTCTCTCATTCCTACTCACCGATCACGGGCGCGACGCTGCACGGCTGTCACAAATCTTTGGCTTTTCCTCTTTTGAAAATGGCTGCTGCTTCATTATTCAATCAGGTATTCTGTGCTTTCCTCGCCCACCGACGCCCATGATTGGTTGCAGTCAGACATGCCCCCACGATGAGTGACAGCTGTCTCACTGCACCCAATCACAGCTACCGGCGGGCGGGTCTATATCCTGCAGTAAAATAAATAAATAACTAATTAAAAAAAACAAACAAACTGCGGTTCCCCCCAATTTTGATACCAACCAAGATAAAGCCACACGGCTGGAGGCTGGTATTGTCAGGATGGGGAGTGCCACGGTATGGGGAGCCCACCACAGTAACAATATCACCCAGCAGCCGCCCGGAATTGCCGCATCCATTAGATGCGACAGTCCCGGGACTCTAACCAGCTCATCCCGAATTGCCCTGCTGTGGTGGCAATCGGGGTAATAAGGAGTTAATCATGGCAGGGGTCTCCCCGAGATACCTTCCATGATTAAACTGTAAGTGAAAGTAAATAAACACACACAACGAAAAATCCTTTATTTGGAATAAAAGACAAAAAAACACCCTCTTTCACCATTTTATTAGAATCCCCAAACAACAATCCAGGTCCGACGTAATCCATAGAGGTCCCGCGATGCATCCAGCTCTGCTACATGAAGCTGACAAGAGTGGCAGTAGAACAGAAGTGCTCTGTGTCAGATCCATGGAGCAATGAAATGAGCCACGCTGTCAACGGAGACTTCACCCGGCTAGTGACTGCGTGTGCGGTGATGATGGGGGTTGTAGTGCCTGCGTGTGCGGTGATGATGGGGGTAGTAGTGCTTGCATGTGTGGTGATGATGGGGGTTGTAGTGTCTGCGTGTGTGCGGTGATGACTGCGATACTGCCGGTGTTTGCCCGCCCATCCGCCCGTCCGTCCATTCGCCCGCCCATCCATCCAACTGCCCATCCATCCATCCTTGCAGCTGAACAATCTGCTGCTATATTCTCTACTGCAGTATAGAGGTAAAGATTACCAAATCTTCCTATGCTTTTCATGAGAGGCAGTGGCTCAATGGATAGAGCTCCCGCCTAAGGCGGGCTTTGCACGTTGCGACATCGTAAGCCGATGCTGCGATGTCGCACGCGATAGTCCCCGCCCCCGTCGCAGGTACGATATCTTGTGATAGCTGGCGTAGCGAAAATTATCGCTAGGCCAGCTTCACATGCACTCACCTGCCCTGCGACCGTTGCTCTGGCTGGTGACCCGCCTCCTTCCTAAGGGGGGCGGGTCGTGCGGCGTCATAGCGACGTCACACGGCAGGCAGCCAATAGCGGCGGAGGGGCAGAGATGAGCAGGATGTAAACATCCCGCCCACCTCCCTCCTTCCGTAGAGCCGCCGGCGGCAGGTAAGGTGGAGTTCTTTGCTCCTGCGGCGTAACACACAGCAATGTGTGCTGCCGCTGGAACGAGGAACAACATCGTACCTGTCGCGGCAGCATAATTATGGAAAAGTCGGAGCCTGCAACGATGATACGATAACGACTCTTTTGCGCTCGTTAATCGTATCATCTAGAATTTACACACAACGATGTCGAAAGTGACGCCGATGTGCGTCACTTTTGATTTGACCCCACCGGTGTTGCAACGTGCAAAGCCACCCTAAGGAGAATTAGTTCATGAGTTCGAGTCACGGCCGTCCCGGTAAAGAATTTAATTTATTTTTAATTTTAAATTATAATTATTATTTATTTATAATTATAATATAATTTAATTTTGCACTGAGGGGAGGAGCCGGACATCAGCTGTGAGCCGCGGGACACAGCTCAAAAATCGGAGCAGTTCACGGAATGAGGCTGCATTGCTCTCTTCTCTCTCTCTTCTCTCTCTCTCTCCCTCTCTCTCTTTTTCTCTCTCTCTCTCTTTCTCTCTCTCTCTCTCTCTCTCCCTCTCTCCCTCTCTCTCTCTCCTCTTTCTTTTTCTCGCTTTCGCTCTCTCTTTCTCTCTCTCTCTTTTTCTCAGTCTCTCTTTTTCTCTTTTTCCCTCTCTCTCTCTCCTCTTTCCTCTCTCTCCTCTCTCTTTTCTCTCTCTCTCCCTCTCTCTTCTCTCTCCTCTCTCTCTCTCTTCTCTCCTCTTCTCTCTCTCTTTTTTCTCTCACTTCTCTCTCTCTTCTTTCTCTCTCTCTCTCTCTCAGACCTGGCGAAGATCAACTGATGCGGTCACCTGACGGAATCAGCTGACACTATAAGTCGAGCGGTGAGGCCGGCTTTTTACCGCCCGGCCAGCTAAACTATCAGCTGATGCTGTCGGACAGGAGTCTGCACTGAAGTGTGTAGTTTTATTTTTGCACTGATGCATCAGCTGATTGTATAAAAGTCACTTATACAATCAGCTGCTGTGTCATGTGATTCAGGCCCTTGAACCTGACACATCATCTGATCGCTTTGCTTTCCAGAAAACCGATCAGATGATATTGGATCCGGATTGGACGGCACGGGACCCTTGACCCAGGATTACTGCGAAGGGGGGTTCTTTACTTCAATAAAGATGGAGTCACTAATTGTGTTGTGTTTTATTTCTAATAAAAATATTTTTCTGTGTTGTGTTTTTTTTTATCTGTACTAGAAACTCATGGCGGCCATGTCTAATATTGGCGTGACACCATGAATTTTGGGCTTAGGGCCAGTTAGCCCTAACCCCATTATTACCCAGCGAGCCACCCGTCACCAGGGCAGCTGGAAGAGCTAGATACAGCGCCAGAATGTGGTGCTTCTATGAAAGCGCAATTTTCTGGGGCGGCTGCAGACTGCAATTCGCAGCAGGGGTGGCCAGAAATCTTGGGCACCCTGAGCTGCGGATTCCAATCCCCAGCTGCCTAGTTGTACCTGGCTGGACACAAAAATTGGGCGAAGCCCACGTCATTTTTGTTTTTAATTATTTCATGAAATAATTTAAAAAAAAAGGGCTTCCCTATATTTTTGGTTCCTAGCCGGGTATAAATAGGCAGCTGGGGATTGGGGGCAGCTTAGGGCTGCCTGCTGTACCTGGCTAGCATACGAAAACATGGCAAAGCCCACGTAATTTTTTAGGGGGGCAAAAAACAACTGCATACAGTACTGGATGGAGTATGCTGAACCTTGTAGTTCTGCAGCTGCTGTCTGCTGTCTGTCTGTATGGAGGAGAGCAGACAGCAGCTGCAAAACTACAAGGCTCAGCACACTCCATCGAGGACTGTATGTAGGCGTTTTTTACCCCCCCAAAAAATGACGTGGTTTTCGCCATATTTTTGTATGCTAGCCAGATACAGCAGGCAGGTACGGCTGCCCCCAACCTCCAGCTGCTTATTTGTACCCGGCTGGGAACTAAAAAAATAGGGAAGCCCTTTTTTTAATTATTTCATGAATTTCATGAAATAATTAAGAAAAATCGACATAGGCTTCGCCCCATTTTTTTGTCCAGCCAGGTACAACTAGGCAGCTGGGGATTGGAATCCGCAGCACAGGTTAACCCGAGATTTCTGACCCCCTCTGCTGCGAATTACAGTCTGCAGCCACCCCAGAAAATGGCGCTTTCATAGAAGCGCCATCATCTGGCGCTGTATCCAACTCTTCCAGCAGCCCTGAAGCCGGGTGGCTTGCTGGGTAATAATGGGTTAATACTAGCTTTTTTTTACTAGCTAGTATTAAGCCAGAGATTCTTAATGTCAGGCAAGTTTGACCCGGCCATTAAGAATCTCCAATAAAGGGTTAAAAAAAGACACCACACAGAGAAAAAATACTTTAATAGAAATAAATACACAGACACACTTAGAGACTCCATGTTTATTACTCCCTCTCATCCCTCCACGATCCTGGTCTTCTTTCTCCTTCAACCCATGCAGCATCAGACAGCACTGCATGGGAGGAAGACGCTGCTGCTCCGTGCAGTCTAATCACTCAGTGAGAGTGAGTAGAGGCTTCGGGTTGGAAGCGGTGATGTCACCGCTGCCACCGTTACTATAGCAACGGCAATTTCCGATCACGTGATTCCCGGTGCCGCTATTTACCGGCTGTGGCAGCCAGTCCCTGCATGTGGGTTGACTCTGTAAAGCAGGAACGGGAAAGCCAACCATGTGACAGAGCATTTCGCTGGTACAAGGAGATGCTCAAACTAGTACCGCGTACCGGATAGATGCACTGGCAGGACCTAGCATGACGTCTAGCCATGTGACCAGTCTGTAGCCAATGAGATAATAGACACTTGACTGGTCACATGCTATTTTGACGTCATGATAGGTCCTATCATCAGTGCTGGTTACCGGGAGGACGCAGCGATTATCGGAAGGAAAAGCGGCGGGAGACTGAGTGCAGGACTCATCGCGGGGACCTGTAAGTGTAATGGCAATGTTTATTAACTGTATGTGTACATGTATAATGTGTTTTTATGTGTTTGTGTTTGCCTGCCATTGTTTTCAATGGGGTTCGAAGGAGTTCATCGAACGTTTGTCGAACGGTCGACGAACCGAACCGAACTTGAACGCTACGGGGGTGTATCAACTCTAGTCATGATGACTATAGGATAACAAGGGACCTGGGCTCCTAGGATGTCTCTCAAGCTAGGGGGCCCTATACTATCCCTAACCTCAGAGATACTCCTGATGGTTGAGAGGCATGAGTCTCCTTCCTGGCCTTGCTCCTGACCAGTCCTCATCTGATTCTTCCCTCCCCCAAGGAGGGACAGGACAGGAGTGTGATGAAATCCCACAGAAAAGGGCAGACAGGGGAAATCCAAAACTCTGTCACACTGCACACACACACAAAGGTAAAGACAATAAGAGGTTCAGGAGAAAAAACAGGAGCAGTAAGGAAGCTACAAAGCAACAGGGGTAAACTCCACAACCGCACCAAGCAAAGAACACAACGTTTACCAGTAATTCTGGGATTCCACACCTCACAGACTAACATAGAATAAACTATAGCTGGCATGGATGGAAGATTTCAACCAGCATAAATAGGAGGGCAGCAGAATGGATAGGCCTTCCAACAATGTGACCAAAGGAGCAATAAACTAATTCTGTTAAAGAGATACCATATGTATCCATGAATAAAGCGTTTTAAGCTAAAATGTATAGAAATACTCCAATTTAAATCTGTATACTGTATGTCATTCAACATGTTGCTTTCAGGGTTTTATCTTCAATTATTCTAAATCAACTCAAGTTTTTATTGCTTACCTGTATCCCATTCTTGGACACTGGAGTTCTTTTTACGTAACTGAATACTGTTGTTGCTTGTTATAGGAGTGGATCAACCATTGGTTTGAGTCTTGGTAATGGTGTTTATGATCTTGTACAGTTAGGTCCAGAAATATTTGGACAGTGACACAATTTTCGCGAGTTGGGCTCTGCATGCCACCACATTGGATTTGAAATGAAATCTCTACAACAGAATTCAAGTGCAGATTGTAACGTTTAATTTGAAGGTTTGAACAAAAATATCTGATAGAAATTGTAGGAATTGTACACATTTCTTTATAAACACTCCACATTTTAGGATGTCAAAAGTAATTGGACAAATAAACCAAACCCAAACAAATTATTTTATTTTCAATATTTTGTTGCGAATCTTTTGGAGGCAATCACTGCCTTAAGTCTGGAACCCATGGACATCACCAAACGCTGGGTTTCCTCCTTCTTAATGCTTTGCCAGGCCTTTACAGCCGCAGCCTTCAGGTCTTGCTTGTTTGTGGGTCTTTCCGTCTTAAGTCTGGATTTGAGCAAGTGAAATGCATGCTCAATTGGGTTAAGATCTAGTGATTGACTTGGCCATTGCAGAATGTTCCACTTTTTTGCACTCATGAACTCCTGGGTAGCTTTGGCTGTATGCTTGGGGTCATTGTCCATCTGTACTATGAAGCGCCGTCCGATCAACTTTGCGGCATTTGGCTGAATCTGGGCTGAAAGTATATCCCGGTACACTTCAGAATTCATCCGGCTACTCTTGTTTGCTGTTATGTCATCAATAAACACAAGTGACCCAGTGCCATTGAAAGCCATGCATGCCCATGCCATCACGTTGCCTCCACCATGTTTTACAGAGGATGTGGTGTGCCTTGGATCATGTGCCGTTCCCTTTCTTCTCCAAACTTTTTTCCTCCCATCATTCTGGTACAGGTTGATCTTTGTCTCATCTGTTCATAGAATACTTTTCCAGAACTGAGCTGGCTTCATGAGGTGTTTTTCAGCAAATTTAACTCTGGCCTGTCTATTTTTGGAATTGATGAATGGTTTGCATCTAGATGTGAACCCTTTGTATTTACTTTCATGGAGTCTTCTCCTTACTGTTTACTTAGAGACAGATACACCTACTTCACTGAGAGTGTTCTGGACTTCAGTTGATGTTGTGAACGGGTTCTTCTTCACCACAGAAAGTATGCGGCGATCATCCACCACTGTTGTCATCCGTGGACGCCCAGGCCTTTTTGAGTTCCCAAGCTCACCAGTCAATTCCTTTTTTCTCAGAATGTACCCGACTGTTGATTTTGCTACTCCAAGCATGTCTGCTATCTCTCTGATGGATTTTTTCTTTTTTTTCAGCCTCAGTATGTTCTGCTTCACCTCAATTGAGAGTTCCTTAGACCGCATGTTGTCTGGTCACAGCAACAGCTTCCAAATGCAAAACCACACACCTGTAATCAACCCCAGACCTTTTAACTACTTCATTGATTACAGGTTAACGAGGGAGATGCCTTCAGAGTTAATTGTAGCCCTTAGAGTCCCTTGTCCAATTACTTTTGGTCCCTTGAAAAAGAGGAGGCTATGCATTACAGAGCTATAATTCCTAAACCCTTTCTCCGATTTGGATGTGAAAACTCTCATATTGCAGCTGGGAGTGTGCACTTTCAGCCCATATTATATATATAATTGTATTTCTGAACATGTTTTTGTAAACAGCTAAAATAACAAAACTTGTGTCACTGTCCAAATATTTCTGGACCTAACTGTATCTCTCTCCAAACCCTAAGTATGGTGTAGGCGCAACACATACTAAAGTCCAGCCTGTTGTGTAATATCTCATCCCTAGCAGTCATCAGCCAATAAGTCCAGGTAAGAACTTTTCTTCTCCTATCTAGTGAACTCCACCATGGACATCTGCAAGAGGCAGGAGCAAACACGCACATAGAAGACAACAATATTTGGGCCCTCTGCGGTTCAAAGGCTCATGATAATGCACAATTCCATCTGCTTTGGAGCTACAAGTGGCCTTTTAACTGTCACGCTAGGTACAGGGAATAACCAACCGCACGGTGAATGGGACAGGAAGGGACTGTGTCTATGGGAAGAGAAGATGGTAACTCCTGACCAAACCTGCCACTGATACCTCACCACCCTAGATGGGATCCACACCTGTGCACCGAGCCAGATACCCGACCCTAGGTATCCCTAGTGCTGGGCCCTAAATAGGGAACGGATCGGATGAGCTCTTTGTCAACCCCACTAAACTACTATAGAAGACACAAGGGGGCACACATGGGGAAAAACATGAACTACTTATCATTGGATGACTAAGGTAGAAGTTCAGCAGAGTTTTCAGCAACGATACCACAGAGGAGTACAAGCCACCTGCTTTCAACCTAGGATTGAATGAACTGAAAAATATCATCAGCACCAGGCCAAAGGAAGGAAGGAGTAATATTTAAACACCAATGGAATAGTGATAATCAACAGCTGGGTGGAAGTCGAGCTCTTGCTGGGTCCAAAAGGGAGAGAGATCAGTCCAGCAGGAATGCTGACAACAGGAGCAATGGAAAGTCAGGGAGCATTCTGCGCAGCCAAACACTGTGACCTTCCATGGCCAGAAACCACATGACTGTGTGTCACACATGACATACTCGTGACATTAACCTCTCGGGCCCCTGTGTGGCTACCCCGGTTGCACCAATGAATTGTCCACCCATGGTAAGAGGGTTAACAAAGGGATTACCAAAGAAATGCAAGTCAGAGAAAATGCAGAGGTTTAAAACACCGAGCATCTTCCTTTCTAAACACAGGCCTCTGAGATGTATAGACTTGTTCAAAAGCTTGTTTAGGAAGGATTAGCAAAGGAAAGGAACCCGTCTGCAATCAGATTTGCGATAATAGCTTTTCAAGATGCAGAGGTGAGCAGTGCATGAAGTCTTATTCTAAACAGATCTGGATGGGAAAAAAAATATATAATAAAACTGAGTTCATATTTTTGTTAGTTTGCCGGGCGCCACTTATAAAATCCTATCATCCCGTCATAATGTACCATGCACAAACCTAAGCTCCTTACTAGACTGTAACTACCTATCCACGTAGACAGATAGAATTTCCCCTTTGTTTAATGAAATGCGGTAAGTGACATCCCGAGATAAGACAGACTGACGCTCTGTTACCACATGTGTTTCAATGATTTATGCCCTCAATGAAAACATCTAAATGTAGTTTAGGAAAGGGAGAGCCTTCTGAAAGTAAATTATACTTAAATATATGGTAGGTGGTCTGAGCATGAAAGATCGCTTCTCTGTGGATAATATTTTAGGCTTTAGATTTTTCGTAACGGCTTTTCACTTTTGAAACCTTTTTGTATTATCTATGCGTGGGACTTCATATGGATTCCGTCAGATCTGCAAGGGTGTTTTGGGGGTTAATAAAGTGGTGAAAGAGGGTGTGTGTATTTTATTTAAAATAAAGGATTTTTTCGCTTACAAGATTAGTAACGGTGGAGGGTCTCACAGACACCTCCCATTACTAATTCAGGGCTTCATGACAGCTGGGATTTTTTGACAAATCACAAATGTCACTAACCCCTTATCTTACCCCAATTGCGACCGTACCATGGCAATCAAAACGAACCCAGTAAAGAGTCAGGATTGGCATATCTAATGTGATGTGCTAATTCTGGGCAGCTGCGGGCTGGAATTATTAGGCTGGGGTCAATATCCATGGCTCCTCCCATCCCGATAATACCAGCCCCTACTTGTCTGCTTTACCACGACTGGTTATCAAAAATAGGGGGGACCCTATGCCTTTTTAAAAGTTATTTATTTAAATAATAATAGAAAAAAAAGAGCATAGGATGCCCTCTATTTTTTATATTTAGGCATGGTAAAGCTCACAGGTTGGGGCCTGTAGCTGTAAGTTTTATGCATGCTAAATATAAAAATATGGCAGGAGCCTACGTCATTTTTTTAAATTAATTATTTATTTTTATACTCCCATGACCGCAACCAATCACAGACACGGACACAGGGTGGGGGGCATGCATAGCAGTCTGCAACCAATCACTGACACTCACAGAGAAGGTGGGCAGGGGAAGCATTGAATATTGGGGAACCTTAATAAGCAGGTCTGCTCTTACTACCATTTAACTTCCATTTGTAGCCCCCATAGCACTTACTATGACCATTTCACAGCCCAGGACATCTTGTCCCCATTGACTGGTATGTGGTTCATTGTCCAGGGTCAAGTTCGGCTACTAAACCAGATTTATTTTTTATCTATGCTGGTTCGGCGAACCCCAATATCCACGGGTTTGCTCATAACTAGTGGTATATTGTAATGTGTTCCTGTGATACAGGATTATTGTAGTGCATTATGTAGTGTGCATAATGTAATATACAGCAAGCACTGTGTTGCATAGCACTTATATAGGAAGTTGCTACACCATAGGGTAACTAGTGGTTGTGTTGGGACTAGCCCATAATGGGAAGGGATAGTTTATAAGGAAAGAGATGGTTCATTCTAGCAAAGTCAGCGAAGTAAAGATTTAGTAAGCATAAGCTACACAGAGATAGTTTGTTGGTCGAGAAGGTTGCATACAGTGGGTGAATTGTGGCAGCAAAAGAAACAAGAGACTGGAGACAAGATGGTGTGATCCATGAGTATTGTCCAAGACATGGATCGAAAACGACGTGAGGACTAAAGACTGACCCTCAAACGGAGTGGCCTCAGGCAATAGGACCCGATGGACGGGACTCTAGTGCCCAGGCCCCTAACGGTCAACACAGAGGGTTAATCCAAACTGGCAGGTGACTGTAGCAAATTCTTCCCAAGCATTTGAGAGCACAAAATTCTGCTCTGGCTGTGGTAATGGGACCCCTAATTTTCATTCCTGTAAGGAAACTAGACGAGGAGCCGCTGCAAGGGGAGGTGGCCATCACAAGTTGGACTGTAGCATAGGGCTGGGTTGTGTTGGAACTTACAGGACCAGTAAAATTTAAAGCAACCCAGGGGGAATTAAGACATGGTATGTGTTCTAGTACTGAAACATGCTGGAAGATATGTGCTCACTATCCAAGGTGTAACACTGTTGCTGAGAATGAACCTGTCACGTCACCGCAGAGTCTGCGGCTGTGATCACTGCATTCCCCCGGTGGGCGGTGATAGAGACAGACTCGGTACCATAGCTCTGGTGAGTACAGTTTTTGCCCATCTACGAAGCTTGGCAGGCCTGGGACTTGCAGTACCACTAGCTGACTGTGGTGGTGTGTGCTTTTCAGGTGAAGTTAGCTCCAGCCTATTGGAAGGCACCACACCTTTCTTATACCTTCAGTGGTCTGCTGCCAGATATAGTCTAGTTACTACTCCTTGTCTCTGGTTCACACCCTGCTCTGTATTTTTGATCCCTGTGTTTTGACCTCTGCCTGCTCTCTGACAACTCTCCTGCCTGCTGTTTTTGTACTTCGCTGCCATCTCCGGTTTGACTTTAGCCTGATTTCCTGACTACGCACTTACCTGCCTATTTTGTCCATTTTATGTACCTCCTGGTTTGACCCTGCCTGCCGACTACTCTTGTCGGGATTGCAGCCTTACACAGGTAGCGATCTCTGGGGCCGTGTAGTAATTCCAAATCTTTGTATAGGGGTTAAAGAGTTTCGGGGTTTCTGCTTAGTGAGCGGCTAAACTCTAGTCTGTCCTTGACAGCCATCCTGAGACTTTGGTCCCGGGCAGACGTTACAGAACCATTGAGTAAAGTGTTTAAAATGAACGGGTAGTCTTCTTGTGAGTACGAGTCGTAATCCGGTCATGGCCAGCTGATGACAAGGCTTCACTACCCACAAGATACAAGTCCCCACACCCATTGAAGAGTGGACCAGCTCTTTCATGTAGCATGCCAATGCGTCCGGAGTCAATTCTTTGCCCACGTCTACCGCCCCGCGTCACCTTACATTGCAATGGTGTTGAATTCCTCCTGCACTATGGGTATGGCACTCTACATCTCAGACCTGTAAGTGTTTGCTTTAACCTGTGGATCTCTGAACCGGAGAGAATTACCAGGAGATGCTTTTAAAGCCGTGTCAAATTTACTGATATTTACAATATAAACACAACTTTGAACTACTGAATTTGCCCGAGGAAATGCTTACATTTTCTCTGACAGTAACTTGATATTAAAAGTATACCAGAGGGGTAATTTTGTATCGTATTGCATCAGGATGAACCCATTAAGGTTATGTCAAAAGCAATTTTCAATAAACAATAATGCAATAATTCAGCCACTGCCTTCTGCTCTTTTCAAGATGTCTAACCCGATTAATCAGAAGGTGATTGAAGGCTGCAAGTTGAAAAATGCAATCATCTCCCGAGCTCGAGGTGAAAATTAGAGACTGTCGATTTCCATATTCGCCCAGAATGATTTTTGCTCTAAAAGGGATTGTCCACTTCTAAGGATATTCACCTTTTAACATAGCTAATCATCTTTAGAGGTTCCCTAGCTGGATAGAAATGAATTTGTTCTTAGCTACAAAGCAGCAGGTATACCTATGGTTAGTGTTGAAGAAAGCAATGCTTTAGACCCTTTAACCCCTTAAAAATCAAGCCTGCTTTGATTTTAGTGATGCATTAAAGAGTTTCCCCAGTTTGGCAAGTTATCACCTATTTACCAGATAGGTGATATGTTGCTGTTGATGTGGCTCCCACTGATGAGACACCCAACAATCCTGAATACATGTGTCATGGAGGGGGATAGATGTTACACTGACTGTATAGGACACACAAAGGGAAGGGGAAAGGAATGCTCTATCACTAGTGAAAGGGGGAAGAGGTGACAGCTCACCCTCACTGCCCTCACCAGACCTATACAGGTTCTGCACCTGTCGCTGAGCAGGGATACCTAGTCCCTAGCAAAACCTGATCTGGGCCCTAAATAAGGATAAAGGGTATGAGCTCTTCATCAACACCACTATCACTAAAGGAAGACACAAGGGAACAGTAAAGGGGAAACACAACTGCAATCACCAGAACCCTAGTAGATAGCAAAACATAACACTTATATGAGCTGCAGGAACCACAGAAGTCTGAAGCAACAGAAGACAACTTTTCCAGAGCTCAGCAAGGAACAAACTATAAATCACACCCAAATCCCCCCAGGGTGAGATTTATATAGGAAGTCAGAGGCTGGCAACTGAGAGGAAAAACTGACAGTTCCCCAGGGTCCTAGAGTCTGATTCTGCAGAAACAGGGAACTGTCAGATAACAAAGAAGGCTGCCAATCTCTGCGATTTTATTAACACTCAATGCCACTGGATTGTCAGATGGCCTTGACACATCTGTGACTAGCTGTCGTTTAATAGTTTGGACGCCAATGGCAATCACTAACAGTGGAATCTAAATGGTTGGGTTGCTAGTGTGCATGTGCAGTGGCACACAATGGCTCCATGTGACGTAGTTGCGGTGAGCTGATGGATTATCATGGAAGTAGGGGCCTAATGAAACACACCATCACTGCCATCTTGGGTTCCTTATGAAGCCAATGCTGTGAATCATCAATTGGATAGCAGATCAACAATTTCACAATATACCGCAATACTGTAGGATTCATAAAAAACAAAAACTTTTGTTCAGCTCACTTCAGGTATGATACCCTGTATGAATCCACAGGATATGCACAGGAAGGATAGGTAGAAAACAGATGATCTATCCACTATCTTAACTGAGGCTTTTTTTCATTATAATTATGTTATGTTATTTATTCTTATATTCATGTTTGATCAAACTTTGCTATACACGTTTTGTAAGTGCTGTACCCCCAGTGATTGACTAATTTATTATATGTGTATTCGTTGTTGACTATGAATTGCCATTTACCACTGACCACACTGCCTGCCTTTTCTGGATTTTATGGATGTTTTTTACTATTTTTGCTTCTTCTTATATTTATGTATGTAATTATTTGTAATTAATTAAAAAATGTAAATATATTTATATATTGTATATGTAGGTTTTATTTTTGGAGTAATTTCTAGGTTTTTGTAGTGATCGGGTACTCTTAGAAAACCTTTTGGATTTTGGTTATTATTGGTATGGGCTTTTTTGTCCAAGATTGATTACTATAGCCTTAAGGCCCCGTTACACGCAGCAATATCGCTAGCGTGCGTACCCACCCCCGTCGGTTGTGCGTCACGGGCAAATCGCTGCCCGTGGCACACAATATCATTCGGAGCCGTCACAGGGACTTACCTGCCTAGCGACGTCGCTGTTGCCGGCGAACCTCCTCCTTTCTAAGGGGGCAGTTTGTGTGGCGTCACAGCGGCGTCACTAAGCGGCCGCCCAATAGAAGCGAAGGGTCGGAGATGAGCAGGATGTAACATCCCACCTACCTCCTTCCTTCCGCATAACCGGCGGCCACAGGTAAGCTGTAGTTCGTCGTTCCCGAGGTCTCACACGTAGCGATGTGTGCTGCCTCGGGAACGACGAACAACCTGCGTGCTCAACAATCAACGATTTTTTAAAAAGGAACGACGCGTCAACGATGGACGATTAGGTGAGTATTTTCCATCGTTAACAGTCGCTCGTTGGTATCACACGCAATGACGTCGCTAACGAGGCCGGATGTGCGTCACGAATTCCGTGACCCCAACGACATCTCGTTAGCGATGTCGTTGCATGTAACGGGGCCTTAAGGCTAGTCCATCAATATTAAAGTTCCGGACAATCCCTTTAAATAGATCAAATTAATTAAGCCAAACAATAAATAAAATTAAAATCCAAACGCCAGAATAGCTATTTTTAAGTCACTTCCAAAAAAATGCAATAATAAAGCACGATACGTTCTCTAACATTGTGTAAAAACTACCTATCAGCATGCAAAACAAGCCTCAAAAAGCTGAACTACAAGAAAAATGGGAAAAAGCTATGGGTTTCAGAAAATGGTCTCATGAGCCAATTTTTTTCAAAGTTATGAATTTTATTTAATCACAAAATATTATTATTAATAATAATAATAATAATAATAATAATAATAATAATAATAATAATAATTATTATTATTATTATTTTTATTATTATTTTAAACTATATGTTTGTTATTAACAACATAACTATATTTACATGAATTTATATTTATATTTTACATAATATTTACCACTCAATGAAGAACATAAAAAGGAAACCTAAGAAACAATGGTAGGATTAAAGTGTTTTTTTGGGGGTTTTTTTTTAGTCCAAAATCAAAGAAATGAGCCGGAACATATGTTTGTATAAGTGCAAAGTGTTACGAGGGGGACCCGGGGAAGCGTGCCAAGATGGGAAATGGACTGCTTCCGCCGGTCAAGGTCCACTGTGCGGTGTAAGGGACCGCCGCTATGGTGGGTGAAGAGTGAGCGGGTTGCTGCTAGCGATCGTCTGGAATGTCACAGACGATCTATGTACACCGATCTGCCCTAACCCGTGAGGGTTGTATGGCACAGATCTCACGGCTCGGTGTACCTGTTGCACGGGGAAGCACAGAGGTGCCCACGCACGTGTGCCAGTGGAAGTCACGAGAATATGGCACGAGGGTAGCACAGAGGTGCCCACGCACGTGTGCTTTCAATAACCAGGTGAGTCCAATGGAGACTTGAGGAGCTCACCTGGGACAGGAACACGGCCTGTTGACGGGGGTACTGCCAGAGCAGCAAGGCAGGAACACGGCCTGCAAACGAGGTACTGCCGGAGCAGCAAGGGCCAAGCCCACAAGAGACAGTAATGCCTGAGCAGTGGCGTGGCAGCACGCTGCCAGACATCCAAACATAGAAGGACGGTCGCGCGCCGCCATGATGGCAGGGGGAGCTTTTAAGGAGGTGCAGCTCCACCCGAGGGCGGGCGCGAGGCGGAGATGACGGACTTGACCCAATCAGGGTCCACGACGTCCCAGCCTGGCCAGTCAGGATTCACCACGTCACCAGCCTTGTCATCAAGCCGTGTGACGTCAGTGAGCGAATCAGGACCCACCACGCATTGCACATGCTCACCCTCCTGCCTCTGGGAAATAGAGGCGGGATCCTCGGTCTCACAATGTGGAGAGATAACGGGAATCTCACTGCTTCCCTGAGCAGTAAACCTCTGCACATTGCGCAGCCTCGCAGACCTTCGGGGCCGCTGAGCAGGAGAGTCTGCGGCAGGCCAGGAATGGGAGACCGCTTCACTCCTTGTAACAGGAGAACCACTAGGTGTCACCCTTCTGCTGCCTCTCTGAGAAGGTATCTCCTGCACACTGCGCAGTCTGGCAGACCTTCGGCGCTGCTGAGCAGGAGCGCTCGTGGCAGGCAAGGAATGGGAGACTGCCTCAGTCCTTGCCTCAGGAGAGCCACGAGATGTAACAGCAAAGTGTAGGTGCATATTCACACTATGGCCATTGAACAAGTAGACCCTTAAGATGAAAACCAAATGAGTAAATACCCTGTAGTAAGAGAATAAATAAATTAAATAAAAAAAATAATAATAGTAGTACATGTAAATAATATAGGGTACTTAGTTGATAAAAAAAATGTGTATGAGTCATCCCACCTCGAAAAGGTGAACCCAATCAGGACAGACCCTTGTAGTTCACTTATGTGTCAACAGACCTCAAAATAGATGGGGGCAGTGTCATGGATGTGTCACGCTTGACAGACAGTCCTGTGGTTTGCTGCTGTAGAAGGTTGCAGCGTTTGGCTGCACAAATTGCTCTCTGACATTCTCTTCTTCTCTGCTTGGGGTTAATCCCTTACCCTTTAGGAACCTGCGGATTTCCTCATCTTTCAACTGTTAATTATCAGCACTTCCCTTAGTGTCCTTAAATACTCTCATTGCCCCTTGGTCTGCTGGTGATAGCATTAAATACCTATACAGGTCTTGGATGCAAGTAGTCAGCTTTTATTCATCTGAAGAAACATTGCTGTTCCTTTCTGTATCTCTCCCTGAGTCACTCTGGAGATAAGTTGTTCATGTGCTTTCTCCCGTGTGTGCTCCTTGGGTCATCTTTAGAGCTTAGTGGGGTTGACTAAGCGCTCATCCCAAACGTTCCCTGCCTAGAGCCCAGTTCTGGGGTCAGTTAGGGTCAGGTATCCGGCTCGGCGCATAGGTGCGGAACCTATCTAGGGTGGTCAGGGGAACCAGGGGCCAGCTTGGTTAGGAGTCACCGTCTCCCCCTTCCCTAGACACAGGGTTTTCCTTCCCTTCTCTGTTCCCATATGTGTGGTACTTCCCCATACCAAGTGTGACAGGCAGACCAAGACACGACTTTTCAGACACCTGCCTCCATCAATTTTGAGGTATGTTGACACATAGTGAGGTGAACTAAAAGAGCTAGGATCTGTCCTGATTGAGTACATCTTGTCACAATAGGATGGCTTTATGGTTTGTTTTAAATCAAAATTGTGTCAACTAAGTCCCCTATGTTATTTACATGTACAATTACTATTAATTTATTCACTTACTACAGGGTATTTACTCATTTTGTTTTTATCTTAGGTTGTACATATGAGTCCAGTGGGCGGTCCTACTCAATGATTCATTCCTCCCTGTATGACTGAGCATGCAGATATTTTACAATAGGACCGCCCCTAAATAGGACCACCCACTGGACTCCTATACATACAAACATCAGAGATCTCAATGAATAAAATACAAGATAAATTGAATCTTTTAGAACAATCCTACCATTCTGCTCAGCTTCTCCCAAAATGCCCACAGATTGGACTGATTGTACAACATGACAGGTTCCCTATAAAGGAGGGCTTTTGTCTGAGAACCCTAACAAAGTCTATAGATAGATATTATTTTTCTTAGACAACACCATTAACCCCTTCATGACCAATGACGTATAGGTACGTCATTGCTCATGTTTCTCCCTTTGATGTGGGCTCACAAGCTGAGCCCACATCTTTCCTCTCACAAGTCAGCTGATCTGATCAGCTGACGTGCAACTAAGAGGCACGGGTGGATCGGAGATCTGCCCGCACCTGTTAACCCATTAGATCACACAAACTCCAACAGCGTGATCTAACACACGCCGGCGGGCAGCGCGCCATTCCACACCACTAATAGGCGGCTCCATGACGTGATCGCAGAGCACGAATGCGTCATGATAGCTGGGGTAGAGCTGCTGACCCCTGTCACTGTCATGACTCACTTCCTGTGAACATCGACTGAGCCCTGGAATTCACAGGACATAATCACTTAATATGTGCATCAGCACGGCTCTGTACATGTAACGCCTGCCTGGATCAACAGACTCAGGGGAGATGTAATGGACAGACTAGAGGGAAGCCACTCACCAAGCAGGACCCCCAGACCCCTGAAACCCTTTAACCCCTATACAGGGATTTGGAATTACACAGGGCCCTGGAGATCACTACCTGTGGAAGGCTGCAGTCCGATGAGAGAAGTCGTCAGACAGGGTCAAACCAGGAATAGCAGAACAGGGACAAAATCGGCAGACAAAGACGTAATCAGAAAGCGGAGAAGAGGTCAAATCCGGATTGGGCAGTGAGCTACAAAAACAGTAGGCAGAAGGGTAGTCAGCAAACACGCAGAAGTCAGCACACAGGAATCAGAAAACAGAATAGGGCGGACCAGGAGTCAGGAAATCAGAACTATCTCTGGCATTGGTCATGTGACAGGAGGGGGAATAAGAAGGGTGTGGTGTCTTCCCATTGGCTGTAGCTGAACGCTGGCAACTTCAGCTGGAAGACACACTCCACCCACAGTCAGCCAGTGGTACTGCAGATCCCAAGATAACCCAGCCCAGTGGATGATCGGAGCCTGCGCCCACCGGTGCCGCTGGCATCGACTCCTCTCCCATCACCAGCACCATCCATGACAGGAACACGACGTCACCTGGTGATCGGAGCAGAAGTCGCTGGAGCAGATTCCGGCGGTGACGTAACAGTACAGCACAAGTGATCAGACAGTGCAGGCCTCAAGCCCTCAAAGGGGAAATAGTTAAATCAACAGAAAATGAAAAAAAAATGTTAATAATATAATATATATAATATATAATGAAAAAAGAATGAAATCAGGGGTTCCCTTGCCGGTTTCCCATGCTGGTACTAACCTGACTTCAAACTTGACTGGCAGCACCTACCAATGTGAACAGGTGCGTATCTGTACATGATGCAAAATATATGTAAAAAAGAACAGTCGCACACTGCAAAACCACAAAAATACCTAATAACATTTTTTTTGAGGTATTTAGAATATTAAAATGACCATTGTAATACTAGACCAGCTCCCCTTCACGGCACCCACCTTTTCTGGGTCCTACTCAAAACTGCATCTTTCTGGGCTTCCTAAAAACCTACACAAGATCAGCAGGTGACCACAAAAAGGTTAATAAAACTGGCCGGGGCTAGAGTGCAAATCCAGCAAAACATAATATATATATGTATATTGGACACACTTCTCATTCAAATAGTTTTCTTTATTTTCATGACTCTGAACATTGTAGATTCACATTGAAGGCATCAAAACTATGAATTAACACATGTGGAATGAAATACTTAACAAAAAAGTGTGAAACAATTGAAAATATTTCTTATATTCTAGGTTCTTCAAAGTAGCCACCTTTTGCTTTGATTACTGCTTTGTACACTCTTGGCATTCTCTTGATGAGCTTCAAGACGTAGTCGCCGGAAATGGTTCTCACTTCACAGGTGTTCCCTGTCAGGTTTAATAAATGGGATTTCTTGCCTTATAAAAGGGGTTGGGACCATCAGTTGTGTTATGCAGAAGGTGGATACACAGCTGATAGTCCTACTGAATAGACTGTTAGAATTTGTATTATGGCAAGAAAAAAGCAGCTAAGTAAAGAAAAATGAGTGGCCATCATTACTTTAAGAAATGAAGGTCAGTCAGTCCGAAAAATTTGGAAAACTTTGAAAGTGTCCCCTAGTACAGTGGCAAAAACCATCAAATGCTACAAAGAAACTGGCTAACATGAGGACCGGCCAAGAGTCACCTCTGCTGCGGAGGATAAGTTTATCCGAATCACCAGCCTCAGAAATCGCAGGTTAATAGCAGCTCAGATTAGAGCCCAAGTCAATGCCACACAGAGTTCTAGCAGCAGACACATTTCTAGAACAACTGTTAAGAGGAGACTTTGTGCAGCAGGCCTTCATGGTAAAATAGATGCTAGGAAACCACTGCTAAGGGTAGGCAACAAGCAGAAGGGACTTGTTTGGGCTAAAGAATACAAGGAATGGACATTAGACCAGTGGAAATGCGTGCTTTGGTCTGATGAGTCAAAATTTGAGATCTATGCATCCAACCACCATGTCTTTGTGTGACGGAGAAAAGGTGAACGGATGGACTCTACATACCTGGTTCCCACCGTGAAGCATGGAGGAGGAGGTGTGATGTTGTGGGGGTGCTTTGCTGGTGACACTGTTGGGGCTTTATTCAAAATTGAAGGCATACTGAACCAGCATGGCTACCACAGCATCTTGCAGCGGCATGCTATTTCATCCGGTTTGCGTTTAGTTGGACCATCATTTATTTTTCAACAGGACAATGACCCCAAACACACCTCCAGGCTGTGTAAGGGCTATTTGACTAAGAAGGAGAGTGATGGGGTGCTACGCCAGATGACTTGGGCTCCACAGTCAACAGACTTGAACCCAATCGAAATGGTTTGGGGTGAGCTGGACCGCAGAGTGAAGGCAAAAGGGCCAACAAGTGCTGAGCATCTCTGGGAACTCCTTCAAGACTTGGAAGACCATTTCCGGTGACTACCTCTTGAAGCTCATCAAGAGAATGCCAAGAGTGTGCAAAGCAGTAATCAAAGCAAAAGGTGGCTACTCTGAAGAACCTAGAATATAAGACATATTTTCAGATGTATCACACTTTTTCGTTAAGTATTTCATTCCACATGTGTTAATTCATAGTTTTGATGCCTTCAATGTGAATCTACAATTTTCAGAGTCATGAAAATAAAGAAAACTCTTTGAATGAGAAGGTGTGTCCAAACTTTTTTGGTCTGTACTGTATATACAGTATATATATATATATATATATATATATATATATATATATATACCTGATCTATTAAATTATAAAATAAATTAATCCGATTGGTAAACTGCGTAACGGAAAAAACTCAAAACACTAAAATTACGGGTTTTTTGTCACTCAATTCAAGATTGCAATAAAATGCAATACTATTGGATCAATACATCACATCTACAGCAAGAAGGTATAATTAAAAGAGTCAGCTCAAGATGCAAAAAATATGCCATCACTGAGTCCCAGATCATGAAAAATTAGAACATTACGGGTTTTGGAAAATGTCGTCAAATTTTTTTTTGTGAAAAATTCTGAATTTTGTTTCACCACTTAGATATAAAAACCAAAACTATACATGTTTGGTATCTATGAACTCGTACTGATCTGGAAAATGATAATGCCAGATTAGTTTTACGTTATAGTGAACATGGTAAAAAAAAAAACAAAATACTTTTGTGGAATTGCACTTTTTTTTGCAATTTCAACGTACTTGGATTTTTTTTCCTGTTTTCCAGTACAATATAAGGCAGAATGAATCTTGTCAATCAAAAGTACAACTCGTTCCACAATAAACAGGCCCTCATATGGCAATATTGGTGAAAAAATAAAAGCGTCATGGCTCCTGGAGGAAGGGGAGGAAAAAACAAAAAACAGAGTGAACAGGTTAAGCCATTGTCATAATTATTTTATATTTTTGTAAGATATTTTTTTTTTTAACTATTCAAGTACATCATTTTATGAATGTGATTAACACTTCGATTGGTTGCTTTGCTTCCATTACTTCCAGACATTGTGACATGAGTGAATATTCCTTGGGATGTTCTTTGAAGTAATGCAGGCTTAAGACTCAAGTTTTTGCCTCATTCACCCCATCAAAGTATAGTCTTTTCTTTAGAAATGTCAAGCTTTATTCTACCATGAAACCCAAGCCGGGGCCTGCCTAATTAATTTTACTAAATAGATCAACCACTCAGAGTAGGAACCTGTAAGTAAAGAAGAGGCTCACGAAAATGTTGCCCCGATTCTTAAGGTGATGTGTTTTCATTGCTGGACATCCTTTGAAAAGCACCAGGACTACTTTTAGACTGGATTAGCGAAGGCGTATACATGGCCTTTGTATCGGCATTACAAGCCAAGGGCCTATAGAAATGAAAACAAGATGCCTAATTTCAACAGAATGCCACTAAAAGCTACTTAGTGCAAACATCCGTAAACCTGTCAAGAGTGAGGACCTGCTAAAGAAAACTACGAGGAAAGAAGCTCCCAAAGATGACAACAAAACAAATATTATGATTTGTTGAGCTTATAATATCACCGAGGTCTGCAATTTCTTAGCTCTGTTAGCTTTCCATTATAACTTCTAAGTAATTCTCCTCGAGAAAGAAATTCCCAGAGGACACCCTTTGAGGATTTGTCATAAAGGATCCTTTTTAATTCCTCGAATAATAAAAAGCAGGTTTATAAACTGAGAACCAGATTGAAAAAGTGCTGTCGTCATAGTGTCTTCATCGAGGAGATATTAGCGATCAGTGGCATAGCATGGATTGCCAGGATTCGTGGCAAGGCAAATATTTTATGCCCCATAATCTGTGGACAATTAGTTGAGTCCCTTCTGCCAGTCCAGCATGAAACATCTTATTCCCCAACCACATGTATTATATCCTAAGAAAATACCAATGCAATTAAGGGTGCTTTACACGAGACGATCTATCGTGCGATAGATCATCGGGGTCACGGTTTTTGTGACGCACATCCGGCATCGCTTGCGACGTCGGGCTGTGTGACACCTCCGAGCGACGCAGTATCGCTCACAAGTCGTGAGTCGTGTACTCGTCGCTCGGTTTCATAATCTCGTTTAACTAAAATGGCGCCGGTTGCTCATCGTCCCCGGCGTAGCACACGCCGCTCCGCTACGGGATGTTTACGTCCCGCTCATCTCCGCCCTTCAGCTTCTATTGGCCGGCGGCTGTGTGACGTCATTGTGACGTCGAACGTCCCTCCCACTTCAGGAAGTGGACGTTCGTCGCCCACAGCGAGGTCGTCCAGAAGGTAAGTACGTGTGACGGAGGTTAAATGAGTTTGTGCAACACGGGCAGCGATTTGCCCGTGACGCACAAATGAAGGGGGGCGGGTACGATCGATTGTGAAATCGCACAATCGGTCGTCCCGTGTAAAGCAGGCTTTACAGTTTGCCCTTTGACTGTATAGTTGTTTTCTGCTTTTTGATGAAATCAGACATATCAGGGAAGGAAGGGGCAGGAGTGTGATGGCAACACAGATAAAGACAGACAGAGAAAAAACAAAACTAACGCACACATCAAACTCACAGGAGCAAACAGTAAGAAACAAAAAAGAAAAGCAATAGAAGGAAGGCAGCAACAAAAGGACAACAAGGGTTAACAACACCACCACCTCTCATAGCAATAAAGTACTTCAACCACCAGTAAGTCTGGATAGCAAGACCAGACCAGTATAGAGAAGCTACAGCTGGCATTAATGGAATAGTCCAGCCAGCATATATAGGAGGGGATAGATTGTGACTGGCTCCCCCACAGCATGTGATCAAAGGAGACTAACAAGCAGACTAGCAGAGATTAACGGTTGCTAACCTGCCTATGAAATACAGGTCTGCAAGTTGATGCCTCAGTCTCCCTGGTGGATCACAGACTTCAGAGAAGTTAACAGACAGGGTGTCAGAATCTGTAGTCTCCACAGATCCTGATGTCTCCATGACAGTCTCTGATATTTCTAAAAATCTCCCTGTGGCAAGAACAAAAGAAAACTATTTCCAGATCCAGGAGAACAGTTTCATTTACACTAGGTAAAAAAACGCAAACTTTTGGCCAGTGACAGGTCTTCTTTAATAGTTAGGTGACAGTTAGGGTCACAGAGCTAGGGACCCCAATATAGAGATATGCCTTGACGAGGCCTTGGGGCTCAGTTACATTGATCAATGCGATTGCTAAATATCTTCTTTTTCCTAATATTCATAGCAGGTATGCAATTCATTATTCACATGTTCAAATTAGCAAGTAGCATTTTTCATTGTATATTCCAATATTTTTCCATATGCTTGAGGCATTATACCATTATCTAAGTTTGATGTGCAGCCTTATTCTTATATATTCTTTAATATAGTGGGAAATGTAGTAATATTAGAAAAAAATTCCAAAGTGTCATCAAAGGTCATATTTAAAAGATTCTAGAAAAAAAATTGATGGAAACTCTTACACATCTTACATTTGTACTTGCTTACTTGGACGGCAAGACTATGATCTAAAGGATACTTCGAAAGAACCATTTGTGGATATGCAATGAAAAAGAACCAGAATCTATCGCCTTTTAGTCATCCAAAGATAATATGATTTTGGGTAGAAGGAAAGTTGAAAGAAATATGTGAGACCCTTTAACTATACAGTCCCTGACAGAAGTTCTGTCGCTTATCCATGTTATGTAAATGAAAGCTTATAACCTGAATTTAAATTCATCCATTGGTTTCATAAATTACTCTTTTGAAAGCTGAAACCCTCCCAAATTTGGTTGAGGTTATGAAAATAAAGTTGCTGCAAATCTGAAATATTGATTATTTAATGAACTCAGAAAGGTCAGATTTTGGCAAGACAAAAGTTTTGTCGCCTTGTCATATAATGCACCCAATCCTAGTTTACATCCTCACCTGTGCTCACTAAATGATCGGTAAATTAGTGGGTGTGTATAAAAAGAAACCCAGGACCCCAAACCTTCACTTGAACTGCAACTTGACCTCTGACAACATTCCAAAAATCCACCCTGCGACCAAAGCCTTGATTATCAAGAGGCTGAAGAACAGATCCACTGCAGAGGTGGCTGGTACCTTTAATGTGCCTCAGCGTCAAGTACAAAGAATTAAAAAAAGATTTGAAGAGACTGGAGATATTTTTGACAAGCCCAGGTCCGGCAGACCCTGCAAGACAATTGCTCAGGAGGAACGATTGTTGATTAGAAAATCCAAAGCCAGCCCCTCTTCCACTGCAGCAGAGCTCCAAAAGGCCTGGTCACCTCAAGTCCCTGTGTCAACAAGAACAGTTTGTAGGATTCTGTCTCGAAATGCCCTCCATGGTCGAATCAGTGCCCAGAAGCGAGCACTAAGCAAAAGGCAATTAAAAAACACACAAATCACACAAAATATTAAATATGGCTCTAATAGGACCACAACTTCATTCACCAATGTTATGCAATATATCTTTGTATTAGAAGTGAATTACTTGTTTGAATTTCACGTTACTTTCTGTGGGCGGCAAAACTATTGTCTTGCCAAAATCTGACCTTTCTACGTTCATTAAATGATTAATATTTCAGCTTTGTAGCAACTTTATTTTCATAACCTAAACCAAATTTTGGAGGGTTTCCGCTTTCAAAAGAGTAATTTATGAAACCAATGGATGAACTTTAAGTCAGGTTATTAAGCTTTTATCTACATATCATGGATAAGCGACAGAACTTCTGTCAGGGACTGTATGTCCCCTATATTGGTGAGATCGGCCCAATGTGTTTGGCGGCTTCCCTACTCTACTCCGACAGATAATATCTGGGAGCAGTTGGATCCTGGCTGTAAAATTTCAACATCTGATCCTTATGTTCTCCCTTGAGATAAGCCACCAGAAATGTCTGGTCGGGACTCTCTCATAGAGAACACAGGTGCACTCGGCTGAATGTTCCTTTGCATGGGGCGGTCAGTAGAGATCATCCCAAGGATCACATGGGGTCTTAAACTAAGACATCTTGATAGTATTGTATCTACTGATTATTTCCACTTGTATTCCTTGTGATAGGATATGTAGACATAGGTATACCTACTACGTGTAGACTCATGGACCATGGATGAGATGTAAAAGGACACAATGCCTCCTGTTTTAGCTCCAGGGACTTAAAGAGGTTGCCCACTACTTTTACATAACTGATTGGCTGGGGTCCGACATCCCACACCCCTGTCGATCAGCTGCTCTCGGTCAGGGCTGTGGCAGTAGACAGCCAGAAATGCTCAGTTCTGAAGCTGCCGGTTACTGTACATCCGCCTCCTATTGATTATTATGGGAGGCGGATGTGCAGTACCTGGCCGCTATCAGAAGACTGAGCAGCTTCGGAACTGAGCATTTCCGGCTGACTGCTACTGCCGCCGGGACAGAAATTAGCTGATTGGCGGGGGTGTGGGGTGTAGGACCCTAGCCAATCAGACATTGATCCTAAGGACGTATCCTAAGTGGACAACCCCTTTAAACTCCAAGGACAACATTCCTAATACTTTTCTTATTATGTAATATCTAGTTAATCCTGTCCTCCAGCTCAACCTCTTGTATTTTCAGGAATATACTTAGGCTGGTATTTCATACACATGATCTTAATCCTTTTCTATAAATTGTGCTTTCTGTGTAAAGGAAAACCAACCCTATATTTCCATATGGCGCTTACAGGTCGAATACTAGTCTGTAATACCAGCGTTAATGCATAATCAATTTGTATCTGCATTATTTAAGGTTCGTTCAGGATTAAAGCAGCTGTTCAGTATTCCAGAAATATCATCCAGATGTACGACCAGCCCTAAATTATTTATTATCACAATTTACCCTTCTAGGCTAACAGTGTAATATCTTGTATATACCTAATAGAGAATAAAGGATGTGGGAATTATTTTTAAAAGGATTATTTTCAAGTTCTTAACTGTGTAAACATGTAGAAACAAGCAACTTTGTAATTTACTTCTTATTAAAAATCTTCTCTTTTCTCAAGAACAAAGGGATTTTTATCTTGATAGTGTACTGATCATTGCTGAGGTTACCGGCCACTTTGCAGCCTCAGTGTGGCTGGTTACCTAGGGAAGGAGCATGTGCTGAAGGCAAGTTCTATATATTAGAGCCTGCTCTGAGGATGGCCATATCGCTGGATCCACCTAGCCTCCGTCCCCTGCACTTCTCCTATGCTGTATAGGCAAGGCTGCCAATGGCAGCAGTTAAGGGAAGAGGTCATTTTTAATCAATGGAGCAGCCATGCTACTGGGCCGAACTGTCAATCAATCTTCAGAACCGGAACTAGGAATCCAGGAGGCACAGGGGCAATATGTAGGAATAAACCCTTTTAAAGGGAACCTTTCAGGTTCGATATGCACCCCCAAAACCATGCGAGATTCTATCTATCTATCTATCTATCCATCTATCCTCTCTTATCTCCTCTTCCCACAATCGCGTACAAGATTTCTCCCGTGCATCGCCCATACTCTGGAACGCTCTACCTCAGCACATCAGACTCTCCACTACCGTGGAAAGCTTCAAGAGGAACCTCAAGACCCAACTCTTCCAACAAGCCTACAACCTACAATAGCCCTCAGTCCAGTACACCACTGCGCAACCAGCTCTGTCCTCACCTATTGTACCATCACCCATTCCCTGTAGACTGTGAGCCCTCGCGGGCAGGGTCCTCTCTCCTCCTGTACCTGTCTGTCTTGTACTGTTAATGATTGTTGTACATATACCCTCTCTCACTTGTAAAGTGCCATGGAATAAATGGCGCTATAATAATAAATAATAATAATAATAATAATAATCTATCTTTTTTAAACTCCACAAGTGAGTAAACCAGCCAAAATTGTTAAAGACGATCTTGGAGTTGAGTTGAAATTAAGGGGAATTTGTCAGCAGGTTTTTGCTATGTAATCTGAGAAAAGTATCTATCCATCCATTCATCTATCCATCCCTCTATCCATCTGTTTATCTATCTATCATCTATTCATTCATCCATATATCCCTCTATCTATCTATCCTTCTATCTATCTATCTATCTATCTATCCTTCTATCTATCTATCTATCTATCCTCTATCTATCATCTATCTATCCATCCCTCTATCCATCTCTCTAGCAATCTGTTTATCCATCCATCTATCTATCTATCCATCTATCTATCCATCTATCTATCTATCATCTATTCATTCATCTATCCCTCTATCTATCTCTCCTTCTATCTATATATCCTTCTATCTATCTATCTGTCTATCCTCTATCTATCCATCCCTCCACTCATCTATCTATCTATCTATCTATCCCTATATCTATCTATCTATCTATCCATCCATCCATCCATCCATCCATCCATCCCTCTATCTATCTATCTATCTATCTCTCTATCTATCTCTCTATCTATCTATCTATCCCTCTATCTATCTATCTATCCATCCATCCATCCATCTATCCATTCTATCTATCTATCTATCTATCTATCTATCTATCTATCTATCTATCTATCTATCTATCTATCCCTATATCTATCTATCTATCTATCTATCTATCCATCCATCCATCCATCCATCCATCCCTCTATCCATCTATCTCTCTATCTATCTCTCTATCTATCTATATATCTATCTATCTATCTATCTATCTATCTATCTATCTATCCCTCTATCTATCCATCCATCCATCCATCCATCTATCCATTCTATCTATCTATCTATCTATCTATCTATCTATCTATCTATCTATCTACCGTGTTTCCCCGAAAGTAAGACAGTGTCTTACATTCTTTTTACCCCCAAAAGTCCCACTATCTCTTACTTTTGGGGTATGTCTTATATTGGAAAAAAAAATCCCACAGCAATCGCAGCAAGTCTCCATGCAATATACCGTATGGGGACTTGCCGCGATTGCTGCACATGAGGGCACTGAGGCTGCGTGTTTTTGTATGTTGTCCGTGGTCCTGATGGACCACAGACAACATTACTGCATTATTTCTCGGTGGCCGAGCGTTCGGCTGAGCGCCTGACCGCCGACATGTGACAGCTCTCAGCTGAGCGCTCGGCCGCCGGCATGTCAGGGCACTCAGCTGAGCGCTCGGCCGCCGGCGTGTCAGGGCACTCAGCTGAGCGCCCGACCGCCGGCATGTGACGGCTCTCAGCTGGGTGCTCGGCCGCCGGCGTGTCAGGGCACTTGGCTGGGCACTTGGCCGGTAGTGTAAAGAAAAACTGGGCGCTCGGCCGCCGGCATGTCAGGGCGCTCGGCTGGGCGCTCGGCCGCCGGCATGTCAGGGTGCTCAGCTGGGCGCTCGGCCGCCGGCATGTCAGGGCGCTCAGCTTACCGCTCGGCCACCGGCATGTCAGGGCGCTCAGCTTACCGCTCGGCCACCGGCATGTCAGGGCGCTCAGCTGGGCGCTTGGCCAGTACTGTAAAGAAGAAAAAAAATAAAAATTTCTGTTTACTATGTCTTACTTTCGGGGTACGTCTTACATTAGCCGACCCCCCCAAAACCCCCACTACGTCTTACTATCGGGGGTGTCTTACTATCGGGGAAAGACGGTATCTATCTATCTATCTCTCTCTCTATCTATCTATATCTATCTATCTATCCCTCTATCTATCCCTCTATCTATCTATCTATCTATCCCTCTATCTATCTATCTATCTATCCCTCTATCTATCTATCTATCCCTCTATCTATCTATCTATCTATCTATCCCTCTATCTATCTATCTATCTATCTATCCCTCTATCTATCCCTCTATCTATCTATCTATCTATCCCTCTATCTATCTATCCCTCTATCTATCTATCCCTCTATCTATCTATCTATCTATCTATCTATCTATCCATCCATCCATCCATCCATCCATCCATCCATCCATTCATCTATCCATCTAACCATCTATCTATCTATCTAGGGAGGGGCAACCAGATACTTTTTATTTCAGAGATATGTGACCTGGAAAACTTTCTTCCGCAAAATATAATTTGAGGAGACCGGAGGTTCCATTTATCCAACATTGTGTAGTTTAACAAATGCGACAATTGGACCACAGATAACTTATGGAAGGGGCAGACACTTTTTCACACCATTGTATATTGCGTTACCAATCTGAGGCCCAGAGGAAACAATTGCTCCATTATTGAGTGAAGATGAACTGTGTTGTACACAAGCAGTGTAAGGGTCGGCTTACCTTACCACCTTACCGGCAGGACAGAGCCGTACAGATGAGAATATACATTGAGAAGCTTTTGTGCTACATGAATTAACACGGAAAAATCAATGATTATTTAGTGTGTCTATTATACCGGCTTATCACCCTGTGGGTTATCCTGATATAAAGAGAGAATCTCATCCATAATTAACCTACTAAGTGCCACATTGTGGGTATCACATGCTATTGATTTCTTTCTTTCCAAGAAGGCCTATCTAGGACATTAGGAGAGCAATTTATATTGTTATTAAAGGGAACTTGTCAGGACAATTTACTAATCAAATAAGTGTTAGGTTGAAGGAGAACAAGAAAAATGATACCTGTTTTGTGTTAATCCGATGTGCCATCGCTGACCAATAGAGTATTGAAGCTGAGAAGTGCATTGGGGCTTGTGGATGCACCTAAGATATATGGACACGCCCTCAATGCACTTAGACACTTCAAAGCTTGATTTCTCAGCACAGGAACATCGGATTAATACAAGATCACTATTATCTTTACCATTACACTAGGACCTATACAGCCATACCACTAGTTTAGTTAGTAGAAACACCCATTAATATATATCAATATGAGAATTATATGATTATATTAATTCACTGTGGGCATAAAAATACATTGACTACTGGGAACTATTGATATGTGTTGTATGTCCGACACTCTGTATAGGGAGGCTGTGCAAAGTAAACATCAGTCCTTTGGAAATTTGGAGGATTAATTTAGGGTACACTTAATCAGCATCTTCTATACATGAGGTGATGTAACATTTTCCAGCAAGCACATATAGCTCTATAACACTTGATCCAGACAGCAGTGCATGGAAGGCTTTAATAATCTTCACACAGGGCTTCTGTAATAACATACATGACAATCTGTTCATAGAATATTTTCTCTCCTTACACTGTCTTTCTCCTTAAACAGTGGTTGAACACTGTACCTTACCATGCAGTGAGGTGAGGGGTGGATTCTGTACTTGGTCACTTCTCTCCACTATCCTTCTGCTGCACAACAGAGTTTGCTCTTGAACTGTCCTGATTATTCTCTGCTCCTGACAGTCTCTTTCTTGGACTCGCTGACCTCTGTAGTTTGACTCTTCTCAGGGTACATAAACTACACTTTCTGAGTACTGCTCCTTCTTTGCAGAAAGACAAAAACACTTTTTTCCTTTTGGTGAGAGGCAGATACACACTCCCTGCTTCCTAGCATCACCTGGGTCACTGTTGAATCCTTCCTATCTCCTGCTGCTGCCTTAACTCCACAGTTGCTGTATGATATTAGATCATCTGTGCAGTTCCTACTTGTCACATATGGATAAACCATGGCTGAAAACCACACACACACACATACACAGACACAGACACACACACACACACACACACACACACACACACAGTCTGATGCATATTACCATACCGGCATCATGGACAACACTTTCTGAAACCTCATTTGCTCGCTTGAGATAATCCACAGTGCTGGTCAATTTCTGCTGTGGATTTTTCCCACGGCATGTAGATGAGATTTCATAAAAATTAATCCACACTGTTTGTACAGTAGATTTTCCACAATGTGGCATGTCAAATTATGCTGCGGATTTTATAATGCAATGCAAAAAGCAAAATGTGTGGCAGATTCAATGTATTTCTGCAACAAAACCCAAAATCTTGTTTGTTGCTATTTATAAGTCAAAGGAAAAAGCTGTTGGCTGAACAAGTATTTGTTTTACAGCTATTTTGATTGTATAGACACCTTTAGATATTGTACTTATAGTGTCTTGAGTACAACAATTGCCTCATGCGAATTCAGCATCCTAAAAAGAAAAAGTTACATACAGTTGAAGCCAGAAGTTTCCCTCCACTCTCTATACAGACACATCTGCAGGTTTTTCCCTCCGCTCTCTATAAAGACACATCTGCAGGTTTTTCCCTCCGCTCTCTATATGGACACATCTGCAGGTTTTTCCCTCCGCGCTCTATAAAGACACATCTGCAGGTTTTTCTCTCCTCTGTCTATAAAGACACATCTGCAGGTTTTTCTCTCCACTCTCTATAAAGACACATCTGCAGGTTTTTCCCTCCGCTCTCTATAAAGACACATCTGCAGGTTTTTCCCTCCACTCTCTATACGGACACATCTGCAGGTTTTTCCCTCTTCTGTCTATAAAGACACATCTGCAGGTTTTTCCCTCTGCTCTCTATAAAAACACATCTGCAGGTTTTTCCCTCCACTCTCTATAATGACACATTTGCATGTTTTTCTCACTGTCTGACATGAAATGAGAATAAATCTTTCCTGTTTTAGGTCAATTAGAAAACAAAATTATTTACATTTGCCAAATGCCAGAATAATGAGAGAATGTTTGAAGACATTTTTATTACTTTCTGAAAAATCAAAAGTTTCCATCCATTTCATTAGTATTTGGTACCATTGCCCCTACACTGTATGACTTCTGTGAAACGTTTTGGATCTCCTTCCACAAGCTTCTCACAATAGTTGGTAGGAATTTGGGACCATTCCTACTGACAGAATTGGTGTAACTGAGCCATGTTTGTAGGTCGTCTTGCTCACACCAGAGTTTTCAGCTTTACCCATACATTTTCAATAGGATTGAGATCAGGGTTTTATGATGGCCACTCCAAACATTGACTTTGTTATCCTTAAGCCACTTTGTAACAAGTTTGGCAGTATGCTACTGGTCATTGTCCATTTGGAAGACCCATTTCAAATTCCTGGCTGATGTTTTGAGATGTTTCTTCAGTATTGCCACATAATCTTCTTTCCTCATGATGCCATCTATTTTGTGAAGTACATCAGTCCCTCCTGCCGCAAAACAACCCAACAACATGATGCTGCCACCCCTGTGTTTCACAGTTGGGATGGTGTTCTTAGGCTTCAAAGCTTCTCCCTTTTTTGTCCAAATGTAACAATGGTTATTATGGCCAAGCAGTTCAATTTTAGTTTTGTCAGACCACAGGACATGTCTCCAAAAATGAAGGTCTTTGTTCCTGTGTGCATTTGCAAACATTAATCTGACTTTTTTATGTTTCTTTTGGAGAAATGGCTTCTTCATGGCATTGTGGCCTTTCACCCATGTTGATATAGTACGTGTTTTACTGTGGATAATGACACAATTTTACCAGCTACTGCCAGCATCGTCACAAGATTTTTTGCTTTTGTTCTTGGGTTGATATGCACTTGTCTGTCCAAATCACGTTCATCTCTGGTACACAGAACCCGTCTCCTTCCTGAGTGGTATGATGGCTGGACATTCCCATCTTGTTTGTACTTGCATATAATTGTTTGTACAGATGAATGAGGCACCTTCAGGTATCTGGAAATTTCACCAAGGATGAACCAGATGTCTTCAAGCCCACAATTCTCTCAGTGAGATCTTGGCTGATTTCATTTGACTTTCCCATGATGTTACACAAAGAAGCAGTGTGTTTCAGGTGCACATTAAAATACATCCACAAGTGTGTCTCTAATTAACTCAGATGTTGCCAATAAACCTATCAGAAGCTTCCAAAGACATGAAATCATCATATGGGTTGTCCAATATTGTTTAAAGGCATAGTACTCTTAAGGGGGCTTTACATGCTGCGACATCGCTAGCGATTGCTAGCGATGTTGTGAGCGATAACACCCACCCCATCGTACGTGCAACATGTGGTGATCGCTGCCGTAGCGAACAATATCGCTATGGTAGCGTCACATGCACATACCTGTCCAGCGATGTCACTATTGCTGCCTAACAATCCCTCTTCAAGGGGGAGGTTCGGCGTTACAGCGACATCACAGCGGCGTCACAAAACGGCCGGCCAATAGAAGAGGAGGGGAGGAGATGAGCGGCCGGAACATGCCGCCCACCTCCTTCCTTCCTTTTTTTCCGGTGGACGCAGGTAGGATGATGTTCATCGTTCCCGGGGTGTCACACTTAGCGATGTGTGGTGCCGCAGGAACGACGAACAACCAGCGGCATGCACCACCAACGATATTATGAAAAGGAGCGACGATTTGTGCCGTTTTTGCAATCGTTGATCGTCGCTCCGAGCTGTCACACGCTGCGATGTCGCTAACGACGCCGGATGTGCGTCACTAACGCCGTGACCCCGACGATATATTGTTAGCGATGTCGCATCGTGTAAAGCACCCTTTAGTGTATGTAAACTTTTGACTTTGCAGACAGTAATAAAAATGCATTAAAACATTCTCTCTCTCACTAGTCTTGCATTTGCCAAATATAAATAATTTTGGTTCTCAATTGACCTAAAATGGGAAAGATTTATTCTCATTTCATGTCAGGTAGTGAGAAAAACATGCAGATGTGCTTTTTAGATGGTGGATGGAGACTTCTGGTTTCAACTGTATTAATAGAGCTTGTCCAGGATTAGAAACTTATCTAAGGATTGTCTGTGTTACTGCAGATTAGCTCTATGTCAACTGTATAAAGCTGTATTAACTCAATCATTTGTCACAGTTCGAGATGGACCATCTGCAGGTTTCCAGACCCGAACTTGAAAGTTTCCTTGATTATGTATATGAAGGAAGGTGTCAGCCCCGGGCCACTCGGGAGTCTTAAGGGGGCTTTACACGATATCGTTAATGTTTTATCGTCAGGGTCACGTCGTTAGTGACGTACATCCGGCGTCATTAACGGTATCGCAGTGTGTAACACTTACCAACGACCTTAAACGTCCTCCAAAGTGGTGAAAATCGTTCACCATGGAGAGGTCATCCTAAAGCCAAAAATTGTTAATGGTTGTTTATAGATGTTGTTCCTCGTTCCTGCGGCAGCACACATCGCTGTGTGTGACACCGCAGGAGCGAGGAACCTCACCTTACCTGCGTCCCGCCCGCAATGAGGAAGGAGGTGGGCGGGATGTTCGTCCCGCTCATCTCCGCCCCTCCACTTTGATTGGCCAGCCGCTTAGTGACGTCGCCGTGACGCTGAGCGCACCACCCCCTCGAGGGAGGGATTGTTCGGCAGTCACAGCGACGCCACCGACCAGGTAAGTGCGTGTGACGCTGCCGTAGCGATAATGTTCGCTGCGGCAGCGATCACACGAAATCGCATGCACGACGGGGGCGGGTGCTTTTGCGTACGATATCGCTAGCAATTGCTAGAAATATCGTAGCATGTAAAGCCTGCTTAACTCCTTCGCCAAGAAGACCCTGTGTGCGGATGTGACTTCGGGTGGGGTACATGACATTTACACATTTTTTCAGGCTCGTGTCCATCATCCTCTGGCAGTCGTCATAGAGAGTTAGTAACACATGCAACACCAGAGCTCACTTAGACAACCAGAAAGGATCACTTTTATTCTTCACACCGTTATGACAGGCATGACCCTCCTTTGCTTCCTTCCTCTCAGTTTGGAGTACTGCTCCTCAACCTGCCCTCCTCCACTATCTTTGATCTCTTCCTCAAGCTTCGAGGTGTGTGCCTCCTACCCCTAACTCTGTTCACTTCATCTGATTCTGGGCCCCAACTGTCTTTAACTGGAAAACTCTCTAAGCCTGCTGGGGTGAGCCGTAGGCTTCAGACCTCACGAGGATATTTCAGAGTTCCCTAATCTCCCTAGCACTGAGGCCACGTCTTATCACACTTGAAACCTATTCTACACTGGTTCTTCTTAAGATCTCCCAACTGTCCTCTTTCCCGCATCTGTCACTTCCCCTTTAACCCTATCTCTTCCATCCAGCCGCTATCTCAGCTCAACCACCAAGTGGCGCCTTTATTGAGAGTCCTACTCAACTGTAGCTGGAACCTGCACCAGCTCGCAGCATAACACATTAACGTATACAATTGGTATAACACATAAAATACATGGTATAAATAGTACAGGGTCAAGTCCACCCTCTACAAATATGTATATATACAATTATACAGTGACAAACAAAAGCGTAACAATGTTTTGACCTTTTGATTTTCAGACTCCTTATCTCACCATCCAATACAACGTTGAGCGTGACACTACCTTCATTTTATAGACAATTTTCTTGGTTATCTCAAACATAAATTTGACTTGTAACTATTTAGCATATGATTAGTTATGCAGGTTATTGTCATTTAATTGCATTGTTACTGTTTTGCTCCTGATGTTTGAATTTTTTTTTCCCTTCCTCTATATTACAAATTACAACCTTTGCAAAAATTTTGTGAACAAATTGAGTAGAAAGAATGAGACATAAATGCAATGTGTGCACACAAGTACCGTAGTCTCGAAAAGCTTTCCACTTATTATCATCTTTTCACTTAGCCATCAAAAGGTATCAACCACTGAGGACTCTGTTTTTTTTAAACAATTTTTTTATATTTAATGGCTAATATGGTACAAAGATATATGTTACCTGTATAGAAATTGATATGTTTATTCTTTTGAGCATTTACTTTTTAGTTTTTCCACATGTTTTTTGGAGTAGAATCGGCCTGAAATGACATTGTGTGCACATTTTGTTAGGGAATGCCCAGATATCTGAGATTTCAAAGCAGTGTTCTCATGATCATTGGGTAGCCTGTACTGCAAGATATCCCCTACTCTTTGAAAAAGTAATGATTTTTAAAGCTGTGAATAACCAGAGTTGACTGAAAAAAAGCAAGATCATCGGCCACGAATCAAAGTATTGCAAACTTGTTATTAAAGGGGTTGTCCACTACTTTTACATTGATGGCCTATCCTTAGGCGGGCTTTGCACGTTGCGATATCGGTAACAATGTGTTTCCGACGCTGTAGCGATAGTCCCCTCCCCCGTCGCAGGTACAATATCTTGTGATTGCTGCCGTAGCAAACATTATCTCTACGCCAGCTTCACATGCACTCACCTGCCCTGCAACGTCGCTCTGGCCGGAGAACCGCCTTCTTCCTAAGGGGGCGGGTCGTGCGGTGTCATAGCGACGTCACACGGCAGGCAGCCAATAGAAGCGGAGGGGCGGAGATGAGCGGGACATAAACATCCCGCTCACCTCCTTCCTTCCGCATAGCCGGCTGGGACGCAGGTAGGAGATGTTCCTCGCTCCAGTGGCTTCATACACAGCGATGTGTGCTGCCTGCTGGAACGAGGAACAACACCGTACCATCGCAGCAGCAGCATTATGAAAATGTCGGACCCTACACCGATCATACGATAACGATGCTTTTGCGCTCATTAATCGTATGTAAAAGGCTTTACACACTACGGTGTCGACAGCGACGCCAGATGTGAGTCACTTTCGATTTGACCCCACCGACATCGCACCTGTGATATCGTAGTGTGCAAAGCCCACCTTAGTATAGGTCATCAATGTCAGATCGGCTGGGATCTGACACACGGTACCCCCGATGATCAGTTGCTTTTTGTGTCGGCAGCAGCAGGCAGCTAGAAATGCTCTTTTTCGGGGCTGCGCTGTCTTCTGATAGCGGACATGGCCATGGTCATTCAAATCAATAGGAGGCAGATGTGCAGTACCCGGCCATGGCTACTATCAGAAGACGGAGCAGCTCCAGAACTGAGTAGCATTTCCAGCTTTCTGCTGCCACCACCGGCACTGAGAATAGCTAATCAGTGGGGGTATCTGGTGTCAGACCCTGGACGATCAGACAAGGATAACCAATCCTAAGGAGAGGCCATCAATGTAAAAGTACCGTAGTGGTCAACCTCAGTAAATACAGCATCTCCGATGCCTCTTCTGACTAGAAGGCCCTCATGATTTTGTGTACATTACGCCTAAACATAATGACGTTGCTTCTGACCCAGACAACTACGAACCTCCTACTACCTACGGCGTTCCCGGAGTCTCTAATTAGATTCTGAAGCTGCAGGTAGTAGGAGGTTCATAGTGTTCAGGTTCCCCGGAAATTGACTACCGACATGGCCACTAAACCGGGCTCCTGCAAGTCTTGTTACTCAATGTGAGGAATAACTTTTTAAAACAATTTTATGTAGGTTCCTCAAGCCTACATTTTCTTCGTCCTTTACGTTCTACGGCTCATAGCCCATTGCGATCTTCCTGTAATATTTCACAGTCAATTATTACGAGTTACGACATAGCTAAAATTATACCGTTACACATGAAAAACCCACAGTAGCAAGCATTAAGATGTATATTTACACTTTGCAGAACTTATAAAACTATGACCTACAGGAGTTTTTCTTTATGGGACCTGCTGTACCTTACTCTTTCCACTGTGTTTTTATGACATCTTTCCTCGTTGACATCAACAGGGAAAAAGGCAAACCAGGAAAACCACATGTAAAAAACTGTGGTCCGTACCGTCTCCATAATAAGGACTCTGTGTGCTGCCATATGGTACTGTGGTAAGACCTGGTATCCTGCCCCCGGGAGGCAATGCTCTATAATGTGGCATGCAATGTCACGTTCCACCATATAAATCACACAGAGGTTTAGAAAGACCCCACAGCAGCCAAAGGGCGTTATTCCAACTACGACAAACTCCAGATACCAAGTAATGCAGGACTTACACGGATTCCTCACAAATTATACCGATCTTATAGTTGTTGACATTTGCCATTTAAAGACCTCTTTTTTGTAAGATAGACACAATTTCTTAAAAAAAATCCTATAATGGAGTCCTCTTTCAGACATTATTTACACACTATAAACATTATGTTTATAAAATATATTTTTAAAGGGATTTTCCAGGTCTATGATATTGATATCTTATTGATTATTTTAGGATAGGTCATCAATATCAGAACAATGGAAGCCCGACACCGGACACCACCACCAGTTGGGTGTTAGCAGGTTTTCCGGAAGTAAATTGTAAATGGAGGCAGAACATCATAGTTCTATGCGCCGTGTAGTGGCCGATCTGGGGTACTGCAGCTCAGCTGCCATTGGAGTGAATGAGATTTGAGCTATGTACAGAGCCATGCTGTTTGAACCATGTACCCTTGTAGGGTTGGCACAGACATCCATTTTCTTCTGCCTAAAGTATTTGTTGGGCTTGCACACTTCTGCTACTCACTATAATACCCGCTAATACAGCTTTCCAAACTCTAGTACTGACTAAACAGGGACGGAGTCAGGCTGTATCCTGCAGCTGGCTCCTCCTCCTCTGGGTGACCCACAGAGATTAACTGTTCACTGCCTATTCTGGACACCAGGAAGCAGTATCTAACACCCAGTCATTAGATGGCCACACATACTTTATGCAGGAATATATTGAATACATTAACATAACTCACATTATTAACACACAATGACGATTGGTGTCTTCAGGGCAGGGGTACTAGGACATAGTCACCCTCTTGCACACTACTAACATACAGTAACTAAGGCAGCTGAAAACTACCAATACCAACTTACTGCAACCTCCTGCTCTCTGGCCTCTCTTCCAACACTCTTGCACCCCTCCAATCTATCCTAAACTCTGCGGCCTGCTTAATCCACCTCTCCCCTCGCTATTCCCCGGCCTCTCCTCTCTGCCAATCCCTTCACTGGCTTCCCATCGCCCAACGACTCCAGTTCAAAACATTAACCATGACATACAAAGCCATCCACAACCTGTCTCCTCCTTACATCTGTGACCTAGTCTCCCGGTACCTACCTGCATGCAACCTCAGATCCTCACAAGATCTTCTTCTCTATTCCTCTCTTATCTCCTCTTCCCACAATCGCGTACAGGATTTCTCCCGTGCCTCCCCCATACTCTGGAACACTCTACCTCAGCATATCAGACTCTCCCCTACCGTGGAAAGCTTCAAGAGGAACCTCAAGACCCACCTCTTCCAACAAGCCTACAACCTACAATAGCCCTCAGTCCAGTACACCACTGCGCAACCAGCTCTGTCCTCACTTATTGTACCATCACCCATTCCCTGTAGACTGTGAGCCCTCGCGGGCAGGATCCTCTCTCCTCCTGTACCAGTCTGTTTTGTACTGTTATTGATAGTTATACGTATACCCTCTTTCACATGTAAAGCACCATGGAATAAATGGCGCTATAATAATAAATAATAATAAGTGGGGTTGCCTGGTGTTGGACCCCCATTGATCTGATATTGATAACTTAGCCCTCCATACAAAATAATGGGCTCCACATAGCCCTCCATACAGAACAATGGGCCCCACATAGCCCTCCATACAGAATAAAGAGACTCACATAGCCCTCCATACAGAATAATGTGCCCCACATAGTCCCCCATACAGTATAAGGGGTGCCACATAACCCTCCATACAGAATAAAGGGCCCCACATAGTCCTCCATACAGAATAATGGGCCCCACATAGTCCTCCATACAGAATAATGGGCCCCACATAGCCCTCCATACAGAATAATGGGCCCCACATAGCCCTCCATACAGAATAATGGGCCCCACATAGTCCTCCATACAGAACAATGGGCCCCACATAGCCCTCCATACAGAATAATGGGCCCTACGTAGTCCTCCATACAGAATAATGGGCCCCACATAGCCCTCCATACAGAATAATGGGCCCCACATAGCCCTCCATACAGAATAATGGGCCCCATATAGTCCTCCATACAGAATAATGTGCCCCACATAGTCCTCCATACAGAATAATGGGCCCCACATAGCTCTCCATACAGAATAATGGGCCCTACATAGTCCTCCATACAGAATAATGGGCCCCACATAGCCCTCCATACGGAATAATGGGCCCCACATAGTCCTCCATACAGAACAATGGGCCCCACATAGCCCTCCATACAGAATAATGGGCACCACATAGCCCCCCATACAGAATAATGGGCCCCACATAGTCCTCCATACAGAATAATGGGCCCCACATAGCCCTCCATACAGAATAATGGGCCCTACGTAGTCCTCCATACAGAATAATGGGCCCCACATATCCCTCCATACAGAATAATGGGCCCCACATAGCCCTCCATACAGAATAATGGGCCCCATATAGTCTTACATACAGAATAATGGGCCCCACATAGCCCTCCATACAGAATAATAGACCCCACATAGCCCTCCATACAGAATAATGGGCCCCACATAACCCTCCATACAGAATAATGGGCCCCATATAGCCCTCCATACAGAATAATGGGCCCCACATAGCCCTCCATACAGAATAATGGGCCCCACATAGCCCTCCATACAGAATAATGGGCCCCACATAGCCCTCCATACAGAATAATGGGCCCCACATAGCCCTCCATACAGAATAATGGGCCCCATATAGCCCTCCATACAGAATAATAGACCCCACATAGCCCTCCATACAGAATAATGGGCCCCACATAACCCTCCATACAGAATAATGGGCCCCATATAGCCCTCCATACAGAATAATAGACCCCACATAGCCCTCCATACAGAATAATGGGCCCCACATATCCCTCCATACAGAATAATGGGCCCCACATAGCCCTCCATACAGAATAATGGGCCCCACATAGCCCTCCATACAGAATAATGGGCCCCACATAGCCCTCCATACAGAATAATGGGCCCCACAAAGCCCTCCATACAGAATAATAGGCCTCACATAGCCCTCCATACAGAATAATGGGCCCCACATAGCCCTCCATACAGAATAATGGGCCCCACATAGCCCTCCATACAGAATAATGGCCCCACATAGCCCTCCATACAGAATAATGGGCCCCACATAGCCCTCCATACACAATAGCTGTAATACCAATCATCGCCCATGTAGATGTTTTTTTGGATAGATAAACCACCTTTCTCACTCTCAGAAAAGTCAGTCAGAGCATCCCTTTAATTAACTCTTTTTTCACCCCATAACCTATTTTACCTCTTTTAATACATTACATAATATGGGTTAGGGTCAGGAAAGACAATAATGTGCCGGAGCGAGGCTAAATCCGGAAAAGAAGGGGTTATAATTTGCAGTTAGCTTTTATTGTATTCTTTGGGACATGAATAATTAACCTGTCTGGATCCCTTATTGTGATTCTGTTTTCTACTGCAGCAGATCGATACACAAGCAATCCTGTCCACTAAGCATATATCTGCAGCACGGAACCAGACCGCTCCTCTAAAAAAAAATCCACTATTTTTTATTTTTAACTCTCTAAACATTTTTCTTCTATTTTGGGTCCTTTTAGAGGGACCACTAGAGCCCACAGTAGGTCCGAGCACATTCTCCAAATGATATTTGCACACCTAATGAAATATACCTCACTGGCGATAGACCTCCAGGTCTGCAAACCTCAGGCTGATCGCTCCAACAGAAACAGTAATTAGTGTTGGGAGCTGGAGAGGACGGCGAGATAGTGGAAAGCATGTTAATGCATAGCTATGGTTAGGACTTTGCAGGTCGTCGGTTGCTTAAGATTTGCTTTTATGATTTGTTTGTGTATTCTAAAAAACCCCCTTGACAACGCTCATGTTCCACTGTTCACCATGTTCCATCCCGGCTCATACATAATGAAATACTTGTAGGTAGGAGCTTTATGAAGCTTTTGGGGTAATGCCAGGGCAAGTTTTGGACAAAGATGTTGAGATGAGCGATCCTGATTGGCAAAAGTCGGAAAATGTTAAAATCGTACGATCGGACATCCGAACACTTATCGTGTACCGCCCTGAGAGGTGCCCGGCCGCTTCTTCCGCTTGCTCGGGCCGAGTCGCTCGAGGTCCGGGCTCGGGTTGTCGGTGGCACGAGCGCCTCCGGACCGGGGGCCACGTTGCTCTGTTAAGGGGAGAGGCAGTGGGGTGGTGGTGGTGGGACGAGGCGCGCAGCCGGGGAGGGCCGCGCTGTCGTCCTACGGGTCGTGACGCCACCCACGGGTCGTGGTGACGGGATGCACCACCGCTGCGGCTGGAGTGAAGGCGGGCTCGTCCGGGATCGGTGTTGCGGCCGCAGCCTAGATGTTAGCCCCTCCGTGGGTAGGGGCGGTGTGTCCCGAGGCCCGGCTTGGGGGACTGCAAGCGCTGATGTTGTTGTTGGGATGCGGTGTCGTGCCCGGATGGCACTGGTGTACTCACGATTAATTCACACTCAGAGTCACTGGTAAACCAAAGTTCGGATGTCGTCGGTCCCCTTAGCCAGCTGCTGATGTCCCCTGTGGGGTTGATGGTGGGCCCTTTCCCGTGCACCTCTGGTAGTTGTGTTTCGGCTCCCCTGCCTGGGCAGTGGTAGCCCGCTCCCCGGCGTTGAGCTGCCGGAGGAGCCCTCGGTTGCCCGCAGGCGCTGGCCCGTCGGGTGTTTGGCCCTTAGCTGTGGCGCTCACCCGGTCTCGGTGGGCTTTTGCCTTCTTTCGGGACTTTGGGTGTGGATGAACCCGTGAGGTCAAGCCGGCAATCAGTCAATTTGCCTAAACTCAGTGGCTTCTAAGCTAGGACGGGGTCTGAGTACCCGGTTTTTGGTGCTCCGGTACATGATTGACTCCCCGGTTCAGGACCGCCGGGCTCCAACCCAGGCCCGGTCCGTACGGTTCCGCCGGTTTCTGTACCGGTACTCCTGCCACCACCGTCTGCCTGCTTGATGTTTCCCATGGGGCCCAGTCTCCAACCCGGGTCCATGACAGTTTCTCTCCTTCTCGCCCACCTGGTGTGCTCTACTGGCCCTGAGGGAGGCATCAGGTCTCCCTTTCGGGTGACTGGTGTGTGTCCTCACAGGGGGTGGGGGTGTGTTTAATGTGGTAGGTGTTATTACCTGTGACCCCTGGGGTCCAGGGCGTCACATTCCCCCTTGGTTTAATGCAGACCGTCCGCGGGCTGCCCGACCAACTCTGGTTTATTTTCTTTTTCAACTGTAAAATGGGAAAAACGGGAAAACACTTACAATTATAATAACATTTATACAAACTATGGTTTCTGAAGGTGTTCCCATAATGGGAGGCATTTTGCTTTAACGTTTCAACCTTTATTAAACGGAGCGGGTTCATGTCCTTCCACCTTTCCCACCCAAACAACCTAGCCTTGATGCTGCCCCTAAGAAATTGGCAGCACCCCTTTTCCCCAGTCCTTAAACAGGAACATGACAGATCACCCAGGCGGGAACGGGTACGGTGCGGCGCAGCCGGCAGTTGTCAAGGGCTCCCCGGAGGATTGTCACCGGTCCCAGTGGTGACCGGACTCCAGCCTGCTCTGCTGCGGGTGCTTCCTCCAATCTTCCTCTCCGGAGGCTAACGGAACGGGAAGACATGTTAAAGGGGGCAGATAGGGCAATATTTACAAGCCCAAAGGTTTTTGGGTGGCCGGCAAGTACACGGCCTTGTCCATGAGCAGTCACTCACGCAACAGGGTATAACGGGGTTTTAAACACGAGTCCCAACGGGGACGGGTCCTTTTTATAACATAATCTTCTTACACCAGCTCTTCCTCAACCTCCACATCAGGGGTGTACGGTGGAGGAGGGGGCTGTCTGCCACTCCGGAGATCCAGGGCAAGCCAGCCCCCCTCTCCTCGGTGCCGGGTGTAGTGCACCAAATCTCCGGGCAGAAGGTCGCGGTCCGGGTGCCCGAACGGGAGGTGGGCATTCACATCTCGCCGGGAAAAGAACACCTCCATTTTAAGGCCGGAGTCGTATAAGAATCCCCAGCCCTTGTCTTTGTTGAATCGCCGGACCTGGCCCTGGTAGGTCGGGCCCCGCACCCAATATCCAGCACTCCTCAGGTGCTCCTTTCCTTCAATGGTGCGGGCAAGGACCTCCTCCCTCTTCCTTTCTCTGGCCGCAATCTCCCGGCTCAGCTGGCTGGGCTGCCGCTCCCAATATGGTGGGTTTGCATGCCCAGGGTCTACATCAGTGGGGATCTGGCCCAGCCGGTGCTCCCCAGTGTCGACCACGATCGGTACTCTCTGAGGGGAGCCCCGCTGTGTCGCGGCCGGCTCTGCTGCCTTGCAGCTGCCTCCCCGCGGAACCTCAGCCAAGGCCCGCGACCCTGGAGCGGCTTGTCTTGTCTTCTGGGGCTTCTTGGCTGGGCGGGTTGCTGGAGCCTGGGCACTCTTGGGCGCGGTCACTTCTGGGACCGCCGGCATCGCCTCGGGATCAGGTGCCGGCCTGTAACGGGTCCCTTCAGGCAACGGGTACAGCGTGGCCGGGTTCCACAGCAGGTCTGGGCCAGCCTCCCCAAGCAGCCTCTCGGGAACGCCCGGGATGGACTCCGCCACCGGTGTCGAGGGTGGGGATACGGGCGGAGGAGCAACGACAACCGCTGCGAGCCATGGAGGAGGCGGTATGGTGGGCAGCAGCAGACCAAGCCCCTCAGCCGTGATGGCCGACCCCTCAAGGGCACAGGGACGTGGGTCGCCTTCCCACCCCGCCAACACCGTCATCCTTTCATGGGCCCGCACGGCAGCCACTATCTCACCCATCTCCGCCGCCCAGTGCTCCACCAGGAAGCTTACCTGGTGCTGGAGGCGGAGACACATCTCCTCCGTCCGGGCCTTCACCCACGCCGCCGTTCCTTGCACGGGCTCGGGGGTCTCGGGACGCGGGACGGGAGTCGCAATGCTGTACAGTCTGGATCCAGGAACAGAACGGATGCAGGGTCCTGGAGTCCCTGCCTTTTTATCTGCTCGGTTACATCAGGCAGCCTTCTCGCCCGCCTCCCCCTTGGTTTTCTCTTTTCACTCCTCCTTCGGGGTCGGGGCTTCACTTTCGCGCCTTCACTGCTCGGGGAAGACAACTCGAGCGGGAAACTTTCGCGCCAAGATGGCGGGACTTCAACTTTTTCGGCAGGATGCCGCTGACGGAAACTTCTAAGGCGCACTTTCCACCGGTAAGTGGACTGTCCGAATCCTGTTTGTGACGCCAGAAGAGTCGATGTGTACCGCCCTGAGAGGGGCCCGGCCGCTTCCTCGGCTTGCTCGGGCCGAGCCGCTCGAGGTCCGGGCTCGGGTTGTTGGTGGCACGAGCGCCTCCGGACCGGGGGCCACGTCGCTCTGTTAGAGGGGAGAGGTCGTGGGGTGGTGGTGGTGGTGGTGGGACGAGGTGTGCAGCCGGGGAGGGCCGCACTGTCGTCCTACGGGTCGTGACGCCACCCACGGGTCGTGGTGACGGGATGCACCACCGCTGCGGCTGGAGTGAAGGCGGGCTTGTCCGGGATCGGTGTTGCGGCCGCAGCCTAGATGTTAGCCCCTCCGTGGGTAGGGGCGGTGTGTCCCGGGGCCCGGCTTGGGGGACTGCAAGCGCTGATGTTGTTGTCGGGGTGCAGGGTGCCGTGCCGCGGTGTAGTGTCGTGCCCGGATGGCACTGGTGTACTCACGATTAATTCACACTCAGAGTCACTGGTAAACCAAAGTTCGGATGTGGTCGGTCCCCGCGGCCGGCTGCTGATGTCCCTTGTGGGGTTGATGGTGGCCCCTTTCCCATGCACCTCTGGTAGTTGTGTTTCTGCTCCCCTGCCTGGGCAGTGGTAGCCCGCTCCCCAGCGTTGAGCTGTCGGAGGAGCCCTCGGTTGCCCGCAGGCACTGGCCCGTCGGGTGTTTGGCCCTTGGCGGTGGCGCTCACCCGGTCTCGGTGGGCTTTTGCCTTCTTTCGGGACTTTGAGTGTGGATGAACCCGTGAGGTCCAGCCAGCAATCAGTCAATTTGCCTATACTCAGTGGCTTCTAAGCTAGGATGAGGTCTGAGTACCTGGTTTCTGGTGCTCCGGTACACGGTTGACTCCCCGGTTCAGGACCGGCGAGCTCCAACCTAGGCCCGGTCCATACTGTTCCGCCGGTTGCTGTACCGGTACTCCTGCAGGCGGCCACCACCGTCTGCCTACCTGACATTTCCCAAGGGGCCCAGGCTCCAACCCGGGTCCCTGACAGTTTCTCTCCTTCTCGCCTCCTGTCACTGTCACTCTCTAAACTGTTCTGCTTGAACTTCCTGCCTCAGGACAGTAATCTCCTCAGTGGGCGTGTCTTTCTGCCTGACTCCGCCCACCTGGTGTGCTCTACTGGCCCTGAGGGAGGCATCAGGTCTCCCTTTCGGGTGACTGGTGTGTGTCCTCACAGGGGGTGTGTGTGTGTGTAATGTGGTAGGTGTTATTACCTGTGACCCCTGGGGTCCAGGGCATCACAACCGCAAAAGTCGACAATCTTGTCAAGGATAGGTAGCCCACATAGCCCTCCATACAGAATAACGGGACCCACATAGCCCTCCATACAGAATAATGGGCCCCACATAGTCCTCCATACAGAATAATGGGCCCCACATAGCGCTCCATACAGAATAATGGGCCCCACATAGTCCTCCATACAGAATAATGGGACCCACATATCCCTCCATACAGAATAATGGGCCTCACACAGCCCTCCATACAGAATAATGGGCCTCACACAGCCCTCTATTCAGAATAATGGGCCCCACATAGACCTCCATACAGAATAATGTGCATCACATAGTCCTCCATACAGATTAATGGGCACCACATAGCCCTCTTTACAGAATGATGGGCCCCACATAGCCCTCTATACAGAATGATGGGCCCTACATAGCCCTCCATACAAAATAATGGGTCCCACATAGCCCTCCATACAGAATGATGGGCCCCACATAGCCCTCTATACAGAATGATGGGCCCTACATAGCCCTGTATACAGAATGATGGGCCCAACATAGCCCTCCATACAGAATAATGGACCCCACATAGCCCTCCATATAGAATAATGGGTCCCACATAGCCCTCCATACAGAATGATGGGCCCAACATAGCCCTCCATACAGAATAATGGACCCCACATAGTCCTCCATATAGAATAATGGGTACCACATAGTCCTCCATACAGAATAATGGGTACCACATAGCCCTCCATATAGAATAATGGGTACCACATAGCCCTCCATACAGAATAATGGGTACCACATAGCCCTCCATACAGAATAATGGGTACCACATAGCCCTCCATACAGAATAATGGGCCCCACATAGCCCTCCATACAGAATAATGAGCCCCACATAGTCCTCCATACAGAATAATGGGCCCCACATAGTCCTCCATACAGAATAATGGGCCCCACATAGTCCTCCATACAGAATAATGGTCCCCACATAGCCCTCCATACAGAATACTGGGTCCCACATAGCCCTCCATACAGAAAAATGGACCCCACATAGCCGTCCATACAGAATAATGGTCCCCACATAGCCCTCCATACAGAATACTGGGTCCCACATAGCCTTTCATACAGAATAATGGGCCCCACATAGTCCTCCATACAGAATAATGGGCCCCACATAGCCCTCCATACAGAATAATGGGCCCTACATAGCCCTCCATACAGAATAATGGGCCCCACATAGTCCTCCATACAGAATAATGGGCCCCACATAGCCCTCCATACAGAATAATGGGCCCCACATAGTCCTCCATACAGAATAATGGGCCCCACATAGTACTCCATACAGAATAATGGCCCCACATAGTCCTCCATACAGAATACTGGCCCCACATAGCCTTCCATACAGAATAATGTGCCCAATATAGTCCTCCATACAGAATAATGGCCCCACATACTCCTCCATACAGAATAATGGGCCCCACATAGTCCTCCATACAGAATAATGGGCCCCACATAGTCCTCTATACAGAATAATGGGCCCCACATAGTCCTCCATACAGAATAATGGGCTCCACATAGCCCTCCATATAGAATAATGGGCCCCACATAGCCCTCCATACAGAATAATGGTCCCCACATAGCCCTCCATACAGAATACTGGGTCCCACATAGCCTTCCATACAGAATAATGGGCACCCACATAGCCCTTCATACAGAATAATGGGCCCCACATAGTCCTCCATACAGAATAATGGGCCCCACATAGTCCTCCATACAGAATAATGGCCCCACATAGTCCTCCATACAGAATAATGGCCCCACATAGCCCTCCATACAGAATAATGGCCCCACATAGCCCTCCATACAGAATAATGGCCCCACATAGCCTTACATACAGAATAATGGGCCCCACATAGTCCTCCATACAGAATAATGGGCCCCACATAATCCTCCATACAGAATAATGGGCCCCACATAGTCCTCCAAACACAATAGCTGTAATACCAATCATCACCCATGTAGATGTTTTTTTTGGACAGAAAAACCTCCTTTCTCACTCTCAGAAAAGTCAATCAGAGCATCCCTTTAATTAACCCTTTTTTCACCACATAACCTATGTTAATAAATTACATAATATGGGTTAGGGTCAGGAAAGACAATTTGCCAGAGTGAAGCTAAATCCTGCCAGGGCAACTTTGGGACAAAGATGTTGTGTAGAGATGAGCGATCCAGATTGGCAAAGATCGGAAAATGTTATAATCGTACGATCTTTGACCAGATCGGATCGGGATCGGACATTCGAACACTTTCCGCAAAAGTTGGCAGTCTTGTCAACGATTGGTAAATGTTTGGATGGCAAAATCCATTCTTTCTCCCTGCCCATCACAGCCATGTCACGTTTTGGCCACTGTAAAAAAAAGGAAGCAAAAGGGTTAAAGCAGTACATAATTACTGAGTTTCACCGCCGCTGCAGCGCTACTTCCGGGGGCCGATAATTATCCCTCAAACATTTTCAGTACTTCCCCGCCCACCAGCGTCTCTGATTGGCTGCAGTTAGACCGCACCACCACCCTTTCTGATAGCGTTATACTGCTGGTGTAAAATAAATAAATCATTTTAAAAATACTGTGCGGTTCCCCTATATATTGATACCAACACAGAAAAAGCATACGGCTACAGGCTGCAGCCCCCATCCATGGGCATATCTTAGCTGTGTATCAAAATAAGAGGAACTGTATGCAGCTTTTTTTTTTAATTATTTAAATAAATAATTTAAAAAATGGTGTGCGGTGCCCCCCAATTTTAATACCCAGCCAAGATAAGGCCCAACAGGTAGGGGCTAATATTCTCAGGCTGGGAAGGCCCATGCTTATTGGGCCACCCCGAGCCTAAAAATAGCAGCCTGCAGCCGCCCAAGATTGTCGCATCCATTAGATGTGACAAGACTGAAGCTTTACCTTCCGATTGCCCTGGTGCGGTGGCAATCAGGGTAATAAGGGGTTAATAACAGCCCACAGTTGCCACTAAGCCCTAGATTAGTAATAGGAGGTGTCTATGAGACCCTGCCCCCCATTACTGATCTGTAAGTGAAAGTGAATAAACACAAACACCATAAATTTATTTGAAATAAAATACAAAAAACACCCTCTTTCATCACTTTATTAACCACCAATACAGCCCTGCAGGTCGAACGTAATCCACACGAGGTCCCACGACAATTCCAGCTCTGCGACATATCTGAAGTCACAGCGCACAATCATGGTACATAACTGAACGCTGTGAGGTTCAGGCAGAGAAGGAATGAGCCGCGCGATCAGCAGTGACATCACTCAGGTTATTTGCGGTCACAGCGGGAGGTTCCCATGGTCCTCCACCTGAGACCGTAGGTAACCTGACCTCAGGGGAACTCAGGTGACCTCAATAAACTCAAGTTCACAGACCTGCATCCCCTGGCAGAAAACCACATTTTTTTGCCAAGAGACGTAGATTTGGTGCCGAAATTTTTACACCGTATTACTGCACCCAATCTACACCTCCTGGCAAAAAAAAAAAAAACTACAGCACTACCGCATGATACCGGTGATACATGATACATGATAAAGTGATTTTTAATGTTCTACAGAGCGGCCTGGGCTCTTATATACAGCATGTTAGAATGCTGTATAAAAGAGCCCACAGGTGGTGGCCGCAGCTTATAGTCACCAAATCTGGTGACAGGTTCCCTTTAATCTCAAACTGCATTTTCAGAAGGCGATATGACGGGGAAAGAAAAACTTTTCAGCACTACAAGATGTTCTCCTCATCAGAGGCCAAATGTCTGTTTTAATGAAACCCTCTCGGTGCTACCAGAATAACTTCTTAATCTACCACCTATGAATTCATTGTCAAAAGGAATACAACGTATCAAAATGAACTCAATGGGTGGTCTTTGGTAACATCCCAAAACTTTCCCTTGATAGAGATACAGTCGGCTAGCACAGGACAGTGGAGTCTTTGAACTTGTGCTGCCAAGAGGATCCAAACGTGAAGGAAGAGCTGATCCCGGGGCTTGCTTTGTGCGGATTGTTAGATTTGGAACTAGGTTCTGATTTAGGAAGTCATGTATGAATCCTGTTTGGAATTAAACAGATCTTCTAATAGAGCCAAGTTCTGTCTCACAGACCATGCAATCCCTCCAGTGTGTACATGCAAAGAGAACAGCTCATTGCCTTTAACACTTGACTGCATATCTAGAGATATCCTTCTGCGGACTCCTCGCACAATGACTGTACAAAGACTTGATCATGGTGATGTTATATTAGAAGCCATGTTTCATTGATAAAAATAATACATAGTATGAAAAAGTAATCACAGTTTTGTTTTCAACCAACTTTTTTTTGCAACCAAATTTATTTTTTTGTTGTTTCACAGTTAACTAAACAATTAAAAGTATAAATTGACTATTTTGAATTGAGAAGATTCCTTCATTGTAATCCATCATCATTGAGATAAAACCAAGATAAGCTAGAAAGAATTTTTCCTGCTCTGAAGGAACTAAAACACAGGCAAATCATTGATTTTAAAGGGAACCTGTCACCAGATTTTTCCCCTATAAGCTGCGGCCACCACCCTTATAAAAAGCATTCCAAAATACTGTATACTGTATAAGAGCACAGGCCGCTGGCCGCTGTGTAGAACATAAAAATCACTTTTATTATATTCCCCTAGGGGGTGGTCCAGTCCGATCGGTGTCGCTGCTCTCCGGTCCGGCGCCTCCTCTCTGCGGTGATCGCGTCCTCCTTCTACCCAACCCAGTATGGGTGACGTGTCCTATGTCAGCCACACAGGCTGGCACTGCGGTCCTGCGCAGGCGCACTTTGATCTGCCCCGCTCAGGGTAGATCAAAATACTGTAATGCACAGGTGCAAGGAAAGGTTAAAGACCGCCCGCGCATGTGCACTATAATATTTTGATCTCCCTCAGCAGTGCAAATCAAAGTGCACCTGCGCAGGAGACATTATACATACTCAGCTGGGTAGAAGGAGCATGGCGTTCGCAGCAGAGAGGAGGCACTGGTTCAGAGAGCAGTCACACCCATCGGTCCAGACCGCCCCCCAGGTGAATATTATAAAAGTGATTTTTACGTTCTACAGATTGTCCTAGGCTCTTATATACAGTATCCTGGAATACTGTGTATAAGAGCTCACTGGTGGTGGCTGCAGCTTATAGTCGACAAATCTAGTGACAAGTTCCCTTTAATCATAACTGTGTAAGGCTTCATCTCACCACTAGTGGCAGTACAAGGAAATTGAGCACATCAGATTAAAGGGGTGGTCCAAAGGCTGAAGAAATTTTCAACTAAATCCCTATCTATTTATTGCTGTAATATAAACTATTTTCTAATATGGCAGCATTAAAAAAATTCAATTCCCTACCTTTCCCTCACTACACTAACTACTATTTATTTATTTTTCTCTACTTCCTGTCTCATGACATTTTGTTTAAGAATTGCAGTGCATGCTGGGATGATCAAACAAAGCGTCATCAGGGGGCTGAAGCTGTGGTCATTGCTGCAGCCTCTATTCCCTCCCTGAAATGAAGCATCATCAGTGAGGCAAATTTCAGGGGCTGGGCTAGTCTCTGCTGTGTCCCTGTGAGCTGTCATTGTGAGATTTGCACAGTGACAGCGTGCTCCGTGTTGCTGGCTTAGATTAGTAAAGCTAGCAACAGAGCAACATGCACTGTTTATGCGGGGTATCAGAATACCCGGTGGTATTCAGACATCAGTGCCACCCTTACAAATGAAGTCACTTTTGGGGAGGTGTTTCTAAGGTCTGAATGCCACCAGGTACTCTGATACTGCGCACTAACAGTGCATTCCCACGTAATGTTGGCGTTCTTGTTTTTTGTTTACAGTATTTACCGATCGTGTTAATTACTTTTAGATTTTGATAGATTGGACTTTTCTGAATGTGGAGATACATGTTTTTTCTTTATTATCATCTTTATTTCCAATCAGGCAAAATGGGGTGCTTCGAACTGTTATGTTTTTTTTATTTTTTCAATTTTTTAGAACATTTTTCTTTGGTTTTCATTGTTTTGAATGCCCCAGCATTGCTGCATATAGTAAAAAGTGACTCTCTCCTTTGAAGCCCGGCCACAGGCAGGTTTCAAAGGAGTTCTGCTATGACAAGCACGGAAGTCTTCAGTGGACCCCCTGCTGTCATAGCATTCCATAGGTGACCCACGATCACATCATGGGTGTGTCAATGGGGTCTTAAAATGGCACACCTCCGTGCCAGTGTGTTATATCTCACTCTCAGAGTTTGACAGCGGGATTGAATAGGTTAACAAATGCTTTACTTACAACTGTTACCGGCAAGTCCTGGCTGAAACACAGTCATTATCTGCCGGGTATGGGGTGAGCTCACCACGTGAGCTCCTCCATACACCCGCTTACAATATGTTCCCTACAAGTATGGCGGATGTGATGATGGGGTTAAACATGTATTTAACTTTAAAATTATGCTAAAGCTAGAAATAAATGTTTAAATGATCACAGTCGTTTCAACAAACTTTTCATAGATCCATAGTCCAAGCAAACCTCAGAAATTTTGTTAGGTATCTTCTCAGAGAATCTGATTCTTTCTCCACTTATGAGTCATTGCTTCCCCTTGTCCTGCTTCCTGAATAGGGATAAGTGGACCAGTTGAAGGTCGGGCTCATAGGTTCAGCCGAACTTTAGTTAAAGGTTTTGTTTGGGACCCAGACTTGACCCGAACTTGACCTTGGACCCCATATAAGTCAATGGGGACCCAAACTTTAGTGCTGTAAAATGGTCATAGTAAGGGCTAGGGGGCTGCAAAAGGAAGCAAAAAGGGGATAAGAGCAGGACAATTTCCCTGTAAACAAATGTGAATAAGGAATAAAAAAAAAATTGGGGTCACCACCATTTTTGATAATTAGTGCAGGTAAAACAGAAATCTGTAGGCTGCAGCCCTCAGCTGTCGGCTTTACCTTGGCTCTTTATCAAAAATAGAGGTGATCCCAAGCCATTTTTTTAAATAATTTATTTAAATGATTTACCAGCCAAGGTAAAACAGACAGCTGGGGGCTGGTATTATGAGTGTGGGAGGGCCCATGGTTATTTGGCCCTTCCCATCCTAAAAATAGCAGCAGCAGCCCCAGAAGTGGCACATCACATTAGATGCACCAATTCTGGTGCTTTTCTCTGCTCGTCCTGATTGTCCTAGTGCTGTGTCAATTGTGGTAATATTTTTGGGGTTCATCACAGCTGGCATCAACCGCAGGGGTTAGTATTGGATAAACATCAGACTCCCATTACGAAATCGGCAAATGTTGAAAAGGAACAAATGGTTTATTTGAATAAAGGCTCCCCCCATGCCCTCTTTTATCAATTAATTGATTCAAAATAAATCCTAAAAGTTTTGACTTATTCCAATGGTGTAATATCTCCTGATGTCCATCGAACCCTATGGAGCTTTGTTTTAAAAATGTTCTCAAAATGAGGCCCATAGTTCACTGCCAGTAAGTGATAGGTACGGAATTTTTCGCAGTGATTCATGGATCATACTTCATGATCATGGTAAGTTTTGCATTGGAGACTTGGCACAAAATCCTTTTCCTTTTCCCCCTTTGTAATAAATACAGTTGTAATTGTAAAAGGATCTTTTGATAGATCGATAGATCTCTACATTGGGTGTCCATATATTTGTAAATGGATTTTATGAAGTGGGTTTTTTTATTGTAATGATCCACAGACAGAAAAGGGCCCCTGTGCAAGAACAATATATGGGCTCCTTGCAGTCCAAGAAGTTATCAAAGTGCACAACTACACCTGCTTTGGAGATAGAAATGGTCTCCCTTACCTCTTGGGCCCCTGTGCGGCTGCATAGGCAGCACCAATGATATGTCCGCTCTGTCGCTAATATTTTATCAGCTGGTACAGATACACTGAAACCTATGTAGAGAGAAAATTCAGCCTATGTTAATCCCAAGGTTCCTGTCAACTGTATAAGGACAGGCTTAGGTCTACCTTTTTACCTTATCATCTGGACCATGCCCTTTAAATGTAGTTTTTCCTTTAGGTATATTTAGGGTTAATCCTTTCTCTGGTGCAGCAGCAAATTTGCTCAGCTGGCAGCAGTTAATCATCTTCCAGACAGAATTTAAGCCCTTTGCTTCCTGGACTTGGTGCTGGTTATTCTATTCAGTTAGGAGCTAGCCTAGGAGCAGAGAGGACGTGGTTGTTGCTGCTGTTGCTGTCTTCAGCGGTTTGTTGTAAGTTGTTTGTTTTTGTACTATCTCATTTCTCTTGCAGTGAAAAGGGAAAGGGGTTATCCAGCTCACCGTACTGCCTTGCTGGTGTGTTCCAGGTCCTGTGCACGGATTTGACTTTGCAGTCAATCAATAGTAGAAAAAGAAGAGAGATCCAGCGCCAGGAATGGGAAAATTAAAAATCCATTTTATTGTGCCAATGCATATTAAAATTCCAGCAGGTACAGCATATCAGTCGGATGGCAACAGAACAACGCGTTTCGACGCCTCAGGTCTTAATCATGTTTTGAACATGATTAAGACCTGAGGCGTCGAAACGCGTTGTTCTGTATCTGCTGGAATTTTAATATGCATTGGCACAATAAAATGGATTTTTAATTTTCCCATTCCTGGTGCTGGACATCTCATTTCCCTTGGTATCCCTTACCCGTATATCCTTGGTTTTTCCCTGGTGTAGGTTTAATGTGTGTATGAGTTTTGTTTTACCCCTGTTTGTAGTTCATTGTTGTAGGGGTTTTGGGGATCTCTTCTCCTAGTCAGTCCCCTGGGTGGTGGGTGTGGTGGAGACTTGTCATCATGGCCAGGACCGGAGTCAGGGTCAGGTCAGGGGCCCGGACCTCCTTACCTTCAAGGGTACCTCTGGGTGTCAGGGTGAGCTCAGGGAACCCAGCATTAGTGTCTGCATAGGTTACCTATCTTCTCTGGTCATCCGTTACACCTGATCCTTGAACAACAGAGGTCCAGCAACCTTTCCACCACAATGTGGACATAAGACATTGTGAGCTTGTCCTATGGTTGCCCTATCGGAAAGGGTAGGGAGATGCTGGTAAATCCTCAATTTTTTGGGATGAGGAGCCTACGATGCTATGAAGGCCCCAGATTTAAATTTTTCCTATGTCTATTTCTAGACAAAGAGAAATGAATAAGTTATAAATCTTATGATCTTCTCAGTAGAAGATGAAAGCAGATGACTTTATCATGTATAAGTCATATGAGCTCAATTTTAATCCCATTTAAATCCCTTCACGTTGGATACCGACTGGCACTCTCTAACACAAAAATCCTACCGGGGTGTAATCATGACCAGAGTGGTATTTAGTAAAGACTTTTTTCTTTCTAGCTCATTTAACTTAATGGGGCAGTTTTGAGAGTTTATAGCAATAAGGCTTTGACCTTGCAGCGATGTAATAGGCCATCTCTTAATCCTTCCTACCAGTTGTTCTGCATGACTAAGTGTCCCTGATTTTTATAATTAATCATAAACTCTTGCCTTAAGTTAATTAATGCCCTCATTATGTCAGACCTACTCCGGCTTAGTATAGTCTCGTGCCAATGAATCACTTTTATACCAATTAGAACGCAAGATCAAGAAGCAATAACAATTTCGGAGAGTGATTTTAGATGACATAATGACACCATATTATGAAACTAAATTGGATACCAACCGCTGGTACGGGTAAAATAGAGCAGGCCTTGAAGCCTTTTCCATTAGTAAATATAGCAGCAAAGTGCTTTGCCGGCTCTCGTTTACCAGATGCATTAACTTTGTGAGAGCCGTAAATGCTTCCTGGATATGTTGATTTTTAATATTTTTCTGCATGTGGTAGAAGTGAGCATGCTGAGCGTGCCAATATCGCGCGCCCGTTAGAAGGTAAAATGCAGAGAACAGATTGTGCCGAGTCATTTGTCTTCAGTGCAAATGGGAAAAGACAAGTAAATGCAGGGTTTTCATAGAAATCCGAGAGCGCTGGATTACTTAACAGAATTGTGATGTGTCGCAGTCTTTCAACTGCAAAATGACAATGTGTGACAATGCACTGACAGCTCCTCCGCTCGTGGAATACAATGAATGGTATCACACAAGGCTGCATCTGGCACGTAATTAAATATATCTCAGGCTCTGGCTGAATGCACATTAGTTAAGATCTTAAGTTGGAGCAAAATTGCATTGGGGATTTATATTAATGCTGATGATCTATTCTTAGGATTAATGGGGGTCTGACACCCAACATTTCCACATTTCATTAGTGATCAGCAGACACTACCATGCTCGGGTGCTCAGTACTCGTAACTAGTGATGAGCGAGCACTACCATGCCCGGGTACTCGTTACTCGTAACTAGTGATGAGCGAGCACTACCATGCTCAGGTACTCGTTACTCGTAACTAGTGATGAGCGAGCACTACCATGCTTGGGTACTCGGTACTTGCAACTAGTGATGAGCGAACTAACTAGTGATGAGCGAACACTACCATGCTTGGGTGCTCAGTACTTGTAACTAGTGATGAGCGAGCAGTACCATGCTCGGACACTCTGTACTCGTAACTATTGATGAGCGAGCACTACCATGCTTGGGTGCTCAGTACTCGTAACTAATGATGAGCGGGCACTACATTGCTCAAGTGCTTGATACGGGTAACTAGTGATGAGCGGGCACTATCATGTTCCGGTGCTCGGTACTCGTACTTAGTGATGAGTGAGCACTACTATGCTCAGTACTCGTAACTAGTGATGAGCGGGCACTACCATGCTCGGGTGCTCGGTACTCATAACTAGTGATGAGCTTACACTACCATGCTCAGGTGCTCAGTACTCATAACTAGTCATGAGTGAGAACTACCATGCTCAGGTGCTCGGTACTCATGGCTAGTGTTTAACGAGCACTATCATGCTCGGGTCCTCGATACTTGTAACTAGTAATGAGCGAGCACTACCATGCTCAGGTGCTCAGTACTCGTAACTAGTGATGAGCGGGCACTACCATGATAGGGTGTTCGGTACTTGTAACTAGTGATGAGTGAGCACTACCATGCTCGGGTCCTCGATACTTGTAACTAGTAATGAGCGAGCACTACCATGCTCAGGTGCTCAGTACTCGTAACTAGTGATGAGCGAGCACTAACATGTTTGGGTGCTCAATACTCGTAACTAGTGATGAGCGGGCACTACCATGATAGGGTGTTCGGTACTTGTAACTAGTGATGAGTGAGCACAACCATTCGCTCAAGTGCTCAGTACTCGTAACTAGAGGTTTGCGAGCACTACCATGCCACAAATCCCCTGAATAGAGTTATAGTCAAAGATCTATCAATACCATAAGAATATGGGACTGCTGGATTCCTTAAGACCACGTGCACATGTTGAGTATTTGGTGAGGTTTTTTTACCTCAGTATTTGTAAGACAAAACCAGAAGTGGGACAGTCAGATGGAAAGTATAATAGAAACACAGGCACCACTTCTGCATTTTTCACCCACTCCTGGTTTTGGCTGCAAATTCTGAGGTAAAAAACCTCACCAAATACTCAACATGTGCACGTGGCCTTATAGTTGGTACTGCACCTTGCCTCCCTTAGGCTATGTGCACACATTGAGTATTTGGTGAGTTTTTTACCTCAGTATTTGTAGCCAAAACCAAGAGTGGGTATTAAATGGAAAAGTGGTGTACGTGTTTCTATGATACTTTTCCTCTGATTGTTCCACTCCTGGTTTTGGCTACAAATACTGAGGTAAAAAACACACCAAATACTGAATGTATGAATGTAAGGCGCACGTGGCCTTATAGTTGGTACTGCAACCTTACTCCCTTAGGCCACGTGCGCTCATTGAGTACTTGGTGAGTTTTTTACCTCAGTATTTGTAGCCAAAACAAAAAGAGGAACAATCAGAGGGAAAGTATAATAAAAACTTGGGCGCCACTTCTGCATTTTTCACCCACTCCTGGTGTTGGCTACAAATTCTGAGGTAAAAACTCACCAAATACTCAACATGTCCTCGTGGCTTATGGGAGGCAGGTTGCAGTACCAACTATAAGGTCACATGCACACGTTGAGTATTCGGTGAGTTTTTTACCTCAGTATTTGTAGCCAAAACCAAGAGAGGAACAATCAGAGGGAAAGTGGAATAAAAACATGGCACCACTGCTGTATTTATCACCCTCTCATAGTTTTGGCTACAAAAACTGAGGTAAAAAACTCACCAAATACTCAATGAGTGCGTGGGGCCTAAGAGTGGCAATGATAGAAACATCATAAAGGCTCGTGTAGACCGTTTTGTTGACAAAAAATTGGATCGCACTTGGATAAATGTTCTTCAGTGAGGCTGTGCATACATCCGACTTTTCTCGGATGGAGACAAAACCATCATGTCCACCTAGCCTAACAGCCATAGTGGGTGGACATTACCTGCCACAAGTTCCACCTTATTCTTTATTAAGCTCTATTAGCCGATACTTTTCTGTAGAGTAGTCTACTCTTGACCCCATACTATGTTGTCTTTAATACTAAAACAAGACAAGAGTCCTGTACAGTAGGAGAAGTGACAGTTCAGGAGAATCTGGATACAAATCTAAGGCAATATATTTTATAATAAAGCATTAGGAAATCTGTAGGAAGCCCTAAAGGTGTTATTTACAAACCTATTATTATTTCAGCTAAATTCCATGTTATTCCCTTGCTATTAATTTCATGCTTTTCATTTCCAGACCTACTATTAAAGACCTATAATATCATTTGTTATCTTTTCCTGTCATCCTACAGCTGCACAATATTGCAATCCTATGATGGATGATTAGATGGGCTCACAGTTTTATACAATAATGGATGTGGCATGTATAAGACCTGATAACCAGGCTCCTATACTATTTATATGATATAAGGGAAATACTAGAGTAGTTCAAGGAATAAATATTAAGGGAGCCTATACATAATAGATCAAAATTGAAAGAAATGGACGATTTCAACCACAATAATGCACCATTGGCTAAAAAAAAGCCAATCTTGGCCGATTCGGTGATATAATTTGAGCTTTCGACATTCTTTTTGCATCTATTGTGTATGGGAACATTAAGACTTTTGTAAAGGAGTGTGTAGCACAGAAGTGATATCACACCATAGCAAACATTATAATGGAGCTACCACCATACCCTAGACTAACTGGATCAACAGCACTGGGTGCTTGTTTGCGCCTCATTGTAATGGGGAGAACGATGGTACAGGGGCTTCTCGGCTGACCCTAAGACTGGGGTCCCTGTGCTGTCCCTTATCCCGACAGTAGACTTAAGGGTAGACAGCTTCGAGCCTCCAACGTGACGCTGTCTTGTGTCCTGGCCCTGATAACTATGTCCTTTCCCCGCCTGCGGAACAGACCGGGATGGAGATCACAAGAACCCACCAACAAGGAATGACTAACAGGGGTAAAACAAAACTCATACACACCTAAAACCTGCAAACAAGGAAGGAAGAGAAAGTTCAGCTCACCCAGTCTGATGGAGACCCAATTGCAGGACAGGTGCACGGGAAGAAAAGCCGGCCAGGCTGTGGATTCCAAGGAGGGAAGGAAGATTCCAGCATCCACGTCCAATGGTTAGATAAAAAGTATTTCTTTATTGAAAAAAACATTAAAATGAAGATGGAGAATCACATCCTGAGAAATAAAATCCTATGAGGACAAGGGTATGGAGATGGTACGCGTTTCGAGCGATTAGACGCTCTTAGTCCTGATCCAAACACCCTAAAACCTGCACCAGGGGATAACCTAAGGTGTACAGGTAAGAGTACAAATAAAAGGAGGTAGAATAAACAACTTACAGCAATCACCAAAAACAATCACAGCAGAAGCAGTAAGAATAAGTCTTCTCTTCTCCCTGGCTAGCTCCTAACTGAACAGAATAACCAGCAACCTCTCCAGGAGGCTGAGGGGTTAAATACAACCCAGAAGTTGTCTGCTATTGTACCAGGGAAGGGATTAACCCTTAAATGCTCAAAGGAAAAAAAATGACAATTTAAATGTGTATAGTCACAGATGGTATTGAGAACGCTAAACCTGAGCCTGTCCAAATACACGTGACACTCATACTCCATAATTGATGGTTGAATAGAGTTTTCAAATTTTTTTTCAAAGTCTTTTTAAGAGATGGAATAGCATATTTTATGCAATACTATACAGTAAAATGGTAGACAGATGATAGGGGAGTAAAAATATTCAAGGGACACTGGTTCAGACACTAGAACACTGAACACTCTGCTACATTCCACATCACTGGTGCATCTGATTGCTACGCTCTTTGTGCTGCAACGTAATTACATTTTGGAGGTATAGACAGCCTTCTCTTCTGACTGTATTCTCCTCTCATCAGCCCCAGGGTTGTTTTAATCAGTGTCAGATCCTACTTGCCCATATATTTGTAGACTTTTAGTCCAGGAGAGGCATGAAAATGGGATATGGGACCATCAAACAAAGGTCACCTTGCCATGGTTGATGGGCTCTCATGAATTGGCCAATTTGTGAGCAAAGAACCTTCATTTTTCCAAATATATTCTATATAGCATTAATGAATTTTGCTCATATATTAGCGCTTACAGAGTGCTGCTGTAATTATTTGGTTGTGTTTCATTTAGTCTGAGCAGTTGGCACCTGTTCACACTTGCTATGTTCTACAGTATTTTGAGATGCAGTTTTTTGTTTCTTAATGTAATAACAGGCAGAAGATGAACTTGGGATGTTGCAGATAGTGGAGGTCTTGAGGGCTCTGGTCCGGGGGCCACTTACTATGAGTATTGCCTGCAAATCATTATGTTCAGCTCTAATACAGATGCACTTGCGACTGGCAGATGCCAAAGGGAAAATCCCAGGACAAAAGACAAGTATATGTTGCCAAAGCAGTGAAAATGCACCCATACTAATGTAGCTGTGATGACTCTTTAGTAATACCGGTAGCTGGTTTTACTTGCAATGACATGACCAGTGTCCCGGTGTTCATCTCCTACTTGCATGGCTTCCCATACAGTGGTCTATGGGGATAAAGTTTCTCCTTGAGGAGAGGATCAAACAGTAATTGGGAGATATATAGGTCAGGCAATGCTTCCTGTATGTAGCCTCATCACAGAGGAAAAGAACAAGGTCTCTAGTGCCTCAAATTGAATGCAGCAATCCTAGAAATCATTATTGACCCTTTAGACAGCTTTGTCGCATGACTGAAACAGCTGACTGCAAATGGTATTATTTTACATTTGGAGAAGACTCTGGCTTGGCTCAATATCCTAAGTCATGTAGTAAGGATTAGTTATGAGTGAGCATGCTCGGCAATGCTCGTTACTGGATCGAGCATTGGAGTGCTCGGGTACTCGTGGACCTAGGCTGAGTATCACTGGTGGTCAGATATTTATTTCATCCATGAAACAATGACCACAATGCACGGGCTTGCTTCACTGCATGCTGTGAGCAGGCACCCTAGGTAGAGCCATTCACTGTCTCTGAATTGCTCTCCCTGAGGAGAAAACAATGTTCTCGGATGTAATGTGACCCCCCAAAAAATCCGCCTTTCCTCCCACTGGAAATATTTTGTTAATGGCTGGCGGAATGTGGGCAGAAAACTGAACTGCCCAATTATTGACTTTCCATAAAGCTCTTTACTCACGTCAAGTTCATCTGAACATCTAACCAGCTTGAATCAAGTAACGAGCATTCAAGCATTTTTGTGCTCACCCAACACTAGTAAGGACCCTTAAAGACAGCATTATGCTTTGCTTAATGTCAGTCTATCACCCCCGAAATGCAGTCTATCTATCTCATCTATGTGCCCAACCAATCCTGTATTGGTAGATACCCTGCAAGGTCAGTGTTATGTCCTGACTTTACCCTCACCACACTGATGTGTCCATATTTTCAGGCCATGCAGGCTCAGATGCTGTTGTCATTGTTCAGTTGCTCCTCTTCAAACATAAGAATTTGAGGGAGGGGAGGGCAATAGTCTCTGCTTTGTACATTCATTGGTTATTTACTTTTCCTTTGGATTTAAACCCACAAGCGCTTGCAGGGAGGAAGCAGCTGTAGCTGAGAGCCACAGGCTGCACTGTCAACTATAGGAGAATTTTCTCTTGCTTCATATCTAGATGATGTTCTTTGTTATGAACTGGTAGCCGTGGACGATCACAAAAAATCCCATTAATCAGGCAAAAAACAAAACCACAAGAGTAGTTGGAAACTAAGCTGACCGCAATCCCCTATCTATCGGACAACACTAGAAGTAGCAGTGGGATGTACCTAACATACCTAGACACCTCGTCACTGCCGGAGAAACGTGCTACACCTCAAAGATAGAAATGAGGAATCCTAACTTGCCTCGGAGAAGTCCCCAAAGAAATAGCAAGCCCCCAACATGTAACGACGGTGACGTAAGAAAACACAATACACAGATAGAAAATATAGATTAGGAAAGGTGAGGCCCAACTTACTAGAAACAACAAGACAGGACAGATAACTTATTGTGGCCAGCAAAAAACCCTGCAAAATATATCAAACTCCTGATAGAAAAAAGTCCTAAGACCACATCGTCTTTCCCCGCTATATCAGGTACTCTTGTGCCAGACATTTTAAACAGAACTGCAGATATAATGGGAAGAAACAAAATCACAGAACAAATAATATTCTAAAGTGCAAATAATCCAAACATGAACAGGAGCAAGCTCCCTTTCTTGCTGGAGGAACTTTCCTTCTCACAAAAGCAGAGCAGAGAGACAGATTATCACATACAAGAAACCAAACACAGAACAAAATGGAATAAGCAGAAACACCCTTAAGTGCAATTTCAGCAATTAAGCACAGAAACCAGCAAACTTATCTGGAGTAGATTCAGCCACAGAATTAATGAGAGAAACTGAAGGGAAAACTCCTAGTCATCTTTAGAAGCAGCAGGAAACACTGATCACCGGCGGCCGCCAAGCAGAAACTGCTCTCCCAAATACACTAGGCTGATCTGCAATAGGACTTCCTTGATTCCTAATTAATCCCAACACCTGTTTGAGTCCCGGATTCAGACTCAGCTTCATTACCATTCCTGGCCACCAGAGGGAGCTCCAGACCAGCACCCACTCGGATGACATTCACAACAGTTCTTCTTCTTTACAGGTACATTTTACATAGAAATACAGCTTTACTACACTGCTATACACTAAATATAGTATGAGGCTCATGTAAGGACCCATCCAGGTGATATGATCAAGCTTACAGCTAATTAAAAACTATCTGTCAAAGATGAATGGATACGGGTGCACTACCCAGGGATGGCAGAAATGTACTATATATATATATATATATATATATATATATATATATATATATAATGTGATTGCGAATGAGCAGCGATTACAAAAAAATGCACAGAGCTGTGATGTTCCGCACCATACACTGGTTATACAGAGTGGATTTCAGCTGATTAATGGAAAATCCGGGTGTCGAACCTCCCAATGATCTTATATTTATGACTTATTCTTACATTCTTGGTTTTAATGCTTTAGCATTTCAGAGTGCTACTGTCTCTTTTTTTTGTCATTTTTTGTCATGTTCAGTTATGCACTTGTTCACATTGCAGTTTTGGGAGTGCCATCAGTCTTTTTGTCTAGATTAATGGGGTCATGCCTTCTGACTGTGAACCCCTACCCCACTAGCCATAGGTGATTTTATCCTCTATAGCAGGTTCCTACTTGCATACATAGCAGGTTTTTTAAACCATGAGAGAGGCTTCAGTTCGGAGTAGGTACCCAGTATATAAGGTATGCCTTGACGTGGCTAATGGGCAGATATAAAAATGGCCATTTTTGTATCCTAAATATCTAAATTTTTTGTTACATTTCCTTTAATAGCAGTGCATATCTATATTCTTACATTCATGGTTTTCATGCTTTAGCATTTCAGAGTGCAAACTGTCTCTTTTTTTGGTCCTTTTATGTCATGTTCCATTATGCACCTGTTCACATTGCACTTTTGGGAGTGCCGTCAGTCTTTTTGTCTAGATTTTTCTACAGATAGGTCATTAATTTTTTTAATCTTGGACAACTCTTTTCAAATTCCTCTTTGTAATTTAATGATGCAGCAGTCTGACTTCATATAAGCAAAGAAGTCCATCTTGAAGATCGTACCAGAATTCATTATTATCATGTGAATATTCACATGAACCCCTGCCATTGTTTTTCCGAATACATATGTTAAAAATGTTGATCTTTTTAAGTTATTTGAAGATCTTTTCGTAGATATGTCTGCACCATCTGTTGCCTTTCTTGTAAGTGTACATGGCACTTTTTGCGTCTTTACAACGTTTTCTTGATCTTTCACCTGTCGTCTGCTAGCTTTATAGTCCTGAAGAACATCCCGCTTTGACTTTCCAGGCGGCCACCTCACACCACCTGCTTCAATCCATACATGTTCATTCTTGAGGAACCTCCTGAGGTGTTTGTGCCCTCTGGCAGGCTTGTAGAGTGCGGTGGTTATGTCAGCGAGTGTAAGAAGAGCAAGGAACACTGTGGCTGGTGGCAATGTCATGTTTCTATTCCAATAGTAGAACCAGCAGATGTTGTTTGACATTTTATTTCGTTATCTGCGCGCTTCTCTTGTTGAGTGACTCATGGATTCTGTGCGCTTGTTATTCTGCTTGACCCTTGATCTTTTCTAACTACAGTCTCTCATGATGACCAGTGAATGGAGCAGAAGTAAAGCCTATGCATTCATCTGTCTTCCCACAGGCATCAATCCATTAGTGGAATTATTCACAGAAAGGGAAAAAGTAATGATGTCAAAAATGTTTCAAAAAATCCCTGCAGATTTTGCTTCATAATGTTTTACTTTTTTCATATATTCTAGAAATACATCTGCAAATACATGCCCTATACACCGTTATTTCCTCACTGGTATATAGTTTATAGAGCAGAATATGGCACCACATATTAGAAAAGAGGTGAGGTCTAAATAAATGTGTTTTTAAGACACTCTTGAAACTATGGATATAGGGAATTAATCGGATTGTCTGGGGTAGCACATTACAGAAAATGGTGCAACACAAGAGAAGATCTGGAGATGGAAGTAGGAGGCTCAGATTATTGAGAATGTTAAGGGGGCTTTACACGCTACGATATCGTTAATGTTTTGTCGTCGGGGTCAAGTTGTTAGTGACGCACATCCGGCGTCATTAACGATATCGCAGCGTGTAATACTTACCAGCGACCTTAGGCGACCTCAAAAATGGTAAAAATCGTTCACCATGGAGAGGTCGTCCCAAACTCAAAAATCGGTAAGGGTTGTTTAGCGTTGTAGTTCATCGCTCATGCGGCAGCACACATCGCTATGTGTGACACCGCATGAGCGAGGACCGTCTCCTTACCTGCCGCCGGCCGCAATGCAGAAGGAAGAGGTGGGCAGGATGTTTACATCACGCTCAGCTCCGCCCCTCCGCTTTCATTGGCCGGCCGCTTAGTGACGTTGCGGTGATGTCGCTGTGATGACGAACGTCCCTCCCCCTTGAAGGAGGGATTGTTCGGCAGTCACAGCGACGCCGCCGACCAGGTAAGTGCGTGTGACGCTGCCGTAGCGATAATGTTCGCTACGGCAGCGATCACAAATAATCGCATGCGCGACGGGGGCGGATACTTACACGCTCGCTATCGCTAGAAATTGCTAGCGATATCGCTACCGTGTAAAGCCTTTAGTCTTAGGTCATTAGTGGAAATGGAGAGGATGAGCAGGGTGGTGGACAGAGATGAGGGAGATGTAGGGCAGTATATAAAACTCTGGAGAGCTTTTTGTGTAAGGATGAAAAGTTTTTATTCCAGACTCTAAAGACATACAGATAGGGAATTTAGATTGTGAGCCCCAATGGGGACAGTGTTCCTGATGTATGTAAAGCGCTGCGGAATATGTTAGCGCTATATAAAAATAAAGATTTTATTTATTTTATTTATTTCATGTTCAGTTAGCACCTGTTCACACTTGTCTATTATATTAGAAAGTGCTGTAAGTTTTCTTATTTAGGGTCCCGACTGAGATACCCATACTTTGGATGCTATACGAATGAAATAGCTCAGAAGGGAGGGCCATGACCTTGTTTGTACAATATAGAAGAAATTGCAGCAAAACCAAACAAATGAGAAGGACTATAAGCTAGTATACGTACAATGTGTAAGAGCATATTCACACTGGACATTTCACAGACAAAACTCAAGAAAAAGAACAAAAAAACCCCAAAATGAGCATATACCCTACAGCAAGTAAATAGCGTATTTTTCGGCTTATAAAATGCACCTTTGCTCCCAAAAATTTGGGAGTAAAATGATGGGTATGATGATGATGATACAATGATTATCTTAAAATCCGAATGTAGCTTACCGGGGTGGTGTAGAATAGGCGCTGTGCTGGCTGCGGTGGGCACTGTATGGAGCAGGGCATGCAGGGCTGTGCTGGCTGCCACGGGTGATATGTTCTGTTGGCAGTGCGGGGCTGTGGTGGCTGCGGCGGGTGAGATGCTATGTCGGCAGTGCGTGGCTCTGCTGGCTGCGTCGGGTGAGATGCTCGGTCGGCGGTGCGGGGCTTTGCTGGCTTGGGTGAGATGCTTGGTCGGCGGTGCGGGGCTGTGCTGGCATGGGTGAGGTGTTCTGTCGGTGGTACGAGGCTGTGCTGGCTGCGGTGGGTGAGATGTTCTTTCGGCAGTACGGGGCTGTGCTGGCTGTGGCGGGTGAGATTCTCTGTTGGTGGGGTGGGGCTGTGCTGGCTGTGGTGGGTACAGTGTGGAGCAGGACGGTGCGGCGGGTGAGATGCTCTGTCGGCGGTGCGATCTTCAAATACTGCTTCCAGGAGTCGGCGTGCGCGCAGATGGAGCTCTCGGATTGCCATTGTGCTGAGAGCTCAATCGGCGCAGGCGCTGATTCCCCACTGCATTATTTGAAGATCACACCGCCGACAGAGCTGCACCGCCCTGCTCCACCGCAGCCAGCACAGCCGACCCCACAGCAGCCAGCACAGCCGACCCCACAGCAGCCAGCACAGCCGGCTACACCGCAGCAGCACAGCCGGCCACACCACAGCCGGCATAGCCCTACTCCAGTACCCCCTCTGCCTCCGGTGACCCCCCCGCTCTACCACTGCTGTCGCCCCTCTACGGTAAGACACCACAGGTGTATAAGACGGACCCCATTTTTTTTTTTACCTTTTTTATCTCTATATTTGAGGTGCGTCTTATAATATGGTGTGTCTTATAAAACGAAAAATACGGTAAGTAAATAGTAATAGTAAATAATATAGGGTACTTAGTTCACGCTAATTTGATCAAAAACCATATAAGTTATCCCACCGTGAAGGTCTTTATCAATATACTCTGGCTAAGAGGTGGTAGTAAGATTGGACTGGCCCACTGGAGAACAGGTGAATCCACTGGTGGGCCTCTGTGTAAGGGGTACTTTACACGCTGCGACTTCGCTACCGATATATCGTCGGGGGTCACGTCGTTAGTGACGCACATCCGGCGCTGATAGCGACATCGCAGCGTGTAATACTAATGAGCGTCGATCAACGATCACAAAATCGTTCCTAAACGGTGATTGTTCACACGTTGTTCATTTCTTTAATATCGCTGCTGCCACTGGTACGATGTTGTTCATCGTTCCTGCGGCAGCACACATCGCTATGTGTGACACCGCGGGAGCGACGAACATCTCCTTACCTGCGTCCACCGGCAATGCGGAAGGAAGGAGGTGGGCGGGATGTTACGTCCCGCTCATCTCCACCCCTCCGCTTCTATTGGCTGGCCGCTTAGTGACGCGGTAGTGACGTTGCTATGACGCCGAACTCCCCTCCCCCTTGAAGGAGGGATTTTTCGGCGGTCGTAGCGACGTCACAGAGCAGGTATGTTCATGTGACGCTGTCGTAGCGATAATGTTCGCTACGGCAGCGATCACACAATATTGCACACACGATGGGGGAGGGTGCTATCGCGTGCAACATCGCTAGCAATTGCTAGCGATGTCGCAGCGTGTAAAGTACCCCTAAGAGTAAGAAGCAAACCTCAACATGAGCAATAATTAGCCCAATTCACTATGGACAGACAAAAGCAGCATCTCATCATTCATTCATTCATTCATTCATTCATTCAACAAACTACCCTGTTAATTATTATATAGAAGCAGAGGTAATTTGTGTTTGAGTGTAATGTAATATTTGCATGTAGCTGAAGTGGCTCCCAGAGTCAATGATACTGCTGGACTATTGTCACCAATGTTTGACACTGGTAGTAGAGTGACTTGTTGATGTCCTACTAATACCCAAGATCTAATACACATACTGTTCCAGCCCCTGGTTGCCAAGGAGGAGTCCTTCCTCACCTTTCCTCTTGACTCGAGATATCTAGGGATGACTAGTGTGACGCCCTGGACAAGCCAGGGGTCACAGGTAATGACATCACCACACCCTACACCCCGGTTAGGCACATCAAAGCTAGACCAGAAATCCTTGTTGCCCTCCCCAGGGGCTGATGTCCACACCAGGGGGTGGAGCCAGGCGGTTGGTCTCCACCCACCAAGGAGTTCACAGTCCTGGAGGAGGGAAAACACAGGCAGTTGGAGAGAGTTTAGCTTAGGCAGAGCTTGAGTGCAGAAGAGTTAGTTGGAGTTAGAGTTTGGAGGAGGAAGTGGAAGGAGGAAAGTAGTAGAGAGGAGAAAAGTAACAGAGCTTAAGAGCCTGAAGTTGGTCCGGGTGTGTGCCCCGGACAAAGACAGCAAGGTTAGCAGACGGCGGTGACCGTCTGCAGGAGTGGCCTATCGGAGTTGCCGTAAGGACCGTGGACGGGCGGTGGCCCGGCGGTACCGGACCGGTACACAAGGAGAAGCCAGCACCATTGGCAGGGGCCTTTTGGATCCCGGCAAGGCTAGGAGTCGCTGTAAATTTGCCAAATCCGTCAGTGAAGGGGACCTCCGGGTTTCCAAACAACTAAGTCCCGATTGAAGGCAACAGTCCAACCGTATGAGAGAGACACCGCCACCGCCAAGGCACCAGTTTATCAGGGCCAGCGCCTGCGGGCAAAGAGGGGCTCCTCCGGCCCATATGCAAGTCGGGGAGCGGGTTACCGGTGGGAACCCATCGCTACCAACATTACACAAGGTGCAGGGAAAGAGACAGTCACCGTTAACTACCGGGGAAAAGCAACAGCAGCCGTCCGTGGGAACCGTCTTTCCAGCCGTGTGTTTTACTGAGAACTGTGTCACCGTCTCAGGCTGAGTGAGTACCACCGTGCCGTGAGGCTGCCCCCCGCGACCCTGCACCTCACCAGGCTCCGCACCTGGCCTGCCATCCCTCATCCTCCACCCCATCACTGGGCCCCGGGACAACCAACCCCTACCCACGGAGGGGAGAACTAACAACTCTGCTGCTCCCTGTCACCGCTCCCGGGATCCCCATACAGAGCAGCGGTGGTGTTACCAAAAATCACCACAACCGTGGGTGGCGTCACGGACAATAAATCCCCAAAACCAAACCCCTTTTCACTCACGGGTGAGGAGCGCCGCTCGAGTCCCCGGGATCCGGCCCATCGCTCGAGCCACCGAGCAGCAGCAGACACAGCATCAGCGGCAGCCGGACCCGAGCAGTGGGAGAGCTCAGCGTCCCCTCCTCCGCCCGCGACAACTTGGCGTCACGAACAGGATCTTACCGCTCTGCCGTTGGGTAGAGGTGCGCCTTGTTATCGCCGGAGGTGTCCGGCCAGAAAATTTCAGAAGCCGCCATCTTTGACGCGAAAAGTTCCCGCTCGAGCGTCTCCTCGAGTAGTGGAGGCGCGAAGGCCAAAACCTCGCCCCGATAGAGGAGGAGCCGGAAAAGAGGCTAAGGGGGACGAAATGGCGACTGGTCGCATGTAGCTCGCGGCTATACAGATAGGGACGCCGGGACCCCAAGATCTGCTGACCCTGCAAAGAATGTCCGCTCCACCGAGCTATGCGGAGGCTACCGAGCTGGTGCCCGGGACAGCGGCATGGCTGAGGGCCCGAACGGCAGGGATCTGCCGACACTACCGGAGCCAGATCTGTAGGCTGATGGAGCAGTGGACCGCAGAGGTGGAGGAGGTAGCTGCAGTTGCACGGGTGTATGGAATGGAGGTCATGATGGAGGAGCTGGTGAGTGACCCACGCCCCTGTGTCCCCGAGGGACCGGCCGTTGCGGCTGAGGGACCCGGTCTACCCCTGGCCCCCATGCTGCCTCCGTCCTCCTTGCCCGTGCGCCGCGCTGCACCTGGCCCGGCGGGCGTACACCCCTTTGTAACAGTGGCCGAGAGAGTGGCGAGCCTGGAAGCTGCGACAGCTGGCGGCAACCCGCCTGGCGCAGGGACGGACGATAGTGATTCCGGGCCTGACACCGAGCCCGTTTCGGAAGAAGATGAAGGAGTCGTCGCTTTGCATGACATGGAGGCCACTTACACTAATGCGAGATGGCACAATTTGGGAGCCAAGAGAAAAGATAAGGAAAGACACCTGGTGGAGAATGTGCACCAGATGATGGGTTCCTTTGGGAAGTAACAAGCTACTTATCTGTCACGCTAGGTACGGTGAAGTACCAAGCGCTCTGCAAAAAGGAGGGGAAATCTGTTTCTAGAGGAAGGGAAGATGATGACCCCTAACCAAACTTACTGCTGGTCCCTGGGGTCCCTCACCATCCACCACCACATATGCGCCAAGCCAGATACCTGACTATAGGTATCCCTAGTCATGAGCCCTAAATAGGGAATGGATGGTATGAGCTCTTCGTCAACCCCACTAAACACTATAGAAGACACAAGGAGGACACAGAGGGGGAAGAGCATGAACTACTTATCATTAGATGACTCAGGTAGAAGTTCAGCAGAGCTTTCAGCAACGATACCACAGAAGAGTACAAACCACCTGTTTGCAACCTCGGCTTGAAGGAACTGAAAATATCACCAGCACCAGTCCAAAGGAAGAAAGGGATATTTAAACACCAAGGGAATACATAGTCCAATGAAAAAAGGGGTATTTAAACAAAAATGGAACACTGATGGTCCAGAAGCAGCTGGGTGCAAGGTGAGCTCCTGCTGGGTCCAAAATTGAGAGAGATGAATCCAGCAGAAAAGCTGTCTATACAATGAATACTGACAGCAGGAACAATGGAAAGTCAGGGAGTATCTGTGCAGCCAAACGCTGTGACCCACCAGTGACATTATCCTTGCTTTCAGTATACAGAAACAGATGTAGGGCAGAGAAATTAAATATCTCGACCCAAGAGAACGCTAAGGAAGGACACCTCTATGCCCCTGGATCTGTGATCATGACAAATGAAAGTTGTAAAATCCATACTGTCATCTATAGGGGAAAAAATTAGGGGTCTCTTAATTTAATAATGAAGATGTGCTGTGTTCAGTTGGTTTCCACATTCGGCAGAGATTGGAGATTTGATAAGAGTCCCCATTAAGATCTGAACATCTATTTTTGAACCAGCTATTATGTGCTGCACTAAAACAAGGAGTGAATGAATCATTGCAGCCTGACGGAGCTAATGTATATCAGAAATGTACATAACAGTGTGCGGAGGATAAACAAATTATCTCTTACATAATTTGTGCAAACACTTAAAGGGAAAGCTGAGAAACGTGTGACGCCCCTGCGGTAACCAGGTGTCACAAAACAAGGTAACATCACTGTAACAGCTCGGATCCTACATAACTGTGCCAGTCACTACACACCAGGACACTTAAGGCCACTTTACACACAGCAACATCGCTAGCAATGTCGCTGGTGAAAGCACCCGCCCCGTTGGTTGTTAGTGGCGCACAACATCGCTAACACCCATCACACGTACCTACCTGCCTAGAGACGTCGCTGTGGCCGGCGAACCGCCTCCTTTCTAAGGGGGCGGTTCGTGCGGCGTCACAGTGGCGTCACTAATTGACTGCCCAATAGAAGCGGAGGGGCGTAGATCAACCGGTGTAACATCCTGCCCACCTCCTTCCTTCCTCATTGACGGCAACCACAGGTACGATGTTGTTCCTCGTTCCTGCGGTGTCACACATAGTGTGGGGCCCCGTGGTGCGGTGTCGGTGCAGCTGTGCATTACCTTCAGGGACTCCACGCGGCTGGATCTTGTCACAGGTAGGAAATCCTCTATTTTGATTGTCGTGACGCCACTCCCAGAATTGCGGTCAGTAGAGACCGCCACTGCAGGTTAGGGGTGCCTGGGGCTGATAGTGGGTGCAGTTAGTTGTAATAGCCTCCTGAGAGTGAGGCGTACCCCAGGGCCCCGTGTAGGTGCGTGGAACTACAAGTCGCAGAATGACTCACACGCACAAGCAGAATGTCTTTCAGGGGTTTTACTCACTGAGGGTGGCAGGGTGAGTAACCCGGGCGTAGCTGGGATGAACCAGGCTGGAACCAGGTGTCCTTCAGGCTGACTGATGAGGGTGGCTACCGACTCGCCTTCCTTAGCCCTTTGCGTTTTGGGGTAACCCCTGCTTGAAGCCCTGCTGGGGTCGCCCAGGGAAGTTGCTGGTGCCTCTCTCCCCTTCTTTTTGGCCCGTTTGCTTGTAGCCTGGACCAGGTCACTCCGGCTGCTTGCCTCCTGTGAGCTATGGGCCCTCACTTTGCTACGTGGCTGCGGACTCTGTGGTGTTGTCTTGGGGGTGTAAAGTGCCCCCTCATGCAGGTTTGGCAAAGGACAGGTGGATCTATCCCTGCACTGGGACCTGTTACCCGTTTGGGCCTGGTATCTCCCTGACAGTCTCCTTACTCTCCACTCCGTTGCTCTCTCTTTAGCCGTGGGTGGATTTCGGGCAGCACTACCAGGTGACCGATCTCCCCCGTCGGTAGTCACTGCGCGTACGTGGTCAGAATTGTGTAGAGCTACAGGGTCTGCTTCTGCCCTCCCTGAACTTCACCACTCAACCGACTTCGGCTCACTGTTCCCTCCTCTCCTGTTCTTGCCTACGTCACCTAGCAACCAGGCTCTCTACCACACCCCTTGAGTGGAGATGGAGGCTTCGCCCCCCTCCTGGGATCCCCAGGGGTCCTCCCAAAGGTACATGTGTGAGACCTGATCACTATGCGCCTGTGTAGTCACACCTCGGTCAGCCTTCTGGATTACCTGTTTTGTACTGTCCCCAGCATGGGTGCAGTACTCAGTGGTGCCTGACCAGGTCAGGGGCGCCACATTCCCCCTTAGTTATCACCAGCACGTCCTCGGGCTGCAAGACAACATTTTAAAATGTGTAAAACAGTAAAACATGGTAAAACATTTTAAAACCACCAGGTACCATACATCACCACCCTCCACCCACAAGTCCGTTAACCCACCCTAAACCCTCTCAGGCAGCAGGTCACCGGTTTCTTTTGGTAACCAGGTCTGGGCCATCAGCTTCCCCAGACCTTTCTTCCAATCTGCCTCTCCTGTTGGCCGCGCCTTCAGCCACTTCTGGCAGGATGTAGAGGCGGCTTTCATGGTCTGGTGATTTCAGGGTATACCTGGCCTGGTGGAGCCGCGCCTTCAGCCACTTCTGGCAGGATGTAGAGGCGGCCTCCACAGTTGGTGCTGACCAGGTACCCTCTTTGTGGTGGAGAGCCAGGCCCCATAAACAGGCGTGCTCCCTGGTCGTGGTTGTACCTCTGGGGTAACTATAAACACTGCGAGAGTTTGTGGCTATAGACAGTTCATAGCCTATGGTCCATACACGAAGTGCAAAAGGATTTTCTCACATCCGTTCATGTGGGCACATTTCTTAAACTTTTCTGTAACGTTGCAAACTTCAAACTTTAACTCGCTGTACTTTCGTATTTGACTTTACTCTTGTTTACTAGGGCTTTTGCCTATTGGGCTTTGGCACCTGTCTTCATCATCTGTTGTAGAGATAGCGGGGTCTCTGTAGGGGTTCCTGGTACATGGTGTGACATCCAGTGCGTACCACCCTCTTTCTCCTTGATGTTTTGTGAACTCGACCAGATCTCCCGTTTGTAGGTTTCTTCCTGGGTGTCCTCTGGGCAAATGGGCTCTAACGTCTCGCCTGCTTACAAATATGCCCTCCTTTACACCAGGTGCTACTATAAAGCCATATCCAGACCTTAGACTGAAGTCTTCTACAACTCCTTGACAAAGGGGGCCTCTGACCTGGGATTTGGCCCTTCTCAAGGACCGCTTTTCCTCTAAGTCTCTGGCCGTGACCTCGTCCTTCTCCTCGGGAGACTGCTGTGCAGGTGGATCCCTTGTCCTGCTGCGGCGCCGTGTCCTGCGGGCTGGGTCCTGCCTGGCTGCCACCTCACCGCTTGCAGGCTCCCAGGTGATGTATCTGGACAGATCTTCCTCAGCGGAGGATGTCGGACCCTCTTCATCCCAGCGGGAGTACGGCAGCATCTCTGGCTCTTGGACTGGTGCTGCATCCACTGCTGATGGCTCTGGAGTCAGCTTCTCAGCTTTCTGGCCTCCCCTCCCCCTTAGTTCTTCTGGGCACTCCTCTTGTGGCAGCGCTAGGGATGGATTTTCATCAGCAGGCCAGGGCGGGGGACTCTTTGGCATGAATGTTGCAGGAGTCTTCCTGTGGGTATGCGGAGGGAGCAGATACCGGTCCACCATCTCCTTTGGGAAGTGGGCCTCTAGATCAGCCTTCAGCTTCCAGTATTCGGGGTCCTCCCCCAGCAGGGACTTCCCAGCAGGGACTTCCTTGGGCTGAGGAGCGGTGTCTGCTCTGGCCTTGCAGGCCGGGGTAGATAATTGTACAGTCTTGTCTTGGCGGGCCGAGCCTGGCGTGGCAGCGGCCTGGTCTTGGCGGGGCGAGCCCGGCGTGGCTGCGGCCTGGGTTGGAGTCGCTGCAGTGACCGGATCTTGGCGGGCCGGGCCTGGCGTGGCTGCGGCCTGGGTTGGAGTCGCTGCAGTGACCGGATCTTGGCGGGCCGGGCCTGGCGTGGCTGCGGCCTGGGTTGGAGTCGCTGCAGTGACCGGATCTTGGCGGGCCGGGCTGGGCGTCGCTCCTGCGGCCTGGATTGGCGTCGCAGCTGCGATGGGATCGGTGCGGGCCGGGCTGGGCGCTTCTGCGGCCTGATTCAGCGTTGCCGCGCCGGGCGCCTCCTCAGGGACCGCGGGCGTGGCAGCAGGGGTCGGGGCATTCGCGCTGGCAGGGGCAATATAGGACTCACCCATCGGTGCCACCATCGGGACCTGAGCCGTCCTGTGGGGCACTCGTCGCGCGGCTCTCTCCTCATAGGCCTCAACTGCCTCAGCGATTTCCTGCAGCTCCGCACGTCCCTCTCGGATCTGCTGCACGATCCTCGCTTCCAGTCGGTTACTGAACTGGGCAAGCTCCCAGGACCACCAGGCAGCGGAACCCGTCTCTGGGCTCCTATCTTCAGACGCCATCTTCACCGCGTCGTCGCTGCTCTGCAGATCTTTTCTCAGCAGCAGGCCTCCGACTCTTCCTTGCAGCCTCAGTGCCAGTTCCTTCACCGCCTTGAACTCTTCATCCAACAGCAGGCTTATCAGTTCCTGCTCTGCCTTTTCCAGCAGCAGGCTTCTGGCTCCCTTCCTTTCCCGACGTCTCTGAACGCCTCCGCTCTCATCACCTGCGAGGCCAGGACTCTGCAGGGGATCTCTGGGTAGCCACACCTCTTCGTGGGCGGTAACTTCTCCCAGCGCGGGCTGTTGTTGTTTTTCAGCGCGCTTTTCATGGTGGCAATATGGCGGCGCTTCCAATTTTTCAAGCGGACCGCCCAGGCACATGGTCACCTGTCTGAACAGGTCTAGTCCTTATCCTGTTCGTGACGCCAGAAATGTGGGGCCCCGTGGTGCGGTGTCGGTGCAGCTGTGCATTACCTTCAGGGACTCCACGCGGCTGGATCTTGTCACAGGTAGGAAATCCTCTATTTTGATTGTCGTGACGCCACTCCCAGAATTGCGGTCAGTAGAGACCGCCACTGCAGGTTAGGGGTGCCTGGGGCTGATAGTGGGTGCAGTCAGTTGTAATAGCCTCCTGAGAGTGAGGCGTACCCCAGGGCCCCGTGTAGGTGCGTGGAACTACAAGTCACAGAATGACTCACACGCACAAGCAGAATGTCTTTCAGGGGTTTTACTCACTGAGGGTGGCAGGGTGAGTAACCCGGGCGTAGCTGGGATGAACCAGGCTGGAACCAGGTGTCCTTCAGGCTGACTGATGAGGGTGGCTACCGACTCGCCTTCCTTAGCCCTTTGCGTTTTGGGGTAACCCCTGCTTGAAGCCCTGCTGGGGTCGCCCAGGGAAGTTGCTGGTGCCTCTCTCCCCTTCTTTTTGGCCCGTTTGCTTGTAGCCTGGACCAGGTCACTCCGGCTGCTTGCCTCCTGTGAGCTATGGGCCCTCACTTTGCTACGTGGCTGCGGACTCTGTGGTGTTGTCTTGGGGGTGTAAAGTGCCCCCTCATGCAGGTTTGGCAAAGGACAGGTGGATCTATCCCTGCACTGGGACCTGTTACCCGTTTGGGCCTGGTATCTCCCTGACAGTCTCCTTACTCTCCACTCCGTTGCTCTCTCTTTAGCCGTGGGTGGATTTCGGGCAGCACTACCAGGTGACCGATCTCCCCCGTCGGTAGTCACTGCGCGTACGTGGTCAGAATTGTGTAGAGCTACAGGGTCTGATTCTGCCCTCCCTGAACTTCACCACTCAACCGACTTCGGCTCACTGTTCCCTCCTCTCCTGTTCTTGCCTACGTCACCTAGCAACCAGGCTCTCTACCACACCCCTTGAGTGGAGATGGAGGCTTCGCCCCCCTCCTGGGATCCCCAGGGGTCCTCCCAAAGGTACATGTGTGAGACCTGATCACTATGCGCCTGTGTAGTCACACCTCGGTCAGCCTTCTGGATTACCTGTTTTGTACTGTCCCCAGCATGGGTGCAGTACTCAGTGGTGCCTGACCAGGTCAGGGGCGCCACAATAGCGATGTGTGCTGCCGCAGGAACGACGAACAACCTGCGTCCAAAAGCAGCAACAATATTTGAGATTAGAACGACGTGTCAACGATCAACGATATGGTGAGTATTTTTGATCGTTAACGGTCGTTCCTGTGTTTCACACGCAACGACGTCACTAACGAGGCCGGATGTACGTCACGAATTCCGTGACCCCAACGACATCTCGTTAGCGTTGTCGTTGCATGTAAAGTGGCCTTTACGCTTAGACCCAGGTGACAGGGCTGGGCACTGTGAGCTAACAGGCAGCCACCTGGGGGAGGAGCAAGTGCCTGGGGAGTGTGGGTAGAGAGTTGACAGCAAAGGTGTCAAGACAGACAAAGGAATCTTGAGACACAGAGAAAGAGAAGGAAACTGGAAGGAGAATGAGAAGTAAAAAAGCCGGCGGAGTAATAGTAAAGACACTGCCAGGACCTGAGGAAAAACATCAGCTATTAAGTGGAGAAAGTATCTGGAGAGCAAGAGATCAAGCTCCAGGGACAGTGGAATCCTGTGTGGGTGGAAAGCCAGCGCTCCCAGTACTTTGCACGCACGGGGTGCAGATCCCAGAACAGACCGGGACTTCAAGCCTTCTGTTAACTCTGCCAGGCGGGTGGGTTTCCAGAACTCATCTGCCACCACTAATGTCCGAAGCATCTGTGACGCCCTGGCCTATCAGGTCGTCACAGGGTATTGTGCAATCTGCCCTTCTGCATGATATCCACCTCCTCCTTGGTTACGAGTCCCTGACCTTTCGTGTTGCTAAGAACAAGCTAATCAAAACCCTAGGAACACTCTGCACCACACCCACCAGACACACCAATGGGTAGCCTGAAGGGAATAGGGCCACCCACTTGGGGGGGTTGGTTAGGGAGGGTCAGGAGAGAGACAGTATGAAGTGACTCTCTAGAAGAGAGGTCAGGAGCTGGGCTCCTCATGTACTAGGTGGCAGATGTTGGTCTAGGCCTGGTAAGACCTGGAACCCCGGTCGCAGGGGATCGTGACAAGGGGCACGGACTGTCGAGAAGGGCATCTCCAGGCAGGGGCCAGGGCACGACGGGGTACGTGGACCCTAGGCCAGGAAGTAGCTTCAAGTGTCCTGGTAATTCACCCGACGAGGACTGAGCCTTCAAGATCCGTTCTCCACCCGCTCCAAAATCAGGGTACTAGCGCAACGAGGGGGATAGGACTTTCCCAATCCGCAGTCCAGAAAATCCCAAGCATGAACCCTGAGAGCAAGCTCACCCAGTTAGCTACACTGGTGAGCAGGACCCGACTAGTTCTACACTACAGGGGCCAATCAGTAGAAAGGTGCCAAGGAAAAGGTCACGGGCTAACAAGCAACACCAACGGGCACGGGATCCTGGCGTGCTCCCTCCCTGCTGAAGCGGTGCTCAGAACTGTGGTTTACAAGTGGTCGGTGTCAGCGTTATTGGACTGAGTGAGTACGCAGTGACCCGTACCTCCCCAACGGTATCCCCCGCTAGTATCAACGAGCCCCGGGGAATTCCCCCTACCCACGGAGGGGTTAAACACCTGGCTGCCATTCCATCGCCACCAGGTGCTCCCAACGGCAGCGGTGGTACTCCACCGTGGGTGGTGTCACGAACTTTACCATACAGCCCCCTGTAAATACCCCCTTTCTTTTATTTCGAGTGGTCGCACGACCCCCGGGTCCGGAGACCCCTCGAGCAAATGCGGATCCGAATCCGAGCAGCTCCGACTGCTGACATGGGGGCGGTACACATCAGCAGCAAAGGGAGAACTGGGACATATTCCCTTAAATAGTCCAAACTGCCTGCGGCAGGACCCAGACACCAGAGAGACCTTCCGGTGCTTCAAGCCAGGGTGGACCCTCACACACACACACACACGAGTGCAAAGGTGGGCGAGTGGCACCAGGTCAGCTGGCACAGGGACACAGGACTCGGGCACACCTGGGACCCAGCACGTCCCCAGGGTGTGAACCCAGCTGTAAGTAAAAGCAACCAAACTGCACTCCCCTGTCTGCACTGAGTTACTTCCCTGCGCCTCCACGTTAACCCCTACCTACCCCTGGGGAAAAACCCTACTCCCGGAGGACTTCACATCCACGCTGCCCCATCCCTCATCCCTAGAGAGGACTGGCAGCGGCGACCATACCATCCCTGGCCGCGCACCGCGAGTGGCGTAGTCGGACTATTTTTATTATTTTCCTTTTATTTAAAAACTGATCGCCGGTGCCCCCGGATCCGGGACCCCTCGAGCCACGGACCACCCGGATCCGAGCAGCTCGGCGGCCCCGAGGCGCCACAAACGCATCAGACAATGCAACCAGAACAAAAAGTTGGAATTCCTAACATAGCCTAACATGTTGATCCAGAGGAAGGCAAAAAACCCCATGAAACAGACAGTAAGCTCCATATTGGTGGAAAAATTCCTTCCTGACTCCACATACGACAATCGGACTTGTTCCCTGGCTCAACACCCAATCACAAAATCTAGAGCACATAACAGGTAATATTATATTTTTTAATAAAGGCATCCAGGCCTTTCTTGAATTTTAATAGTGAATTAACCATTACAACATGTGTGGCAGAGAGCTCCATAGCCTCACTGCTCTTACAGTAAAGAATCTGCTTCTGTTATTATGATTAAACCTTCTTTCCTCTAGACGTAGAGGCCCCCTAGTCCCCGTCGCAGTCCTGGGTGTAAAAAGATCATTAGAAAGATCTCTGTACTGTCCCCTCATATATTTCTACATTGTAATAAGATCGCCCTCAAGCTTTTATTTTCCAAACTGAATAACCCCAAGTTTAATAACCTGTTCTTTTAAAGGGAATCTACCGGCAGGTTTTTGCTATATAAGCTGAAGCCAGCATACTGTAAGGGTTAAGACAGAAAGTTCAGGCATGCATGTGTTGTCAGAGTCCATTCTTTTGTTTATTTGCTATGTTTGTTTTACCCTGTGGACCCTCATCATTACTGTGACTAGCTCCCTCATGCCATGTTGTCCAGCACGCCCCTTACCCTGATTGATAAATCACTATCAATGTACAATCTCTATAGAGAGCCTGGTGTGGGGGGGAGCAGCTCTCTCAACTCTGCTACATGACTAAAACTAAAAATTCTGATTGTGTCAGTATGGTTGCACCCAATAATCTAAGTGATATATCATTGGATTGAGATCTCTTTGCCTTTAACATGCTGCTCTCAGATAAGGTGGCAAAAACCTTCTGACAGATTCCCATTTGTAACCTTGGTTGCTTATGTCTCCACCCGCTCTAGTTCAGCTAGATCCCAACAGATGTTTGTTTAACTTTTTTCCAAAGTGTATGGGGACCCTTAGGCGGGCTTTGCACGTTGCGTCATTGCAAGCTGATGCTGTGATGTTGCACGCGATTGTCCCCGCCCCCGTCGCAGGTACAATATCGTGTGATAGCTGGTGTAGCGAAAATTATCGCTACGGCAGCTTCACATGGACTCACCTGTCCTGCAACCATCGCTCTGGCCGGCGACCCGCCTCCTTATTAAGGGGGTGGGTCGTGCGGCGTCATAGCGACGTCACACAGCAGGCGGCCAATAGGAGCGGAGGGGCGGAGATGAGCGGGATGTAAACATCCCGCCCACCTCCTTCCTTCCGCATACCCTACGGAAGCCGCAGTGACGCCGGTAGATGTTCCTCGCTCCTGCGGCTTCACACACAGCGATGTGTGCTGCCGCAGGAACGAGGAACAACATCGGACCGTCGCGTCAGCGTAATCATGGATTACGCCGACGCTGCACCGATGATACGATTACGACGCTTTTGCGCTTGTTAATCGTATCATCGAGCCTTTACACACTACGATGTCGCATGCGATGCCGAAAGTACGTCATTTTCAATTTGACCCCACCGACATCGCACCTGCGATGTCGTAGTGTGCAAAGCCCGCCTTAGAATTGGCATATGGTGGGTGGGGGCCCTGTTGCAGATCTTCATTTAGACCCAGGAGCATCAAGCCAAATGTTCCTGTGTATGGAGGCCTAGGGAGAGGTAGCCATCTGTAGGCTTTAAAGTCTTATCTACTCCTCTAGCCACAAAGGTGTTAAATTGACATAGTGTCTGTGTCAGTCCAATAAAAGACTCCTAGTTTCCCCTCAGACAATCCCGGTTTCTTATCATAGGCCATAATTACCATAACAATATAAATAGAACAAGACAGGCTCAGTAACGAAATAACTGCGTCTCCCACATCACCGAACATCTCTGTCGCCTGAGACATCGGAAAATACTCATGAGGATGCAAAGTGAAGACCATCGCTGGTGATCTCCGTAACGATGGGCCTGGATTGATAATACTACAATTGTTTGTTTTCATTTCGACTTTAAATTTAGGCGGAATATGTAGATAAACAGTTACATGACTCGCAGGCTTTCTCATGCACTTAAAACCTTTGAGCTGACATTTCATTTCATCCCGCTTCTCCCTCCCACCATTCAATACTTAATGAGCCGTCTCACAGATGGTGCTGGAAAACTGCGTAAATATAGCATGGGTCAATGCAAAATAAAAAAAAGACTCATAAAGCAAAGATGGCGTAATTTATGTCGACCCCTCTTGGCCAAGTCCAGGGGATATCCTAATTGCCTCAAAAATAATGATTGGGATAGTGTTATTGGAGCTGTGAATGTTTTCTACTGAAAGAATCCAGCTGCCATAGTCTATTAGGATCTATTCACACACATTCCCGGAGAGGTCAGGAGACAATGATTGGGAGATAATTGTCAGGATTCCTTTATTCTCCAGTGTTATTGTTTAGGTATTACATCCAGGGTCTGTCTGTCCGACCATCACCTTATTGGGTGAGTTATCTCCCAACATAATGAAGCTTAGGCTTAAACCAAACAGGACATCCTTAAGATATGAAGGTCTTCTTGGCCAACATACTTAAGGTACCGTCACACATAACGAGATCGCTAGCGAGATCGCAGCTGAGTCACCGTTTGGTGACGCAGTAGCGATCCCGATAGCGATCTCGTTATGTGTGACACCTACCAGGGATCAGGCCCCTGCTGTGAGGTCGCCGGTCGTTGCAGAATGGTCCAGGCCATTTTCTTCAAAGGCGCTCTCCCACTGTGACACACAGATCGCTGTGTGTGACAGCGAGAGAGCGACAAATGAAGCGAGCAGGGAGCAGGAGCCGGCGTCTGACAGCTGAGGTAAGCTTGTAACCAAGATAAACATCGGGTAACCAAGGTGGTTACCCGATATTTACCTTAGTTACCAGCCTCCGCAGCTCTCACGCTGCCTGTGCTGCCGGCTCCGGCTCTCTGCACATGTAGCTGCTGTACAAATCGGGTTAATTAACCCGATGTGTACAGCAGCTAGGAGAGCAAGGAGCCAGCGCTAAGCAGTGTGCGCGGCTCCCTGCTCTCTGCACATGTAGCTGCATTACACATCGGGTTAATTAACCCGATGTGTACTGTAGCTAGGAGAGCAAGGAGCCAGCGCTCAGTGTGCGCGGCTCCCTGCACACACAGCTAAGCGGTGTGCGCCGGTAACTAATGTAAACATCGGGTAACCATACCCGATGTTTACCTTAGTTACCAGTCTCCGCAGCTTCCAGACGGCGGCTCCGTGCAAGCGCAGCGTCGCTTGCACGTCGCTGCTGGCTGGGGGCTGTTCACTGGTCGCTGGTGAGATCTGCCTGTTTGACAGCTCACCAGCGACCATGTAGCGATGCAGCAGCGATCCTGACCAGGTCAGATCGCTGGTCGGATCGCTGCTGCATCGCTAAGTGTGAAGGTACCTTTAAACATCAGATCACTATTTAGAATGATTTTATTTTTTAATGATATAAACATAAACAAAAAGGAAATATAAAGCAGCTAATAACAAAAGTATATTCTAGGGTCAAAGATAGGATTTTTTTACAATGATGCTGGACTCCCCATAAATATTCTAAGTAGATTTCAATCAGACTCTTCACACCGAGAAAGCTCATAAGGATGTACATTTACGGCAAGACTTTTGTCATTCTACCTGACAGGTGGACATCACCTTCTGGGTCAAATCCCGACTGATGGTCCATTCTTGCTTGGAGTTTCACAATTGTTGTGTTCTTGCTTGTCCACCAGCTTTTTGAGGATTGACCACAGGTTCTTAATGAGATTGACATCTGGTCCTAGCCATGGGCCAAAAATTTCAATGAAGGTCGTCTTGGCCAACGTACTTAAACACCCGATCACTATTTAGAATGTTTCAAATTTGTACTTTAATGACATAAAAAATAATGAAATATGAAGAAGCTAATACCAAAAGTAGATTCTAGGGTCAAAGATAATTTTGTCCAAACTGGAGATTTTTTACAATGATGCTGGACTTCCCATAAATATCCTATGAACATTTCAATTAGACCCTTCACACCAAGAAAGCTCATAAGGATGTGCATTTACTGCAAGACTTTTGACCTTCTACCTGACAGGTGGACATCACCTTCTGGGTCAAATCCTGACTGATGACCCATTCTTGCTTGGAGTTTTGCAATAGTTGTATTCTTGTTTGTCCACCAGCTTTTTGAGGATTGACCACAGGTTCCTAATGGGATTGCGATCTAAGGAGTTTCCTGGCCATGGACCAAAAATTTTAACATTTTGTTCACTTAGTTATCACTTTTGCCTTGTGGCATGGTCTCTATCTTGTTGGAAAGAACATCGTTCTTCAACAAATGTCTCCTGGATCGTTTGAAGAAGTTGCACTTGGATCCCATTCTTTATTCATGGCAAAATTGGCAATGAGCCCCCTCCATTGATGAGAAGCCCCCACACATGAATGGTCTCAGGAACATTACTGTTGGCAGACACAGGACTCTTGGTAGAGTTCATCGCTTTTTCTTCAGACAATCACTCTTCGAGATGCCCCAAACAGTTTGAAAGGGGCTTTATTATTTATCCCAGTCCTTTGTAGTCCAATCCCTGTACTTCCTGCCAAGTTATTTTAGTCTCAACAACATTTACCAACTCTTTCAGGAGTTGGAGAGGTCTTCCCTTTTTTCTCCCAGATTTTTTGTGAGAGTTAGAAAACATAGCTATAATTTTTACTCCCAACTTTCCCACTTGAAGCTTGCAGGTTAATGGAATGTACAAGAAACTGGTGGAAAGATGGCAATGACTTAGGGCTGCTGTGGTGTAAGACTGCAGCATGACCATTCAGTGTGAATGCAGTCTAAGGGCTTAGGCCAATCAGTCCAACCTCAAGCCTGACTTAGGGTTGTTGTGGTTTAAGGCTACAGCATGACCTTTCAGTATGAATGCAGCTTAAGGGCCCAGGCAAAACAGTCCGACCTCAGGCCTCAATGCATGGACTGACGAGGGCTCTTCTGACCCAAGCATTACAGCCTAATAGAAATATATTAAGCAGCCATGCTCCAGTTGGGAGACCAGGGGCAAGTCTGCATTGCAGTCTGAGATCGGACAGATTAGAACGGACATCCGCATGGGCCTTTGATTGCTAATTAAAGGGAATTTGTCAGCAGGTGTTTGTAACCTCATCTGAGAGCAGCATGATGCAGGCAAAGAGGCCTTGAGTTCAATGATGTATCACTTAGATTACTGTGTGCAGCTGTTCTGACACAGTGAAAGATTTGAGATTTTGCATGTAGCAGTGCTGGGAGAGCTGACCCTTCCCACACCAGGCTTTCAGTTCACATTGTCATAGACCGAAGCTGCGAATCACAGAGGGGTGGAGTCTGACTAGAGCTCACGCACTGCTGAGACCCACTAATGATAAAGATAAGAGGCTAAAGGCCGCTTTACACACTGCGACATCGCTCAAGCGATCTCGTTGGGGTCACGAAATTTGTGACGCACATCCGGTCGCTTTAGCGATGCCGTTGCATGTGACATCTATGAGCGATTTTGCATCGTTGCAAAAACGTGCAAAATCGCTCATCGGTGACATGGAGGTCCATTCTCTAATATCGTTGCTGCAGCAGTAACGAAGTTGTTCCTCGTTCCTGCGGCAGCACACATCGGTACGTGTGACATGACAGGAACAAGGAACCTCTCCTTACCTGCCTCCCGCCCGCAATGTGGAAGGAAGGAGGTGGGCGGGATGTTCGTCCCGCTCATCTCCGGCCCTCCGCTTCTATTGGGCGGCGGTTCAGTGACGCAGCTGTGACGTCGCTGTGACGCTGAACGAACCGCCCCCTTAGAAAGGAGGCGTTTCGCCAGTCACAGCGACGTCGCAGGGCAGGTAAGTAGTGTGACGGGTCTGGGCGATGTTGTGCGCCACGTTCAGCGATTTGCCTATGTCGCACAACCGATGGGGACGGGTACCCACGCTAGCGGTACCGATATCGCAGCATGTAAAGTGGCCTTTACACTAACATAAAAGGTAAACAAAAACAGACTATGAGATAAAAGACTCAGGGCTGAATTTTCTGTTTTAACTCCTACAACAGTAGCTTTCAGATTACATTGTAGAAGCCTGCTGACAGAGTTCCTTTAACACAAGTAACCCTTATGTTCTCCTGTGACTTATTCAGCCAAGGTCTTAATTACGATGAAATGATAGTTGAGATACATAAATTTCCAGGGAGCGGCTGATAAAATGACAGACACAGATTCTGTAATAAACAATGGAAAATAAAATGTAAAAACAACTGTATAAAGCGGTGAATTGAAATTGGAAATTCACAGCAGTCTGCTTTAGCAATTAGGAGAATAGAGCGGATTTGAGAGCTCCGGAGGTTTGTAATGTGTCGTTGCAATGGGACTGTGCTGTAGGTGAGCTCGTCTTTGGTTTTTTAAAGATAAAAATGAGCCTTATTCAGCTGAAATTATTTTCAGTCTCTTGCGGCTCACACGCTGTGTAACCTTGTAGTTCTTGGCTGGTCAGACCGAGATTCTAGTGAGGAGAGGGATGCAGATCCGCTGCAGTTTCTTAAAAATATATCTGCAAGGTGCCATAATTATGCCCTGGCTTTTTTATCCACTGAAACACCATTTCCCCATCCTCTAGTGTGATATGTGGCATTTGCTGACTCACGCTTCTTAGGTCTGGTCTACAATTTAGCTCTGAAAGGTTAGATATGCAATTAAAATTAAGAGTCAGCATGGCGAGTTTAAAAACAACTGCTTCAAGGCTGAGATGGAATGTACAATTAAGAAAACCATGGCTACTTTATTTTAGAAACTGTCCACAGGTTCGTTCCTGGTATTGCAGCTCAGCAGTCTGTCATACGAAGTTTTTCTCAAAACTTGCCGAGTGTCATGGTGGCATCAGACACTGTTCACACTACAGATTCTGACACTCCAGACTATGGTTTTTCTGGTGTTTCTAAGTTACACAGGCTGACTCGGGCTTCGACCAGCTGTGTGCTCATTAATGGTCAGGCTGGCAAGAGTTAAACTCTGCTAGCCTGATGGTTACCTCTTTGATCACATGTTGTTGGAAACTATCATAGTTACTCCCGACTTTTTTTATAATGGTGGAATCTGTGTTCCCATGCTGACTATAGTCTTATGCTGTGTTGGTCTGTTTGTTGTTGTATCACAGTCCTGTTGGCGATTCTGTTTCTTTGCGTTTGGTGTTGTTGTGGAGAAACCCATTGTTTTGTTTCCTCCCTGCTCCCATTTTCCTCCTTTGCCCTTATTGTATGATAACTCTATGTGAGCGTAGTGTGAGATAGAGTTTTTGGTTTCCCCTGTTTGTCTTTCTCTGCTGATGTTATTACACTCCTGTCCCGGTCCTCCCCTGTGGTTGGAGAAGGGGGTATAAGAGCAGTGCTGGTCAGGACCAGTTTCCCATTTGTATTTCTCTGCTGGTGTTATCAGACTCCTGTCTCGGTCCTCCCCTGTGGTTGGGGAAGGGGGTATAAGATCAGTGCTGGTCAGGACCAGGGCCAGGGTGGCGGCTCAGATATCCTCACCTTCAGAGGTAACTCTGAGATAAGGAATAGCTAAGGACCACTAGTCTGAAGGCCAGTCTAGGAGCCCCTGCCCCCTGTGCTCTCCCCTTTAATAACAAACAGGCAGGCATTTGCTAACTACCTGCCTGTTCTACCCAGCACCAGCTAAGAGCGGCCATGGACCACTCCTGTCAGCGATTCTGAAGCTCTTCCTCTTCTGGGCTCTGTTAATGGTGCGGGACTGCCAACATGATGATTGACAGCTGGCTCCCTGTTGCCTAACAGGGGAGCCGGCTGTCAGTCAGCATGATATCGTTAATAATACCCCATCAACAGAGCAACGCGAAAGAGAAGCTTCTGCCCTGTCAATGTAACATCAGCGGAATACGCATAATCAACGGCAATCGTGTGTGACTATTCTGTGTCGGCGGAGATCGGAGACAGGCAGAACAGGCAGGTTAACAACTACCGGTACCTGCCTTTTTGTTCTTCAGCCCATGTTAAAGAATTAAACTTACCCCGGACAACCCCTATAAGCTGCAATATTACTAATTTGGACCTAAAATGTGTTGATATAATATAGACTTTGAAAAAAACCACAATTAGTCCTAAGAACAAAAACTTACAAATCTTTCACCACCCTGTAAAAGTAAACTTAACCTGGTTCACCTTTTCCAGTGATGGCTACTCTGCTTCCTAATGCTTTGCTACCAAGTCCCACCACACAGTTGTGTATGTGCTGATTCCCAGCCTCTTTAACCCCTTCCCAACATTTGACGTAAGCGTATGTCATGGTCAGGAAGGAGTTCCTGCAAAAGGACGTAAATGTATGTCTTGTCGATTGCGTGGGCATATGAGCTGTGCCTGCGAGATTCCTGCTGGGAGCTCGGCATAATTTATAGCCGAGCTCCACTTGTCACAGTCCTTGGCTGTTTACCCCATAACTGCTTCGATCGTGGCGATCAAAACATTTACAAGCCTTGGAGAAGGCGTACCCTCCTTCTCCCACCCAGTCGGAACCTCCGCGATGTGATCATGGGTGACCAATCATTGCCGTGGCAAGCCGAGGTTGCTCCGGGTCAGCCAGCTATGGCAAGCTTGTTAGACCATGCCAGGAGCATATTAACCACCAAAATCATAGCCAATGTGGAAGGCTATATGCATACAATACCACAGATAAACACCAAAAACGCGATGCAAGCCAAAAGTCCAAAAATATATAATAATCTTTATTAGTCAAAAATAGTAAAAGAAGAATCTAAAAAGAATGGACCAACCCAAGAGACTTATGGTATTGATATGGGGGACCCAGCACCAACCTTGTAATAATATAAGGACCTATAAATCTGAGCTGTAAAACATATATGAATCACAATTGAAGAAGTAGATGCAAGTAACATATCACATAAATCAGTATGATCTATAAGGCATGAATTATATATTCACAAGTGTGAGAAAGTATATATACATAGGCATAGTATCATACCTTCAAGAATTAATAAATAGATTACCAGCATACAGGGCCAGACCAAGGTAACAGTGCTCTATCCCCACGCACCTGACGCGCGTTTCGCAACCAAAGTGCTTCACCCAGGAGTGCTCTCTTTGCTCGCATCTGTCCAAAAAACTATGTTCCAGTATTCCAGTATCCTTCGGTGTTGTCCACGTGATGTTTACCAAACTTTGGTCAGGAATTAACGCTCTTTTTTGAGTGCGGTCTCCTTGTAATCCTGCAATGCACACCATTATTGATCAGAGTACTCCTAATGTTGAATTCATGAACATTAGCTGGTTTGAGTGAGGCCTCTTGTTGTTTAGAGTTTATCTTAGGTTTCTTTGAGACCTCGTGGTGGAGTACTGCGAGTACATGTCTTTCCCTGCTCTTGGAATAATCCCTCTTGGTCAACCACTCTTGGGGAGGTTAATAATGGTCTTCAATTTCCATTTGTACACATTTTGTTGGTCTGTGGACTATTGGTGTCCAACATCTTCAGAAATGATTTTGTACCTTTCGTATGATAAAAGGGATGCTGTCATTCAAAAGCACAACTCATCCCACAAAAAAGTAAGCCCTCACACGGTTATATCGATGGAAAAATAAAAAAGATATGGCTCTTGAAATAAGGGGAGGAAAAAACGAAAGCGCAAAAATGAAACATCACCTGGTCCTCAAGGGATTAATAAACAAAAGGACAAAGTCTTATATTTTTTAATCATTTGTCTTTTTTTATCTACTTTCAGGACTTTGGTGAAAACTTATATATAAAATATATATACTGTATATATTTGAGATTAGGATAATGTGTTGTAGGACTAGGACGCAAAGTGATTATACACCTGTAACAAAAAGGAGACAGTTGCACTCTGTAGTGCTATGACATGTGGAACAATTAGTATGAGAATATAGACATGCATTACTGCTATGAAAAACATGCAAAAATTGAAATACTTAGCACACAAAAATAGCCAGTTTTATGTGAGCCCAACAACCAGTGGCAAGGTGACTTCTTTCTGTTGTGTCCCTACCAAACTAATGCCTCTGGATTAAAAAAACCTACAATTTATGGGCGGATAGGACCCTGTAAATGGAGAATTAAAATAGCCTAAAGGCCCTGTCACACACATAGATAAATCTGCGACAGATCTGTGGTTGCAGTGAAATTGTGGACAATCAGTGCCAGGTTTTTGGCTGTGTATAAATGGAACAATGTGTCCATGATTTCACTGCAACCACAGATCTGCCAAAGATTTATCTCTGTGTGTGACGGGGCCTTAAGGCTGAGGAGCAGGATTGCTCAATCAGAAGGTATAACCCTGTAATCTAAAAAAAGACTGATGGCACATCCTATCTTTCTAATGTGAACAGTTGCAAAATAAACATGAAAAATAGTAACAAAAAGGAGATAATTGCACTCTGAAGCGCTAAGAAATGTGGCACAATGAATATGGGAATATTGTCATGCATTACTGCTATGAAGAACATGCACAAATTGAGATACTTAGCACACAAAAATGGCCATTTTATGTGAGCCTAACAGCCAACAGCAAAGTGACCTCTTTTTTTGGGTCCTCACCAAACTAATGCCTCTTTGGTTTAAAAAACTTACAATTTATGGACAGATAGGAACCTGCAAATTGAGAATTAAAACCTGTAATAGCTGTTAGTTAGACGACTGTTTCTCCACAAATCCCCATACTCATTAACTCTAGGCCAAACCAAGAGTTCTTCTTCCTGACCTCACCATAAACATTCGTGTTCATCAATGGTCTCGATGGGGAAAGGAGATTAAGCTACTATCAGACACCTCTTATGACTACTTTGCTCCTTCAGAAACAAAAGTTTGAGCATGTTGAAATTCAACATTTTCAATATCTCTTTCTGCATCATCCACTGAATGAACATTGACTGAACATCTAATACAGAGGTAATCATCTCGTCGTCTCTTGCCCCAGTTGGGGGGCTTGATCTTTGATAGTCAAACAAGTATAGCCACCCACCTTAGTTTTCTCTCCTCTGTTGTCACTGTCAATATGTTGTATTTGTGCTACAAACTAAGGGCTTAAGGAGACCATGCTACTACCAAACACCTCTTATGACTACTTACCTCCTTCAGAAACAAAAGATTGGGCATGTTGAAATTCACCATGTTCAATATCTCTTTTTCCATCATCCACTGAACGAACATTGACTGAACATCTAATACATAGGTAGTCATCGGGTATTGACCCAGTTGGAGGACTTGACCTTTGATAGTCAATCATTTATGGCCACCTTAGTTTTCTCTTCTCTGTTGTCACTGCCAAAAGGTTGCATTTCTCCTACAAACTAAGGACTTAAGGAGAGCATGCTACTACCAGACACCTCGTATGACTACTTATCTACTTCAGAAAGAAAAGATTGGGCGTGTTGAAATTCACCATGTTCAATATCTCTTTCTCCATCATCCACTGAACGAACATTGACTGAACATCTAATACATAGGTAGTCATCGGCTCTTGCCCTAGTTGGAGGACTTGACCTTTGATAGTCACTCATTTATGGCCACCTTAGTTTTCTCTTCTCTGTCACTGCCAAAAGGTTGCATTTGTCCTACAAATTAAGGGATTAAGGAGACCATGCTACTACCAGACACCTCGTATGACTACTTATCTACTTCAGAAAGAAAAGATTGGGCGTGTTGAAATTCACCATGTTCAATATCTCTTTCTCCATCATCCACTGAACGAACATTGACTGAACATCTAATACATAGGTAGTCATCGGCTCTTGCCCTAGTTGGAGGACTTGACCTTTGATAGTCACTCATTTATGGCCACCTTAGTTTTCTCTTCTCTGTCACTACCAAAAGGTTGCATTTGTCCTACAAATGAAGGGATTAAGGAGACCATGCTACTACCAGACACCTCTTACGACTACCTATCTTCTTCAGAAACAAAAGATTGAGCGTGTTGAAATTCACCTTGTTCAATATTTCTTTCTCCATCATCCATTGAACGAACATTGACTGAACATCTAATACATAGGTAGTCATCGGGTATTGCCCCAGTTGGAGGACTTGACCTTTGATAGTTAAACATGTATGACCACCTTAGTTTTCTCTTTTCTGTTGTCAATGCCAAGAGGTGGCATTTGTCCTACAAACTAAGGGCTTATATGTTCTTTGGATGAAGAACAGAAGCCACTGGTCTACATTGTATTTGTGTATTCTCATTCTGATTTTAGAATTCAGGTCTCGTACGGCAGCACTGGCAGAAATAGTTACACCCGCCAGCATTAAAAAATGAGCTGCAAATAAGATCATTAAGAAAATTGTATGAAATGGTAATGATGTTGGGTTTAACACATCTCAAGATCTTCCCCCGCCTCAGTTTTGTCGAACTCTAATTATTTCAGAAGCTGTAATATATTAATCATGATATGTTGTTAAGTTTTTCTTTTCCCCCTAAGGGGTATAGTTTGGTTAAGCAGACAGTCTAGCTTGTTTGAAAAGAGAAAATTAAGTGTAACCCCCTCCGTTCCAGGAGCAGATACTTCTTAGGATTCTCCTCCACCACCCACTTCACTCTCTTATATTTTCAAGACTTTCACTAGTCCAGGACAAAAGCAACTTCTGTTACCAGCAAATTGCTTTAGGCTAGAAATTTACTAGCTAATTAAACACGTGTTAAGTTATTAGTCAGGTATTAAAGGTGTAATCATCTCAAAGAAAAACAGAGCGGAGTAAAACCATCTCCACGAGGGGGTTGGGGGGGCTTACAATATAGCAAGTCATTTTCCACAAGACTAAAATACTGTAACAGTCCTTGGAGTGAAAGTAGTAATAACATGATTTTTTTCCAGGACATTTTGGGAAAAAAGGAATCAAACCATAGTTTTCCATTATTAATGGGGTTGAAGACATCTTTTCAAAACATTTTTGGTGTAACCATCATTGGGTGAATTCTCTAACCCATCACTAGGAGAATCTATGGTTAGATTCTATGGTTGGGAAACCTCTATGATATCCTTGGGTTTCCATAGCAAGACATCATCCTTATAAATGCTGTCTGGTTTCGGCAACTTTATGAATTAACAGACAAGAGTCTGCTGCTCAGAAACCTCAACGTCTCGACCACACATGTCTATCTCTGGCCAAATCTGGCTCGCAGGAGGATATTATTTGGCTCAGGATGCCTGGAGCCCATTATTCTGTAGGGAGGGCTATGAGGGGTCTATTATTATGTATGGAGGACTATGTGGGGCCCATTATTCTGTATGGAGGACTATGTGGGGCCCATTATTCTGTATGGAGAGTTATGTTGGGCTCATTATTCTGTATGGAGAGCTATGTGGGTCCCATTATTCTGTATGGAAAGCTATGTTGGGCTCATTATTTTGTATGGAGAGCTATGTGGGGCCATTATTCTGTATGGAGGACTATGTGGGGCCCATTATTCTGTATGGAGGACTATGTGGGGCCCATTATTCTGTATGGAGGACTATGTGGGGGTCTATTATTCTGTATGGAGGACTATGTGGGGTCTATTATTATGTATGGAGGACTATGTGGGGCCCATTATTCTGTATGGAGGGCTATGTGGGGTCTATTATTATGTATGGAGGACTATGTGGGGCCCATTATTCTGTAGGGAGGGCTATGTGGGGACCATTATTCTCTATAGAGGACTATGCGGGGCCCATTATTCTGTATGGAGGACTATGTGGGGGTCTATTATTCTGTATGGAGGACTATGTGGGGTCTATTATTCTGTAGGGAGGGCTATGTGGGGTCTATTATTATGTATGGAGGACTATGTGGAGCCCATTATTCTGTAGGGAGGGCTATGTGGGGTCTATTATTATGTATGGAGGACTATGTGGGGCCCATTATTCTGTATGGAGGGCTATGTGGGGCCCATTATTCTGTATGGAGAGTTATGTTGGGCTCATTATTCTGTATGGAGAGCTATGTGGGTCCCATTATTCTGTATGGAAAGCTATGTTGGGCTCATTATTCTGTATGGAGGGCTATGTGGGGCCATTATTCTGTATGGAGGGCTAAGTGGAGCCCATTATTCTGTATGGAGGGCTATGTGGAGCCCATTATTCTGTATGGAGGGCTATGTGGAGCCCATTATTCTGTATGGAAAGCTATGTTGGGCTCATTATTCTGTAGGGAGGGCTATGTGGGGACCATTATTCTCTATAGAGGACTATGTGGGGCCCATTATTCTGTATGGAGGACTATGTGGGGGTCTATTATTCTGTATGGAGGACTATGTGGGGTCTATTATTCTGTAGGGAGAGCTATGTGGGGTCTATTATTATGTATGGAGGACTATGTGGGGCCCATTATTCTGTATGGAGGGCTATGTGGGGTCTATTATTATGTATGGAGGACTATGTGGAGCCCATTATTCTGTAGGGAGGGCTATGTGGGGTCTATTATTATGTATGGAGGACTATGTGGGGCCCATTATTCTGTATGGAGGGCTATGTGGGGCCCATTATTCTGTATGGAGAGTTATGTTGGGCTCATTATTCTGTATGGAGAGCTATGTGGGTCCCATTATTCTGTATGGAAAGCTATGTTGGGCTCATTATTCTGTATGGAGGGCTATGTGGGGCCATTTTTCTGTATGGAGGGCTAAGTGGAGCCCATTATTCTGTATGGAGGGCTATGTGGAGCCCATTATTCTGTATGGAGGGCTATGTGGAGCCCATTATTTTGTATGGAAAGCTATGTTGGGCTCATTATTCTGTATGGAGGACTATGTGGGGCACATTATTCTGTATGGAGGGCTATGTGGGGCCATTATTCTGTATGGAGGGCTATGTGGGGCCCATTATTCTGTATGGAGGACTATGTGGGGCCCATTATTCTGTATGGAGGGCTATGTGGGGCCCATTATTCTGTATGGAGGGCTATGTGGGGTCTATTATTCTGTATGGAGGGCTATATGGGGTCTATTATTCTGTATGGAGGGCTATGTGGGGTCTATTATTCTGTATGGAGGGCTATGTGGGGTCTATTATTCTGTATGGAGGGCTATGTGGGCTCATTATTCTGTATGGAGGGCTATGTGGGGCCCATTATTCTGTATAGAGCTATGTGGAGCCCATTATTCTGTATGGAGGGCTATGTGGGGCCCATTATTCTGTATGGAGGGCTATGTGGGGCCCATTATTCTGTATGGAGGGCAATGTGGGGCCCATTATTCTGTATGGAGGACTATGTGGGGCCCATTATTCTGTATGGAGGACTATGTGGGGCCCATTATTCTGTATGGAGGGCTATGTGGGGTCTATTATTCTGTATGGAGGACTATGTGGGGCCCATTATTCTATATTGGAGGACTATGTGGGGCCCATTATTCTGTATGTAGGACTATGTGGGGCCCATTATTCTGTATGGAGGGCTATGTGGGGCCCATTATTCTGTATGGAGAGCTATGTTGGGCTCATTATTCTGTATGGAGAGCTATGTGTAGCCCATTATTCTGTATGGAGGGCTATGTGGAGTCCATTCTTCTGTATGGAGGACCCATGACTAGCTTTGCCCACAACTTTACCCAAGTATATAACTTTGGCCCTTTTTCAAAATTTTGATGCTGTTGTCTTTTTTTATATATTTTTACATGACTTTTAAGGAGTATTTCAACCCTTAAGGGTACTTTACACGCTACGACATCGCTAGCGATTGCTAGCGATGTCGCTAGCGATAGCACCTGCCCCCGTCGTTCGTGCGACTTTTGGTGATCGCTGCCGTAGCGAACAACATCGCTACGGCAGCGTCACATGCACATACCTGTTAAATGACGTTGCTGTGACCGCCGAACAATCCCTCCTTCAAGGGGGAGGTGCGTTTGGCGTCACTGCGGCGTCACTAAGCGGCCACCTGATAGAAGAGGAGGGGCGGAGATGAGCAGCCGGAACATGCCGCCCACCTCCTTCCTTCCTGACGCAGGTAAGGAGATGTTTGTCGTTACTGCGGTGTCACACATACCGATGTGTGACACCGCAGGAACGACGAACAACCAGCGGCATGCACCACCAACGATATTTTGAAAAGAAGCGACATGTCAACGATCAACGATTTAAAACGCTTTTGCAATCGTTGATCGTCGCTCCTTGGTGTCACATGCTGCGATGTCGCTAACGGCGCCGGATGTGCGTCACTAACGACATGACCCCGACGATATATCGTTAGTGATGTTGCAGTGTGTAAAGCACCCTTTATGGTAAAGTGCACAGGACATCCTGGTTGATAACTGATGAAGGGGAGAATGGCTATGATTGTATTACAGTGATTGGGCTACTGAATTGACCCTATAGCTAAAACTGGGGCCAAGGCAAAGTGGCTTGTCTGCACCCCCTTGCAAGTCGGCACCTAAGACATGCCTTGGTTCATCATCTTCCTAGTCATTTCATTCATTGCAATGATTAATAAATTCTGATTGACTCTTGCTCTCCTCTTATTTTACATTTTCTTTAACTTTCCTAAATTATGACAAATGTGTGCAACTATATAAGACGCAAATCCTTCCTTCAGAGCAATGGAGGTAGCAATACACTTGTTAATTTTCTTGGCAATAATTAGGAGTGGAAGTGAGTAATGCCCTTTGAAGTGGTTTTCTAGACATATCAACAAGTGATAAGTAGTACGTCTTTATTTCTTTGGGTCCTACAATACTGGCAACATTTTTCATGGAATAAAAAGAAATAAAAAAACCTAGACTTCAACATAAAATATGTAAAAAAAAAAAATCAAAGCAAACTGCTTCAAGGACCGCAACAAAAGAGGTCTGAGGACACTGAGAGGTTTCCCAACGTATCATATCTCCTGATATCGGAGTGATTATTTGGATGACCACTCATGAGAAAAGTAACAATGGTATCGAATTCTCTCCAATTGTGCAGTGATCCGTCTGGTCATAAAGTGATCAAGGTCATAATTTTCTGGATCAATTTCTTAAAATGACCTTCTGATGACCCAAAAAATTGTCATTTCCATTTGGTATGGCTTAAAAAATATGTACGTTTAGTAATGTGGTTACAAATGATGCTATATATATATATATATATATATATATATATATATATATACTGTATATATATATATATATATATACTGTATATATATATATATATATATATATATATATATATATATATATATATATATATATATATATATATATGAAATAGAGTATTCTATAATATTGTGGTATATATCCCCAGGACTGTAGTTATATGGATGCAGAGGTTGCAGTTGTTCCCGTGACCTGGTACTTGCAGGGAATCTGTGGGAATCTGTCAGCAGGTTTTTGCTACCTCATCTGAGAGCAGCATGATGTAAGTAAAGAGGCTCTGAGTTCAACGACGTATCACTTAGATTAGTGACTGCAGCCGTTCTGACACAGTGAAAGAATTTAGATTTTACATGTAGCAGAACTCTGGATGTTATCCCCACCCACATCAGGCTTTCAGTGCACATTTCCATAGGTAGAAACTGCTAATCATAGAGGGGGCGGAGTTGGACTATAACTCAGATGCAGCTGAGACCCACTAATGATAAAGATAAGAAGCTTAAGCTAACATTGCAAGTAAACAAAAAAACACTATTAGATAACAGTCACAGGGCTGAAGTCTCTGTTTTAACACTTGCAGCATGCTGTCTTCAGGTTACATTGGAGAAATCTGCTGACAGAGTCTCTTTAACCCATTACTTGCCAAATTAGACATTTTCATTTTTTTTTTTATTAAATGACAGATTTTTTAATGAAAAAAAAAAGTTAAAAATTAAAAATGAAAATGAAATTTAAGCAAAATTAATGAATGTAATGTATAAAGTAAATTAATTAATTAATGATTAATTAATTTAATGAATTTTAAGCAAAAGATTAGGCGTCCCCAAAAAAGAACATTGGTAGATAATAGGTTAAGATGGTCCAAAGGCTCCGTCATCATATAGAAAGACACTGGTATTATAAAGGGCTTTATAATAACCCATTCCTTTTTGTGTAGCTTAAGAACGTGTAATATGCAAATTTACTAATGTGGTTTATGATGAAGCGTGACACAGTATAATATACTGGCTGTGTCCCATAAGAACACACAACTATTTTAACCCCTTCACAACTTTACCATTTTCCGTTGTTGGCACTTTCCTATTTTTCCCTCTAGTTCTTCCAAGAGCCATAACTTTCTTAATTTTTCCCTCAATATAACCATTTGTGGGACGAGTTGTACTTTTGACTAACACTATTCATTTTACCATATAGTGTACTGAAAAACACACAAATATGTGTGTATATACAGTATATATATATATATATGTGTCGCCCTGGGCAAGCCAGGGGACACAG